>NC_088842.1:31885162-32558192 GCF_904066995.2 Poecilia reticulata
TCAAATTAAGATTGATTTTCAATTTTTCTCTAGAAAATTTCTGAAATTGGGGTTTGAAAAGTATAAAATTTGCTAGAAAAAAACCTCTGATATTTCTGAGATTTTATTCTAGACAAATCCTGAGGATGAAAGTTGAAAGTTAAATCCTACAGTGACTGAGGGAATATTTTACTCTCCCACCGTGAGTCAGAACCGGATGTGTGACGTTGATAAGGGTCGGTCAGAGGAATGAACGGCATACTTACCTGGCAGGGGTGACTCCATGATCCTGTAGGTGGATCGCCCAGGGTGAGGATCAGCCATTGCACTGCGGCGATCTGACCTCTGTGAATTCTCCACATGGGAGAATCTCAACTGCACAATTTATGGTAGTGGGGGACTGCGTTCGCGCTCTCCCCTGGTCATCATGTTAAATGTAATTTATATCAAACTGCTTGTACTAACATTTCTGTAATATTTACTATTCAACAAAAGACTGAAAACTTTCTGCTCTTTGTCGGGTTTGGTGGGATGGTGTTCCACCCTCCCTCACTCTGTGCACCGGGAACCGTTGATTGCTGCGCGAATCGAACGCCTTCACAGTTGGGCGGGCCGCTGCAGGTTGCCTGCGTCTTTGTCTCCCACTGTTGCTACGGTCGGCGGCTATATGTCGGCTTGTGGGTTTGGTCGACTCGTCTGCGATCGTAAGTGCCAGTTTTGCTATCCGTGGCTGGGATCATGGTTGGTTTTTGGGTGCTACACCTGTCGTGCGTTTCTGCAGTGTTGCTCTGATGGCGTTGGCGGCTGCAGGTGGGGGTTGCTGTGGCGTGCGGCTTCCGTCTGGTCCTCACCTGCTGACCCGCTTCCTCCCGGGTTACGCTGTGTTTCCACCCCCGGGTAAGCTACCCGTTATTTAGGTTTTGATTTCTTTTAAATGGATCCACTGTTAATGGGTTTTTCTGTTTCAGGCAACTGATTGTTTGGAGCTGCAGCGCTTTGGACGCTCTGCTGTCTTGTCTTGTCTTGCTGTTGTTTTGGCCGCTCTCAACTAAACCCATTGCGGATTGGGCAGGCTGTGTGGGCGGGGCGTTACTCCTGTGGCCCCATCGAAGGGCATTTGGAAGCGGATGACAACGATTTGTTACATTGTTTTCTTTTAGTTTTGTTTTGTGATTGAAGTTACTAATTTGTTTTCTTTTTGGGTTGATTTACTAATTTCTTTTGCATGTTTTGTTTTATTTCCTTTGGAATAATTGATCTTGTCTGTCCTTTTTCCTTGTGTGTTCCTTTTGTTCCAGGGACCAAGTAGTGGGCCTGAAGCCTTGTTTTTAAAAATGTTTGAAAGAATTGTTAAATAAAATATTGTGCACTTAAATCTGTGTTCCGGTGCATCTCGTCACTTTTAAAAATATCTCCACCTGCTGGTCACACAGGCTTTTGTAAAGTGTCACTATAAATGTTACTTTAAACTTGCTTTATTCTGAAAAACAGCTAATTGGTAAAACCACTAAAGTTACATATTTTAAACATATTTCATTGTCATGTCAGTATAATCTGTAGGAGGCGTAACAGGGCCATCATACATTAAAGGAAAATTCTGCCAAAATCCTCAAATTTCGAGATTCGCCTCAGATTTTCTCATGCAATTTTATTTAAATTTCTTAGTTTTAAAATTCGAAAATTAAAAAAAAAAAATTCCCAGAAATAACAAATTTCAATGTTTTTTTTGTTTAGAAAATTTCTGAGATTAATCTTAAAATCTGAGTGGAAATTTATTACTCCTGTTTTTATTATTTTAATGTTTATTTGCTGTAATACGTCACTGAAAAAATGAGACATAATCAGAAATAATAGAGCAAGCCAATACTCAAAGTGCTTCCTGTAGAAACTGCAGAATCAGCCAATCAGAGCCAGGAGGCGGGGCGTATCACTGTCATTCACTCGTGTATTTGCTGCTAAATCTGCTAATAGAAAAACAACTTACAGTTACTGGGAAATAGTTTATCCACGGTCTTTCGTGGCTATGCTAACTAGCCTAGCATTCATGCAAGGCTATGCTAGCTGTAGCGTAGCAGAGAGCAAAGAGAGGAAATTAATCTCAAATGTTAAGATTGATATTTTCAATTTTTCTCTAGAAAATTTCTGAAATTGGGGTTTGAAAAGTATAAAATTTGCTAGAAAAAAACCTCTGATATTTCTGAGATTTTATTCTAGACAAATCCTGAGGATGAAAGTTGAAAGTTAAATCCTACAGTGACTGAGGGAATATTTTACTCTCCCACCGTGAGTCAGAACCGGATGTGTGACGTTGATAAGGGTCGGTCAGAGGAATGAACGGCATACTTACCTGGCAGGGGTGACTCCATGATCCTGTAGGTGGATCGCCCAGGGTGAGGATCAGCCATTGCACTGCGGCGATCTGACCTCTGTGAATTCTCCACATGGGAGAATCTCAACTGCACAATTTATGGTAGTGGGGGACTGCGTTCGCGCTCTCCCCTGGTCATCATGTTAAATAATGAATGTCTTTAAAATTTTTCTATTAGTCTTTTTCTAAACTGCTTTTTTCTCACGCTTTGAAACATGCGGATTTTCTGTGAATTTTTTTTAAGGCGGCTTTTTAGCAGCAGGCATCACGGAGAAATGTCTTCAAACTCATACCCCTCATCGTGGAAACACGAAGTTGTTAATATGATGCCGCTTTTCAGATATTTAAGTTTATCGATCTGGTAGTACGGGAGGGAAATGGAGCCGCTGCACGTAAAGTCGCTGTTAACGAATCCATGGTTCAGCGTTGGAGACGGAGTCCTCTACTTGCGAAAAACGGGAGAGCGGCATCAGTTATTCGTGGCAATGCTAACTAGCCTAGCATTCATGACAGGGAAGTGGGGGCTAATCTCATACTGAGATTGAAATTTCAGTTTTCTTTAGAAAAGTTTGAAAAGTACAAAAGAACTGCTAGAATAAAAAAGATTTAATATTTCAAATTATTGGAAATTTTGAAATATTTGTCAAAAACATGTCTTGAAATTTTGTTTTTCCAAGACAATTTAGAATTTTTATTTGTATATATTTTTTAAAAACCCATTAATCTCAGAAACTAGTTTCTGTTTGAGAATTTGAGGAAAAAAAATGTTTTAAAGTTTCTTCCTAGATTTTTTTTTTAACAGCACTGCCCGTAGGGGGATTAACAACGCTAAGACCCGCCTTCTAGCTGATTGGATTTTTGCATCTAGCACTGAAAGAAGTCAATTTGTCTTTCACAGATTTTCAGTCTAACTGCAACATGCTTCCACTTCAGACGTCTAAAATATGTTATGAAAGTTGAATACTGCAGCTTTAAACACCTCAAAGTGTTTTTATGTTCTTCACCATGAGACGGTAACATAAGTTCAGTGTGCCAGCGGTGACCTTTGTATATCTAAATTAAGTGTTTGAAACAGCAGGCAGAGGGCACTAGGACCCAGGGAATGAGAACCAGCAGAAACATGGCCGCCGGCCTGTTGAGCGTTTTCCTTTATTTTCTTAGAACAAAAATTTTTTTCCTCCAGCTGCATATCAGATCTGAACACACAGAACTAAACCGTCAACAATTAAAACAAAAAACACGATTGAATAATAATAAAAAGTTCAGAAAGCCGCTGCGTCTTCAGCCATTAGACCGTCGAAGCGACTCCCGCCTCCGGCGGCCATCTTGGAATACAAAAAGTCAAAGTGACAACCAGATGGTGAGGAAATAAACCGACACTCTGCAGCTCGTCTGCGCTGCAGAAGTTGGATTTAAAAGCTTGACTGTCGGTTTAAACTCCAGACTGATAAAGTTGTTCTGGTTGATGGAGTCCAGCCGGGTCCGGTTCCGTCCTCTGGATCCAGAAGGGCCGGTTCCGTCTCAGTTGGCGTGCGAGACGGTGGAGAAGCACAGCTTTAATGTGTAGGGGTACGGACCGCCTGCAACAGGAAGGGACAGGATGAGACGCAGCAGTGGCACCGGGCCGGGTCGGGTCCGGTCCGAAGGGCAGCAGGATGTGGATGAAGCTCAGAGTTGGTCCAAACCGGCTGAGAGCCAATTTCCAAATTCTATTAGAATTTATTCTGCTTCAGACGTACAATGGCCCGTTTGGGACATTATACATGAGAGGAGCACATTTCTGTCAAAACACTAACATTTTGAGATTTCAGAAATTTTCAAGGGAAAAGTTGGAAATTTCAATTTGAAAAAAATAGTAAATTTGTAAAAAAAAAAAAAAAAAAAAAAAAAAAAATTTTACACATTTATCTGAAATTTTACAGAAAAAGAAGATTTTCATGCTCAAAGAGGAAAAAACCTCAGTTAATCTCAGAAATATTTTGTAAAAAAATAGCTTGAAACTCAGAAATTGTTAAAACATTTGGAAATTTGAGTTTGAAGTACAAAATTTGCTGAAAAAAACTCAAATGTTCTAGAAAAAAAAAACCCAAACGCAATTTCTGTGATTAATCTCAAAATTTACCAGTCTTTTTATTTACAATGGCCGCACAATTATTTAACTTACAACATGGAAAAAATGTTATAAATTAAATTGTCAGTGGAACTTTTTCATCAATATTAAAATTTGATTAAAAACTTGAACATTTCTGAGTTTCAAAAGTCAAATATTAGACTTCAAAGTTTTTTTTTCCCTAGAAATTGTTTGAGATCATTCTAAAAATGTTCGAGTTTTAAAAAGAGAAATGTGCTACTAGGCCGTTTAATCGCGCTGTCACTTTAAATCCAAGCGAGCTACTGCTGGCCATGTTTAACTGGCTGCAAATAGACGAGTAATTACTCAGCCGTCCATCTTTGAAAAGCATTAGTGGGGCCTCCTGCCCAGCCGTCAGCCTAGCGGGACCAACAGTGAGCAGTGAGAGCAGGTAGTAGATGAGTGATCGAGACAAACCCTTTGATGACCCTTTGCTCGCCTGCCCCCCCACACCTGGGTTTTTCATCTGGAAGTGGTTCATCAGCGCCAGCGCCTCCATGGCGTCGTTGATGGACTCCCATTCAAGCAGGCCGGAGGCGCTGCGGTCGCTGGGAGCAGCGCCACCTGTTGGCAGGATCAGATCCAGAGCAGGAATGAATCAGTTCTGGTACCGATATCTGAGGGTCAGCACCGGCAGATACCAAAAACTCAGCCGAGTACTGGGTCATTTATAGGTAGAAACAAAGGTTACGTTGGTCAAAAACATCAAATCTCAGGAATTTTCTAGATTTTTTTTCCCCCACTAGCAAATTTTTGAAGTTTTAAACTCAGAAGTTTTGAAGTCGTCTAGAAAATTTCTGAGATTCTGAATTTCTTGGCAGAATTTTACTCAATTACTAAATCAGTGAATAATTGATCCAAACTGATGGAAAATGTCTCGTCATAAGTGAATCTTGACACGATGCACTGATCCACTTTTTTCACGTCCGATACCGATATCTGAGCTTTAGTATCGACTACATTGACTTAAAATGATTTTTTAATGCCGATTTAGATGTACTCAACTAGAGGTTTATGTGATAACTGCACCAGAACAGCACATTTAAAAACACCAAAAGTTTAATCAAACATGTAAAAACGACTTTAATTTGTTCAATCCGTGCAGTTAGAAGCAGAACAGCCAATAGAAAATGATAAAAACAGCAGCAAAACCAGGGTTTCCCCCAGAAAACCTGCTAAGCCTGGTGGTCGGGGCGCCGAGGCGGTCCACTTGTGTTTTTGTATTAAAAGATGTTAAGTAGACAATAAAAGTAAAAATATCACTGCGTTATTATATGTTATGGGAAAACATCGTCAGTGAACTGCTATATAAACCCACAACTAGTCTTAAAAATAACTAATAAAAAAATACAATTAAAATAAATATTAATTATGTCCACTTCTGTTGAATCCAAATTAAGTCAGCGGCTCCATCAGGCCCCCCAGAGCTTCAGGGGCCCCATAAATGCTAATATTTTAACACAGACATATAAATGTAGCATTTGTTTATTGAAATTATCATTGCTGCTAAATTTGACATAATGGTTTCAGCATATATAAATTAAAAGACTTTAAATTATTTAATGTAAGATTTTAAGGAGCTGGCAAGTTTACTCTGTAGAAGTTCAAAGAACAATATTCATAGTCAGATTGGTTTGTTACCATAGCTACAATCTGATGCTGCGAGTTTAATCTTTGAGTTTCAGCTCCGTTTGTTCACAAATACAAATTAGTAAACTGCAGTTATAATTTATTGCTTTTTAGGTTTGCCAGTTAAACTACTCCCCCTGTCCTATATTTCACTAAATCCAACACAGAAGCTGTTAGAAGTGCTGATGTTTTTAGCAACAAAAAGGGGCCCCTAAGTCACATTCTGCTCCAGGCCTCATACAGCCTTGGACCGGCCCTGCATGATGTGGTAATCTGCTGCACTGCGCAGAGATGAGCAACAAACGGGAGATTTAATTCAATGCTGCTAATGTGGCTTTAGTAGCTCTTTCATTTCGTGTCTGTCGAGTTTTTAACAAGAAGACAGAAACTATTTTGGTTGGTCGAGTTTATGGACGAGTTTTTCAGATGTCCGGTGGCCGCAGCGCATTAACTCTGTCTGACTAAGTGGACAAAACATTTGATACGGTTTGGTGCTTAATGTAACTGGAAAAATAATACTAGTAATAATAATAAAATATAAAATCAGCGTGATGGGTGACTGCGAGGAGAGCGAAAGCTCCTCCCCGGGTTAAACCTGCACGATGAGTGATTAGCGCTGGGTCGTTAACCGCTAACGCACCGGCTAACCGAGAACACAGACCTAAACGTTTCAGGGAAGACGGGGCCAAACGCTGGGCAGCGTGTTGAGATGCAAACGCTGCATAATGTTTTGTTCACAAATATACATCATTCTCACTGTTAGCTCAAAACACTACTGAAAGCGCGACTACAAGTTATTCCTGCGGTTCACGTAGAGCTGCGCTACCAGAGCTAACCAGAGCTAACGCAGTGGGTTTAAACTCTTACCTTAATCAATAACTCCTCATAACTAATCATAATTCCTCACAAGGGGTTGATGTAAATATCCATAGCGGTCAGCCTGTGTCCAGTTCGAGTGAAAGGAGGAGCGTGATCCGCGCTGAGGTTAACTTTAGACATCCAGCTGCTGCAGCGCGCGAGGCAACGCGCAGCGGTGTGATTGGCCCGGATTTAAATGCATAAACTATAAACGCATCTTCTATAAACATATCTTTTAAAAATAAATCTGCTCTGATAGTGAAACGCTCAGAGCAACAAACACTTGCAATCCGGCTTAAAAAAGAGGCGATTTTTTTTATTTTCCTGAAAAAACAAACAAGAAAAAGGACAAGAAAGGCTTAGCCTGGCGGTGGTGCTAGTAAAGCATGGCGGGCCGCCAGGCCTACAATACACTGAGGGAAACCCTGAAACCTTTCAAACGGTTCAGAAAGTGCAATCAGGAATTCTTAATTTAAAACAAATAAATCATGACGCCGTTCAGAGCCCAAACCATAGAACTAGACAGAATAGATCTGCCGACATGGATTGGGAATATTGATCAGAACTACAATTCTTTCAATGTTGGTGCCAATAAAAATATTATTGATGAAATTCTAGTTCAGTAACAAAATTATTTTGATTTTAACTTTCGAATTTAATTTCTACACTTAAAAAAAGAAAGAAGGAGTTTTAAAGTTCTTACTTTTTCCTGTGAACATTTTGACGTTAACTGGACTCTTTACTCCGAGTTCTTCACAAATCTGTAAAACATCAGGATGAAACATGAAGGTTTGTGTTTTTTAAGATGGCGTCCTGCCTGCCTGTGGCGGCGGCGGCAGACCTGAGCGAAGATCTCGGGCGTGACGTCGGGCTGCGCGTTGAAGAAGTGCAGCACGTTGCTCGGGTGCTGGATGCGGTTCTTGGCCGCCTGCTCCGGCGAGGAGAAGCGGTTGTTCCGGGAGCCGTGGAAGTCCTTGAAGCTGCTGGTGCCGTCCTCCAGCTCGTAGCACTGGCCGGGGACGATGGCCTGCTGCTTGGAGACGCTGCAGGGGGCGGAGCCACATGGTCAGGCCACGCCCCCTCAGCGCAGGAGGGGCGGGGACACAGGGCGGACTGAACTCACCACACGTTGAGCTTCTGGCCAAACAGGAAGTTGTTGTTGAGGTGAGTGATGGCCCGGTCCACAGCATAGCAGTCGCCCATCTCCACCATGGCGGCTCCCGGTTTACTCTTCATGAACTTCACCTGGCAGGAGAACAGAACCGGGTCAGAGAGCGGCTGGACCGGGTCAGAGAACTGCAGCGCTCCTTCACTGACCCGCTCCACGTTTCCATAGAGACAGAAGATGTTGAAGACTCGGTCTGCGTTCATCTTGGCCGTGTCGAGCCCGTAAGCCATGACGACTGGCGAGTCGGCGTGGGCGCCGTATTCGCCGGGCGGCGGTGGCGGAGGCCCGTAACCCGGCCCGTAGCTCCGGCTGCCGCGGCCCCTCATCGGGGGCCCCATCCGACGGCCCTCGTAGGGAGGGGACCCGTAGCTCTCCTCGTAGCCATGGTAACCGCCTCCTACAGGACGACAGGGACACGAGACAGAAAAAGGTGATGGACCAAACCGGAGGCGTAGAGTCGGTCCAACACAGAAGAACCGACTTAAACATTTACCAATTTTAAAAAAAGTACTGAATTACAAATTAATTTAACGCTGCAGCAGCAGCAGATTACTGAAATATAATGATGCGTCACAAGTTTGGCAAAAACAACTTCAATCTGTTCAGTCAGAGCAGTCAGGAGTCGGACAGCTGATGCAAAATAAATAACCGATTAATATCAGGTTAACCTTCGTATACAAACGTAAAAACAAATGGCAGGAAGTCCAGTTAGGAAGTTAAATATACTGTAAAATAAATGAGCACACGGCATAGAATTAGACTGCATAGATTATGGATTTTACCTGAGGTAGAATATTTTGCAACTACTGCTCTCTGGCTCTCTGATGCTAGATCAGGGGTCAGAGGTCAGCAGACTCACCGTACTCTGGAGGATGGTCCCCCAGCAGAGCCGGCTGCCTCTGGCGCTTGTTGGGATTCGCGTTGACGTCTTCTGAGGACAGGAAGTCAGGAGGAGGAAGAGACACAAACATGACTCCAGTTAATGAGACGGCAGGACGACCAGCAAACAATGAGCCGACGGGCCGAACGGCGCCCAAAGGAGCGCCGGGCTAAACGGAGCTCCGGGTCAGCAGACATGCTGCTCAAGGCTCATCGTCTAACCAGGACCCCCACAATCAGACTGCCTCAGTGATCAGGGTTGAGGGGAGAGGCATGAAATGCAACAACTGCAGGAAGAGCAGCATGTCTGACTTCAGGTTCTGACCGTCCAGAACCAAACAGACTGGGCCCTTTAAGACAACCCGAGTGGAGTAAGCAGAAACGCTGAAGGATGAGGTGGATGCAGATGATCGGAGGCCGCGTTCAGACCTGGCAGCAGCATGACCCGGGAGGACGACTGAAGCCTGAAGAAACCGCAACAAACTGCTGCGTTTAACGCAACTTTATTAGAACAAAACACAAACCCAGGGTTTCTGCCACGGCATCATCAGCCTGGCAGCCCGCCAGGCTTTACCCGACTCCCACACCAGGCGTAGTGTTGCTTGGTTTTTATTTAAATCTTTTATTTCACCAAAAGGTTTCTGCCAAGGGATGGACCTTACCACAGGGGCCGCGTTTCATTGGCTAATGCCCATTTTACGTCACAGCACAGCTACCACATGCGAGACCGTCTCACAACCCGAGCTACAGTAGTAAAAACACGCTAATATACGTTGTGGACTAGCAGACCGGCAGAATGTTTTTGCATCAGGACTTGAAAAAGAATGGTTCTCCGTCAGTTGGGTATCTGTACAGGCGATGTCAGATATCCTGATCGTGTTTGTGGAACTAAAATTCACAGATTTCCAAAATCTGAAACAGAAAGCCTTGCTTGGATCAAAGCTTGTGCACGACCACATTTGCAGCTCAACCGTCGTAGGATCAATAAGAACAAAGTGTCTGCTGATTGTCTGGTATTATTGATTTGCTTTCTTTGTGTTTAGTGAATGAAAAAAAAAAAAGTCAATAATAAACACATCCATTATGAAAACCTTTTAGCCAAGTACAGCATAATGGCAGTACCGATACAACTTCTACATCCTGAAGCCTGTCTGTTAGTCTTACGTTAGCTGTACAGATCAATATGCAATGTGTACCGTATCCGACATACATTAAAGATTTTATTTCACCTGAAAAGGCTTTTTACTAAACTGTAATCGTGTTAGCCTCGCTAATCGTGTTAGCCTATCAGGCCTAGGCACATACGAACATTTGCCAACAGAAATCACCCTCAAAACCATGAATGCCCGACTTACCCAGCCTCGCAAGAACAGCCATCAGTGATCTTGTCCACAGCTATATTTATGCTGAGGATCTGCTGTTTTCCTCATCGATCGGTAGCATTTAGCTGCAACGCGCACAACGTTGGAGGCATCGCGTGGCTCAAACATCTTGATGTCGTCCAAAAAAGATGACATGAACTTGTTGGTTCCCCTGTCCATTGTCGTGGCTGATATATTGTGAAAATCCGGCAGAAATGCTAAACTAATCAACTCAAATACTCTGTAGAGTCAGTCGAAATGAAAAATGCCATGTTTACATAGAAACTAAGCACCGCAAGGCTTTGTTTGTGAGACATGCAGTCAAGTGAGACTTTCGAGGGGCGTTTCTGGGCGGTAGGGTCCATTATAAGCTGGGATATGAAAGGTTTAGCCTCTCTGAGCTAACTAAGATAAGCTGATGGAATCAGCCAACTCACTCTTTGGTTGCCTAGCAACAACCTGATGAGTGACTCAACTGCTTAAAAATAAGCAAAATGGAGTAAAACCTGGATAACACAGGAAATGTCACACTATACGTTTGTTTGAAATATCTGAAATTCTGCCAAACAAAAAGACCAATCAATTATAGATGGACTGATACGAAATTTTCATATCGTGATAAGTTTTTCGGCCATATTGTCCAGCTCTGATTTTCACCCAAAATAAATGGAGCGATGTCCAACACGACTGAAACCTGGAGAAACCGCAACAAACTGCTGCGTTTAACGCAACTTTATAGGAAAAAACCCCCCCCAGAAATTCTGATGCGTATTGATGATTTTTACAGTGGCCCTTGACAAAATTCAGATGTTTACGTGTTCATTATGTAAAGCATAAAAAAAAAACCTTCAACGGATGTTTGGATAAAACCGAGGAGGTATGTAGCGCTGAATTATCCTTCCACTGAAGCACAACCAGTTGATAGATGTTTGATTTGAGGCCATGGAACATTTTTTGAACGTTAAACGTGGCGATTAAACTAAGCTAGCTTTGATCCAGGTAGCAACAGGAGTCCAGGGTGGATGTTAGTGCCAGGTCTGAACAGGAGCCCAACAGGTGAACAGGGGTGGGTGGGGGGGGGACCAAACACACAGTCACTCTGGGTCACAAATGGCTCAGTTAAAGTAAAGAGGTTTGTACGCTCACACACACCTGCACCGCTCCCATTGCCATCTGCATCACCATCTGTACAGGTGCGACAATCAGAGAGTCACAGTGGAAGCCATGTTATTCACCGTTACATGTTCACACAAGAGACAACAGCCCGAGTAAATGTCAGGGGGTAAATGAGGAAACCTGAACCCAGCTGTGCTAACTCAGTCAGTATGAATACTTTTGGCTCCTTTGAAAAAAAAGCCCAGGATGTAAATCGTGTGTTGTTGCGCTTTGGAAGGGTGGTGGTGGTGGTGGTGGGGGTCTCGCATTACTTACTGCATGTTTACCAACACGGAGAGGGGGGGGGGGGGCATTAGCTGCAGCAGATCCCTCACTCTCCATTCACTTCATTTCATCCAAACCCTCCTCTTCCTCCTGCTCCTCTTCATCATCATCTCCTGGTTTTACCAAAGGCAGCAGCAGCAGCAGCAGCGCTCACTGACGGCTGAGCCGGGACTCCATCTCTAGAGGAATAATCCTGCTTTAGCGTCCGCCACAGAGCACAGTTCAGAGTGGGGCTGTGGCTCCTCTTAGCCGCAAATTGCCAAACCTGCATTACATGGAAGGCATTAAAAAAAAAAAAAAACTAAACAAGGAATGAGCAGAAAAAGAAGAGAAGGAGCAGAGAGAATGGGCGGTGGTCAGTGGCTCCGGTGTGAGTGGTGTTGGTTGGAGGTGGGTGGGTTCTGTATCAGTATGCATCGTCTGTGGGTCGTCTTGACTCTCCGTTCAGTGAGGCGCTGTAGATGTGGCAGGATGGGGGGGGACCGAGTGTAGCTCAGAGCCCCAAACGCGTCTCCGTGGCTCAATGAGTCCTACTTCGTCGTGTTGGGTGGGTGGGTGTCTCCTCTGTCCCTCTGTGTGAGCGCGGCTGTGCTTTGACGATGCGTGTTCTCTGCAGATCAGACTACAGGTACTGATGCTGGTCCATGCCTCTGCTCTCGCTTTTTAAACCTCCTCAAGCCGGGTTTGGCTTTTTAAGAAACAAACGGCCTCCGTTTCCATTTGTCTGTTTGTTTTTTTTTTAAAACAAGAGGTGACCTCCAGAAATTTGCGGTCACGCGACAGCGGAAAAGACCAGAATCAGTCTTATGTCAGAAAAACTCGACTCCAGGCGTTTTGTATGAATCAGTCATTAAACCCCAGGAAGATTCCTCGTTAATGTCTGATTGATGTGATATCTTCCTTGCAAAACACAACCAATAATGATTATACGAGTTAAAAAAAATCCCATCTTGCAACAGAACATTAACCACATTTTCACTTTAATTGAAAAGTGAAAATGAAGCGTTTCCTACGACCCAAGTTTCCAAAGATGGGATTAAAATCTCCAGAGGAAACTGGATAAAGTAGAAAAGGCCACGATATTCAAAACAAAAAAACTGATCAATAATTATCGATACTGAGTGATGTAGATAGGTGTGCACCGATCTTTAAAAAGCCTGACCTGCCGATTCCGATTTTGGCCGATGCCAATATTTCAGTTTGAATTGTTGCTAAATGTTAGGTCTGTCACAATAACCAATAAATCAATTAATCACATGATAAATTACAATAATTCAAGAATTTTAATTTCCATGAGTAATCGTCTCCAACAATAACAGAATGATAAAAGTCTCCAGTTTGGCGTTTTGTTTTCAGAGACTAATTTTATTTCTTGTTTCGTTTATATATTTTGGATATTTAAAATGTTCAGTGTTAAACGTTCATTACGATTTAAAGTTTATTGTTAATATGTTCTTGCATTATTATCCCATTATATTACTTTTAAACATCATCGTTTATCGTCCAGCTGCATTAGTTATTGAGACAGACCTACATGTAGAGACAGACAGAATCCTGACCTGGTGGATCCGTAGGGGTTGGTTTCCAGACTTAAGATCGGTTTCACAGTAAAGTATCGACCGATCACCGAGCTCCAAAAATTCAGGAAATCGGGGCCGATTTATCGGTGCACCTCTCATAAAAAAATGCTGACATCGTGAAATGATTTCCAGCCCTTTAACCAAAACCACATGTCCACTTTACTGGTGACTGTTGTAGATGTCCGAGTTGTTCTGTTTGTGCTTCTGTGTGTTTAGAACCGTGAGAACAAATAATCGTCCACAGCAGCCTCAGTAAAACAGAAGACGTGGAGCAGCAGGAACACGGCTGGCAGCAGAAAGAAAAACAAAAAACACTCCTGATCAGGTTCGCATCATGGCGGCAGAAAAATGCAAACAATGGACGGAAAACGAGGGGAACGCCTGGCGAACAAAAGCCTGACTGTTCTTCTCTAAAAGGCAGCAAACACCCTGAGGACAACGTCCACTGAACCAGAAACCGTCCTCATCTCCCTGCGCCTGTCATTTCTGCTCACCTTAAAAAAAAAAAAACATCTAGGAAAAAACAGATTTTCAGATCTCTATTAGAAACATTAATTTCTCTACATGAGGCCTGAGAAGTAAAAACTTGCTGGTCTGACTCGTTTACACCGAAAGGAAGATGATCTGGTCAAAGCCAGGCAGAAACTTTCAGCCCCAAACCCACACGAAGCTTCACAAGATAAAAATTTAAAAATGGGGGGAAAAAAAACAACATTTTATCAAAATTATCAAAACCCCAGGCTCTGATATTATTATTTAACATTTACAGGAGTTAAAAAAAATGTTTTGTTTCAAAAATCAACTTCTGATCATAATAACCGAGTTTTTATTTGTTAAATTTAATAATTTGCTAAATACGATAAAACCTTAAATCACTAGAGAAATACTGCTATTGCTTTTTAGGCAATATGATGCTTATGTTTTAATGAAGCAATTTAATAATTTGCAATTTTGGGCATTTAATATGTAAAATAAGCTACTTTGGTTAAATGAATGTGTCAGTTTTCATAATTAGTAAAACATTCATTGGCTCTGGCTAAAACTTAAAACTGATTATTTCCATCAATTCTCATTTTAAATTAAGTTTTTAATCATATAAACTTGAAAAACATGAGGAATATTTACCATAAATGCTGAATCTAGTTTTGGGAACAAACGGACTCGTGTAGGAACATTTCTATTTCTTTCAGCTTCAGTATGAGAAACGTCAAAGGTGACTCCGATCCCCACACGGTGTTGTGCGTTTACTGGTTTTCTGGACGGACTGGAGCGATCCAGCTGGTTTATCGCAGCATCAGGTAACCTGCAGGCGCCTGTAGACGCCGGCGTGTCGCCAAGCTGGAACAATAACATGCCAGCAGCAGAACGGAGCAGAAAATCCCCTCCAGTCAAACAGCGTAGCTGCAGGGTGTCATCTTTCTGCTGCCAGCGTGTTCCTGCACATCCCAGCTCCCAGGCAGCGTTGACCGGACCGGACCGGACCCGCCCCATCACTAATCAGGAGGCAAAGTGAGCCGACTGACCGCAGGTCAGCGGCACCCTGGCGCCCGCTGCAGGTTTTACCTGGGCCGCCCAGGTTGGGGTTGGTGTAGTCCCAGGTGTCCTGGTCGTTCTTGAAGACGTTGAGGCGGGTCGGCTGGGGAAACAGAGCGACACAGAACGTCACCTTAACGCCAGAACAGGGCTTTTCAACATGGAGGTAGAAGAGAAAAATTTTAAACAAATACATTTTTAACATCCTTTTTGTTCTGTTATATTTTATTTAAAAAAAAAAAAGTTTAAATAATTGATGCAAATGTAACTTCTGACTGTCAGATTCATCCAGCTGCTGTAGCAGGAAAAAGCAAAACACCAAAAGAACTGCGAAATAAAATGAAACCTGATGTGATTAATGAAAAAATTAATTACATATTTTCTTAGAATCAAAAGACGGGATTGTGTTGATCACATTTCCCAGCCGTCTGAAATCAGAAGCTACGAGGTCAGCATTATGCTCATCGAATGTAATAATTATTTAATAGAAAACATCCTAGAAGTTGACGTTTCTTTGCAGCTTCTCCAGTATTGTC
This sequence comes from Poecilia reticulata, assembly GCF_904066995.2. Lineage (NCBI taxonomy): Eukaryota > Metazoa > Chordata > Actinopteri > Cyprinodontiformes > Poeciliidae > Poecilia > Poecilia reticulata. The sequence continues at coordinate 31,900,625 of NC_088842.1, forward strand.
TCTCAGTGGGGGTCAAAGGTTAACGTCTACGGAGGGACTGTGACATGGAGACATTTGGGAACCGATTCTCTAATTAACTCATGATCTGATTGGCTGGAGTGTCTGAAAACCACCTTTAAGCTCCAAGTTAGGTCTGAACTAAAGCCCCAGAAAATAAAATAAAATAAGAAAAATAAATAAAAACATTTCAAAGGAAAGAATTTTTTAAAGTTAGAAATCTGAGAGAAAAATAAAAACTTGTAATTCCAAAGAGAGGAAAAATAGAGTTCTGAGGAAATGAAAGTAAAATGAAAAGCCGTTTTGTTGCAGCTGTTGGCACTGAGGATGGAGCAGCTTCTAGTGGGTCTGTGCAGATTTAACGGCCTAGTCAAAGCATCATTCAGGCCCAGCTGGACCGAGCCCCATCGTACCTTTGCGTATTCGATCTTCAGGGTGCAGCAGCCGGAGTAGATGTCGGCTCCGTTGAGCGACGCCTTGGCCCGCTGCGCGCTCTGCACCGAGTCGAACGTGGCGACAGTTAAGGAGGCGACGGCGCTTCAGCTCTCCTGACCCTGTTCACTTCACCCTCCATCTGACAAGTTTCTGCCTGACTGAATGACACTTTCAGTGACTGAACTGGCTCAGGATGTTCTTTCGGTTATCGTGACTCGATCTACATGCTCGCCTGTCACTCTGCTTTGTTGTCTCTCTTTTCCCCGTTGAGCTCTAGGTCTGGTTTTCCAGAGGGACCTGCTGCTGGCACAACAGTAAAAGCTCGTTTCTACCCAACAGGAAGGATATTCCACCATGGCCTGGACGCCGTTCTTCCGGAAGATGACGATTCTCTGGACGGGCCCACAGTTGTTGCAGATGGTGTAGAGGACGTCCTGCAGGGGAGACAAAACGCACAACAGAATCCCGCATAAATGGACCATCTGAAACTCTGATGCAACAAAAGCACAGATGGAGACCGTTTTCAGTTAATCTGATGGTTCCTAGGAATGCTGGCTTCCTGACATTTGCTCCAGACGGTTTTACCGTCTCACCATTTAGGCTCCGTCACATCCTGATAAACAAAAACTCAAAGGAGCCTTTTACAGATTAAACACTCAAGTTATTATTTCTAGATATAATTCACAACATGTCGCCTCATTCATCCTGACCGGTCCTCGTTAAACAGTTCAACTCATTACTGAATCACTTAGTTTTTATATCTAAGGAAACCCAGCAGATCGTATCGAGTCAATGACTTGCAGCATTTCTTCCTCCTGGTTGAGCGACAGCAGAGAGAAAAAACCGTCCTCCGACAGGAAGAAACCTCCAGTAGAGGCAGAAAGAAAAGAACTGCAAAAAGAAACGCAATTAAAATAAGTCTGAGTGATTAAATAACAAGCTGCTTCCCGTCTTCTTCAGCATCTCTGCCAGTAGTAACATCTGGCTGCTGATCATGTGACTCGTGTGTAAAAACTGTTTTTTCTGCAGTTTTGCCAAATGCAGTCGAAAAGACACTTCATCCCAGCGTAATATCTTAAAAAAATAAAATAAAAAATCAAACATGTTTTTTCAGTTTATTATGTTTTGTTTTTATTTTAAAGCCTAAAAAACAATTAAATGGTGCTTATTAAAAAAAGAAAAAAACTGATTCCCATTGGTAAACATTTAGCAAAACTACCTGCCATGATATTTGATCAAAATGTGATAAGTTAGACACTGTAATTATAAATCTGAGTCAAGTCCTACCACTATATTTCAGAACTTGAAGGTAATAAACGGTTTCCAAGGCGACTCCACTTGGTTTTTATTGCAACTCTTTTAGCTTCTTTTTATGCCATTTAGACTGAAAACCCAACCAGAAGCTAATGTGTCGGTTACCGTGGTGATGGGGTAGATGGGGTTCATGATGGTGAAGAGCAGAACGTTGTTGACGCTCCTGGAGTCGTCCGAGTCTCCCGGCCTGGAGATCTTCTTGCTGGTGGAGTAGTTGATGAAGGCCGGGTGCCCGGCGATGTAGACCTGGTTGTCGGCTGCGTACGTGACGGCGGTCGACGAGCCGTTCATGTCCTCGTACTCCACCAGAGCCTGCCGCTTGTTTGGCATCACGACCACATAGCTGGAACGTAAACACACGCCGCGTTCTGCTCTGATCTCTTCACACGCACCGCTTCATAACAAACCCTGGAGATTCATCTCTAAACGGTTCCAATCAACCAGTTTGGCATCATTGTTACACGCCTGGCTGTAATCACAACATCTTCACAGGACGCTGCAGCATCTGCTCTGATCGCACATCAGGACTTCTCTAAAGCTCAGTGCAGGAAACGATGACAGCCGAGGTTAATCTGATCTGGAATCAGCTCATCTGCATCAACACCAGAAGAGAACTGCATGTGCTGCTGGAACAATGATTACATCTGTTAGCAGCAGCCAGGCCTGTGGCAATAAGCAATAAATCAATTAAAAGATTGATAAATTAAAACAAGCTCAATAATTTACATTTGCATGATTTATCATCTCTACCAAAAACTGGGTGATAAAAGTTCTCAGTCTGGTGTTTTGGTCTCAACTAAACCTTATTTTAGAATAATCTTGTTTCCAGAGGCTTCATAATTCAGCCGTTTTCTTCATTTATTTTGGATATTTACAAAGAAATTGATTAATCGGGTAAAAATCAGCACATTCTGTTTTCATTTAACAACTCAAGAACAGTTTATAAACTATTCAGAGCCTAAAAGGGCAATTTTTTTTTTTTTTTTTTGGTGAATCTGAACCAAGTGAAGCTAAAACTGTCAGTTTGCAGCCAAAGGGTTGAACGTAAAATCTACACATTATTTGTAGTTTGGCTTTATTACTGCCATTTCAGAAAACAATACCTTTTTTCTTTTTTTTTTAAAGTCTGTAGTCCAGTTGACGACTGATTGAAAACCTGATTAAACTCCGACCAGGACCAGACCGGCGGCATCAGCCCATCAGCTGCAGTGACGTCATCGCCTCTCCAGGCAGGTAGTTTACCTGGTGATGCTCGTTTAACGTAATAAATCTTAAAGTTTTAAAGGCTCTTTAAGATGTTACAGTAACATCTGCCAGGTGAAACGTACTGCATGAACCAGCAGATGATCATGGCAGCGCGACCCTCCAGCTCCGTTTCACGACACCGATGTGAAGATTATAAGACTCTTCCAGGTCACCTGTAGCCCCGCCCCCTTTCTCCTCTAAGACTCTTCCAGGTCACCTGTAGCCCCGCCCCCTTTCTCCTCTAAGACTCTTCCAGGTCACCAGTAGCCCCGCCCCCTTTCTCCTCTAAGACTCTTCCAGGTCACCTGTAGCCCCGCCCCCTTTCTCCTCTAAGACTCTTCCAGGTCACCTGTAGCCCCGCCCCCTTTCTCCTCTGAGTAAACAGACCGCTGTGTTTACAAAGTTCATTCAAAGTTTGGCCAAGTTTTTCCCACCGACTCGGCACAGTTCACTTAGATGCAGTTAAAATATGTGAAAAAGGCGAAAAGCATCTGGAATTAGTAAGATGATGAATCAGATGTTTAAACTGAATGAAGCACAAAACTTCAGGTTTTTTGTTCCACAAAACTAAACTTTGGGGTAATTTGAGCTTCTTGCGCCGTCAGAAAACAGACCGTCAATCGAGTTTGCTGGACGATTAATTGTCCCGCTAATTATTGGTATAACAATAATATTGTTTTGAGATCATTTTGAAGTAAAACATTAATAATAATGCAAGTTCCCCCCCTTATAAACAAAATTTTGGAAAAAAAAAAAAGAAAAAAAAAAAAGAGTGTGCCTAAGACAAGAAGCAATAACTTAACCCTCCTGTTATGTTGCGGGTCAAATTGACCCGTTTCAAAGTTTAAAAATATTTTTAAAATAGCTGCAAGTATTTTTATTGCATGAAACTTTTTCTATTTGTCTTAATAGGTGAACTCTACATATAAATTGAAAATGTATTCATTTTACACATTTGCAACCCCCCCTGCGTCTACTTGTTACATCGATACTGTTCGGGTCAATTTGACCCGGCAGTCAAGTTAAAGTGCAAAAAAAGATTAAAAATGTCCAATTCTGTTTGTTTCCTTACAGCTACAGTTTGTTTCCTTTCACCACACACACACACACACGCAGACACACACAATCCCACTTTCTCCCTACTCTCTTTACTTCACAATGAACTGCGAGAAAGCAGGTGTTCATACAACTTTTGACGGGAACGTGGGTAAACTCCACTCACACTGAGTGGGTAAACTCCACCCACACCGAGTGGGTAAACTCCACCCACACCGAGTGGGTAAACTCCACCCACACCGAGTGGGTAAACTCCACCCACACCGAGTGGGTAAACTCCACCCACACCGAGTGGGTAAACTCCACCCACACCGAGTGGGTAAACTCCACCCACACCGAGTGGGTAAACTCCACCCACACCGAGTGGGTAAACTCCACCCACACTGAGTGGGTAAACTCCACCCACACTGAGTGACACTCAGTAGAAGTGGAGGAAAACATAAATACTCTCTGCATGACTCATTTATCTTGATTTTAATTGGTGGGTCAATTTGACCCGGAACAGTTTGTGTGTCTCAAGTTCAATTATAAAGAGCGTCACACTTTGAAAAAAAAAAATTAAATGTAATATAAAAAAAATTACCAAAGGAAATTATTGTTTTTTTGTGTCTAGGTTTTTTTGTAATTGAGTCAAGTTGTCGTCATTAATCCTTAATTTCTGAGAAATAAAAAACATAATTGCACAAATTTTGATTGAGATGGTTAGTATTAGAGTTAATAATCAGATAAAAAAAATGTTTTGGAGGAATTTTTTGGTTCCTGACACTATTGCATGATAAAACTCTCCCTGGGTCAAATTGACCCACGAACATTATTGCTGTACCAAAACAGGAGGGTTAATTACTTCTCATGATAAATTAAAACAAACTCAATAATTTGCAAGATTTATTGTTTGTTTTTTCTCTTTCTACCAAAAACTGGATGATGAAAGTTCTCAGTCTGGCGTTTTGGTCTGAACCAGACATTTTTTCAAGGATAATTCTGTTTACAGAGACTCCAGAATTTATTTTATTTGTCGTTTTATTTATTTTGGATATTTAAAGTGTATTCCAGTGCCAGTGTTAAACATTAATTAGAACTTAAAGTTTATTGATCTTTGAAAATATGTTCTTGCATTATTAACGTTATATTAAATCAAAATGGTCTCAAATCATTTATAGCAAATAACTTCTGGGAGAATTTATAGTCCAGAAAAAAAATTTGTTATTGTAAAAAAAAAAAAAAAACTCTGATCTGGAAGATATTTAAAATATCTAAAATGAGATAGATATAGAAATAAAAGCCCCCCCACACAAACAAAACTAAATCAAATGGATTTGGAAATCTCAACAAAATTGTCCTTAAAAAAACAACAATGAAAATCAAGTTCATTTCAGTTGATTAATTGATTAATCGTTTATTACGACAGGCTTTGTTTACGTTCAAATTTTGCGTCTGGGATTTTATGATTAAGAATTACGACTATAAAAGTAGAATAAAATGCGACATGGCAGCTCAAACTGCAGATGCTTTGAAAACTATCAGATTCTGCTTCACAAATCGTTTTATTTTCTTCTTTTGATTAAAGATCTTAATCGGGTTATTCAGACTGCAGTGGAAGAAGTCAGATACGGGTCTTTGGAAGTAGCCTTAGATCCTGGTGATGTCCAAACAGGGAGAAATGTTTGGCATTCTCCCAGCATGCATCCTGATTGGCTAGCTGCAGCAGAGACACACCTACTGAGTCAACCATATGCCATGAGGTCAAACAAACCAGACAGAGGCCGCCTGTCTGCCTGCAGAATCTGTCAACATCAAAGTGATCGAAAGGCAGGAAATAAACTGCCCGACAAGCTGCTGAGTCACAGCCTGGATCTCGTTTTCCAGCTTTTCTGTTCTAGATACGGCGGTGCGGTCACCGTGTTGTGACTGAACCATCAGCACAACTTTCTGATACGTTAGGAGGTGAAACATGACGCGTCACATGCAGCTGAAACAGTCCAGACTTCATCTTCTGTACCTGATGGCTCCGAACTCCTGCAGCGCCTCTACGAGGTCGGCCTCCGTGACCCCGTCCATCAGCCCCCGGACGTGAACCACCACCGAAGGCAGGGTCTTGTGTGGGTCTTCGTATCCCTGCGGGAAGGAAAAGCAGCAACTCACACAACCGGTTTGGTTTACTGGTCCGACTTGTTGCCCAAGGGAGGATAACGGAGTGCAACATTGTGGACAACCCTGAGAAGCTTAAGACATTCATATTTTGGTTCGCTTTCTAAGATATTTCTTTTAATCTCTCATTTATTCAAACTAAGTATTTTTGTCTACAGTAATTGTGTGTGTGTTTTTTTTCTTCTTAGGCCTTCGTTGATATTTGAGATCTCTTACAAATAAAACCTATTCTGTTCATGAAACTGCTTTACAACAGAACCGCTGCAACACAGACTGCTACAGGAGATTATTCCTGCCTATAGCCACTAGCATCTACAAAACAACTAAAGGACCTTAAATAATCAGATGCATTTCATGTATCTTTAGGATTACTATTCGTTTTATTCAACTAACTTATTAAAAAGTTGCACAAAAGACAATTGGGTTTTGAGCCACTTGCTGCTCCGGAGACGGAGGTTGCAGACCCCCAGTCTAGCGGAACCGAGCTGCTCGGGTTCAGTTTCAGTGGCCGCTGGAGGAACGGGAACCAACTGCCGCCGTTTCAGTTCATTTGTATGCAGTATTTATGCAGACTGCGTCTCCATTTTCAGTTTTATCCGAGTTACAGTTGTGGAAACTGCTGCATTAAACAGCGTTAGGCCCAATTAGCCGAACAGAACCATGCTAACGTCCTCCGGCACTGGAACAAAGCCGGGCTCTGATGAGGCCCGGTGAAGGAAACCGCCCTCCCTGGGTCCCGCTCAAAGCGAACCACACGAACACGCATTGAAATAAACACATTCACTATGCTGTATTTTATAACCCACCATTTTGAAAACGCAAAGCTAAGCTAGCCCCTTTTAAAACGGGGAGTTCGGAGAATCAACGGTTTCCCGTCGCGGTGCTCCACCGACATGAAACCGCGTCGTGACCGCTTTCAAACGAGCACCGAGCACATGAATGAATTAAAAGTGCACCGGAAAAAAGCCTTCCAACAGTTTGGTCCGAATATTCTGGAAGTAAAAAAGAAATGTCGCAGCGGACTCACTGTGGCCATTCCGTCGGTTTTCTGTCGTTTTGTTGCCCTGCCGTCTTCGCTGTAGTAACGGCTCGCTGCAGTAGCCATGTTGTCCCGGTTAAAAAGAATGCTAGACTGAAATGGACGGAAAATTCATGAAAAACGAGGCATGCGTCGCCACGCCCATTACAGTGACGTAACGAAACGTGATAGGCTCAAATGGCTGTCGATTTTAATTTAAACCAATAGGAGAAGAGATGGCGTAGCTTTTAATTGGTTGGCCCCAAAGCTTAAATACAACGTCATTAAAGCGTTTGTCACTTTCAAACTTTCATTTCATATTCATTTGAAGTCTCACGGAAGAATATATCTTGATTTTACTGTTTAAATTTAATGTTTGTACGCTGTGAGCAAGTGAAAAGCAAAGTCAATCAATTGTTCATGCTCATAAACATGGCTGATTCTGATTCTAAAGTTTTATTTACAGCACGAGGTATTCCCAGAAGTGGGTGGAGTAAACAAATATTTGATCAATTAACAGTAGCATTACTACAGCATATTTTTACTCTAGTAAAAGTAAAATAATGTTATCAGAAAGCTAGGAGCAAATTCCGGTATTTTAAAAACTAACATGAAAAACTATACACCAACAAACAACAGTTATAACAGATCCACTTTTCCAAAATATGAAACTTTCTAATAATGCACACATACCTCAGAGCAGACCTGGGCTGCTTCTTCAAAGAGTGTCCAAAAAGTTTACTCATGTAAGAGCAGTGAGAGTAAAAAGTGTGATGAGGTAAAACTTTTAGAAATATATTTTTTAACCCCCCAAAAACATCAAATAAGCAACTCTGAGATGAATTCAGGTTCAACTCAATTTTAATTAAAATATATATTTTTAAATACAAACAGAAAACCAGTGACTTAGTCTGGTCTGATTGCTTTTCCTGGTTTTGATAAGGAATCTGCACGCCGCATTTTGGATGATTTGCTTGATTGGTTTGATTTTTACCAGGAACAATTAAAACATCATAGTAATACAACTTAATGCAAGTACAACCATCTAATTGTTTTTCTGTGTTCTGATTGACTGACAATCCTGATCTGGCAACGACTCAAGGCTGCTTAAATTCCTGTCTGCGTCCATAACCACAACTATGTTTCTAGTAAACTGAGCTTTTTACTCTTATCTCCAACGTTGATCACATTTTCTGACTCACACCACGACTTCCGTCTTTCCTGCATCAAACTGGAGGAACTTAGTCAATTAATTCAACATAAAATGTGTGCATAAAATCAATGTTGTTATCTGGTGACACACAAATAGAAAGTCATCATCCGCTGTATTACCATATGAAGACTAACAGTAATAAAAAGCCCCCCAGTGTGGAGCCTTGAGGAACCCCACAGGATTAAACTAATAATCTTCCCAGTAAGACCTCAAGCAACTTACTGGTTAAGATGAAACTTTGAAGGTTTTAACTGGAAAACCAACTTAGAGAAAGATCTTCATCAGTTAACTGATGAACTGAGCAGCGCTGCCGTTTCTCATGAGCTGAATAATTTAAAAGTTCTGAAACTAAATTTTCCAAGTTTTTTTTTTGTATAAAATTTTAATCTTAAAATGTACACTGCTCAAAAAGATAAAACACTTAAGTGAACCCTTTATTTTTTTGAGCAGTATTTTTTTGGCAGAATTTGCAATTTTGTCCCATCTACAAAAGCCCTAGTGCAGTACTTATTTAATACATTAGAAACACATTTTTAAACCAATTCAATTCCTTTTTAAAATAAAACATTCCATATCCTAAATGATAGAACAGCATTCCTGTAGTGTACAGCTGGTATTTGTATCAAACGATGCAGGTAAAAATTATTCCAACGTGAAAAGCTCTGCTTTGCTTTGGCTTTTTTTAAAATTATTAATCAGTTACTAAATTAGTTTAATAATTGCTTCGCCTTGCGTTGGTCACAGATAAAACCTTGAACGTGGCCTGTGGTTCTCATTTTTATTTACCCTGCATTTCTGTAGAGGTAGCCCAGTTGTGCAACAGCTTGAGAAGAAAAGGTTTAAAATATTAAATTAGCACAACGTCAATGTCTGAATCTGACAGGATATGAACAGAAACGCACAGAGCAGCCGCAGGATGTGTTGAAGAGGTTTATTCCAAAATAAAACTGCCACACTTTCACTTCTACAGCCGAGAACAGAAAGAAAAGCAAACAGCTGCCCGACATGAGCCTCGCTTGTGTTTTTAAAATTAGGTCAGAGCAATGAATCAAACTCGGGGGGGGAATCACATTATTCAGGCAGCTTCATGAAGGGAAAGCAGGAAAACAAGGTGACTTTAAATCTAAAGGCATGCAGAGCAACAAGTGTCCCTGTGAAGAGGAGACCAACAGAAAAACTCAGGATGTTTTAATACTTCAGCTCATTTCATCTCCTCAGCCCATTTCCTGCTGGAAGATCCGAGTTTTACAGCTCAAAGTCAAACGTCCTAAACGTGTCGCTTCCCGTCTCTGCTACGCTTTTCAAAATACAGATTGCTTACACAGCAGCAACAGTTAAAACTACTCCTATTTATACAACCCGGGGCATGTGGAGCTGTGGAGACGGCAGTCCTGGCGGTAAAAAAAACCCAAACAAAAATAGATCTGGAAATAATGAGACGACACGGACCGATACCAGAACCAAAGGAAAACTGCTGCTGGCTGTGAGTCTTGGTGGCTCAGTCGTCTGCAGGCGTGGGGCTCCGGGCCGGACTCGCTGAGCGGGAGCGACTGAAACACAAAGGGACCGGGGTCAGCCTGCGGCGGCAGCAGACGGGGAGACACACCTACAGCTTCTCTGCACTGCAAAAACTACCAGGGCTAAAGTCAGTTTAAAGGGCCGGCGCGGCCGAGCCAACTGTCCAGACGGGTTTACGCCGTTTCACCGCCGCAGCGACGCTTCCGGGTTTTTATGCGATTTACAATTAACAAGTCTGCCTGTCACAATAAATCAAATAGTCGCATTACAAATTAAAATGAGCTTGATAATTTCCTTTTGAATCATTTATTGTTTTTCTCTTTCTATCAAAAACTAGACGTTAAAAGTTTAGTTTGGTGTTTTGGTCTCAACAGGCTTTTATTCTGAAGGACAATCTTCTTTACAAACTTTCATATTTAAAATGTCTTCCAGTTAAAGCGTTGAATGTTCTTCAGAATTTAAAGTTTATTGATTTATTTAACCAGGTGAGTTTTAAGAACAAATCCTTACTGACATTTATGACCTGGCAATTACAATTTTATCACTTTCAAATGGTCTCAAAGCAACAATATTGTTGTTTATCGCAATAACCTTTGGAACAATTTATCATTCAGAAATATTTGTTTTTGTGACCAGTCTAATGACGGCAAATCACTTATTACAAAAAAACAGGCACCATGTCATGACAGTTTGCCATGTCAAATAATCTGGAAGAAAAAAATAAAATAAAAAATCTCCTCTGTCTCCTCCCAGTATGAACTAGAAACAACCAATCAAAGCCAGGAGGCGGGTCTTAGCGCTGTCAATCACCTGTGTGTGGCGCTCCATCACTCCCTTGCTCTCTCCTGCACTGCAGCTAGCATAGCCGTTGTGAATGCTAAAGCTAGTTGCAGCATAGTCTCTAATGATGGCGGATAAATGGTTTTCCTATCGTTTCTTCGCCATTAGCACATTTAGCAGCGAGTACATGAGGATGACTGACAGCGCTAAGCCCCTCCTCCTGGCTCTGACTGGTTATTTTTGGTGCATTTCTTCAGGAAGCAGTGTTAGCTCAGGGAGGAGACCAATGTTTTCACAGATTATCTGTGTCATATTAAATTGTCACAACATGATGAGTTTAAAGAAATATGTAAAAAAAACATTTTATAAAAGTTACATCCTGCAGCTTTACTGTGAAATAGTTTTCTTTTTCCCGACATCTTCAGAACACCGACACATTGATGATGTAAACGCAGCGTCAGAGAGCTGATCTGGGCAGTTGGGTCGACCGTGCGGCGCCTTTAAGCTGCGCTAACAGATTTCATGTCAGAATGAGAAGCTGTGGCGGCGGGCGGCTAACGCCCTCCTTCCTGTCTGTCAGCCTGACACACATTCACACGTCCACTCACTCACTCCCACATCCAGCCACACATGCTCGCTTTTTAACGGCTCAACATGTTCTGTCACCATCAACATGAGCTTAGTCAGGGGGTGGGGGGTTGGTTACCTTTGGAGACAGCGGCAGAAACAACAAGTACAGAGAAGCGAAGGATCAAAGGACTGAAGGACGGACGACTACAACTCGGAGACGCTCTTGAAGTCTGATCTCTCGTCAGCTCTGTGTCTCACGCTCAGAAGCTAAGACCGAAGCGAAGAACTCTGGTAGGTAGGGGGGTTCTGGTAGGTGGGGAACGGGTTTTTAAAGCCCGGCTCTGAAGGCTGGCCGGCTGGCTCTAGGGGCGAGGGGTCGGTCGGTAGGTCGACCTCTGTCTCGCTGTCTAACGTCAGACGCAGGCGGAGGCTGATCTCAGGTCAGCGCTTAAGTCACCCTCCCGCAGGCTGTGCACACCGCCAGCTGGCAGACCCTGGGCCTGGGATCAGCGGCGGTGTCTGTGCAGTGCTCAGCTCCCACCACACGCTTTAAAGAAAATATGAAAAATAAACAAAACGTTCTGCAAAGATGTTCACCCCAACTCACACCACTGGTGCTCATTTAGCTGATCTCACCTAGCAAAGCTGCCCTCAGCTAGCCAAACTCAGCTAAGTACCTTCTGTCTGCTAGCTTCTGCTAATGTCTGTCTGCGTTAGCTAAGAGTGGCTGCAGGAGAGCCGGTGTCGTGGCGGCTCGTCATCTTCCTGTGCTCCCTGTTCCCGATCAGAGCCGATCTGGAACAGAGAGCACAAGAGCCCAGGTCTTCCTTCCGCTGAACTTTCCCTGAACCAGCGGTGAGGAAGCTGTGGAGTCTTCGGATCCTCCGTCTGGCCGTCGGCGCCCTGGCTAAGATGGCTCACTCTGACCTGAACACCTGCCCTCTACACACATATCACCCCTCCCACTGCCCTGTGCTGCCACACACACACACACACACACACTGAGGATTTACCTGGCCCGCTTGTGGTTGGCCGACGGCGATCGAGAGCGGGAGCGAGACGCAGAGCGCCCCCTGGGGGCAGAGCCGGACCGAGAGCGGGACCTGGAGCGGCTGGGAGACAAAAACAAAAACTAAACATGAAGAAATCACATTTATCACGCCGGACTCATCCTGACGCTCTGCATCCGGGGAGCATTCCCAGGACCGGATCAGTTTTACTGCACCAAACCAGTCCAGTGCTGGGGAAAAACCAGTATGGGTTTCCAACTTGGAGCCGCTGGAAGCGCCTCGCCCAGTCTGTTAGCACAGCAAACTCTTCCACTTGGGCCACATCGAGGTCAACAATGTCTTAAAGGGCCGGTAGTGGCAAAAAAAATAAAACTACTGATTAACAAACCGTTAAAACATTAAAACCTCGCTGCCGCCGCAGCCGATAATAAATATATTCTCACCTTCATGTAAGAAACAAAACAACTGATTTGACTGATGAAATAATATTAAAAACAACTGTAATCTAAAAAGCTCCAGAGTCTAGAAGTTCCAGTAAAAACTTGTGGCGTATCGAGTTTAACCCCTGCAGTAGAGGATCCAACCGAACCGAGAACTGGAACCAGTTTGGAAGGAAGTCGGTCATTTTCCGCAAGGAAGAAATTAATTATGATTTTATCAGCGTTACTGTAAACACGAGGGGAAAAAAACTAATCGAGTGATCTCACATTCCCAGCATATTTACTAAACCACAACGTCACCTTAAAACCAGCTGCACATGTTGTTACTGGAAACCAGAGTGGAAATCAGTTTCCACAAGTAAACTGAATCAAAACACAAACAAAATGAGGAGAAATAAAAATGATTCATAGTAAAAACTCAAAACATTTTCCGTCGGTGTGAGGAGAACTGGGACTGAACAGCAACAATGTTCTGAAGGACCAGGGAGGGGTCAGAGGTCAGGCTGGACCCTGACCCTTGACCCCAGCCCCGTCCACTGCATACCTTCTCACAGGAGTCCTGGACTTGGACCGGGCCGGGGAGCCAGACCTGATGATGCAGAAGCAGAGAATGTTTTCATTAGAGCAGCCAGAACCGGCCGGCCGGCCGGGTCGCAGCGTGTCTGCGGTCAGGAAGCTGCGGCCTCACCTGCTTCTGCGTCTGGAGTATGACGGCGATCTGCGGCGGCTCCTGGTAAACAGACGGAAGAAACGGTTAGCGCCGGTCGGACCGCCGTGATTCAGCATCACAGCCGACTCCTAGCTAACCAAACTGTGCAGATTTTTTTTTTTTGGTTAGCATTCCTGGTGGCCTGCCCGTTTCCATGGCGACCTACCGGCTGTAGCTGCGGCTACGGCTGCGGGAGTGAGAGCGGTAGCGCCGTCCGCGGGACCTGGACCGTGAGCGGGATCGGGATCTGGACCGGGACCTGGAACAGAAAGACGGCCAGGTCAGCGCTGCTCTAACGAGCTGACAGGCGCTAAGCGGCTAGCACGGCCCCGCCCCCACCTGCTGCTGCGTCTGCCTCTCTTGCTGTAGCGGTAGCAGTCGTAGGCGTAGTGGCCCCGGTCCCCGCACTGGTAGCAGCGGTCGTTGGGGTCAAACTGGCGGCGGCTGGGGCGCCCGCGGCCCTTCCTGGACATGCCGGTGGACATCTCCACACGCACACGGGAGCCACAAAGGATCCTGGGAATGAAGGGCCGCCATGAGTTCAGAGAGCAGAAATCCTAACATGTTCTACTAAAAACCTGTTTAATGGAGGACGAGACCTACTTCCCGTCCATGCCTTTGACCGCGTCCTCTGCGTCTCGGGGATCCTCGAACTCCACGAAGGCGAAGCCAGGCGGGTTCCTGGCCACCCACACGGTCCTCAGGGGCCCGTAGTAACTGAAGGCCCGCTCCAGCTCCCCTTTGGCGGCGCCGTTACCAAGGTCACCGACGTAAACTTTACAGTCGGTGGCCCGGGACGAGCTCCGGGACGACGAGTAGTACGACATCGCTCCTCAGCTGCTGGGACGAAGTAAACATGAAAACATGTTGACACACAGAAACACAGCTGGGTCCAACAAGACGGTTCTGGTTCTTTTTTATGTAAATGACGGAATATGTCTTCTTTAGACTAAACATTTAAATGGTACAAAATGAAAAAAATGTTTGGGCTGCACAGTGGTGCAGTTGGTAGAGCTGTTGCCTTGCAGCAAGAAGGTTCTGGGTTCGATTCCCGGTCTTTCTGCATGGAGTCTCCATGTTCTCCCTGTGCATGGTGGGTTTTCTCCAGGTACTCCGGTTTCCTCCCACAGTCCGAAAACATGACTATCAGGTTAATTGGTCTCTCCAAATTGCCCCTAGGTGTGTGTGTGTGCATGGTTGTGTGTCTCTGTGTTGCCCTGCGACAGACTGGCGACCTGTCCAGGTGACCCCGCCTCTCGCCCGGTACGCCAGCTGGAGATGAACCAGCAACCCTCCTGACCCCACTGAGGGACAAGGGTGTCAAGAAAATGGATGGATGGATGGAAAATGAGAATATGATGAAATATACTTTATTACATTCTCTCATATTCTCTTATAATTTTCCACGATTAAAGTCATACATTTACCATTTTAAATTAGAATTTGGGCTGACATTATGTACTTTTTATAAATTTGTCACCTCAAACTCAAGAGGACTTTTTTGTAGCATTTTTTTTTTGTTTTACTTTAGAATTTCAGAAAATATCTTACAATCTGTACAATATTTACTATCGTAAATTTATCCCAATAATCATGTTGACAACTGAGAATATCCTAGTTATTTCTTGACAGTTGAGATTTTGCGTTTTCAGAGGGTTTTGACCACATTGTTTAGCTTTTTGTCTCCATGTTTGCATTTTTCCTCCCGTCGAGGAGCGCGCGGGAGGTAAACAGACCGTCTCCATGGAAACGGGGTTTTGCCTGCCGCCACAACCCGAACGGGATTCCGTTAACCAACCGCAAACTATTTACCGTTTAGTTGTGTGGATTCTTCATGCAACGACACGAACCGAAACCCGAAAGTACTGAAACCAGCCCTGCGTGTCTACCGCTGCTGCAGGTGGTCCGACGCCATGATGGCAGGTTTAAAACCCATTAAACCTGCCCTTTTTTATATAAATATATATTTTTAAAATATATATATATATTTTTATTTTATTTTTAAACATAGTTTAAGACACGGACTGAGCTAAAGGGTTCGTAACTACCACCAGACTTATTGGACTGGTGGCTCTCAAACGGCGTTTGTGCATTTATTATTATTATTATTATTAAACTAGGCTTCATAAAGATCTCCACAGTTTTTGAAAAACAATCTCTTACACCTTTCTAGATAGATTTATTTACTGTAATACTGATGCAACAGAAAGTGAGGTGCAGAATGTAAATGTGTGCTAGTGTCTCCATTTCCCTGCCTATTATCTCCGTGTTTTATGCCCAATAGAAAAATAAGGTCTGTTTAAACAACTTTAGATGAAAACACGACTGAACAATGCATAAGTGTTTAAATACGCGATTATTATTAAACGGTTAAATCCAGGAAATAGTCCAGGCCCGGCTCATAAACAATGGCGGGCGGCAGCACGCGTTAGCCGGCCTTACCTTCCTCTGTTGATTTTCGTAACTCCGCTTCGAGAAAACCCAACTCCGGCGGTCTCTATCAGAGGCCGGTGGTTGTAGCGAAGGGACAGGAAGAAACGTTTTACAGGATAAAGTTATTTAACCGCCACTAACACGCACGTTAATCTAACTCCCGCATGTCTTTCCGCAACGACTTCAACTCCAACGGCTAGCAGGTTCTTCTTCTCGTCTTGGAATGTTGGAGGCTAGCATACCAGCTGGTGCTTGTACCGCCCCCTACCGGACTAAAATATGAACGTGAATGCTGGACAGAGGAAAATTACTCGCACAATTTAAACACGGTTAAATAGCTTATTAAAATCACATTAATACTTTAAGATAAATCCTCCAGATTTAAAGAGAACTGTCAAAGCGAGTTAAGCATGTCTGATAAAAGAAAAGCAGTAAAAAAAAAAAAAAAAACTTTCATGCAGAAGCTTTGTTAGTTCTCATTTGTTTTTGTTCATTTTTTCACCCGTTTGGACAATTATTCCCTCTGGTTCTGGATGCTGTGCAGCTCTTACTTTCAGAGCGTTCTTATGATGAGTAACCGTGGAAACAAGGTATTGTTTTTACAACTGGGATCAGATGATTAGCATCACAAAAGCTCAAATAATACCTGAACTTTGACCTCAAACACCAGAGGAGTTGAAAAGGAGCCTTCATGGATGCAGAGGGAGAAGGGGAAAGTCATAATAAGGGTTTCATCTCCTACTCTATCATTCTAACCAACCAGACAGCTTTCAAGAGTCCAACATTTTTGACTTTTGAAACCGTTATTTCTAGAAATTTTTTTTTTTGTGTGGAAATTTACTCCTTTTACTTCCATCTATGGCCCAAAGACGCCATTTTAGAAGTGCCTGAGGGAATTCAGTCATTTTACTCAGATGTCTTAGAGCAGGTATGCATTTAAAAGTTGCTGCTCTAGAGAATTACATCGCAAAAACACAAAATCTTTCCAAGTATTTTTGTCTAGTTTCTAGTGCAAATATCTTAGTTCACTTAAAAATACTACAAAACTAACTTACAAGTAACTTTAAACAAAAAAGTAATAGTTCAATTGAGAAATTATTTTACTTCCAAGTACTTTTTAAAATCAATTTGAACAAAAATGTTGATTTACATAAGCTTAGAATATTCTTGAATTTGATTTGATAGGAATTATGTTTAAGGGCAAAAAAATATCCCTTAAATTAAACCACAATTTATGACTTTAATGAAACAATCTTTAATATCAAAATGAGTTTGAAGCTCTGGTCAAGTCTGGTGGTAGAAGAAATCTGAAAAACAACAAATACTTTTTCAGAAAACTGACATAATTGACAATAAACAGAAATAAATAAATGGCTTGGAGGAAACAGTTTAATGTATGATTGAAAAATGTGGCAGCACATAAAAAAAAATTAAATAAATTCAAATTATAGAAAATAGACTGTATGAAAAAATGATATAAAAAAGAAACTAACGATAAAATTAGAAATGAAATGGATAAATTACATAAATACAGTTTAAAATGATAAACATTTACTTATGTTACAGTATAACCAAATAAGCTGTGAAAGTTATGGATGCAATATTCTGTACATCAATCACTTTATCAAGCCATTTATTTATTTCTCTGTTTATTGGGGATTCTGTAAGAATCCGTACTTCATATTATTATTTAATGCATAAATAACGACTCAGACTCATCACACGTTGAAAATAAATAAACTATATTTAACTAAGGTCAAGTTCACTTGAATAAAGACCTTCATTTTCTTTCAGTAACACATTACATCTCATGCCAAGTTTTCAAAAACAAGATTTTTTTCTTCAATTTTTTCTGTTGCATTTCATACAAAAAACTTCAGTTAATTTATTAGAATATTGAATAAATGTACATGTCTATCACATTATATTATAATAACTCAGTCATAGTTTTAAGACGGCATATTAGGGTCATTGCAAACAGAAAAAAAGGAGTGAATTTTCACCAAATCACCTGGACATTTTCAGGTTAATAGCAGATATTTTCTAGAGAATACAAGTTTGAAAAGTCTAAATTATTATTGAGATTATTCTCAAAATTCTAACAAATTTTTGACTTTTCAAACTCAGAAATTTCCACACTTTTTTCCCCAAAATTTGAGATTAATCTCAAAATTTCCGTTTTTTTCTACTAAAAGCTCGACTTTTCAAACTCAGCCATTTTTTCTGAGTTTGAAATGTTTTTTTCAATCTCAAAATTTCAAAGCTTTTGTTTATTTACCAACATTTTGAGTTTTCAAACTTATAAATTTTCCAAAACTCAAACGTGTTCAAATTTTTAAACTCAGAAATTTGCAAGTTTTTTTCTACAAATATTTCTGAGGTTAATCTCAACATTTCTGAGCTTTTTTTTTTTTTAAATTGCAAAATTTTTTAAAATGTACTTTTTTTCCATCAATAACGGCCCTAATTCGCCGTCGTACAGTTTCCCTACAACGTTTCAGGCAGAGACTTTTAATCATCACATAAAACGAGTTTCACAGAGAGACACGCTGGAGAGCAAGACCTGGGCAGGAGCAATAGGTGGGGGAGGGGGGACACGAACACAGACACGGAGATTTCACAAACCGGGGGATGAGCCGAACGGAGGAAACGGTGTTTCTGTGCAAATGTAGGAGCCTGACATAGAAAAATAAAAAAATAAAACGTCTCCATCATCAGGGTAGACCATGCTGCTAACACACAAACACACGGATTCATCATGCATGTCCAGAGGAACACGGAAACACAGAACACAGTGGGGGAGGGGCGAGGCGGCGGTGACCACATCTATCTAAGGAACAGCAAAGACCCAACGGGCCGACAGTTAGTACAGAAGTTCACGGAAACACCGAGCAGTTCTGGTTCTGGAGCGCCGGTTCCGACCGGTTAAAACGAGCTCCAGTTGGTTCAAACCGATTTTGACCAGTTCCAACCAGTTGTGACTGGTTCTAACCAACTACAACTGGTTTTGACCGGTTCCAGCTGGTTCTGGCAAGTTCTGACCGGTTCAAACCGACTCTGGTTTGGTTCCGGCCAGTTCCAAGCTGCTCCAACCGGTCCTGACTAGTTCCAACCAGTTCACTCCATCTGTTCCAGCCGGTT
Organism: Poecilia reticulata; assembly: GCF_904066995.2. Lineage (NCBI taxonomy): Eukaryota > Metazoa > Chordata > Actinopteri > Cyprinodontiformes > Poeciliidae > Poecilia > Poecilia reticulata. Next base: position 31,919,652 of record NC_088842.1, read on the forward strand.
CCTACCAGTTCCTACCGGTGCTGCTCAGTTCTCCTGCAGCCAGACTGTCGGTTCCGTCATGTAAACATGCTACTTACACGTACAGAGCCTCCTTCACAGGGACTGGGTGTAGAAATGTACAGAGAGACGGTAAACACTGCGGCAGGAGGCGTGAACGGACAACATAACGCACAAAATGGCCGCACTCTGTTCACTCTGCGGCGCAGATAATCTTTAAGAAAATAAATAAATCATCTCATCAGAATAGTTCTACATCAACAGAAAGACAGAGATGGAAGACCAAACCGACCAAAATCAAGAAAAAATATGCAAAAATTTGTAACCAGATCGGCAAATATATCAATATTCTATGGAAGGCAAATTAAATCCTGTTTGTTTACATTTCTCCTGTTTTTTCTTCTTTTAGACAAAAAAACCACTGGATTTCCAATCCTGATATTAAAGTATTAAATATACATATGTATATGTTTTGTCAGATTAAAACAACCTTTTGAAAATAACATTTAGGCAGGTATTAAACATACTTTTCATTAAGCCCACAGTTCTGTATTAAGAATGATTTCTTTTATTGATCTGATGTAATATTCTAATTTTAAATGTCATGTTTTTATTAGCTGCAAGTGGAAAATCGTCACAACAGAAATAAATACTTTCAAACATCCATCTATGTTTAATTAACCCACATAATGTGTTTCATAATCAGTCAACTTTATTTCTATAGCAAATTTTGAAAACACAGTGGGAGCCAAAGAGCTTTACGTTAAAACAGAAACAAGTAAAATAATGTGATAAATATAAAATAAATATATAAATATAAAAATAGAGAAATATAAAATAGTGCTGAATAAAAAATAAATAATATTCTAATTTATAGAATGAGTCCATTTATATTAGAGCCGTGAGTTTAAAGTGTTATTTTGATTAATTAATAAATTGGGTTTAATGCTTTAATGATTTTAACTCAGTTAATCAAATTTTTCTTTTAAACACAAAAAGTCTTGAAATCATAACTTTTATTTTGGTCATATATGTCATTTTATTCAATAATTTAGCAAAATATAGTTTTAGATTAAAACATGATTAATTAGTTATAGATACTGTAATTAACTCAATAAAAAATTTTAATCCAATCCCGTTACTACTTTAACATTTTGACATATTTTCCATTTATGAATTATTTGCATTTATCAAATAAATTTTTTCCTGATTTTGGCAGTTACAGCCTTCCATATCGGGCAGCAGACTGCTGAAACGTTTCGATGTTTGGATCGGCCCAGGAGCGTGAAAAACAAATTAAATCCTAATCCTAACATGTCGAATGACGTCATCTGCTCTTCATGCTAATCTGAACGTCGCCTGGAAATATAAAAAAAGTTAACCTTGGCTTCACCTGCAAGGAAAAGATACAAAATCACTTTTAGAAAGTTTACAAAGTGTTATTTTGGGTAAACGATTCAAATCTGTTATGATATCATAACAGTGTTGACATGTTGAGCAATTTTAGGGTTTATGTAAGAGCTACAAAATAAAAAAGGATTTTTACTGATTTCTCATTGATTCAAGCTGCTAGTGAAACAATCCTGACCTCATTCCGACTCCCGTTGTTCCTCAGCATCTTCCTCCACCTGGAAGATAAAAGCCCTGAAATGTCAGAGTTTTATTTTAATCTGAGGAGGTTTTTTTTTCAGGGTTTTGTTCCTCGCAGTCTGTTTAGCAGCCGGTAGTTTCAGTAGCTTCAGAGTTAAAATACTGAACAACAACAACAACATTTCATCTGGAACTTCCTGCTTCTTGTTCTCCAAACGTCTATTTCTACTGGATCCAGTGTTACGTTATAGCAGAACCAGCTTTAACTATTGCACAGAACTAAAGTTTAACACTATGTTAGAGACGGTTGGCGCGGTTTGTACAGCTAGAAGCCTGAACACCACATTCACGTGAGTTTTTTTTCCCTTAAGGCATCTTTGCTATGCGAGCATCAACGTGAACATGTTGACGGCTGGAATGAGTTTCTAAACGACAGATTTTCTGTAAACTAATACTGTTGTGTCGTTCTACTGCTGCAGCAGTGGGCGAGTCCGTTAGCATGCATGCTAACTGAGCAAACGGCTCAGAATCACAGGTGGATTCTGGGTATTTCCCTTTTAACAGGTTGGTTGTGTTTTGTGCATGCAAACCGACAGAGACTAGGCGCTAAAGAGACACGTCTGAACTCATGTTGCAGCTAATTAATCACATTTTGGGACTATTTTCCCTCCTCTGAAACGTTTTCAGCGTCCGGTCTATTTACAGAGCACGTGGAGGACCTGCTGTAGTAAACACATGTGATTTTAGCATTTTGTAAACATTTGACTCTTTTCCTCCACCTCCTCGGCGTAAAAACCGTCGCTGCAGACGGGAGGGAATATGTTTCATCTTTTAGACCAGCAGTGAACCCGCCGGGGCGTGACGTCACCGCCCAGCTCACTTTAAAACCTGCTCAGTTTCTCCTCCAATGATCTGTTTACAAATGAACACGTGTCTGTCGTCGAGTCGCGTCAGGCCGGCCTCCTCTCTCCTGAAACTAGAAGCCCTTGATGTGGCAGTAGGCCTCCAGGCTGGAGAAGAAGATGTAGAGCAGCCAGAGGCCGAGGAAGAGCATGGTGGTGAGCAGGCGCGACGCCCTGGGGCCGCCCAGCTCGCCGCCGATGGAGGGCCGGCGCCGGAACAGCAGCACCGCCATGCAGATGAACGCGAAGATGGTGAAGAGAGTGACGGAGAAGGCCAGCGAACCCGGGTCCACCTTGAACTGCTTCCCCTTGACGGCCCAGTAGATGGCGGCCACCGACCACGCCACGCCGATCCCCAGGAAGACGTTGACGGCGTTGCTGCCGGTGACGTTGCCCACAGACGCGTCGGCGTGCTGGTCCTGGATGGCGGCCACTTTGCTGGCGAAGGTGTCTGTGGACAGCAGAACCGAACAGGCACTGAGGATCGCAGGCGTTCGCTTTGCTGAAAAGCCATTTCTCAAGATGGTCGTCAAGAAAAATGTATTTTTGCTCTAAACTTTCCAATATTTCTAACAAATTAATAATTTAGGTGTCAAGTCAAACATACTTAGACCCATGAAATCACAGATATTTTCTTGATCTTGTGTTTCCTTTTTCGGGAAGAAATATTTTCAAAATGGCTGCCATTGTTGTAATGGAAAATGCATGTTTGCTCTAAAGTCAGCAGCAGTGATGTCCAGTTGAGGCCCCAGCTAACCAAACAGTTATCTTCACTACAACTAACTGGCTAAGCAACAATCTTAGCTATGCTAACGGTAAACTGCTAAACACAAGACGAGGATAAAAAGCAGAAAATAAATGCTAATAAATGTTAAATGCACAAAAAATGGGCAGAAGCTAAACACAAAAATATTGTACAGAAGCTAACAGTAACTCACTAAACAAATTAAAAAATTAGCAGAAGAAGCACTAAACTCCAAAATCAACTGAACAGACGAGATGAAAAACAGCCACAAAAAGACACAAACCACACATTGATACTAAAATAAAAATAAAACCATTAAAATAAAAACACAAAGCAACTGAAAATAGTTTAATAATATGAAAAAATGACATATTTCAACCACAGAGTCATTTTCAAGCAAAGATATTCCAAACAAGAAGCAAAGACAGAAAGCTCCAGCTGGTCCAAAATGAAGATATACATAGATATATATAGATTATATAGATATAATGAACATAGAGGAAGCAGAGAAACTTGAGACCCACCTGGGATGGAGGTTCCCAGAGCCACGAACACCACGGCGGTCACGGTGTCCTGCAGCCCCACGGTGCAGCCGAAGTGCGACGCCAGGTCGCCGATGATGGCGGTGAGGAAGCCGATGGCGCTGATGGACACGATGAAGCAGGCCCAGCCGTTCCAGTACTCTGTGGGCGGGACGCAGGCGAACAGAACCTTCCAGAAGACGGTGAGGAAGTGCATGACGTAGTCGTAGCAGGACGGGGGCCGCTCCTCTCGCCCTTCCTCCTCATCGTCTCCATCACCTGCACCAGAGGTCAAAAGGTCAAGACCTCCAACCAGACTGGATCAAATACCGCCTGCAGTGGCTGGTACTGCCACTAGAGGGCGGACTTTATTGAAACCTGAGCCATCAGTAAAAGACGCCCAATGAAGAAAACAAGAAGATCCTCCTGTGTTATAAGTGAAAAGAATTGGAGCTTTTTATCAAAATTCAAGAATTATTGACTTAAAACAAGTTTGTAAATGTTGCTTGTAAGTTCGTTTTGTCTTATTTTAAGTGGACTCAGATATTTGCACTAACAGACATAAATGCTTGGTAAGATTTTGTATTTTTTGCAGTGTTTTTGACCTAAATAAAACAAAGTTCATGCCCTGAATAAGAAGCTGCTTAACCTGCTTTTAACCACCAAACAAATCTCCATATCTGTGCTTCTTTACTTCATCTGCAACACGTGAGCTCAGTGATGATAAACCAACATATTACCAAGTATTTTTAGTGCAGTTTTTACAGCTAATTTCTTAGTTATTATGAAATAAAACAAACTTACAAGCCACTTTTCAGCGAGAGATGGGAGCTTTTTTAGAATAAATAATTCCTTAATGTTGATGAAAAGTACTGGTTCCACTGGGAGATTATTTCACATATAAAATGATAAAAGAGTCTTGCTATAAATGAAATAATCTGCCAGTTTCAGCAGAATCTTTTCACTGTTTTTAAGGAATTATTTACTCTAATCAAGCTCATATATTTTGATAAAACGTTACTTGTAATCTAGTTTTGTCTTGCATCAAATGAACTAAGATATTTGACATTCTGTGTAAAAATCACAATTTTTCCAAACCGTGGCGTCAAATAGTGACCATAAAGCAGTGGTTCCCAAACTATTTCTCCTGGGCCCCCCCCAGTGGTTCCCAAACTATTTCTCCTGGCCCCCCCCAGTGGTTCCCAAACTATTTCTCCTGGCCCCCCCCAGTGGTTCCCAAATTATTTCTCCTGGGCCCCCCCAGTGGTTCCCAAACTTTTTCTCCTGGCCCCCCCCAGTGGTTCCCAAACTTTTTCTCCTGCCCCCCCCCCCCCCCCCCAGTGGTTCCCAAACTTTTTCTCCTGGGCCCCCCCAGTTGTTCCCAAACTTTTTCTCCTGGGCCCCCCCAGTGGTTCCCAAACTATTTCTCCTGGGCCCCCCCAGTGGTTCCCAAACTATTTCTCCTGGGCCCCCCCCAGTGGTTCCCAAACTTGTTCTCCTGGGCCCCCCCAGTGGTTCCCAAACTATTTCTCCTGGGCCCCCCCAGTTGTTCCCAAACTATTTCTCCTGGGCCCCCCCAGTGGTTCCCAAACTTTTTCTCCTGGGCCCCCCCAGTGGTTCCCAAACTATTTCTCCTGGGCCCCCCCAGTTGTTCCCAAACTATTTCTCCTGGGCCCCCCCAGTTGTTCCCAAACTATTTCTCCTGGGCCCTCCCTATGGCAGCTGTCGATGTATGCATGGTTGGACGATGTATGCGAGCGAGGGGGATGGGGGATCAACTTTTTGCGGGGGCAAAATGAATCGTAGTTGAACATAGCTACAAGCTACTTGTTAACAAGCTTAAGGTGCTGTATTGATATTAGCTAGTCATCTTTTAGCTCAGTGGCGCAACTACACATTATTCAGGTGGATGCGAAAACATAGATCGGCGCTCCGAGGTAAGGAACGTCAGGGTGAAGGAGGTAAAAACCCAGCGCATACAGAGTTCAGGGTTTTGTTGTTTGTTATTTTCCCATCCAGACAGCTTCCCGTGTCCCCCCCTGCAATGGCACGGCGCCCCCCCCCAGGGGCAGCGCCCCACAGTTTGGGAACCTCTGCCATAAAGACAAAAATAACATCTTTATTAGACTCATCACTCCACAGACTCAGACTGGTCTGAGCAGCTGATGCTGGACGCAGGCGGCCATGTTGAATCACCTGCGCTGACGGTGACCGCCTCCACAAACTGCTCCCTCCAGGAGTGAGTGCCGATGACCAGCGCCAGGTTGGTCTTCTTGATCAGCTTGTCCACTGTGCTCTGCCAATCAGAAGCAACGATTCATAAACCTTTAAAAGTTTCAATAGGAAACTTTTATAAAAAGTTTATTTTTTTAGCATATTTGTTGAAACTGTCACTATGTCACGACGGTTTATTATGCGACAAATAAGCTGTGGAAAAATCGACTCCTCTGCCTCGTCCCAGTACTAATTAGAACCAACCAATCAGAGCAAGAAGGCGGGTCTTAGCCCTGTCGTTTCCTCTCTGTTGCACTGCAGCTAGCATAACATGATGCTTTAACAAACATGTGAAAAACATGTATTTCTATAGGCTATTTATTGTTGCACAGGTGAAACAAAACAACAACAAACAGTCCAGCTAGTCTGACACTTTGCTTCGTCCAGGTGGTTTGGGAAACGAGCGCCTGTTGAGAAACGTCCTGGAGACGTGGCCTGAGGTTTTAAACTTTACCCAAATGTTTACATTCGTCGTATGTAACGAATCAGTTCGACGCTACGAAGCTGGATGGAAATTTCCTTTGCTGTAAACAATCAGAGAGACACAAACCGGGACGAGCTGCAAATGTTAATTCAGTATTTAGAAGTGAAGTGAACGGCTTCGTTCACTTCCTCCGCTGTCATCGCTAAACTACAGGCTAAACTATCGCTAAACTACTGCTAAACTACGGGCAAACTACCATTCTGAAATAGCAGAAAATTAAAGCCATCGTTTATAACTTCTCCTTCTGTGTGCTGACTAAAAATCCAGGTGAATGGGGGAAGCCCAGACTGAGCTGCGACATCAATTTCAAAAAATTAATTAAAAACCAACAAGGAAATTTTTATGTTTTTTCTAGAAGATTTCTCTAAATTTCTGAGATTTTCTAGAAAATATTTACCATTTATTTTTCTTGTAATGTAGAAAATTAAATGCTTTTTTTGTTAACATTAGCTTCCACATCCTGCAGAAGAAAATTTATTCATCCTGTTCTTAAAAAACAACTAAAAATATAAATAAAATGCTGAAGTTTTTTTAAAATGACCTCAAACATCTAATAGTAAATATTTATATACAAATTATGGTTGTCTTTTCTCCAAACATTTGTGGCTCTAGACAAATTTTCTTTAGCTGAAAACTTGTCTGAGGGGGAAACTTCAGGTTGGGTGGTAGAGGCTGCAGTTGCAGTGCATGCAGGTGGCCAGTAGAGGGCAGCACAGGGAAAGCAGTGACTCGGCACCTTGAACTCGTAGGACTCCTCGATGACGACCTCCAGGCGGCTGTGCTCCCCCAGGATGGGCTTCCCCATCTCCGCGATCCGCCGGGCCTCCTCCTCCTCGGCGCTCAGCTGCCCCTCCGCCGCCTCTGGAGGGGCAGGAGGGCAAAAACACACAAACAACCGCAGCAATGAGCTTCAAAGATGGCCGTCACGTCTTCCCTCTAAATCCAGGATCAATAACAGATTAGACTTCAGCGTTTTGTTAATCCCTGTGAAGTCAGATTTGCTCTCAAAGCCCGGATCACACGCTGGTCTGAACTCTGGAGCGTTTCAGCCGGATGCGAGGATGAAATCTGACAGAAACAAACTTTAATCTGCAGATTTAATAAAAACTGAGTCATGAAGTTTTTAAATTCATAACAGTTTAGAGTTTAGATCAGAAACTAAACTGAGCTAAATGGTTTCTATTCGAACATGGATGGATGGATGGATGGATGGATGGATGGATGGATGGATGGATGGATGGATGGATGGATGGATGGATGGATGGATGGATGGATGGATGGATGGATGGATGGATGGCTCATGATGAAAGGTGGAGTCTAATAATCTTTTTAATCCCGCCCCAACAGAACCAAACCGATTGGCCACATCATCTCCTTCTCTGTGTTCTGGATCGATCATTTAAATTGATAATCTGTATTAGTAATCTGAACCAAACTCTCCTCTAATCCCGGAGGAAAGGCGGGTTAAACAGGAAACCAGTTAATCTGAGGAGCAGCAGAGCAGAGCGGGAAGCAGCAACTGTTTCTGTTTCTGCTGGGCTCACCCCCTCCCAGTCCATCTGCCAGCTCCTGGCCCAGTCTGGTACTGGTCCTCCGCCAACCAATCAGAGCTCACGTTGGACGAACAGCCCAAGCAGCCAATCAGGGGGCAGAACAGGGACACTGAGGTTCCTGACTGCAGCAGGACGTTTTTCTCTGTCAAACTTCTGCCGTTTTTAAACGTGTCCCATCTCTGTTGCCGTAGTTTTGTAACAAACGTATTTTGACAGGAAGTGTTGTTTTTATTCACATATTTGTCAGTGCAGGAGATCTGGAGCCAGAAGACGTTTACACGCAAATCACAAAGTCTTACCAAATACTTTTGTTTAGTTTCTTGTGGAAATATTTTAGTTCACTTGAAATAAAACAAAACCAACTAAAAAAGAAGATTTTCAGTTAGACACAGGAGTCTGTTTAAAGTAGACAATTCCTTACATTTAGTGAAAAAGAACCACTTAAACTGTCAGATTATTTCACTTTTATCAACTAATTTTCTCGTGTTTTAAGTGAAATAATCTGACAGTCGAACTGGAACTTTTAAAAATGAATATTAAGGAATTATTGACTTAAACAAGCTGTTATTTGTAAGTTAGTTTTGTCTTATTTTAAGTTCACCAAGACATTCGCACTAGAAACTAAACAAAAATACATGGTAAGATTTTGTGTTTTTGCAGTGCAGTGCTGGGATTCACGCTGCTTGTTGGTGAAAACAAATAAATCTTCAAAGGAAATGTTGAAGTTATGCAGGTAAAACAGAAATGATGATCTGGAGCCGCTTGGCATGCAGGCAGAGAGCGGAGTCAGGCTGGATTCATCCGCAGACTCCTTTAATTAATCTGAGACAAATCTGCTGATGGCTGCATATTCAGGACAGTTTTCTGTGATTAAATGAGCCTCTGGGCTGCAGACCGAATGTGACAGAGGAGTGAATCTAATCCGCATTACGTTCTGATATTCTACGTAAAAATAAAATGTGAAAATAATTAGAGGATTAAGCCGAACACACATTTCCTGACCAGTCTAATGAGGTTCAGCTGAAAGCAGAGGAATAATCAGACTTACCTTGGTTAAGCAGCAGAGCTGAGGACAAAATAACACAATCAGTTATTCTCCATAAGAAACATGAACAGATCCACCAACAGATCATTTCACTTATAATGTATAGATAAAAAGAAGTACTAGGTCCAGTTTAAGATTATTTTTAATATATAATAAAGTGTTTTTCCCGTTTTAAGTGATTAAAAAAATACAATATGAAGAAAATTTGCTATATTGTGCTAAATTTGAGGAATAAGTTTGTCTACTGGCTGATTATTTCACCGAAAATATGGAAAAATGTCTTTTTGTAAGTGAAATATTATAAATATTAAGGAATTATTAACTTAAAACAAGCTCCTAATTTGATGAAAAGTTACTTTTAAGTTAGTTAAACCTAATTAAAGTTTTAAAATATAGTTAAAACTAAGCTTTAAGTAACTGCGTTTTAACTCACTATTTTTAGTTTTAAATAATAGTTGGTTTTAACTCAATTTTAAGGAACTATTAAAACAAACTCCTAAAAAGTTGCTGAAATATTACTTTTAAGTTAGTTTCCTAACTTTTTAGTTAGTAAAACTACACGTCTAACAGATTAATGTCAATTGTTAATTAGTTAACAACTGAAACTTGCAATTTTAACAAACCTTTAAGTGTAAATTTCATGTGCAACTGCACTTTACATAAATTACACTTATTCCAAGTGTAATAATGCATTTGCACCAGAAACCTGACTAAAAGTACTTGCAATGTTCAAAGTTGCTTACAAATGTTTCTAAAGTAAACCACCAAACTTACATTTTAACCATATTAAAGTTTTCATGTTTTATGTGATTTCATGTGATTTTGAGTAATTTTGCCTCACCTGAGATTCCTCTCTTCAGCCAGCGCGGCTCCTCCAGAACGATGAAGAAGTTTTCGTGTTTTTCATACTCTTCATCATCGATTATCCTCACCTGGAGGGTCTGACTGCAGGGAGCACAAACACAGAGCGCCACCAGCAGTGAACACCTTCCACCAGCAGGGGGCGAGCGCTGCAGGAGCGAAACACGAACTGGTTTCCGTTTCCTGCTTCTCTGATGGCTGCCAGCTGCCCGTCTGAGCCATAGACATAATATAAGAGTAGACGCCGCATTGGCTGCTCCGGCGCAGGAAATACAGCGGCCATCTTGGAGCGGTCCTCCCTCCTACTTTGCTCAACTAAAACAGCAGAAGATGCCTCAGCACTGAGGGGTATTGATGTTCTGATCGATGGACTATTGATGTGAGGGCTCCACAAACAACATTTCACAAGTAAGATGGACATATTATTGTGTATATATTGTGATTATAATATTACTTTACTGTATTTATGTCCACCGGCGAGATACCAGCTAATATTAGCTACAGTGCTTGGTGTAATATGGGGTTCAGCCGCTATGAAGGCTAACTGAGATTCTGTAAATCTAAAAAAAATTATTTCTAACATTGACTTAGATTATCTGACACAAGAGCCTATATTAGACATGAAGCAATGTAACATATATTATGTGTTGTAACATTCACCAGCAAAGTTTACACAGGTGGTAAAGACTATTATTTAAATGTAATTCTTTCACTAGTAAGATCCCAAATCTTCCGTTTTTGTTTTGAAAGTTTCATAAAGACACGATGTGAGGAAGAAGAGGAAAAATCTATAAAGAGAGACGGATTCACTGCAGCACGGATGAATCTCACATCGGATTTTGGACTCAATCTCTGAAGATAGAACTCGTCGGCTGAAAAACATATATATATCTATATAGATGTATGTATATACATACATACATACATACATACATACATACATACATACATACATACATACATACATACATACATACATACATACATACATACATACATACATACATACATACATACATACATACATACATACATACATACATACATACATACATACATACATACATACATACATACAAACATACATACATACATACATACATACATACATACATACATACATACATACATACATACATACATACATACATACATACATACATACATACATACATACATACATACATACATACATACATACATACATACATACATACATACATACATAAATACATACATACATACATACATACATACATAAAATACAAAAAAAAAAAAACATACATACATACATACATACATACATACATACATACATACATACATACATACATACATACATACATACATACATACATACATACATACATACATACATACATACATACATACATACATACATACATACATACATACATACATACATACATACATACATACATACATACATACATACATACATACATACATACATACATACATACATACATACATACATACATACATGTATCCAATATATATTATTCAGTATTAATTATTATTTATTTGTGTTTGTATAGTTTATAAATATGTATTGATATTTCTAAATAATTTATTAAATAAATTACGGTGTGCTTTGTAAAATGCTCATCATACATCAATATCAGAATATTCCATTCCTATTCTATTGTTATAGCCACTAAGCATATTTAAATAAGGTGAACTCTGTATTAAAAACATGCTTAAATAATACAATTGTTTATAAATGTAGCTTTGATAGATGTTTGAATAAAGTTTCCAGTAACAAAGAAGCGTGTTTTGATCGATTAAATGCGCTGATACGTCATTGTGCTGCTAAACACATAACGCTGAGTGGAGTGGTGGACCGCTCCAAGATGGCCGCCCTACATCTCGTCAGCGACAATAGGCGAGAGCGGCCATGAGGCGTCTATCCTTTTATTATGTCTATGGTCTGAGCCGAATGTAACGACACAGTCAATAACCGGAGCCGCTTAGTAACTAGTTACATTTACTCACTTACATTTACATGAGTAGCTTTTTGGAAATAAATTAATTTTAGGAGTATTTTTACTACGCTGGACTTTTTACTTTTACTTGAGTAAAACGTCTGGATCTTCTCCCCAAAACATGCAGCTTTAATGTTCAACCAGTCCTCCGAAAATGGGAGTTTTTTATTTTTAAGCCTGACCGTCTCCTCGCTTCCACCGAGTTATGCACACGGAACATTTATAGCTTTGAAACAAATTTGTATTTTACTGCACTGCCATGATCTCACTTCAAAAAATAAAGAAAAACAAAATATGTACCGTAATTGGATTCATTCAGGAGGAATTCACTGGGTTTTTTATTTGCCCGGTGAGTAAAATGCTGCAGGATCTGCTGTGTCATCAATCTGCAGCCACAGCGCTACATAAAGTCACGGTAATCTCTGTTAGCATTCCTGCTAACGGCACCGGGACTTCCCTCCAGTCAGCCTGATGAATTAAGGATGAGAGGCTGTCTGGAGCCACAGAGGATAGAAACATGGGGCCAACTTCTCAAAAACCAGAGAAGAAGACAGGAATTAATTAAAACAACGACTCACGGGGTTAAAAACGCAGAAAAGTTTAGCTTAAAGTGGACAGATGACAAATATCTGTCCTTATTTTAACTGTTCAGTTCGCTTTAATCCAACTCCAGTCCGTTTGCCTAGTCAAAGTCCGGTTTGTTTGGTTTGGTATGAATGCTAATCAAACTCTGGTCTGAGTTTGGTTGAAGTGAACTCTGGTTCAGTCCGAATGCATATAATCACCAAACGGACCAGAGACCGCTCCAAAAGCAGGAAGTTGATTACAGCGCAGGGCATTCTGGGTAAATACAACCAGAACAAACGAGCTAGCCTAACGATAGCTGGAGAAATGGCTCGTAGTTTTCAGCCAAAGACTAAAGAGAAATCCTCCAAGCGCTAAAATTTCATGCTGCTGCGGTTTTGCTTACATTTCGTGAAGAACGTTGCATTTTTTTCTCATAATTCTGACTTTGATCTAATAATTCTGCTAAAATATGTTTCCTGTTCAGCTGCCCTCGCCGTAGCTGTGTGTGCGTTTCCGTGGTAACAGCTGCTGTGCCTCACGTGGTTTGGTCGTTGGTGAACTCCAGCTCCCCGCGCGCCTCCTCGTAGTCCTCCCCCGCCATGGCGCTGCCCGACTCGGTGTGGTACGGCAGAACCACGGTGCCTCTGGCGCCCGAGTTTCGCACCACCGTCACCTCCATGGTGCCCACGCTCTCGCTCACGCGCACCAGGCGCTCGCTGAACGTGAAGATGCCGGCGTGGTCGTCGTCCAGGATGGTCACCGTGGCGAACAGGGGCTCGACCAGCCGGGCTTTGGGCGTGCTGCCCGCCTCGTCGCTCTCGAACATCCCCTCTGCGTCGCCGACTCTCAGGTTGAGCAGGCGGACGAAGAAGTGCTCGTCTTCCTCGAAAATGTCGTCGTCGATGATGCCGACCTGCAGACGCACAGAGGCAGGATTATTTAACTCCTAACTGTGAAAACCTTCGTTTCCCAGTCAACAAAGTCTCACTGCAGGTTGATTTAAGAAAACTTGACTCAAATTCTGCTGTCAGATTAAATATTTGTTGGTTAAATTTACCTGGATATTTCACCAAACCCTCAACAAGCTGACAAACTTCCTGTGAGCAAGTTAAGTAGATAAAGCTTCTGGAATATTGGGATTAATCGCAGAAATTATTCTAGAAAAAACTTGGGAAATTTCAAGTCAAAAATTTGCTAAAAGAAAATTTTTTACTTTCATTTCAGAAATTTTCTAGGAAAAATATGGAAATTTCAGAGATTGATTAATAAAAAAAAATGGATAGAAAAATTTTAAAACAATTTCAGATTTATTACCATGAGCTTCTAGAAAAAACGTGAAAATTTTTGTGTTTGAAAAGTTAAAAATTTGCTACAACAAAAATCAAAATTTTGATCGCAATCTCATAAATTATCTAGAAAAAACTTGGAAATTTCTTTGTTTGGAAAGTTGGAGATATTCGGCTTCTGAAACTCCAAAACTTTCTCGAAAAAATCTGTGATAAACTTAAAAAATTTTTGCTTGGATGTTGAAAATTTGCTAGAAAAATAGCCAAAAAATTGAGATGATTGTCAGACATTTTCTTGAAAAAACAAGGGAATTCATAAGATTGAGTCGTCAAAGATTTGTCAGAAAAAATGACATTTTGACATCAATCTGTTAAAATGTTTGAGTTTAATCTCAAACATTTATGATTTTTTTTCTAGTAAATGTTTGACATTCAGAAATATCTTAATTTTTTATAGAAAATTTCTGAAATGAATCTCCAAATTTCTGAGTATTTTGGCAGAAATGTGCTCTCATGTTTCCTCTGTCAGGCCGTAGAACCTTTTTCTGTTTTATTCGCGCTGCGACTCGCCTTGATCTCTTTCCGAGTGTCTCCGGGTTTGAACACCAGCGTTCCCTCGCTGTAGTCGTAGTCGGACCCGGCGTTGGCTGACCCGTCTTCGGTTCTGTAATCCACGTAGAAAGTGTTCTCCCCCAAACCGCCTGCAGGCCGGAAACACAGAAACAGTCAGAAAACCGGGAGAACAAACACGGCGGAGGAAGCATCATGCTGTGGAGTCACTAGACGAGAAATGTGACATTAAACGTTCCTGGTTCCTCCACTGATGAAAACCCAAAACATAAAATCAGATAAAAATCGAACCATCAGGCGGTTTATTCTGTTTCTGGGTGAATCTGCAGGTTTCAGGTCGTTTCTAAAATCTCTCTGAAATCAAACCTGTGGACACACGAAGCCAACGAGCCACAACAGTTTAAATATGAAGGATTGGTGCATAAATCAGATTCTGCTGCAAGATGGTTCTGCATATAAAGTCACATTTTATTAAAAACCAAAAGTTCTCATCAAACTGACTTTTATTCATGAGAATAAAACAGACATCAGAATAAACTCCATATGACAATAAAGAAATTGTCTGATCATAAAATTAAAAATAATAAGAACATAAAGTCATAATAGTAATATGAGAATAAAGTAGTCATGACCAGAATAAGTTAAAATAAAGTCGTAATATTACGAGAATTAAGTTATAATTTTATGAGAAATCCTATAATAAAAGTATTACAATTTAAAATAAGGAATATTGAGAATCTTGTAAAATTAAAATTCACAAATGATGAAATATTTAATCTTTTAACTCATCAGAGGCCGAACTTTGAAACGTTTTATCCATCAGCGTTGCTCCTAAATCTCTGGGAATATTTTATCTTTATTCTCATATTATCATGACTTTATTCCTCATGTTGTTGTTATTTTGTCCCATCCAATGAAACGCCAGCGCCTCCCAAGATGGCTGACCTCAGGCATCGTCTATTCATGTCTTATGTTGTCTTTTTGTTTTGTCTTTATTTGGGCTGGACTGAAAGTCAATTTTCCACCTGAAGGAATAATGAAGGATATTTTATTCTCGTGAAAAGAGGCGATATATTCCTGTTACCTGTCATAAATCCCCCTGAACTGCTGAGGAAGTGAAGGTTTTATTTTCCCGGTGCCGTTCCTACCTTGGCAGACCACGGCCAGCGTGAGAACGCCGCAGTTCTCCATGCACTGACTGTGGGCCGTCTCGAAGGAGATGTGGCTGCAGACGGCCAGGTCGTCTTCCTCGACCTCCTCTTCGTCGGTCACCACCGCGCGCCGCGCGCTGTCGGCCACGTGCCTCTTCAGGACGTTTCCGGCTCCGATCATCATCCGGGTCGCCTGACGGAGACGAGGCGAACAAACCCGGCGTTTAGGGCGGGACTTTGCGGTTCAGGGTGCTGTGTGCGGTGAGGCAGGTGGGCGGAGCTTACCTGTATGCGGTAGAAGGCGCGGCTCTTCTGCTGGTGCAGCAGCGCGTAGTAATTGGCCAGTTCCACCAGCTGGTCCAGCTCTTTGTCGGGATATTTCTGCTTCAGCTCCTTCAGGATGCGAATCACCTGCCAAAGACGAGCCGGGTTCAGGGTTCTGGTTTCTGTCACTTCCTGGTTCGCTCGGTTCCACTGGAGCATTTCTCAGGGCTCGTTCACTCCAGCCCAGTTCAATCCGGTTTAATCCAACTCCAGTCCGTTTGTTTAGAAAGTCCGGTTCAGTTGGTGAGGTGTGAATGCTAAGCTAACTCTGGTCTCAGTTCAGTTGAAGTGAACTCCGGTTCGGTTTAGATACGCATATGAACGTCAGGAGGACCACAGACCGCTCATCAAGCAGGAAGTGGACTAGAGGGCAGGGCATTCTGGGTAAATACAACCAAAGCTAACGTGCTAGCCTAGCACTAGGAGCAGAAATGGCTCCTGGTCTTTAGCCTAAAGAGAAATCCTCCAACCGCTAAAATCCTCCATCTTGTTTCCATCTGGTGAAGAAGGAAGTTGCTCTCAGTGTCTTCAGAGGTTTTTGTGTCGTTTCCTTCAGTGGTTCTTGGTGCAGCGCCCCCACAGGCCAGGAGGGGAACAGGTTGGTTTGACTCAGAGCCACAGCAGCTGGAGGTGGAGCAGATGTTCTGGTTCCAGTAGAACCGGGTCAACCGGACTGTCAGGTCATTCCTCTTTCTCTCTGCTGAGTCAAACCAACCTGTTCCCCTCCTGGCCTGTGGGGGCGCTGCACCAAGAACAACTGAAGGAAACGACACAAAAACCTCTGAAGACACTGAGAGCAACTTCCTTCTTCACCAGATGGAAACAAGATGGAGGCGTCAGAATTTAGCAACTGGAGGATTTCTCTTTGCTGTTGGCATAAGTCTAAGAGTCATGTCTGCCGCTAGCGCTAGGCTAAAGTGCGTGTTTTGGTTGTATTTACCCAGAATGCCCTGTGCTGTAATCCACTTCCTGCTTTTGGAGCGGCCTCCGATCCGCTTGACGTTCACATTTAAACCGAACCCGGCCCGAGGTTTGTAGGCGGAGCAGAGTTAGCTTGAGTTGGACTAAAACGGACTGAATGAACCCTTTGATTTAAACTTCCTTCCTTCTCCTCAGTTTAACTTGTTTTTCTGTGTCTCACCTCCTTGCGGCTCTCGTCCAGCTCCCTGCCGCTCTCCATGTTCACCGTGGCGCTGTTTGAGTTGGGCAGGTTGCCCCTGGCGACTGCCGCGGCGCCGATGTTGTTCGCTGTGGCGCCCGCTGCTCCATCCGCGCCGTTCTCAGCAGGAACCATGGTGCTTCCCCGTGGCAGCTTGCCGTCAATAATCATCTCCATGCCGCCTTTGGTGGGGGTCAGGTCCCCCTCTGTTTCCACGACGATGCCGTGGCGCTTGTCGGCACGGTAACGCTTGCCCATGTATTTGTAGAAGAGCAGACGGCGATCGGCGATCCAAGCCAGGAGGACGCAGACGGGGAAGAAGAGCAGTGTCACCAGAGCTTCCCAGACCTGAAACACAACGGCCAGAGATTTAGGGACAAAGATCCATGAACCTGTTGACCTGGTGACCCCTGCAGGGGTCACAGAGCTTTGGTGCAGAACAAAACCTAAAGACCTGATTAAACTGGCAGTATTATTTGTTTTACAGGCTCATAGTTCCACTTTATAGCACAATCAAGAAATAATGTCCTACATCTGTTAAGTATTTATATTTGTAATTTAATGCCTTGAAATTTGGTCTCTGTCTCTTTAAGAAGCTCCTGCTCTTTCTGAAGCTCCGCCTCCAGGAAGTCATCCAACATGGCTCCTCTATTAACCCTTTGCTTTTACCAGAGTTTCACTTAGAAGTAGCTCCTTAGGTGTTTGCTAATTGGTGCTGGTTAGTCTGAAGGAGCTGAATGGGGGAGGAGCTGCGCCTCGGAGGCGGGGCTAGGTCCATCTGATTGGTTGCCATGGAGATTAAAGGATTAATCAAACATGATGTTCTACATGACCCTGCCTGTTTAAGTGAGATGTATTAAATGGTGACTAGATGTTTGCAATAATATGGGAAAATGTCTTGATAAAAGTGGATTTATCTGCCAGTGGGACAAGAACCTTTTCACCAAAATTAATAAATTATTGACTTAGAAGAAGCTCTTATATTTTCCTGAAAAGTTGTATCAGTTAGTTTTGACTTACTTCAAGTGTGCTGAGATATTTGCACTAAAAAGTAGTCAGAAGTACTTGGTGAGATTTTGTATTTTTGCAGTTTTACCAATCGTGACAGTGGTGGGATTAGCGCCGCTGCTCGGTGAAACAGGCGGCCTCACCTCCACGACGCTCGGCGACATGACGGCCAGGATGAGGTAGAGCCAGATGTAGGCGAAGATGCTCCAGAAGGCGGTGATGAAGAACACCCGGAGGTGTTTGATTTTGCGTGACTCGCCGTTGGGGATGACCCACACGCAGATCCCGATGATCACGAACATGTTGAAGGCGGCGCTGCCGACGATGGTCCCCGGTCCCAGCTGGCCGGCCTCGAAGTTGTGACCGCACACCTGCAAAGGAGCGCAGGCTGTGAGAGCCGGGTCGGGTCGGGTCGGACACCCGGCGACGCTGAGGTGTGACGGCGTTTACCTCGATCACCGACAGCAGGATCTCCGGAGCGCTGGAGCCCAGAGCCATGAGCGTCAGGTTGGAGACGGTTTCGTTCCAGATGCGAACTGTCGCCACGGACGTTTCGCCGTTCGGCATGGTGATGGTCACCTCCTTCTCCTGCAAAGCACACACACTGGTCACCTGAACACACCTGAGGAGCGGCGCAGAGCTGTAACTGGTTACATTTACTCAGGTACATCTACCTGACCAATGTTTTTGAAAAAAATTACTTTTAGGAGTATTTTTACATAATAAAAGTACTTCCATCCATCCATTTTCTGTACACCCTTGCTGGTGCCTCTCCAGCTAACGTTCTGGACGAGAGGCGGGGTCACCTGGGCAGGTCACCTGTCACAGGGCAACACAGAGACACACACACACACACTCACACCTAGGGACAATTTGAAGAGACCAGTTAACCTGACAGTCATGTTTTTGGACTGTGGGAGGAAACCGGAGTACCTGGAGAAAACCCACCATGCACAGGGAGAACATGGAGACTCCATGCAGAAAGACCGGAGCCGGGAATCGAACCCAGAACCTTCTTGCTGCAAGGCAACAGCTCTACCACTGATCCACTGTGCAGCCCAATAAAAGTACTCGAGTTTGTATTATTAAGTATTTCTGCTTTTACTTGAGTCAAAGTTCTGGATTTTCTTCCACTGAATGAAAAACAAACATGTTTTAACCAAAAATCCACCAGACACAGAGACACACCTGCAGTTTCTGTTAAAGTTTCAGAAGTCAGAATTAAGTATTATTAAGTAATGATACTTAATTAAAGTATCATTAATTAAAGTAATGATACTTTAATTAAGTATCATTATCTTTAATCACCTTAATTAAAGTCAGAAATTATGAACGTTTACTAGAACTTATCTGACAAAAGTCTATAAAATGACTCCTGCTGTCTAGTAATTCATTTTAATTCCTCGGTTTCTGGTTTATTTATCATCATTTGGGCTGCACAGTGGCGCAGTTGGTAGAGCTGTTGCCTTGCAGCAAGAAGGTTCTGGGTTCGATTCCCGGTCTTTCTGCATGGAGTTTCCATGTTCTCCCTGTGCATGGTGGGTTTTCTCCAGGTACTCCGGCAAAAACATGACTGTCAGGTTAATTGGCCTCTCCAAATTGTCCCTAGGTGTGAGTGTGTGTGTGTGTGTCTCCGTGTTGCCCTGCGACAGACTGGCAACCTGTCCAGGTGACCCCGCCTCTCGCCCGGAACGCCAGCTGGAGAGGCAGCAGCACCTCCTGACCCCACTGAGGGACAAGGGTGAAAGAAAATGGATGGATTATCATCATTTGCATCTAATGACCTTCATAAATCCCTGTGATGTCTTCAGGAAAAGCAACACATGAACTGAGAGATTTGTACTAAAGAGACGAGCCGATTCCCATCGGAGGCGGATGGGAACGTGACCGGACTTTAATTTACTCTGACCCAGATGGACAATCAGCCGTCCTCATTCAACTCTGAGACGGCGGTTCTGCTACCGTCTCTTCCTCCAACTTATTTCCATAACGGCCAATCACACTTGGATTCGTTCCACCGTATCTACCGAGCTGAACTGGGCGAGACGCTGCAACAGACTCACAAAGTCCAGCAGGCCTGGCATCAAACTGAGCGTTAAAACGTTAAAAGAACATTTCACTGTAAAATGTCCCCATTCTCTGATATCCAGCTCTCATAGCGAAGGAACATTCATCTGCTGTTCTGCGTGTCCAGAATCAGAACCTTGTAACCCAGAACAGATTATCTGAAGCTCTTAAATCTCCACTAACACCTTCATCACATCGGCCACATTTCAGTTTCAGGTTTTATTCTCCGTATCAGGGCCAGCGGGACGACTGCCTGCAGGATTTTAAATTAATTACAGGTTTATCTGGAAGTCTGTCCCAAACTTCAGCATAGAGAAGATGCACTTTACAAACATAAACAAATTATTTCCAACTATATAGTTGATTATTTTTGGTACTTTACTGTAGAAGCTCAGAAATGTCCATGTTGTTTTCCAGAAATTTCTGAGTTTTGAGGTTTTTTTCTAGCAAATTTTTGATTTTTAAAACTCAGAGATTGTCTTGTTTTTTCTAGACTGTCGAAAATGGATCTAAAGTTTTATGAGCTTTTTAAAAATATGTACACTTTAAATATGTCACATGGGGCGAAAACAGATCTAAACAATCTGTGTGAATGTCATCAGAAATAAAAATAAAAACCTCCAGCAGCCTGAAAAGTTGTGGATAAAGATTAGATTCAGAACAAAACTTTAAACTGTAGCAACCTGAGCTGGTTTAAAGCTCCTGGTTCTGTTTCCCTCCCGGTTCTGCTCACCTGAGAGGTGATGACCTCGATGGACGCCATGAAGCGGTCAGCGATGATGGACACTCCCAGGAACATGTACATCAGGGAGACGAAGTAGACAACGGCACGGGCCACCTGGTACCCGAGGCCCGGCTGCTCGGGCTTCCACACCGGCAGCAGGATGCCCTCGGTGCAAACCGTCGGCTTGTTGCACTTATCCGGACCGCCAGAGGTGGAGCTGTTCCCGTACGGCAGCGACGGCGCCAGCGAGGCGGCGGCCGACGAGGGCAGCGCCGTCCGCGGGTCGGGCTCGGCGCTCGGGTCGACGCGCTGCGACTCCGGCTGGCAGGCGGGGAGCAGGACAGCGAGGAAGAGGAGGAGGAAGGAGGAAGGGCAGGCGAAGGGAAACATGGCGGAGCCGCGAGAGGAAGAGGAGGAAGAGGAAGATGGGATCTAAGAGCGGCGCAACGAGCTCACCTGCAAAAACAAGAACAGATTTCAGACAAAAACGTTCAGCAAGAGGAACTTAGAGGAGATTTCCAAAAACAGACATGGATTTTCTAGAGAAATCACGGAAATTCACTTTCCGAACTCAGAAAATAGGAAAATTCTGAGTTTGAAAAGTTGTAATCTTTTCACTTTCTGAGTTTAGAAATTTTCATTTGTTTCTAGAAAAATTCTGAGATTAAACTCAACATTTCTGATTTTTTCAAGCAAATTTTTTAAACTAAAAAAATTTCAAGACGTCTCAACAGTTTCTGAAATTAATCTGAACACTTCAGATCTTTTTAAGCAAAACTTAAAACTCTAAGATTTCTGAGATTCAGATCAAGATTTCTGATATTTTTTGCCAGTTTTTTATTTTATTTTTCAAAATCAGAAGTGCTTTTGCGTTTTCAAGAAAGTTCATGAAACCAAACAAAAGATTTCTGTTTTTTTAAGCAAGTTTTTGACTTTTCAAACCAAGAAATTTCCAAACTTTAAAAAAACAAAACATGAACATTTTGGATATTTTCCAGCAATATTTTGACATTTCAGAATTTTGATTTCTTTTTTTTTTTTTTTTGTCCCAGATTAAGCTAAAAATTTCAGATTTTTTCTAATTTTTGAATTTCCTTGTTTTTTGTAGAAAATTTCTGGTTTTTGTGTAAATTTGATCTTCCTAATGTGATGAGGTTTTAATACGGCTTCATAAAAACACCACAAAACCAAATATCTGCCAAGTTTCTTTCTAGTGCAAATACCTCAGTAAACTTGAATAAAGTTTATTTGTTTTAAGCTGATAATTTCTTAATAGTGATGAAAACAGTAATTCCACTGTCAGATTTTTTCTCTTATAAGTTGTGAAAATGTTTTGTTAAAAGTGAAATAATCTGTCGGTGGAACTAGTACTTTACAAAAATCAATATTAAGGAATTATTGACTTAAAATCTTTCTGAAAACTTGCTTGTAAATTAGTTTTGTCTTAATTAAATGTAATAGGACGTTTTCACTAACCCAGGCTAAAATACTTGTCAATATTCTGTGTTTTTGCAGAGTCATAAGACATAAATCCTTTTGTTTTGTGTGTAAATCGAACCACACAGACGAGTGGATCCAGAAAAAGCAGCAGGTGAAACATTTAGTTTGATTCTCCGTTTTTCTGTGCGTCTCATGCAGCTGATCGTTTCTGCAGCCGGTTGGACCGACATGCGGCCGAGAAAACCCGGATAAGGAAAACTCTGGATGCTCTCCGCTTGTTCCTGGTTGTTTTGATTCATCCTGTTATAATTCATGTGTTCATCTTCTCCCAGGCTGCTGGTTTCCTCCCAGTTCTTCTAAACACTCAAGGAACCGAAACCATTTCAACTTTAAGATCCTCGAAGCTTTTATGTTCCTGTTATCCTGGAGGGATTTTATTGATTCTCATGGCTACAAATTGTTTTTACCTTTTTGCTTCTTATTGTTTTACAATGTTGTATTAAAAAACATCACAACTGTGAAACAGTGATTTTATCAACATTAGCAGAATATTAATTGTTTGTAGCAGGTTCTGCCTGTCTGGGCTTCAAAACTGAGAAACTAAATCTAATTCAGCACCAAGTGTTTGTACAAATTATAATTCTGACAGTAATAAAGGATTTATTAAAGGTAATAAGTGTGGAGGATTGTTTTGCATCAACACTCTTCAGTACTGACGTCTGCGACAGACAGACAGACGGACGGACGGCAGCGTTAAACATTAAATGGTCCAATGGAAGAAGTGACACAGCAGCTGCAGCAAAACTTAGAAACAAAACAGAAACGATGCTGAAGGGGAAGAGAGAAAGAATGGAGGAGGAAGAGGAGGGATAAAGGAGAGGGGAGGGGCCGGACGCCCAGAGGAGGCTCTGCTCCGCGTCGTCAATCAGAGGGCGGTCCGTTGTCATGGTGACGGGGATGAGGGGGGGGAGATCGGGCGGGGGTCGAGTTCCCGTGGGACGATCGATCAGAGAAAATGGTCGTCCATCAGTAAGGGCAGGCCGCACACACACACACACACACACACACACACACACACACACACACACACACACACACACACACCTTCTACTCAAACTGATGACTTCGTATCGACTCCCATTTATTTTAGTTGCTGCTTTTACACCTATTTCCAATCTGCACTGCAAAAACACAAAATCTAACCAACAGATTTTAGTTTCTGGAGCATAAATATCTTTTTTTTACACCGTAAATAAATCAAAATTAACATAAAGTGACTTTTGAGCTTGTTGAGTTATTTATATTTAAACTAGATATAAATTTTTTTTTTGAGTTTTTGCAGTGAAGCCCAAGTATTCTTGGTTTAGCTTCAATGTAAAGATAATAAGACAAAACTCACTTTTCAGCAGGAAATATGATTGTTTTAGGTAAATAATTAATTCATTAAAATAACTAATGGCTCCATTTGCAGATTATTTCACTAATAAAACATTTTTTCCATATTAAAAAAGGAAAAAATGTTTTTATTTCTGTTGATGCTGTTAGTTTAATAAAAATGTCGTCAGTCCAGAGGATGTTGTCCCACACTGAGCTCCTGACCTTTGACCTCAGAGGCCCTGAGGGATGAATCCTTCCTGCTGCTCAGTGTTTTCGGCCTGCTTCATGTCGTCACCAGAGTTTTTTTTCATCCGTTCATTAGATGAAGCTTTAAATCGTGACAAAGATAAACACTTCCACACGCAGGAAGCCTGAGTTTGTTTTTAATAAATAATGACACATCAGGTTTGTTTACCACGTTTGGGTCGATGAACTTTGACACTGACAGATTTCAGGCGGCCTTCAGCCTCGGGCGGATCGGTTCCACCTGAAGACGCTGAAACAAAATGTTCTGATTCACAAGCCGCCTTTATCCCAGAGACTGACACAGAAACAAACGGCTTCATGTCCGACAGCGACGCCATTTTGTTTTTATCTCGGATTTATTTATGCTTCTGGGAACGAATGTGGTCTAAACAAAACATTTTCTGCACAGAATCAGATTCCGTTCTGATGCGTTTTAGGGTTACTGTCACTTTAAATCCCAAGCAGCTGCTGCTGGCCACGCCCCCAACTCTACGTTTTTTAAACTCCCACGTGAAAATGTTTCAGTGATGATCGGATCTGAGGGAATTTCTTTGTTTTTTCGGTGGGAATTTTCCTGAAAAAAAACCTTTTGAAAACAATCCGTCCCTCATTCCTGATCTTTTTTTTCCTACTGCCAAAAAACTCACTAATTATAAGATTAATTTCAAAATTTTCCAGAAAAAACATTTCAAAAGTCAAAAATCTTCAACCTTTGAAACTCAGAAATGTCCAATTTTTTTTTTTTTTAGAAAATTTGAGAAATTAATCTAAAAATTTCTTATTTTTTTCTTGTAGATTTTCACATTTTGAAGCTCAGAAATTTCCACGTTGTTTTCTAGAAAAAAAAAAGGAAATTTTTACTTTTGAAATGTCCAAATATAACAATTGTTTCAAGCACTTTTCAAGTTAAGTCTGATTTATTTAAATGTTGTGGATGTTGAGACGCTTCAACAGATGAATTACATTTTGATCAACATGACATAAGAATTAAAAATGCAGAAAAAAGCAGAGAATTGCACATAATAACTTGCATTTGTCGTTTGCAGGAATAATAAATCTCTTTCTGATTTGCACCAACAAAATAATTCAGAGATTTAACAAACATAGTTTGGAGAAATTCACAAAACAACTGAGAAAATCTGTAAAAGTTGAAACTGAAAACCAAGCAGAGAGGTTCTGCAACAAACTGTCTTCAGGTAGCGATGATTGATTGATTCATTGATTGATTGATTGATTGGGTTCCATTCGTTGCTTCTCTAATTGGGAATAAAGGACGGTCTAATCTGGATTGGATTTAATCTGGGCCGCCTCTGTGGCGTTGGCTCGTTCACGGAGTTAAAGCGAATTTGATGAGTGAGGAATATCAGGGCTGTGGATGTTAATGTTCCTGGGAGGAAACAGTTTTGAAGTGAATCCAGAAATGAAAAGATGGGATTATGAAGAAAACTGCAGGATTATCTTAAAAACGATCAGCCGGGTCGGCAAACTGAACCGGTTCCTGATGAACAGACCCGGCTGGTTTTCTGCAGCACAAAGCAGATCAAAATAATCTGAATAATCTGCTGCAGATCAGAATAATCTGAGCTGTGAGGTTGGGATTATAATCTGACCTTTTCCTGGATAGTTTTCAGTTTTTTCTTGGTGGATTCGTGTCGTTTTGCAGGATAATGTCAGCGAGAGCTGGCGAATTTACAAATGAAGACATCTGTGATTCAGCAGGAGACCAACACACACACACACACACACACACACACACACACACACACACACACACACACACACACCTGCGTCTTCATCAGGTTCCCATATGGAGCGCAGTCAGGGCCAAAAATGTTTATTTATTTATTTAGGAAGGTAATTAAAGCTGAAAAAGCAGAAACAGATTTTAATCAGGAGGAGAAAATAATTTAAAGCTCAATTTGGATTTATTTGATTATTTGTATTTATTTTCCATTTAATCTGCAGATATTCTGTATTTGGAATATTTTAGGTCCGTCTCTCCACATCAAAAGCCACAAAACTTCTCAAACATTTACAAAAAAAATTATTCCACAACAAAAATGTATATAGTGTTTTATATTATGTCCACTTATAAATGGAGAAAATGTTTCGCAAATATACAAAAGATTTAAAATAGTGCATTAAAAATATAATTTCTTTAATAATATAAGAACTTATTGAGGACATAAAACTCTTTGTTGCCAAGTTTGCTCAGTAAATGTTGCCAACACACAAGTTTCTCCATCAAGGAGGAAAAACTGATCAGAGGTTTTATGCTGCAGCTTGATAAACAAATTATTCCTCAAATCATAAAAACTGTGAAATATTAAATGAAATGAGAAAATCAGATTCAACATTTCCTGAAACACCAGAGCTGAACTTTGGTCCAATCTGAAGCAGATTATGAACATTTTAGATGAAAAATGTAAAAAAAAAAAAATGTAAAAAAAAAAAAACTCAGAAATTTCAAGATTAATCCCAAAAATCTTTATGAAAATTTTTTTTGAATTTCTTTACTTTTGAAAATGTACAATTCCAAAAATTGAAAACTTTCAATTTCTGAATTTCAGAAATTTCCTTGTGTGTTTTTTTATTAACATTTTCTGACATTAACCTTAAAATTTAGGGGTTTTTTTCCAAGCAAAGTTTTGACTTTTCAAACTCAGAAAATATCAGATTTTTCTAGAAAATGTCTGAGATTAATCTCAAAATCTTTGCAGAAATTTTCCATGTTTTTAACCTTTGTCCCTGAAATGCTGTCATAAATAAATTAAAACCAATAAATATCTGTTTTTGATCTCATGTATCGATTCATTAAATAATTTAGCAGCAGAAAAGTTTCTGAATTGAAAATTGATCCACAGTTTTCAATTAAAATGTGATAATTTTTCATTTATTAATTGCAGTTTCCTCAATCAAATCGATCAGAAATTTGCATCCTGCTGCTGATCCTGAGCCTTTGATTCGGCTGATTGTGTTTTTCTCTTCTCCTCCAAACCTCTGGAGGTTTTTACGTTCAGGGCAACAACAACAACAACTTGTTGCTTAGCAACTCAGACACAGAGACGCTTTCAGGCACAAGCAGCGATGCTGCAGTGATTCATCTGCAGCAAAGAACTGAAATATAAACTAGGAGTCAGTTTTATTGAGATTTCAGCTTCAGACTGAAAAAGATTTTCTCCTGCTTCAACTCTTTATTTAATTCAGTCGGCAGAAACTCTTCCAGAAACTCCGGCTCCATTAGGGGTGCCTATACACTGCAGCATGAAGTGACCCAATTCCGATTGTTTTTGACATAATGCGACCTGTATCCGATCTTTTCATGGCAGTGTGAACAGCTCAGGTCGGATTCCTTTAGAATGTGACCCATATCCGATACGTATCCGATTCAAATGTGACCAGAACGTTCAGGTCGCCTTCATCCGAACTGAACGTCACTGATTCTCAACAAATCTCACTATTCTGCTCCTGAAACGCGCAGAAAGGAAGAAAAACAACAACCATGACGGATTATATGAGGATTAAGTTGTTAATTTGCTGCTCCTGCCGGACAACGACTTCAAATATGTAAGCTAAGCTCCACCGTTAGCCTCCATGTTTACTTCCGCAAACACTGAGCTCTTCTTCTTCTTCTTCTTTATGACGGTTGGCAGAACACTGAGAACGCTGACGCTATGGCGCCCTCTAGTGCGCATGCGTGACACGTTTAGGTCGTTTGCCCGTTTACACTGCAGAACACATACAGGTCGCATTTACTGGCAGTGTGAACGGCACCGGCAAAAAAATCTGAATTGCCAAAATTCAGATTTTGGCAAATCTGAATTTTGGCAGATTTGCCAAAATTCAGCCGGAAGTTCACACTTCCGGCTGCAGTGTGAACGCAGAGGAAGTCAGTAAAGGAGATTAGGATTATTTATAAGAGAGAGCAGATTAAACTGCTGGGCAGTGGGGCAACTACACGTTATGCGAAAACGTAGATCGTAGATTAGTTCGGTTGAAATAAAACTAAACTGATTGAAAAATAACTTTTCAGTAAAATACAAGAGTTTGGTTCAATCTTCATAACTGGAGGATAAAAACATCACAATTTAAAACTATAATACCAGTCAGTCAATATTGATAATTAGTGATTAGGTTTTGCAAAATGAAATATTTATTGGTAAATATCAGCTGATTGCAGCAATTTCTGCCCAGATTTTCAAATCGGTGCATCGCGAATCATCAAATTTAATTTATTACTTAGATTTAGCATCAATCAGCTGATTTTGTTTTCAAATAATTAAAGTAATATATAACTACTAAGCTTGTTACTAATTTCACTGCATGATAAATCGCTCCTGTTATTATTGCGATAAACAATAATAATGTTGTTTTGAAGTTTTTTTCAAGTAATACATTGATAAAGGCATAAAAATGTAATTTTGCTCTCAATAAACTAATAAACTATGATTTTTTGTTAAAACATGTAACTTATAGATACTGTAACTATCCAAAATAAAAACAAAAACAATAAATAAAACAAACATAATAAAAACCACTTACAATCAAAACCATAAATAAAATGTATTAACAAAAATGTTTATTTAAAAAACATTAATAATCAGAATGTAAATTATTGACCTTATTTAAATTTTTCATGTGATTAATTGCTGATTGTGACAGATTTATATTCTACACTTAAACACCAACCTGCATTTAAAACCTAAATATTTAGTTCAGTTTGCTCCTCCTGTCAGGTTAAAATCGATAGTTCAGCCGTAATAAAACTCGCCAGCATCAGGGGCCCCAAATTAAAACCTGCTTCAGGCCCTGAAAAGTCTTGGGCCGGCCCTGCAGCGGCTTCTCTCCACTGCAGCCACATTAGTTACGATGGGACTTCCTGTTTCTCTGCATTAATTATCAATCATGTGGCGACGGAAGAGGCTCTGACGTTTGGCACAAACCAGCAGCAACTGAAACTCACAACTTTTTAATAAAACTCTGAACTTTTAAAGGTTGAACTCATGAACGCCTCAGGATCTGCCGCCGTGTTTTCTGATGAATGTCGTGTTTCCATGGAGAGTTTAATCACTTCAGGTTCGCTTTAATTATTTATTATCTCCAAATGTGAACGGCTGCAGGTTTCACTGGGTTTAAGGAGGAATAGAAGGATTATAAATAATAAAATTGTTCTGGAAGTTATCGCGATAAACGATGATATTGTTGTTTTGAAGCCATTTTCATGTAATGTAATGATAATAATGAAAGAACAAATTCTAACACTTTAACTGGGAGACATTTTAAATATCCGAAATAAATAAACAAAGCAACACAAACAAAAAATGAAATTAACTATAAAGTTGTTTTTTTTTTATCAAAATTTCTGAGATTAATTTTAAAATTTCTACGTTTTTTCAAACAAATTAACGTTTAAAATTCCGAAATGTTCCTGTTTTTTCCAGAAAATGTCTGAGTTCACTCTCAAAATTTCTGGATTTTTTTCTAGCAAGTCTTTGACTTTTAAAGCTCAGAAATATCTGAGATTTTTTTACAGAAAATTATTTCTGAGATTAATCTTAAAATTTCTTAGTTTCTCCTGGAAAGTTTTCAATTTTTCAAGATCAGAAGTTTCCAATTTCTTTCCAGAACATTTATGATGCTAATCTTAAAATTTCAGAGTTTTATCTAGCATTTTTTAATATTTTTTTTACTTTTAAAACTCAGAAGTTTGTGAGTTTTTCCTAAAAAAACTGTGATTTCAGTCTCAAATGTTCTGTTTGCAGGTGAAATGCGCTGCCAGATGAAATCTGCGACCTGTGAAGATATTTCTGCCTCTTCTGATCCGGCTGTCTGTCAGCCTGATTTATTAAACTCATAAAGCAGAAAATAGACGCCCGGCTCTTCACGGCGCCGTCCGTGAATCAATTACCCTGTGGATAAATGAGCTGCTGATATCTCGGAGACAAAGCGTTACATTTCCATGTTGGCGTAATGAAGAAATGCAATAAAAATCTGCCTTTTCAGCAGCAAACCGGCGCTTCGCCGTGAAGCAGCAGCGCCTGCTTTCATTGAGTTACTGGAGGCTGAGGCTAAATAAACAGGGCATGAAGGGAAAGTGAGTGGGAGGAAGAAACCTGCTCTTTACAGGGAAACGCGCCTGGGGTGACCGATGTTACAGCCAGGTGGTATAAAAATGAAGATCTGCTCTCCGAGGGTTTTTCATCTGATGAACTCTCCGTGTAAAGGCAGATTTAGTCGCGCGGCTGCAGCTGATTCGTTTTTTTTAGTCACTTTTATTTCAATAAAAGCCGCTCTGCTTCATTTTCCTCTGGAGGAGAAATGGAGAGAAGATGCTTCAGATTCTCTTTTTCTCCCTTTGGCCAAAAATCACCCAACATGAAAGGGATCTGGGGTTAAATTTACTTTATTGTCTTTTATTTCTCTGCAAAAATTCAAAATTTCACCAAATATTTTTGTCTAGTTTCTAGAGGGAATAACTTAGTTCACTTGAAATAAGATAAAACTAACTTACAAGTAACTTTTCAGCAGGATAAAGAAGTTTAATAACTAGTTAATTTTGATGACAAATATTTGCCCTGGCACATTATTTCTCCTTTAAATGGAAATAATGTGATGAGTGAAATAATTTGCCACTGGAAGCAGAATTTTTTCATCAATATCAAGTTTTTTAAACATAAAAAAGTTACTTGCATGTTAGTTTTGTCTTGAAGCAAAACGATAATCACCCAGCAGAAACAAAAAGAACTTGGTAAGATTTTGTGTTTTTACAGTGTTTATCAATATTTTGATCAAATCAACATTAGTCTAACATTTGTTTTAATGTTTACAGCTATTTAACTTTTTTTCATGTTTTTTGATGTTTTAGTCTATAAACTGTTTCCAGCAACAAAAATGTGAATTTTCTTGGTAAAAAGTCGCTGAATGTTTGTGGCATGACTTTCTATTAAATAATAATAAACTGAAAAGTCTTATTATTGTACTCAACACAAAAGTCCATGCTGAAGGTCACACAAACTCATTCTCAGGGCCACAAGCGGCCCCCGGGCCACATGTTGGACACCTGCAGCTTTAAAACACGTCTGGAAAATGAGCAGGAAAAGCAGCAAACCTGCAAACTCCCAGGAGGAAAGTCAACATTTTCAGAGCCGCCTCTGCTGACAGGAGGTGAATACTGAAAACACAGCAGCTGAGGAGAACCTCAGAAATCCTGCAGCAGCTGGAGTTTAAACCCAAACCCGGTTCTCAGAGCTCAGAAAGGGAGTTTGGTTGGTTATTTTTCTGCTGTAACAGCGAATCTGGCAATAAATCTTTAAAACCGACGGAAAGCCGGCTGAGAATGAGGGCTGAGGCCATGAAAACATGCGAAATCACACACACACACACACACACACACACACCCACACACACACACACACACACACACACACACACACACACACACACACACACACACACACACACACACACACACACACACAGCAGTGATTATCCAATGGGAAGCTTTTACCGTTTTGTTTTCCTTGTTGCTGATTGGCTGAACCCGAAGAGGCGACCAGGAAGCCTGAAGCTCCTCGTTAGCTAACGTTCGTATTAACGCAAATTAAGGTGTTTTTGGTGTTTGAACTATTAAAATAATCAGCTATCAGCATTTTTAACTGGATCCACAGCCCTTGTTTGTACCGGGGATCCACTATATTTTACATGTAAATGTAAAATGCTCCTAATTTGAGCAGGAATCATTGAAAAGTTGTCCTTGTTTGTCACCTGGAAAATGATTTTTCTGCTCCTTGTCCAGCTACTGACTGGCTGTTTCGCATATCCTCCACATTACACCGACAAAACACCTTCAAGTGAAATAATTGCCTGAAATAATGAAATAAAATGTCCCTCCTCTTGCCTCATCCTAATCCGTCACGTCCCACTGAACTGTCCTCTGTTGCATCGGAATGAATTTCTGATTTTAAGCCACAGTTATGGAGAAAAGTGAGGACATTTTCCCTGATGGATTTTCTGCTGCTGAACTAATCGACCTGCTGAGGAGGTGCAGGTGTTCAGCGTGTCGCCTGCGGCTCTTCCTCCATCAGCTCTGCTGTCTGAGTCCCGGCCTTCAGTTCACGAAGGAAAACAAAGCAGTGGATGGAAAATGCTTGGAAGGACGAGTCGCCCCTGTAAGTATGCGCTTGTTTGGCTTACAGGAGGAATGGAGAACAATAAACTTAAACAGTTCACATTCACACCGAGGCTTCAGCTTCTCTGAATATTTTATAAGTTGATACTTTCAACAGGATTTCAATTCGAAACGCTGTAATGTGTGCGCTACACCAGCAGGGGGTGAAAATGGCAACAGTAACAGTGATAGTTTGGGGAACAAAACTGCAAACGTTACATTTTCAGCTAACTAACAAAAACCTCTGAGTAACCTGTTCCCCTCCTCGCCTGTGGGGGCGCTGCTCCGAGAACCGCGGCAGGAAACAACACAAAAAGACACGCAACTTCCTTCTTCAACACTTGGAAACACAAATGCCGTCAGATTTTAGTCTTTTTGTAGAATTTCTATTTTGTCGTTGGAAAAAAAAAGCAATGAGTCATGTCTGCCGCTAGTGCTAGGCTAACGCATTTGTTTTGGTTGTGTTTACCCAGAATGCCCTGCGCTGTAGTCCACTTCCTTTTGAGCAGAACCAGAGTTCACTTCAACCGAACCCAGACCGAGGTTCGTTGGTGGACCAGAGTTAGCTCAGCATTCACGCCTCACCAACCGAACCGGACTCTGGTTCGGTTCGAATGAATACGTCCATCCATCCATCCATCCATTTTCTTCCGCTTATCCGGGGTCGGGTCGCGGGGGCAGCAGCTTCAGAAGGGAGGCCCAGACTTCCCTCTCCCCAGCCACTTCTTCCAGCTCCTCCGGGGGAATCCCAAGGCGTTCCCAGGCCAGCCGAGAGACGTAATCCCTCCAGCGTGTCCTGGGTCTTCCCCGAGGCCTCCTCCCGGTGGGACGTGCCCGGAACACCTCACCAGGGAGGCGTCCAGGAGGCATCCTTACCAGATGCCCGAGCCTCAACTGGCTCCTCTCGACGTGGAGGAGCAGCGGCTCTACTCTGAGTCCCTCCCGGATGACCGAGCTTCTCACCCTACGAATGAATACGTGACGCTCTAAAATCAGGAAGTGAATAATAGTGCAGGGCATTCTGGGTAAATACAAGCAAAACCTGCTGAAATCTGACACTTTTGCCTAGCCTAGCGCTAGCGACGCCACACTGGCTAACATGCTGAAGAAACACTTCCGGATTATTCTAAAAATGACAATGTAATAATTCTCTTAATGGATAATAATTGTCATAATTCACTTGATTGTTAATTTGACTGACTGGGGCTGTAAGGTATGTACACCGTCAATGCGCCCCCTGGTGGACCAATCAAGCACGGCTCTTCAGGATCTCTCCTTGCTGCTCCTCAGACTTTAACCATCTGGATCTGTTTACGCAGTGAAAACCTTTAAAATGCAGATCAGCGACGTGGATCTGAAGCGAAGCAGCTGCAGTGTTCAGGGTTCCCCGATTTATTCCTCATCAGAAACGGCAGTTTACCAAAAAAAATGTAAAAAGAAGATGAAGTATTTACAGTTTCTTATTTTTATTAAAATGTTTGCACACAGAAGGACCAAGAGAAACACCCTGGGAGTTTTCGAAAACTGATCTGACTGGCGGGCTGCACAGTGGCGCAGTTGGTAGAGCTGTTGCCTTGCAGCACGAAGGTTCTGGGTTCGATTCCCGGCCCCGGTCTTTCTGCATGGAGTTTGCATGTTCTCCCTGTGCATGGTGGGTTTTCTCCGGGTACTCCGGTTTCCTCCCACAGTCCAAAAACATGACTGTCAGGTTAATTGGCCTCTCTAAATTGTGTGAGTGTGTGTGTGCATGGTTGTGTGTCCTGTGTGTCTCTGTGTTGCCCTGCGACAGACTGGCGACCTGTCCAGGGTGACCCTGCCTCTCGCCCGGAACGCTAGCTGGAGATGGGCACCAGCAACCCTCCCGACCCCACTGAGGGACAAGGGTGAAAGAAAATGGATGGATGGATGATCTGACTGGCTGCTCGGTCAGCTGAAGCTGAACAAAATCCTTAATATCAGGAGACATGACCATCCGCTCAGCCGCAGACGCTCCCTCGCTTTCACCTGAAACCCGATCTCTGTTTACAAAGCAGAGAAACATCTACATATTGATTGGCTCACAGGCTGAATTTCTGCCTCCGAATGGATTCTGTCAACACACTGTTTGTTTTGCCGCCCGAAAGGCAAATTAATCGACTTTCACACCTTCACACAGGTCCATTATGGAAAACCTTTCCGCAAAATTCTTGTTTTCTACGGCTTTTCTTCAAACACGGAGTAAATGAAACACTGTAGCAGCGTTTAATGGACTGTTCTCAGCTAAAACAATGACTGCAGTCAGCATAGAAAACAATATGTAGATGCTACAGGCGGACAGAGTGAAGAAAACTGTACACAACTAAGAGTAGCACAACTTCAACAAGTTTTTACTAAAGTAAAAGTAAAACGTAGTAGGAAAGCACTCAAGAGTGAGAAAGTATTTGGTAAAAAGTACTAAATGGTTATCAATCATTTAATATTTATAAATTACATCATCAGATGGACCAAAATATGAAGTTAAGTGGAAATTTTGGTATTTTAATGACAATAATTCACATAAGTAGCAAAAACTAATGAAATCAGGCAAAATATTTATTTTTTCCAAATCAGTTTCTTTCAATAAAAAACGTTTAAAGTCTGTCTGCTGAGTTTTTGGTTCATTCAGTGGGTAGAAAATCCAGAAATTTTACTTAAATAAGAGTAGAAACACCTTCTAATATCCAAATATCCTTTTTATGTTTGACTCCACTGTGAAAAACATCCATTTCCTACTAAAACAATAAAATTAGGCGACTTTCCTTGTTTGGTTTTGGCTTACTTTTGGCCCTTGTGACACAAAGTGCTGCCCGTCTGTTTTCTGTGTGATTCTGAGTTCATTTCAAGCTGCAGCCTCTCAGGTCTCAGTGAGTCAGTGAGCGATCTGATGAGCTGAACTCTGCATCAGCGCCAACGCGTCGGCGAAAGCGAAGGACTCACCACGGGTCTCTGGGCTGCGTCTCTAACTCTGGGGCTGCTCCACATCGACGGGCTGCAGAAACACAAACCGGAGGGAAACATTTACTTCTCATGTTGTTTGCAGCAAAATGCAGCAGAAAGCTGAATATTTTTCACATGATGTTACCAGGGGGTCGATTTTTGGAGAAAAAAAAATGGTAGCAACTGATAAATTCAAGATGGCGGACATTTTTCAAGATAGTTGTTAAGGAATTTTTATTTTATTTTTTACTAAATTTACCAGACGAATGCTCTTGGTGTCAAATCAAACACATTTTGCCAAATAAAAAACATGTTTACTGATTATCTGTTATTTCTGTCAAAATGGCCACCATTGTTGCCACAGAAAATACATTTTTGCAATAAAATAGACAATTACACAAATGTATTTGGTGTTAAATCATGGCTTACATTTTTAGACCCATAAAAATCATATTTATTAACCGACGGGCACACTAGGGCAGCCCCTTTATATGTCTTCAGGAATTTTCTAGTTATTTTCTTGTCTCCCTTTTCTGGTGGACTTTTTCAAAATGGCCGCCATGGTTGCAAGGGAGAATATATGTTTCAGCAACAGTTATTGCCAGTGGTGACAACAGATAAACAAAACATTAGGTTAACTAACCACTAATTTGATAAGCAAGAATCTTAGCTATGCTAACATTAACATTAAACATTAAATTCAGAAAAAACTCAAAATTCACAACATCAGAATTCTTAATTTTTTTGTGGCACTAATCCTCTTCCATATTTTCCCATATTATAACCTGCCAGTAGAACTAGCACTTAAAAACATATATCTATACATTTTTGACTAAAAACAATCTTGCTGAAAAGTTATTTGTGTCTTTTTTCAAGTGAACTCATATAGACAGGAAATGCTAACCGTTGTGTTTTTACAGTGTTCGGGTCGGTCAATAATAAAGTCTCGTTGGCTGCAGAGCAGTGAGCCAGAGCTAATTGATTCATCCTAATAACTGATTCATGCTAATAACTGATTCATCCTGCTAATAAAGCGAAATCCTGCTGAACTGCAATAATTATGCAACGCAGCAAAAGTTTGCAAACGTTCCTGCGAATCCACCAGAGTAACGATTTTGTTTGTGTGTGAAATTAGAACCAAAAGCAGAATTAATGACGTAACTAAAGTCAGCAAAGGGCTGCATGATGAAATGGCGCCTTTCTCCTGCGGCCGCCTCCCAAACAACAGGCAGAGCTGCAGCCGAGATCAACGTCCGTCATCCGGACTCGAACTGCAAACTCTTCACTTTCGCATCAGCAGAGCGGCGGAGGAAACGGATTCAGCGAGTCGCCGGGCGAAGCCTCGGAAAACGCTGCAGCTTTCACCTGCTGCCGGTTGGCTGGGACACGGATCCGACCTGCAGGGGGAGAACGGCGACGGCATCGACTTCTGATGGAGGGGTCAAAGTTCACCGAGAGTCCTGCAGCTGCAGGCGCATTTAAATGAACCGCAACATCGTCTCCTGTTCTCACTCCTTCATCGTTTTCAGGTTTTTAGCCGGATTACCGATCAGAAACGGATCCGATCTTCTGACTTAATGTTTAAAAAGTTATGTTCAAATTCTGGTAAGGAAAAGAAATATGAGAAAAATGCAAACAAATAGCATGAAGTCAAAAAATCAGACCAGCGATTATTTCAATGATCTAATAATAATCTAATAATCTAAGCAATGTTTATAACTTACATTATTATCCTGACGATTAATCAAGTAACCGAATAAAAATAATGGAAAATCTTTAGTTTAGCCAATCGAATCTTTCCATATTCTGCAGGTTTCACTGCATGTGACGCGTTTTCAGCCTTTCCAGAGGGAGACGTGTGAGCCTCCAGCCTCACACACTCCTGAATAATTCACACACACACACACACACACACACACACACACACACACACACACACACACACACACACACACACACACACACACACACACACACACACACACACACAGC
Source organism: Poecilia reticulata (assembly GCF_904066995.2). Classification (NCBI taxonomy): domain Eukaryota; kingdom Metazoa; phylum Chordata; class Actinopteri; order Cyprinodontiformes; family Poeciliidae; genus Poecilia; species Poecilia reticulata. The sequence continues at coordinate 31,956,663 of NC_088842.1, forward strand.
TTCCTCCCTGGTGGGGATCCGTCGCCTCCTCTGCCGCTGCAGCAGCGACGATGATGATGAGTGTGTTTGTCAAGCAGCCGTGCGTGTGTGTGTGGACGGTTGGATGGATGGGTGATGGATGGATGGATGATGGACAAGTGGATGGATGATGGATGGATGGATGTTGGATAATGGATGGATGGATGAATGGATGATGGATAATGGATGGATGGATGATGGATGGTTGGATGGATGGATGCTGGATGGATGGGTGATGGATGGGTGATGGACGGTTGGATGGATGGATGCTGGATGGATGGGTGATGGATGGATGGATGGGTGATGGACGGTTGGATGGATGGATGCTGGATGGATGGGTGATGGATGGATGTTGGATAATGGATGGATGGATGATGGATGAATGGATGATGGACGGTTGGATGGATGATGGATGGATGGATGTTGGATAATGGATGGATGGATGAATGGATGATGGATAATGGATGGATGGATGATGGATGGTTGGATGGATGGATGCTGGATGGATGGGTGATGGATGGGTGATGGACGGTTGGATGGATGGATGCTGGATGGATGGGTGATGGATGGATGGATGGGTGATGGACGGTTGGATGGATGGATGCTGGATGGATGGGTGATGGATGGATGTTGGATAATGGATGGATGGATGATGGATGAATGGATGATGGACGGTTGGATGGATGGATGGATGTTGGATAATGGATGGATGGATGATGGACGGTTGGATGGATGGATGCTGGATGGATGGGTGATGGATGGATGGATGGATGATGGATAACGGATAGATGGATGGATGATGGACGGTTGGTTGGATGGATGGATGTTGGATAATGGATGGATGGATGATGGATGGATGTTGGATGGATGTTGGATAATGGATGATGGATGGATGGATGTTGGATAATGGATGGATGGATGATGGATGAATGGATGATGGACGGTTGGATGGATGGATGGATGTTGGATAATGGATGGATGGATGATGGACGGTTGGATGGATGGATGGATGTTGGATAATGGATGGATGGATGATGGACGGTTGGATGGATGGATGCTGGATGGATGGGTGATGGATGGATGGATGATGGATAACGGATAGATGGATGGATGATGGACGGTTGGATGGATGGATGTTGGATAATGGATGGATGGATGATGGATGGATGTTGGATGGATGTTGGATAATGGATGATGGATGGATGGATGTTGGATGGATGTTGGATAATGGATGATGGACGGTTGGATGGATGGATGTTGGATAATGGATGGATGGATGATGGATGGATGTTGGATGGATGTTGGATAATGGATGATGGATGGATGGATGTTGGATGGATGTTGGATAATGGATGATGGATGGATGATGGATGAATGTTGGATAATAGATGATGGATGGATGATGGATGGATGTTGGATGGATGTTGGATAATGGATGATGGATGGATGTTGGATGGATGATGGATGGATGATGGATGGATGTTGGATGGATGTTGGATGGATGTTGGATGGATGTTGGATAATGGATGATGGATGGATGGATGTTGGATGGATGTTGGATAATGGATGATGGATGGATGATGGATGGATGTTGGATAATAGATGATGGATGGATGATGGATGGATGTTGGATGGATGTTGGATAATGGATGATGGATGGATGTTGGATGGATGATGGATGGATGTAGTTTAGTCTAATTAAATCTCTCTTGTTTCTTCAGCATATGTAATCTCCAGTTATTGATTAATCAAATACTAAATCATTTGAATATTTTAATAATCGATTAATCGTGATTAATCGTTCCAGCTGAATGTGATCAAACATGGAGGCATAAAGCTGTAAATGAACCAGAAACGTTTCAGATCTGGTCTGTAGCTGCACAGAACCACCAGGTCCAAATCAGACGGAAAGCCTGCAGACTCATTGATCCGCAGACTCATTGATCTTCAGACTCATTGATCCGCAGACTCATTGATCTTCAGACTCATTGATCTTCAGACTCATTGATCCGCAGACTCATTGATCTTCAGACTCATTGATCCGCAGACTCATTGATCTTCAGACTCATTGATCTTCAGACTCATTGATCCGCAGACTCATTGATCTTCAGACTCATTGATCCGCAGACTCATTGATCTTCAGACTCATTGATCCGCAGACTCATTGATCTTCAGACTCATTGATCCGATTGATCCGCAGACTCATTGATCCGCAGACTCATTGATCCGCAGACTCATTGATCCGCAGACTCATTGATCTTCAGACTCATTGATCCGCAGACTCATTGATCTTCAGACTCATTGATCCGATTGATCCGCAGACTCATTGATCTTCAGACTCATTGATCCGCAGACTCATTGATCCGCAGACTCATTGATCTTCAGGCTCATTGATACGATTGATCCGCAGACTCATTGATCTTCAGACTCATTGATCTTCAGACTCATTGATCCGCAGACTCATTGATCTTCAGACTCATTGATCCGCAGACTCATTGATCTTCAGACTCATTGATCCGCAGACTCATTGATCCGCAGACTCATTGATCCGATTGATCCGCAGACTCATTGATCTTCAGACTCATTGATCCGCAGACTCATTGATCCGATTGATCCGCAGACTCATTGATCTGCAGACTCATTGATCCGCAGACTCATTGATCTGCAGACTCATTGATCTTCAGGCTCATTGATACGATTGATCCGCAGACTCATTGATCCGCAGGCTCATTGATCTTCAGGCTCATTGATACGATTGATCCGCAGACTCATTGATCTGCAGACTCATTGATCCGCAGGCTCATTGATCTTCAGGCTCATTGATACGATTGATCCGCAGACTCATTGATCTGCAGACTCATTGATCTTCAGGCTCATTGATACGATTGATCCGCAGACTCATTGATCTCTTGATCAATCCTCTGGTGGATTTATCTCCAGCCGTTTGGAGGAGACGACGTCCAGCTGCAGCGTGGAAATACGGAGCGAAGCTGCTGAGGACGAGGAAACGTCCGAACTGTTGTGGGAGACGGATTTATGAGCTGCTGCTGCTTCTGCAGTCGGTCCAACAGGGAAACGTTGACAGAGACGTCATCTGTCATGTTGTTGATCAGCAGAAAATCTGATTAAATTACACATTAAATCCATAAAACATTTCCTTCTTTGTCAAAGTTAAAGACACGTGAATGAAAAAAACATAAACGAGCAACAAAAACATAAAAGCGTTAAAATCTGAATAAAGTCAAAACGTTGTGATTTTATTCTCCTAATTGATGAGGAGGCTACGATAGAATAACTAATACGGAGGAGGATTAGTGCCACAAACTTTAATCTGACATTTATGACTTTGATCTCAGAAGATTAAAGAAAATTCTGAGAAAAAAGTCAGAAATCTGAGTTTAGATTTTGAGATTAAAAATCATTTTTCTTCTTCTCCGAGTCCCTTCATCCTCCTCCTTAATCTTAAAGTAACTCTGTTTTTACTCATTAATCCTTCATGGTTTTTCAGAATAAAACAAACCGCCTTATTTTAATAAATTAAAGAAAAGAAGATGAAACTTTCCACACAGAGTAACAAATCAGATTTCGCTCTTTGCAATTTCTCCAAGGACGTTCTTGCTTTCTTGCTTGTCGTTTTTCCTTTTCTCAGGTAAATTCTTGTGTTGTTTGCGCTCTGAGGTTTCTGATGTTATCCGATCTGCTTTTCTGGAGATAGTCTGCATCCGTCTTGAATAAATGCTGATTATTGCGACGCCGTCATCTCTGCGTGATCTCAGTCTTTGCGCACAGCATTTTCTGAATCCGGGCATAGAGAAAATATAACGAGTCAAAAGGTTTTTAAAGTTTTATAATAATTTTTCCTCTCTTAATACTGCACAGATTATCCTCCTGATTTCCTGTTTGGATGCATTTACATGAATCTGTCATGAAACCGTCACTTATCTGGACGATACATTGTTCTGGAAGTATCGCGATAAACGATAATATTGTTGTTTTGAGACCATTTTCAGGTAATATAATGATAATAATGCAAGAACCAATTTTCAAAGATCAATAAACTTTAAAGAACATTAAACAATGGAACTGGAAGATGATTTAAAAATAAGAAATAAACAAACCAAACAGCAGAAACAACAAATAAAATGAATTATAAACTTTCTGTAAACAAAGTTTAGTTGAAACTAAACAGACTTTTATCATCCAGTCTGAGATCAATAAAACCAATAAAATGATGCAAATGGAAATTATTGACTTTGTTTTAATTTATGAAGCGATCAGCTGATTAATTGATTATTGTGACCAGTTTGGATTCAACCAGGTAACGAACCCGACTGTTGTTGGTTTTTCTGATCGAAACATTTTAAACTCAAATGGTTTCCAAGAACAATCTGTCAATTTATTCCATAACTTAGCAGCAGAAATGTTTATTTAATTGAAAATGTTGATTATTTTGTCTTTTCAGTGATTTTTTTAACTAGAACCTGAAAAATCTGAAAAGTAGAAAATCATTTAGTATTTAAAAATTACATCATCAGACGTGGAAATGTTGGTATTTTAAGGGAAAAAAAATCCTATTAGAAACAAAAAAACAAAGAAATTTTTCCAAATCAGTTTCTTTCAATAAAAATCTGATGAAACTTTGACAGAAGCTGCAGGTCCGAGTCCGTCTGGTGAGTTTTTGGTTAAAACAAGTTTGTTTTTCATTCAGTGGGAAGAAAATCCAGAAATTTTACTCAAGAAAAAGCAAATTTAAAAAAGTTACTGAAGTAAATGTAGCTAGTTATTATCAGACTCTGTGTGTCTAATGAAAAAACAACATCCCATAATATGTTTAAATTATATGTGCAGTGAATTTATTGTCTGATGGATGGTTGTATTCAAACTGTCCCTCCCCGTTTACTCTTGTGTAAGCCTGATAATGTGTGTGTGTGTGTGTGTGTGTGTGTGTGTGTGTGTGTGTGTGTGTGTGTGTGTGTGTGTGTGCGTGTGTGTGTGTGTTTCCAGCCTCATTAAAGGCCGTCTGACCTGGAGGCAGCATCGTTGCTAGAGGACATTAATATGAGAGACGTGACGTTGTGTCATGTTTGCTGGTTAATGAATTAAAATGAAAAAAGGTTTTTCTGCTCTGATAAAACGTCTGGAGTTCAGAGAACCGGAGCTAACAGCTAATCTGGTAGCAAACTAGAGCTAACAGCTAATCTGGTAGCAAACTAGAGCTAACAGCTAATCTGGTAGCAAACTAGAGCTAACAGCTAATCTGGTAGCAAACTATAGCTAACAGCTAATCTGGTAGCAAACTAGAGCTAACAGCTAATCTGGTAGCAAACTAGAGCTAACAGCTAATCTGGTAGCAAACCGGAGCTTAACAGCTAATGTGGTAGCAGACCGGAGCTAACAGCTAATCTGGTAGCAAACTAGAGCTAACAGCTAATCTGGTAGCAAACTAGAGCTAACAGCTAATCTGGTAGCAAACCGGAGCTTAACAGCTAATGTGGTAGCAGACCGGAGCTAACAGCTAATCTGGTAGCAAACTAGAGCTAACAGCTAATCTGGTAGCAAACTAGAGCTAACAGCTAATCTGGTAGCAAACTAGAGCTAACAGCTAATCTGGTAGCAAACTAGAGCTAACAGCTAATCTGGTAGCAAACCGGAGCTTAACAGCTAATGTGGTAGCAGACCGGAGCTAACAGCTAATCTGGTAGCAAACTAGAGCTAACAGCTAATCTGGTAGCAAACTAGAGCTAACAGCTAATCTGGTAGCAAACCGGAGCTTAACAGCTAATGTGGTAGCAGACCGGAGCTAACAGCTAATCTGGTAGCAAACTAGAGCTAACAGCTAATCTGGTAGCAAACTAGAGCTAACAGCTAATCTGGTAGCAAACTAGAGCTAACAGCTAATCTGGTAGCAAACCGGAGCTAACAGCTAATCTGGTAGCAAACCGGAGCTAACAGCTAATGTGGTAGCAGACCAGAGCTAACAGCTAATCTGGTAGCAAACCGGAGCTAACAGCTAATCTGGTAGCAAACCGGAGCTAACAGCTAATCTGGTAGCAAACCGGAGCTAACAGCTAATCTGGTAGCAAAATCTGCCTGAATTAATAACATTCAATGTTTATATCTAAAGATAGTTCAGTGATAAATAATAATCTAAACAAATCAAGATATCTATTAGAGACTATCTAATAATGAAATGCTAATGCTAACGAGGCTAAAACTTTGGAAGAGTGTTAATCTAAATGTGACATTTGGCCACAAGCACAGAAGGAACAAAAGTGAAAAATAAGAAAGAGAAAAATGTTTCCTCATAGAAAAATCTGACCGTTTTCACGCCTGACGGTTCTGAAGATTCGGTTGTTTTGGTCCAGTGGTTCTTAATCTGGGTTCGATCGAACCCCAGGGGTTCGGCGGAGCCTCTGCCTCGGAGGTAAAGACTCACTTGTGTAAAGTCGTAATGACGCCCCGCTTTGCCGTCACTTGCTGCAGAGGATCACGTTACATTGCTGAGCCAATCAGAGGATCACGTTACATTGCTTAGCCAATCAGAGGATCACGTTACATTGCTGAGCCAATCAGAGGATCATGTTACATTGCTTAGCCAATCAGAGGATCACGTTACATTGCTGAGCCAATCAGAGGATCATGTTACATTGCTTAGCCAATCAGAGGATCACGTTACATTGCTTAGCCAATCAGAGGATCACGATACATTGCTTAGCCAATCAGAGGATCACGTTACATTGCTTAGCCAATCAGAGGATCACGATACATTGCTTAGCCAATCAGAGGATCACGTTACATTGCTTAGCCAATCAGAGGATCACGTTACATTGCTTAGCCAATCAGAGGATCACGTTACATTGCTTAGCCAATCAGAGCTGCGGAGGAGCCCTGATTGAAGGAGCTCCACTCTCAGCATGAATTTGAACTTGTGTCTTTATTTACTTCAGCAAAACTCAGTTTTTACCACATTCTGTAGCTTTCAGTGAACTTCTAAATCTGCTCCTTAGTGCAACTTTTCTGGCCTGCTACTGCCTCTAGTGGCGTGGGGATGGTAATACAGCTAATATAATTACATTACTAAATCAGAATACCACAAAGTCTTTATTATTTATTATTAATTTTTCATTCTCTTAAGAATGTAGAGCTAATTAAATGATCTAAACAAGACCGTAAAGTGGTTCCAGTTTCTCTCAATGGCCAACCTGTTGAAACTGTGGCAAATTTTAAATACCTTGGGTCGTTTAGTCAGATCAACTTTCCTGAAAACACTGAATATAGTTTGAAGAACTGTTCTCAGAGACTCTACCTTTTAAGAAGACTTAGTGATCATGGGGTGACCCTATGTCTTGAATTTGGGGGGGGAATCATATTTTATTTATCCCTACAGAAGGTTTCAGTGAAAGCGCATATGAAACTGGTGGGTTCGGTTCCTCAACAAAGGTTAAGAATCACTGTTTTGGTCAAACCAGCCAAAACCTTTCAGCAAATTATTCTGTTTTATTTCTTTGGACACTTGAAATAAGACGAAACTAAATTACAATTAACTGTTCAGCAAGTTATAGGAACTTGTTTTAAGTCAATAATTCATTTATATTGATGAAAATATTCAGGAGTTCAATTTGCAGATTATTTCATTACAACAAGACATTTTTCTCTTTTTCAGGAGAAACAATCCACCAGTGGAACTAGAACAGTTTCATCAATATTAATGAATTATTGATTTAAAAGATTCTTGTGCTTTTATGTTTGACACCAAAGTTTCTAATTCAGCAGAATCTGAACAACGAGGACCAAGAAAGAAACGAGGGAAACTAGGTCTAGGAAGTCTAGGAAAGTCTAGGAAAGTCTAGGAAACAAACAGCTAAAAGCGGAGCCGCCCGGCGGTGATCAGCTTTTCTGTGGAATTAGAAAACGCTTTAATTTAAAAACCGTTTCATCACAGCAGCTTAACTTCAAAGTGGCACCAAATCCCAAAAGAGGCGGATTTATTTTCCCTTTAAATAATTCAAGTGTTCCAGCTGCAGAGCGGCAGCTGACGCTTCTCAGTCGAGTTTCGATGAAGTGGAAATCAGCCGGGCGACTTTACAGCGAGCCCAATCAAATGCTTGTTCCCGTTCACACGTCGCTGCAGGAAAGACGCCGAGCGTTTCTCCGTCTTCTGAGCCAATCAGATCCATCATCTCCCAACATGCAGCTATAATTACAGAAGCTGTGAGACCCAGCAGCAGCACCAGAGGCCCGTGCAGGACCCACCAGGTAAAGACGCGCAGCAAATTACTCAAATAGGAGCAAAAAAAGTATTTGGTAAAATGTTTACTCAAGTACTTAGTACCTGATCAAAGTATCAGTTATTTATTATTTAAAAATGACATCATCAGACAAACCAAAATACTGAGTTATGTGGAAATTTTGGTATTTTAAAGACAAACATGCCAATAATTCACATGAGTAACAAAAAAACAAAAAACTTCTGTTAAAGTTTAACTGATGAAACTTTAACAGAAAAAGCTGCAGGTGTGTGTGAGGCTGGGGAGTTTTTGGTTAAACTGTGTGTGTGTGAGGATCTGGGTTTGTGTGATAATTTAACTTAGTCCTGATTGATCCCTGGTTGGTCCCTGTTTGGTCCCTGGTTGATCCTGGTTGGTCCCTGTTTGGTCCCTGGTTGGTCCCTGTTTGGTCCCTGGTTGATCCTGTTTGGTCCCTGGTTGATCCTGTTTGGTCCCTGGTTGATCCCTGTTTGGTCCCTGGTTGATCCCTGGTTGGTCCCTGGTTGATCCCTGGTTGGTCCCTGGTTGATCCTGGTTGGTCCCTGGTTGGTCCCTGTTTGGTCCCTGGTTGATCCTGTTTGGTCCCTGGTTGATCCTGTTTGGTCCCTGGTTGGTCCCTGGTTGATCCTGGTTGGTCCCTGGTTGGTCCCTGGTTGATCCTGGTTGGTCCTGTTTGGTCCCTGGTTGATCCTGTTTGGTCCCTGGTTGATCCTGTTTGGTCCCTGGTTGGTCCCTGGTTGATCCTGGTTGGTCCCTGGTTGGTCCCTGGTTGATCCTGGTTGGTCCTGTTTGGTCCCTGGTTGATCCCTGGTTGGTCCCTGGTTGATCCTGTTTGGTCCCTGATTGATCCCTGGTTGATCCCTGGTTGATCCCTGTTTGGTCCCTGGTTGGTCCCTGGTTGATCCTGTTTGGTCCCTGGTTGATCCCTGGTTGGTCCCTGGTTGATCCTGTTTGGTCCCTGATTGATCCCTGGTTGGTCCCTGGTTGATCCTGTTTGGTCCCTGTTTGATCCTGGATGGTCCCTGGTTGATCCTGGTTGGTCCCTGGTTGATCCTGGTTGGTCCCTGGTTGATCCTGTTTGGTCCCTGGTTGATCCTGTTTGGTCCCTGGTTGATCCTGGTTGGTCCCTGGTTGGTCCCTGGTTGATCCTGGTTGGTCCTGTTTGGTCCCTGGTTGATCCCTGGTTGGTCCCTGGTTGATCCTGTTTGGTCCCTGGTTGATCCTGTTTGGTCCCTGATTGATCCCTGGTTGGTCCCTGGTTGATCCTGTTTGGTCCCTGATTGATCCCTGGTTGGTCCCTGTTTGGTCCCTGGTTGATCCCGCCTGTCTCTGCTTTGATTATTTTATTCTCGCCTGTCTTAGTTTCCCCTCCGGATCCTCGTCGTCTTCCTCAGTTCAGTTCTGTCCTGTTTCTTCATGACAGCATGTTTGTTTTTCACAGAGATGGGTAGAAACTAGTTACATTTACTTGAGTAACTTTTTGAAAAAATGTAGTTTTTACTTTTGGGTAGTTTTATTAGGAAGTATCTCTACTCTTACTTGAGTAAAGTTTTTGGACTCTAACCACTGAATGAAAAACATGTTTTAACCAAACAACAAACACAAGCCATCGCCTTCCTGAACTTCCTGTTTTTGTCGTTTCTGCCAGTAGTAACATCCTGCTGATGATCATGTGACTCGTGTGATGCAAATAAAAAACGGTTTCCATTGCAGTTTTGCAAAATAAATCTATTTAAATACGGCCAAAATAACACATCATCCCAGCACAAAAATATGATTTTTTTGGAAACTGCTGTTTCCATTAAGCAAATTTATTTTCATAAGACATAAATCATGTTAGCATGCTGTAGCTAGCAATCCGGTTTGTTTGCCATTTTTGGAGTTCAAGCTGTTTAGAACCAACATGTCAGCTAGAAAAACAAACATCAACTTTTTCAACCCAATAACAGAAGTAAAGTCAGTTTTCTTGCATTCAGACCATTTTTAATTAGGATCTGAATTCCTGAACATCCATGTCGTCAAAGCAAGCGTTGTTGGTCTGACTCCATATTTAACGAACCACATGAGTATGCTAATATGTGTTTTCACTGGAGGATGTGAGGCTAAGTGGTGATAAAACACAACATGCTCTTCATCCTGCTTTGTTCCCTGACCTTATTAGGACGTGTTGAGCGGGAGGAAAGCCACACACGTATTCCAGCAGCAGAGGATCGTGGGTCTGAGTGTGTGAGTGGGAGAGAGGGGGGATTCAGAAAAACACGTCCTCTTAAACAAACACACATCCAGAGAGAGAGAGAGAGAGAGAGATGCTTGAAGTCATCAGCAGTCATTTCGCGGCCATGGATCACGGTGCCTCTTCAGCTCCCTTTGGTCCACTCTCAGAAAGCCAATTACCACCCAAACCACCCGCCACTCATCCTCCGCCTCGGTATCCAGGCAGAAGCCAATCACATAAACAAAACCTTCTACGGACGCAGAAGTGACTGCCAGCATGGAGCAGGAAGTCGGTCTGTGAACCTGAGACGCAACGAAGCGTAAAGATGACCTATTACGCTTCCTCAGGTCCATACAAAACATGTTCTAAACATGTTTTACGAAAATCATCCCGAGATCATTCCAGTTGAGTCAACTTTTACATACGCACCTGGAAATGGCTGCGAACAAAATCTCAAGTATATAACTGGACATCTTTGAAAAACAGAAGTGGAGCCTTCTGCACAACCAAGAAAAATGCAGCAAGAGGTTTCTGAATAGCAAGTCAACAGCAAAACACTTGTGTTTTCTAACAGCCATTGCACGGTGAATACAGCGAGAAAACCAGCTGACTGAATGTGCTGGAGCGCCGCCTCGGTTGCTAGGAAACGGGCCAGGCTCGGCTGTGGTTGCTAGGTAACAGAGTCATTCCCATTCCGAATGTGACTAAACAATCGGGAGGTTTTTGAAACGGTTCATTTTCCAGGAAGCCAAAAACATGAAGCGACAGCCAAACAATGGATGGCTGCTGTTTTTTTTTAGCACTTCTGTTGTTTTTAGAAGCAATTTTGGGAAAAAAATGTGAATTTCTCATAACAGGCCTCCTTTAAAAACTCATTACCCAAACAACTAACCGAGTCCCAAAATGAAAACGACGGCTTAATGGGGAGAATTGATCCCGTCTAACCAACCGGCGTAATCGTTTTAAATATCTAAAATGTTAAGCTGATACTTTTAAGCTCATATGCTTGAAATGGATTTACTAATTTTACACGTCAGGCGGTTTTCTTGCTGTTCAAATATTTCTGAGTGAAATCAGAAACCAGAGGCAGAATCAGACACCAGGGGTTTGATTCACTGTTACTTAACACACATAATGGCCGCCGGCTCCTTGTAACGAAGAAACATTGATTTTGTTGCGCAGTAAGCGCAGAGTGTGATGTGCATCAATCTGCTTTGTTCTGCGTATCAGAGGGAAAATGGGGTTTTGGTGTGATAACCTCAGGAGAGCAGAGACGGTTCGGTTCTGGAAAGAGGCGGGTCGTCGCTTCGCGTCTCCTTTAGCTTCTCTGGTGTCATTCAGAGAAAACAGAGAAATGGAAACAGGAAGGTCTCTGCAGCGTGAGGCGGCGCGGTTCCGAACCGGTTCAGATCTTACAGAAAGAACTGGCAGTTCGTAGTTCAGCAGCTGATTTTCCTCAAGCCGGACAGACGTCACATGTGGGGTTCCCCAAGGCTCAGTCCTGGGACTCCTCTCATTCAACATCTGTGTGCTCCCACTGGCTGCAGGTTATCACAGGAAATGAAATCAGATGATAAGCAGCTCCACAGAACGATGTCACCAGGTGACCTTTGAACCCATCACTGAACAAACGCTGAGAACAGCTAAATGTGTGGATGCGTCAAAACTCGCTCCAGCTGAACAGAAACTGAAGCTTTTATCTTTGGACCTAAAGAGGAACATTCTATGGTTATAGATCTAGAGTATTAGATCTATGGTTATAGATCTAGAGTATTAGATCTAGAGTATTAGATCTATGGTTATAGATCTAGAGTATTAGATCTATGGTTATAGATCTAGAGTATTAGATCTATGGTTATAGATCTAGAGTATTAGATCTAGAGTATTAGATCTATGGTTATAGATCTAGAGTTATAGATCTAGAGTATTAGATCTATGGTTATAGATCTAGAGTATTAAATCTATGGTTATAGATCTAGAGTATTAAATCTATGGTTATAGATCTAGAGTATTAAATCTATGGTTATAGATCTATGGTTATAGATCTAGAGTATTAGATCCAGAGTTATAGATATATGGTTATAGATCTAGAGTATTAGATCCAGAGTTATAGATATATGGTTATAGATCTAGAGTATTAGATCCAGAGTTATAGATATATGGTATAGATCTAGAGTATTAGATCCAGAGTTATAGATCGATGGTTATAGATCTAGAGTATTAGATTCAGAGTTATAAATCGATGATTATAGATCTAGCGTATTAGATCCAGAGTTATAGATATATGGTTATAGATCTAGAGTATTAGATCCAGAGTTATAGATCGATGGTTATAGATCTAGAGTATTAGATCCAGAGTTATAAATCGATGATTATAGATCTAGCGTATTAGATCCAGAGTTATAGATCGATGGTTATAGATCTAGAGTATTAGATCCAGAGTTATAGATCTATGGTTATAAATCTACAGCATTAAATCCAGAGTTATAGATATATGGTTATAGATCTAGAGTATTAGATCCAGAGTTATAGATCTATGGTTATAAATCTACAGCATTAAATCCAGAGTTATAGATATATGGTTATAGATCTAGAGTATTAAATCCAGAGTTATAGATATATGGTTATAGATCTAGAGTATTAAATCCAGAGTTATAGATATATGGTTATAGATCTAGAGTATTAAATCCAGAGTTATAGATATATGGTTATAGATCTAGAGTATTAAATCCAGAGTTATAGATATATGGTTATAGATCTAGAGTATTAGATCCAGTGTTATAGATCTATGTTTATAGATCCAGAGCATTAGATCCAGGGTTATAGATCTATGGCTATAGATCTAGAGTCAACGCACAGCTTCTTAAAGCTAAAGTCTGGGGATCAGGCTGAACCTTAAGAGACGCATAAAGACAGTTACAAACCAGGCCTTCCGTCACCTGGAGAACTTTTCCAGGATTACACTACAAAAACAAGGAGGAATATGAGCGTGTTTTAAGGGAATAATTCCTGAATATTGATGAAAACATTAATGAGTTCAATTAACAGATTATTTATCTTTTAACAAGACATTTTCCTCATGTTACATATTAAGGAATTATTCCCTTAAATCAAGCTTTCTTGCTGAAATGTTACTTATGAGTAATTTTTGTCTTATTTCCAGTAAACTAAGATATTTGCATTGAAAACTGGGCTAAAGTACTTTGTGTAGAGGATTAATGTCCCAGTAAAATCCAGAGAAACTCATCCATGTGTTTATGTGCAGATGCACTGATTACTCCCTCAGTGTCGTCACAGGACCGGTTAGAAACCAACCAGATGGGGGCGCTCACCTGAATCACTGACTGTAAAACAGCAGAAACACTGACCAACATAATATCTGGCTTAGCTTAACGGTGGCATTTGAAAAATAAAATGTTTATTGTTGTTTCGTTACTGTTTTATGTTTTTGTAGTGTAAAAACTTTCCTCAGGAAGTCTTCGGTCTGAGTCCTGTCTCCCTCCAGTAAAGTCAAACTTTCCCCCTATGGGTCAGGAGCCATGCTGAATCCTACATGGGATCTCTGACCTGCGTTACAACTTCTCATTTTTGATATTTCTGCCGGGTAAATGAATGAACTGGACCTCGGAGGACCACAGAAAGCCACGCAGGCTGAATGGAAAGTTACTGTAACAGAAGATCCTCTGCACTGGAAACACTGGAAAACCTCAATACTCACAAAACATTATCATGCTGCAGCTTTCTGCAACTTGGCGAAGTTTTGGGGTATATATATAAAAAATAAAAGATTGATGCACTTAGGAAATTAGAAGAATAAATGTTTTTAACATCAGGTTGAGTTGTAATTGGCTAAAAAAAACCTGGGATCGATTCACCTTTGAAAGCAGACACAGCTGGAGGAAACAGTTGGTCAACCTGAGAGCTGCACACACACACACACACACACACACACACACACACACACACACACACACACACACACACACACACACACACACACACACACACACACACACACACAGCTTGTAGCGGCTGTTTCCAGGCTAGCGGACAGCGGCAGCTCGGTGTTTAGTATTCAGAGCGGAGGGATGAACCCAGACGAGAGCTGGCTGCAGAAACAAAGCAGCCTCTCTGTGACTCTCACCCTGTGTGAGTTTGAGACAGTTGTTCATGCATAAACCCTCTGATCCTCACCAGCAGCCTGCGTTTGTGTGTGAACGGATGACTGATCATGCGTTCACACCTTGCAGTCTGGTGGACTTGGTTCTATTGGGACCAAAGTTTCAACATCTGCTCCAACTCCAGCTGCTGTGGCTCTGAGGCAAACCAGCCTGTTCCCCTCCTGGCCTGTGGGGGGCGCTGCATCAAGAACCACTGAAGGAAACGACACAGAAACCTCTGAAGACACTGAGAGCAATTTCCTTCCACAGCAGCTGGAGGTGGAGCAGATGATTAAACTTTGGTCCCAAATCAAACCGAGTCCAGGTGGGAAAACGGCTTCATTTACAAACCAGTCAGGCGTGCAGGAGGTTTTACTCACCCGAATCAAACTCATGGAGTTGTGCTGCTTCACCTGCCCTGGAACAGAGAAGAAGGAATAATTAATGCAGAAAATATGTGCTTTACTGTCTGACATGATAACTAAACTTTAACTGCAAACTCTGTGATCCTGGACATTTTCAGCAACATGTTTCTGCGCCTGAATTTGTTCCAAACCGATCAATGAAGAGGTTGTTTTGTGTTTTGTCTCCGCAGCAGCTTCAGAAAATCATTGAAGGCTTCACAAGCCAACATAACTTAATTGTATGTTGGATTTAGCGCCGGTTAGCGCAGCCCACAGAGAGGTGGGCGGTGAAAATTAAATTCTCTGCTTGGGTTTTATCAGCAGCTTCCATCCCTTCTCACGTCAGAGCATCATTTATTTAAGTTGTAATACCGTTTTGTTAAGGTTGCTGCAGAACGAAAGCCGGTTTGCAGCCTCTGCCGGGGCGGGTTCGGTGTAAGGAAGGGGAGCGTGCGGCCTGGGGAAGCGTGGGAATCTGAGCGGGTTTCAGCGGCTGATGAGATGCCAGAGCTTCAGCCGCTCATTCAGCTCTTTGTCTGTCCGGCTCGGCGCTCACCCAGACGTGACTCGAATAACAACGACCCTCCTCTCCTTACGACCCACAACTGTAAAGATTGGATTATTGATCGGCGGGTTCTTTTAAGCGCTGAGGCTGATCCGAAATCTGACATCTCTGATGCAATTATTAACGTCAACAAGCATCCAGAATCCTGAATGCAAAGCGGGAAAAAAAAAGCTGAGATCTACTCTTTAGAAATGTGATGGATGTCTGAGAGATTAGCAAGAAAACCCTGGATAATAATGAGGCTGAACTTTCAACTTCTGACATAGAAATAATTAATTAGCTTAATTAACACCATAATGACACAAATATAATGAGTAGCGGTGCGGTTATTGTATCGTTCAGCATTTATTGTGATACATTTCTTATCATGATCACGATAACTGTCCATATCGTCTGGATTGATAGTTTTACCATTTTCTCTGCTGTTTTTTTCAATGAAAGTATCAATAAATTAACTTTAAAACAAATGTGCAGCTTAGTGAAACAAATCCCACTTCTTTATGTGCCTGTTGTCCTAAAACGGGAATGTTTTTAGAGGATTTGTGTTTGTGGAGCAATGGTTGTCGTCACGCAGTCACAGCCAAACATCCATCCATTTTCTTTCACCCTTGTCCCTCAGTGGGATCAGGAGGTGCTGGTTCCTCTCCAGCTGGCGTTCTGGGCGAGAGGCGGGGTCACCTGGACAGGTGGCCAGTCTGTCGCAGGGCAACACAGAGACACACAACCAGGCACACACACACTCACACCTAGGGGCAATTTGGAGAGGCCAATTAACCTAACAGTCATGTTTTTGGACTGTGGGAGGAAACCGGAATACCTGGAGAAAACCCACCATGCACAGGGAGAACATGGAGACTCCATGCAGAAAGACCGGGAATCGAACCCAAAACCTTCTTGCTGCAAGGCAGCAGCTCTACCAACTGCGCCACTGTGCAGCCCCACAGCCAGTTATCTAAAAAAAAAATAAAAACTTTTTTATCGTCACTTTTATTGTTAGCTAGTGGTAACCATATAATATAATAACCATATAATATAATAACCATATAATATAATAACCATATAATATAATAACCATATAATATAATAACCATATAATAAAATAACCATATAATATAATAACCATATAATATGTAGTGATAATGTTTTAGGTTCATAAGCTGCGTTCATGTCCATCAGTCCGTCGCGGTTTAACTCCACAGCGAGGAATGTATGACGTCACCGCATCATTTCCATATTTGGTCATTTGTGATCTGGGCGTAAAAAAGGCATTTCTACTTTGGAAAGGCAAAAACTGTTGCTAAATACTCCAAATATGTTTAAAAATTCCAATAAACGTTATGAAATAATGTAAATACGGCATTAATCTGTTTTGTCTAATATCAAATTGAACCAGAAGACAGTAATCAGTTTATTTTAGTGCCACAGTTTTGACTAAAAATGGTTACATGAAGAACTACATTTGCATCCTTTAACCCAGATCAGACCAGATTCGACTGCAGAGCGAACACAGCGTGGAGTGGAAACTCTCCAGGGTTATTTATGAAGATTTCACGTTACTTTGAGGCGCAAACAACAAAGAAACCACGAAACGTTTACCTGTCAAAATGCCGGGTTTAATAAAGTTTGTGTTGCTGGCGCTTTCCGAGGAGGTTCATCTGTCTGAGTTCATTCCCACCAGCCCTGTTCAGTCCGCTTTCATCCAACTCCAGTCCGTCTGCCCAGAAAGTCCGGTCCGGTCCGGTTGGTGAGGAGTGTGAAAGTTCAAACCGTGAACGCTGGTCCGCCCACAAACCGCGGTCTGGGTTCGGTTCGAACGCATATGAACAGCAAGCGGACCGGAGACCGCTCCAAAAGCAGGAAGTGGACTACAGCGCAGGGCATTCTGGGTAAATCAGGGGTGTCAAACTCCAGTCCTCAAGGGCCGCTGTCCTGCAGTTTTTAGATGTGCCACAGCTACAAAACACTGGAATGAAATGGCTTCATTACCTCCTCGTTGTGTAGATCAGTTCTCCAGAGCCTTGCTAATGACCTAATTATTCTATTCCGGTGTGGTGCAGCAGAGGCACATCTAAAAGTTGCAGGACAGCGGCCCTCTAGGACTGGAGTTTGACACCTGTGGGGTAAATACAACCAAAACAAACGCGCTAGCCTAGCGCTAGCGGGAGAAATGACTCAAAGTTTTTAGCCAAAATCAAAAGAGGAATCTGCAATCGCTGAAATCTGACGAAACTCCATTTTTGTTTCCATTTGGTGAAGAAGGAAGTTGCGCTCAGTGTCTTCAGATGTTTTGGTGTCGTTTTGTGTTGTTGGTTCTTGTTGCAGCGCCCCCACAGGCCAGGAGGGGAACAGGTTTTTCGATTAAATTCGTTGGTTTGTAATAAATGATTCATATTTTATGAATATATTGTGTAAAACAACAAATTAAGAGGCAGGATACATCTGTTTTTGTAACTCAGACCTGATTTTTGCTTTCACTTGTCACTAATATTCATATAAATAGCTTTTGGAGGAATGTTGCCACTGATGAAACAAAAAGCCAAAAGTCTCTGGATGCTGAGAAAAACCTTTTTTCTGTTTACCAACATAAACAGACGGTCTCTGTGGTACAAACCTTGTTTGTCCCTCAAGTGTGTTTCTGTTTGTTAGGAATGATTGTGCTAATTATAATCCGTGCTGTTAATCAGGTTTTGACTCCTCTGGGTAGGTGGGAGCAAACAGCATCGCTGAACCGTGAATAAACTCCCCGTTTCTGTTGACAGACTGTGGACGACGGCCAAAAGCTGAAACTAGTGACATGAAGCGGATTAAACCGGCTCCAGAGGTGCGTCGAAGCAATTAGGAAGAGGCAGATGTTTGACGATATCAGCGCAGGAATAACATTTACATATGAATGTGTTCATCTGATCTGCTTCTTTCCAAACAAATGTTCTTTTCGACATGTAAAAAAAAAAAATCATCTATTAAACCAATTTACCAGGAAGAAATAAAATGTTGGATTTGACAATAAAAGCAGAGGAAGATAAGAATGTTACAACAAACGTATCTCCTTTAATTGCAAAGTTATTGTTGTAGCTTTTTAATGGTGTTAGTCTAAAAAAGCAGACAGAGAAATTACCCAGATTCATAGTTCTGGGACGTTTTGTATTCAAACAGAAGATCAATAAAATTCTTAGGAGAGAAAGAAATAATTTTTGTTCAGTTGAATTCATGTTAGCAGAGAGTGAAAGTTAATCAAATTCTGATGTGGACCAAAAATGTGAACTCTGGTACGTCTGCAAACTCAGAAATTTCCAAGACCGCTCCAAAAACAGGAAGTGGACTACAGCGCAGAGCATTCTGGGTAAATACAACCAAAACCAGCAGTTAGCCAGAGAAATGGCTTGTGGTCGTTTACCAAAAACAAGAGAGAAGAAGACGGCGACCA
This sequence comes from Poecilia reticulata, assembly GCF_904066995.2. Classification (NCBI taxonomy): domain Eukaryota; kingdom Metazoa; phylum Chordata; class Actinopteri; order Cyprinodontiformes; family Poeciliidae; genus Poecilia; species Poecilia reticulata. Next base: position 31,975,716 of record NC_088842.1, read on the forward strand.
AGGCAGACATAAGACTCAGGTCTGCTGAGATTTAACTGCTGATGACAAAGCAACACGAAACAAGCTGCTGCAGCTCATGATGGAAGCTGCTGCTGCAGCTCATGATGGAAGCTGCTGCTGCAGCTCATGATGGAAGCTGCTGCTGCAGCTCATGATGGAAGCTGCTGATTTAGTAATGTAATTATATTAGTTGTGTTACCACCCCCACGCCACTAGAGGCAGTACCAACCCCGAAAAGATGCGACTAAGGAGCAGATTTAGAAGTTCACCGAAAGCTACAGAATTAGGTAAAAACTGACCTTTGCTGAAGTAAATAAAGACACAAGTTCAAATCCCTGCTGAGAGTGGAGCTCCATCAATCAGGGCTCCTCCGCAGCTCTGATTGGCTCAGCAATGTAACGTGATCCTCTGATTGGCTCAGCAATGTAACGTGATCTTCTGATTGGCTAAGCAATGTAACGTGATCCTCTGATTGGTTAAGCAATGTAACGTGATCTTCTGATTGGCTAAGCAATGTAACGTGATCCTCTGATTGGTTAAGCAATGTAACGTGATCCTCTGCAGCAAGTGATGGCAAAGCGGGGCGTCATCACGACTTTACACAAGTGTGTCTTTACCTCCGCGGCAGAGGCTCCGCCGAACCCCTGAGACCGACTCACCGAACCGCTGGGGTTTGACCGAACCCAGGTTAAGAACCACTGAGATAGAAGGAGAGCAGAACAGTTTCTTTGACAACTTGAAGGAATCTTGTAATGAGCCAATAATATTACAGGAAATCATTCAAGCCCAATACGAGTCCTGCTACGGATGGCCTGACAAACCATTCTTTTCAAGAAAATTTCTGAGTTTTGTAGAACATTTTTGACTTTTCAAACTCAGAAATGTCCCAAGTTTTTTCTCAAAAACTCCAGAGATTTTTTGGTGGAAATGTCCTCCTTCCTTTTCTGTCTATAATCGCTCTAATCCGTCCAGAACAGTGTGAATGTGAACCGCAGCAGCTGGAAGTCGTCCAGACTGTCAGCTGGGAAAACACCCAAAAATATTATGTTTGCTTAAAATCCAACCTAAAGTCTGAAATCCCATAAAACTGAAGCGATAAATGCTGAGCCTAGATTCCTTCCCACCAATGTGACAGACCGAAGGTTTCTTTACAAGATGCTTAATCATGAGGTTTTCTTACTTTTTCCCCTTCAGCTTCATGTTGTTTTTCTGTTGTATGTTTAGTTCAGAGACCAATAAAGAAGAGATGTGCACAGAAAGTCCGAGTGTGAAAGAAATAAATTATTCCTCCAGAAAATCCCGACTGGCTCACATTAACCTGCAGCCACAGAAAGATTTATGGCTTGATAACGATGAAACTTCTGATCATAATGACATCAGCAAGTCCCCAGGCTGCCACAGGAAACCATCCATAACCTGGCCGGGTGCAATATTTATTCACACGTGATAAATGTGACATTTCAGACTTGTTATCAGAGAGAGAAAGGAACGTAATGAAGCCATCAGTTCCTGACGAATGTCTGATTAAGGTCGCGTTTCTCATCATTTACATGCAGAAAATGAAACGACGTAATTTTCCTTTAATGCTAATGAACTCTGCGCTCCGTTGAGGAGACTCATCACCGCCGAGGGTTGGAAATGAAGACAAGTTGTCCAAAAAAATGACGTTTAGGAGTAAAAGGCATCATTTATCATTCTATCTTACTTTGTTTTACCTGAATTAAATTCAAATAAACATAATTAAAACCACGTTTACAGTAAAGCAGCTTCGGTTTATAAAGCCTGAACAAGTTGAGCTGTTAAGGACAGACTGAATCGATTAATCAGACGAACCACGATGAATCAGTTAATATGATCGTCAATCAGTTTACCAATCGATTAACTGGAGTAACAGACTCAAAAAGGCCATTTGCTGAAAGACCAGCACCGTCAGAGCAGCATTTGTTTTAAATTAAAGGTCATGCCAAAAGTCTGGCAGCATGTCAGAAATGTAAAACAAAAAAATCAATCAGTAATTATTGGAGACGTGCCGATCAGGTTTTTTCCTGCTGATTCCGATTCCGATCACTGGTACCGATTATTATTATTTTTTTATCATAAATACTACCAATTACATTATGTGGAAAAAGGAACCATGAATTCACCTTAATTTAGACAAAAACTTGTTTTTAATAACTTTTTCCAAGAAAACTAAACAAAACAGGCATTGTGCAAATTGTCCTGCTATCAGTAAAACTATCTTTAACAGACTGAAAACATATGAAGGCTCTGAAGAGGCTAAATAATGCAAAGAGTCAAAATAAAACCTCTCAACATTACCAAAAAATTCAAGTATAAAACTTAACATTCAAAGGCAAATACAGGATCCATTACAATAAACAATCCTGAGTTACTGAATGAAAACTTCCTGATAGCATGGCGGCTAGCTGATTACTGCTAGTTCTGAGTGGCTGTTTCTTACTGAGCGGAGTAATTATGCAGAGCAGGGAGGAGATCGATTATTTTTTCAGAGATTATCTGTCTCATGTTAGGACAGCGAAAGTTTTAATACGTATGTAAAATGTATTTTTTTAGGTTAGATGCTGCAGCTTTAAGCAGAGGTTCGGTGTGAGAGTCACTACCATGTGGAGCAGAAGCGGCGCTCCGTCTGTGAAATATTACTACCTGTAGCGTAGCAGCAGTTCAACAGCGAGAGCAGAACCAGCGTCTTACATCGCAGCTCCAAGACTTAAATAATTTAGCGTGTTATTTGTTTAGCTTTCTGACCGTCATGCTAATCCGGGTGAGTGTTTGTAGCTGTGCGCTGCTTTACCTGCTATCTGATCCTCCATGTGTCTTTTTTACTGCAGTGAGCCTCGATGTAGCCAAACTCCGTCAAGTATGGCATTGTTTATATGTCGTATTAGCTTCGTTGTGTTGATGCATTTTGACCTGCTTCAATTTTCCACCGCAACATGCAAACTTCCCCATTCACTCAGTGCGTTATAGTTCAACATCGCTTAGGATTTGTTGCTGCGCGTTTGCGCAGAGTGAAGGAAAGAGGAGACCAGCTGCACAGGCAGGTGATCGGTATCGGCAACAAGAGCCAATGATCGCCAATCACCGATCATGCACTTTTTCACAAAAATCGGACCGATTATGATCGGTGGCCGATCGATCGGCACACCTCTAGTAATTATCAATAGACTGATATGAAACACTTATATCGTGATTTCCCAGCCATATTGTCTGCATTTAAAGGCGGGTTGTGGTTCTGGTGGTACAAATACTGTAACGTAGTTTCCCAGTGGAGTAGCTGACCACTGTGTTCATCAAAGTCCGTCTCTGTAGCGCCGCCCTGGAGGTAAAAGACGAAACTGTTCATGTCCAGCATGTGCGTGATCTGCAGAGACACCATCAAACCTGTTTGTTTCAGATGTAAAAAAGTTACATATACTTAAAAAGTTATGCGGTTATTCTGGAGCTCTGAGGGTTGGACAGGAAACAGACGGAACCGGCTCGAAGTAGTTAAAGTCATTAATTGGATGTTTTCCTCCGGTTGTTTATTTGCTGCCTGTGGAGAGAGAAACCTCCTTCGTCCTGGACGGATTCACCTGCTCTGCTTCAGTTTCTGGATTCCACTAAATGAACTCTGTTGTTTGTTTGTAAAGCAGAAAATAAAAAATCAATGTGAGTAAAATGTGGAGTAAGCTCTGGTGTGAACCCACGTCTGAGGCGTCAGGCAGGTCTCCTGTTATTGACTTCCTCTTTCTGTGTGTGTGTGTTTGGGATATGTTATTGCTCATCTCTTCTTCTCCTGTTTACAGCTGAGCGGTGCTGTTTGTCCTGTGGAAACGTGTCCCGGTGTGAGGAGATGAGATGTGGAGTTTGGCTGCGAGGATCAGATTCCCACGTAAAGCCGAAAGGAAAACAAAACAGAAACTGTTTGTTTCTTTCTTTACACAGTTCTGGATGTATTTAAACAGTTTCCCCACCAGGTTCTGGTCCAGTTGTCTGGGTCATGTTTACCTCCTGACTTTATCTGAACATGTTTAAAGGTCTTTGTAGCAGATTGAATCCATGATGTTTCATTATTTTGGCTAAACATTCTCGGTTCGATTAGGGACCAAACCTTCATCACCTGCTCCACCTCTCTGCTGTGGTTCTGAGTCAAACCAACATGTTCCCCTCCGGGCCTGTGGGGGCGCTGCACCAAGAACCACTGAAGGAAACGACACAAAAACCTCAACTTCCTTCTTCACCAGATGGAAACAAGATGGAGGATTTTAGCACTTGGAGGATTTCTCTTTTGTAAAAAACCACAAGCCATTTCTCCCTTTAGCGCTAAGATAACGTGTGTGTTTTGGCTGTTTTTACCCAGAATGCCCTGCTCTGTAGTTCACTTCCTGTTTTTGGAGTGGTTCATCGACCAGAGTTCACATTCAGAATTAATTTGGTTCCCCAAACGAATCAGACTTTCTAGAAAAACGGACTAAACTGGGCTGGAATGAATTCTCTCCCGAATCTCTTTATAAATTCAAATATGTTTGCCTGTTGAAACAACATGTAAAACTGTACAAACTGTAAATAAAGATGCAGATTTTAGCAGTTGGAGGATTTCTCTTTAGTCTTTGGTACAAACCACAAGGTCTACAATTAAGATTTAAGTGTTACAGTGTTACATTTTTTCATGTTATTTCAGAATCAAGTAGCTTTGTTACCTTCAGTTCTTATGAAAATGCTGTATATATCAAACATAATATAGGAATGAGAAGGGTTCGGTGAATGCGCATATGAAACTGGGGGGTTCGGTACCTCAAAAAAGGTTAAGAACCACTGATTTAGGCTCTGCTCTCCTGATGTCAGATAGTTGGAAAAAAGTCTGTAAGTGTCATTAAAAGCTGCGCAGCAACAGCAGAATGATGCAAGAAAACAGAAAAATAAATGTAAAAATGTGTCGAATTAGATTCTGGAACCTTTCTTCTGTTTTTGTTTTTATTTAATAATTAATTTTAAAAAATATATCGACTTCAATATCGACATATCGGTGCTGAACATGTTGTCTTAATGACAGAAGTGAGAATTAAAGGCGGTACGAAGCCTGGAAGCCGACGGGAGGGAAACGTTGGTTGGGCTGAATAATCGCCGCGGCCCGGCGGAGGAACAGTGATGGACAGCCAGAGACGGGCCGAGTTAAAAGGAACAAACAGCTGCAATAAATCTTTCAGCTCGACGCGCAAACAAAGACGAGCTCCAGAGGAACCGGAGAGTCAGAGAAAACACAGCCAACAAGATTTACATGCAACCTGCAGCGGAAAGCAGAGGAGCGCCATGGAAACGAGGCGACCGGCATCTTCTGGACCTCAGCGTCTCAAAAACAAATCAGAAACGACCAGATTTCAGGAAATCTGGTGAAACTCAGCTTCACACACAAATACTGAGAACAGTGGTCCTCAACCTGTGGCTCCGGGGCCCCCAGGAGCCATTTGGATCTTCCAAAATGGCTCAAAGTTAAAATGATAAAGAATCAATTAATGTTTTAAAAATGACTTTAAGAACAAATGCTGGTTTGAGCTGCTTGTTTCCATGTGATAAATTAATTTCACAGGATAAAATGACACTATAAAACTTTTTTGTTGGAAAATATTTTCATTTTCCATCAGTTTCAACACCCAGCAGAAAGAAACGTTCTTCTTCTATGGTTTTCCTCACATTTACATTTAAAAATAAAAATAATCAGGAGCTCAAACAATTTAATGTCATTATTATTAGCTTTGCTTTGATAGATAATTAATATTACCTTCATTTCTCTGGTGGCATTTACAATTTTTAAGAAATTATTTCAATTCAGTCCAAAGAATTAAAAGTGAACACTGCAAAACACAAAATATTACCAAGTAATTTTTTCAGCAACATATAGGAGCTTGTTTTAGGTCATATTTTTTTTTACATATTTATTAAAATGTTCACCATGTTGTGACAGTTTACTATAAAATAGATCATTTGTGGAAAAAAAGTGGCCCCTTCCTGTGGTCCTACTGCCAACTGCAAAAAAACACTGCCTGTTTAGGAAACAACCAATCAGAGCAAGGAGGCGGGTCTTAGAGCTGTCAGTCACCATAGTGTAGGTGAGATTGTGATAAAGGTAAGAAAAAATAGCATTATTTTGTAATAAAATGCAGTTGTTTTGGATCTAATCTGTATTTAATAGCCAGTTATTGCTGCTTTACGACGTTAAAATAAGTGAATGTTGTAAAAACTTTGTTTTATTTGCACAGTGGTGTTAAATTACTGGCTGTAAACCTTAATCACATTTAAATTAGCAGTATTATGACATAATTAGCTGCCATTGCGACCCTGAGTTGATGTAGATGTTGCAGAATGACTGACTCTGCGCTGCAGATTTATGTAAACACGAACAGCCGGGTGAGATCATCGGTCCGGCCGCCTCACGTCTCCCCTGGACGGAGCGGCTTGTGTTTGCCGTCGGGTCTGTTCTCCAGGTGGCGTCCCAGCTGGCGCCGTGTTCATCAGGATGTCGTGACTCCGGGTACCGCTCACCCCATCGCTCACAGGTCGCAGCACCGCGCATTGAAAACACGCCCAAGCTGCCGCAGCAACTCGGCTCATTTACCGTCCAGGAACCTTTATTAGATCAGTGAAATCTGTTGTTTCCGTCCTCTAAAGAAAAACGCGTCCCCGTCTTCTTCTGGAGGTTTTACATGTGAAAACAAGATCATTTCCTCCTTTTTTGGGTTCCAACATATTTATTCACACAAACTGCTAGTTAAAGCTACTCAGTTAGCTGCTGTCGTAACCATGACAACAGGAAAAGCAACTGTTGCTGCTCAACAATCTGGGAAGGGTTCAAGAAACTTAAAGACCCGAGAGAATTTGCTACAAATCAAACTAAATTGGTGACAATATTAATAAATGTCTCCAAAGGGGGAACCAGCCGCCCCACATTGACAAAATCAATCAAAAATCAACTCCGCTGCAAAAACCTTTAAACGCACAAACAATTAATTTATATCAATTTAGTTTGATTTTCTTCATCTCAGAGCTGATCTCTGGCAGAGGCAGAGATCAGAAAAACTGTAGGAAACAAAAGCAGCTCTACTTCAATCTAATTTCACTCAACTAAACATAAAAAGTCCTAAATACTAAAAAACGTATCTGATAAAAAGTCTACTGAGTTACTGATCATTTAATATTCACTGCTGATTGAAGTGCAAAGAATTTATTTTCATTTTATTTTTCTGTGTTTTTCTATTTTAGGACTCCATAGTTGGTGTTCAAGTACAGTCAGCAATGTCCTCCCATATAACATCGTTATCTGGTCATATTTTGATACCTGCTGTCAACGTTTTAACATTTTTAACATAAACATGGCGGACCTGCCAAACGCCAACCACATGAAGCTCCAAACTGGGCCGAGACCAGAACAATGATCAGCACATTTACACCAGAATGCCTGAATGAGACAGGAATCAAGACAATGCAGTGGCCTAGTCAAAGCCCACGCAAAATTTCTGCAATGAACTGAAGTGTCATAATTCATTTCTAGGTGGTTTTTATTTAATTAGTGTTGTATATGAGTAGCAGAAGATCTTTACAGCAGAGATCTGCTATTTTCCACATCCTCAGTGAGTGAGTGTGTGTTTAATTGGTCTGCTACAATTACACGGCTGTATTAATTAAACTGACTGGAATGCACCTGAGCAAGGCAGCGTAGCCGTGATGCAAGCTGCTGCTTTAAAGAGAGAGGAGAAAATGATGGGAATGGAAAAACAAAGAACATGCATGAGTGCCTGCATGTTTCCAGGGAACAAATCAACTTCAGCACAAACAAAACACGGCAGCCTGAGCAGAGCACCGGTGTGGGCTGAAATATGGAACTGTTTAAACCAGATTTAATAAAACCTTTGGAGGTGTAATTAAATTCCCCTCCCATAACTGAATTCAAACATAACCTGAGAGCAAATATTACACACCGACTCCAGCGCTCCAGGTCACCAAAGCTGATTTAATTCAGTGTGAACACGAATCCAGCCAGGTTTTAACCAGCGGTGCCCACGTTCCACCAGATGCTAACAGCAGAATGCTAGCGGTATGTTTTCATATAGCTAACTTTTAAAACGTTTAATTACCACACTTAACTTTGTGCTAATTTACTTGGCTATTTTGTAAACTCTCAGTCAAATAAAGTTCAACATCTGTGCGATGTTTTGGTTATTAACCGTTTAGATTTCTTCTAGTAAATAAACGTTTTGTACTGATGCTCTTATTTTGAAGTGGACGAAAGCCGTTTGCATCACTTCCTCACGTTCCACAAAAACTTTATTTAGAACAAGAAACATACAGGAACAGAATAAAACGGACAGGAGTGAACGAGATATAAACATTATAATAAATATTATATCTAAGAACATGTAAATAATAATGCCAAAGTTAAATTGGTACTCCAGAGTTGTAGCTATATAATTTTAATTGACGTTAGCGACTTAGCATTAGCGTCTGCTAGCTGTATTGGTGTAGTTGGCTACATTAGCGTTAGCAAAATGTTTATTCTGCTAGCACAGCTAATATGTTAGTTGGCAGCATTTAAAATGATTTATATTGAAAAAAATTAAGAGCAGTTATGTAAACTTTTCGTGGGTAATTGCGTCTACAAACTTTATTTTATTTTAATACATAAGAAAAAATCCTGATTTTATGTAGATTTTTATCTTGTTTATGTAGCGTAATCTGCATAATTAAGCTATAATAGTCAAAATGTGGCTTTCACGCTGTTACCTTGCATCAAGGCGACAGGCTGCAGGTAATTACGGCTTATTGATTACCAGCAGCTGACAGACAGACTCTGAATAGGTACAATCATGAAGACAGAGCAGCTGCTGAGAGCCAGGAGCATCATCCTAGTTTTAGGTCTGCTACTGACGCAGACGCGGGTCTCTGTGGAAATCAGCGCAACAGATCTGCGTTTCGCCGCAGCAGCAGCGGCGGTTTCCACTGTGACTGAGGCTTTCCCGGCCAGCGCTGCGATCCAGCAGCTCATTCAGAGAAAACTGCAGGAAAACAACCACCAGGCGGTTGGTTTTCTTCCTCTGCTTCGACTCTGACTGCAGAGATTGATTGCAAACAGCTCCGAGGATGCGGAGCGGATTAAAAGAAAATAAATAAATAAATAAATAAAACAATACTGATGAAAGGAAACGCTCTGATGCTCAGAGGTCGGATTAGTTCAGAAATCTGTAAAACATATAAAACCTCTTAAACATGAGGCTCTTTAACTTCTGTTAAACTACATTTAAATCAGTTTTTCTGAATTACTGAGTCATGCAAATGAGAATAAATTAGACTAAAATGAACAACTAAAATGCCAAATCTTCCCAGAATCATGTATGAAAGCATTTAACTGCCAGTAGTAGACAGTAAAAAAACAAGAGCAGAAAGTTTTATATCTCAATAAAATGAGAAACGTCTTGTTTTAACGATATATAAAAATTTTATGTCTCGCAAAATGTTATTGCTTAAACGAGAAAGGAAACGGCAAAACTTCATGAGATGTTTGAGTCCAGAAAGAAAGAAGAAAAGTATTCACCCACTAAGATGGTTCATTGATTTTATAAATCAGTCGTGATCAATACAATTTATTTATTAACAAAAAAACAATTTTTACAACCCACTGCGCTGGAGAGAAATATGCGATGAAACAGACCTTTTCTGGCAGCAATGGATAAATATTTCAAGTTAATTTGTCCCCAATTTAATCCCATTTACATGAATAAACTCCTGTGATCAACAGATTCTAAATTAAAACCATTAAAATCTAAGGAAGTGGATTCCCAGACAACGTGACGTTTCAGGACTGGCTCTGGATGCGTATTCAGACATTTTTTCGTTCCCTCCGGTGTTTTCCACCTGAAGGTGAAGTTCCTCCAGCAGGTCTTGGAGGGAAACGCACATCATCAACTTAGGCTGCGTTCACACTGCAGCATGAAGTGACTCAATTCCGATTGTTTTGACGTAATGCGACCTGTGTCCGATCTTTTCATGGCAGTGTGAACAGCTCAGGTCGGATTCTTTTAGAATGTGACCCATATCCGATACGTATCCGATTCAAATGCGACCAGAACGTTCAGGCCGCATTCATCCGAACTGAACGTCACTGATTCTCAACAAATCTCACCATTCTGCTCCTGAAACGCGCAAGCGGGAAGAAAAACAACAACCATGACGGATTATATGAGGATTAAGTTGTTAATTTGTTGCTCCTGCCGGATAACAACTTCAAATATGTAAGCTAAGCTACACCGTTAGCCTCCATGTTTACTTCCGCAAACACCGAGCTCTTCTTCTTCTTCTTTATGACGGTTGGCAGAACGCTGAGAACACTGGCGCCCTCTACTGCGCATGCGGGACACTTCAGGTCGTTTGCCCGTTTACACTGCAGAACACATACAGGAAGCATTTACTGGCTGGCAGTGTGAACGACACCGGCAAAAAAAATCTGAATTGGGTCACTTCATAGTCTCAGAAGTTTTACTGTTTTTAGAACACAATTTTACTTAAAACATAGGAAAACTGTCTTTTATGAGCAAAATAAATCTGCCAGTGGAACTAGTAGATTACTAAAATCAATTTTAATTAATCATTTATTTAAGACAAGCTCCTGTTTCTTGATGAAAACTTACTTCAGTTTGCCATATTTGCAGTAGAAATTTGACAAAAATAAGTTTTTGGTTTTATTTATTTCTGTGTTTGACTTCTTTAGAACCAACACTTTGTCATTACTTGACACCAGTTCCTTGTTTTTCATACCTGGTCAAAAATATGCTTTAATTTTAGTGGCATCACATAACATCATCTGCTGTTGACAGACGTGAAAAGCTCTTTTAATGATTCTCACATCTGTCATCGCTGCTTGTTGTTTGTATTAGTTTGTATTTAATAACGGATTAAAGGTTCAACGTTGAACTGATAAAGCCGCGGTGAGCTCATTAAAGCCACGTGTTTGAAGGTAAACAGTGATCAGGGCTCTGATTGGCCGCTGCTGCTGAGCAGGAAGTGGAGGCAACATGGTGGAGCAACAAGTTGCCTGCTGCTCTCCTGATTTATTACAACAGCTAATGAGAAACACCTGCAGGAAGTTGCTTCCCTGTGTTGATCACAGCTGCTTCTGAAAGCAATTTATTACATATAACGATCTAAATCTGCTGAAGTTATAAGCTGTTAAACTATCGTCCTGCCACGTAGTTTGACTTTTAAATCTCATTTTTGTTAATTCATTGTTTCACCAACCTGTGAGCAGCCATTAGAGCTTCTTCTTGATGAATTTTATTCAAAGATGTTTTTAGTTTTGATGATTTTCTTAAGACAGAAAATAAAGAGGCATAACTGTTTACCAAAATGTTCTCCTTTCTGCTAAAATCTTCCTGGTTTTATCAGGAACTGAAACTTTCCTGAACCTCATCAGGTTAAAACAAACAGTTTAATCTGAACAGAGACACAAGAACAAGATTATTAATCTAAATTAAAAACTCATCTAAGCAGCTAAATGCAAAAGGCAACTCTTCACAGAGCCCAAAAAGTTACTTTAAAGAGACTTCGGATTCTTCCTTGAACAGGTTATTATTGGTCTTTGGCTGCAAAACATGTTATTCACATTTTGTACAAAATCATTCTGAGATAATCAGATTTTAATCTGATCAATTCCAATTATTTTGAGCTGTTCTGGGCCTCTGTCACTTTAAATGCTGGCCAGGCCCCACATCTCAACGGTTACATTAATGTGAAAATGGCTGCAAACAGAAACGCAAATACACAACCATACATCTTTGAAAAGCAGACGTGGAGCCTCCTTCACAGCCAACAAGAATGCAGCAAGTGGTTTCTGGATAATAAATCAACAAAACTTTTGTCTCATAAAACCAGCTGACCAAACATGTTACATTGGGTTGCTAGGTAACAACTCAGTGTGACTTAACAACGGGGAGACTTTTGAAACGGCTCATTTTCCAGACACCAAAATGTATTTACTTATTTCCAAAAATTGTCTGGGTGTTTTTAGAAGCTGTAGAAACTAAAATGGAAGAACAAAAAATGTGTAAAAATGTGCATAATAGGTCTCCATTAAAGCAAAAGCTTTTTCATCTGATTGCCATAAATCTGTGGTTTGAAGGCTCAGATGCAGGCAGGGAGAAGATCCAGAAGGAAAACGCTGCCAGAAGCCGATTACTGAGAGGAAACAGGTGGCACAAGCAAAAACAAAAAGTCAGAAACAAAACTACTCAGATGGGAATTAAAACGCATCAACATTTAAATGGCATCACAGTAAAAGGGCAGAACCTTTTACACTGCAAAAACTGAATCTGACCAAGTATTTCTGTCTAGTTTTTAGAGTAAATATCTTCAAAACACTTCAAAAAAGACAAAACTAACTTACAAGAAACCTTTCGTCAACATACAGGAGCTTGTTTTAAGTAAATAATTCATTAATACTGATGAAAATGTTCCATTGGCAGATAAATTTACTTATAAAATCAGAAGATTGTCTTGTAAGTGAAATAATCTCCCAGAGTAAAAAAAGAGATTTTAATCACTCCTGTGTGTTGTTGAAATTACTTTTGAAATAAGACAAAACTAACAAGAGTACTAAGATATTTGCAGTAGAAACTAGACAGAAAACTTGGTCATATTTTGTGTTTTCAGTTAATCTGAACAGCACAAAGTGACAAAATGATCCGATAAGCAGAAACCTGAAAGGCTGGCGATTAAAACTTGGCTGCAGATGTCAGAGGAAACCTCACACACTGATGATGCATTTTTAACTCGGCTTCTCATTTAAGCCGCTCAATCAAAGCTGCAGGAGCAGAGAGCCAACGCCGTCCAGGAGCCCGAAACGCCGTCTTATCTCCTCTGGACACACCGCGGGGTCAAAGTTCACCTCCTCCTCCAGCTGCATCTCAATCTGCCAGTTCAACTGGTTGCTAAATAAAACATCCGAGTGCGAGCCCGGCACAATGAGGCCATGAATCTGCTCCATGCACAGCAGCGGGTTTTTCTGCTGAACCGGAGAATCGGTCCGAATCTCTGCAGAGTAAAAACCAGCGAGAGCCAAACGAACGAAAACAAACTCAGCAGAAGAAGAGTTTAGTTCAGCAAAGTGTGTGAATGTTTAACACACTTCACTCGTGATGAGGGCCGGGCGATGTGAGTGGGAACGCATCACGATGAAGCGCCGATATCGATAAATATCGTTTTGATTTTAAACTAAATGATGATAAAGGCTTTCCTATTTTAGCCTCGTTGTTGTCCATGTTCTCCATTTTCATTGAAAATTTGCCTAAACATAACTGACACATTCATCTAAAAAATTATCTAGAAAAAAAACTTTGGAAAAATATCATTAATCTCAACATTTCAGATTTTTTTCTAGTAATTTTTTTACTTTTTAAACTCAGAAATGTCCCTTTTTTTATAGAAAATTTCTGATATCAATCTAAAAATTTCAGTTTTTTTCTTTTTAATTATTTAATAACTGAAATAATATTGTACAATAATAAATGCAATATTTTTGTCTCAAAATTTCAAACTCAAAAATGTCCAAGTTTGCTCGAGAAAATTTCTGATAAAAAATTTTTTGGAGAGTTTTGTTAGCAATTTTTTGACTTTTCACATTCAGAAATTGCCAAGTTTATTCCAGAACATTTCTGAGGCTTTTCTTGCATATTTTCAACTTTTCAAGTTCAGAAATGTAAAATTTTTTTATCTTAAAATCTGCTCCTTTTTTTGGTTGTAATGGCTGTAATACACCGTCGTCGAATGCAGATATCTTGAATGTAGAAATGTAGTTATGTCTTGTCAAAATGCATTTTGTTGACATCTGGAGTGAAATTATGGATCGTCAAATGAAACAGATTTTATGTTAAAAGGGCTTGCCATATAACTGTGGATATTTAGGTTGTAAACACAGAAATAATAAAGTGTTTGAGTTAATTTAAAAATGACTTTCTGACATGTCTGTGGAGTGGAATCACGTAAATGGACCCAGAATTAATTTAACTCTAAATTACATCTTTACACGTCTCCTCACATGTAAAAACAACCAACCAGGAGGTTCAGAGCAGCGGATTATCTGCTGAGGACTCACTCAGCGGGAAAGTACGACTCACACAGACGGAGCCATTATTCATCTAATGAGACGCTTCAGCGAGAGCCAGAGGTCTTCAGCGTTCTGGAGAAGACTAGAGGGGCGAATCGTCATTAGAGCAAATCAGGTTAATGATGGGATTAGCAGCTCGGCTTCTGTGCCGCAGATCCTCCGTCGGCTTCCAGAGCAAAACCTGAAACAAGCATGGAGAGCTGCTGCAAGCTCATCTGCTCTCACAGAGTCAGGAACGTCTCTGAGGAATTTGGGTCGACTGGAAGAATTTCATCAGATCATCGGTTCAGAGCAGGCTCATTTCACACTGCAAAAACACAAAGCCTTTTCAGCAGGGGCTCGATTTTACTCAGTAATTCATTTATGTTATACGACACTGGCAGATTATTTCACGTTTATCCCATATTATAAATAGAATATTATTGATTTAATATTAAGTCAATGTTAAGGAATTATTGACTTAAAACAAACTCCCATATCTGCTGAAAAGTTACTTTCATCTTATTTCAAGTGTAACTAGATATTTGCATTAGAATCTAGACAAAATACCTGGTAAGATTTTGTGTTTTTGCAGTGAACCCCAAGAGTCTCTGTTCCAGTTTCAAGTGCAAATATCTCAGTACACTTTAAAACAAAAATAACAAGTAACTTTTCAGCTAGATATAGGAGCTTTTTTTTACATGATTAATTAGTTAATGATTTCAAAAAGTTCTAGTTGGAACTAGAAGATGAATTATCTACTCTAAAAAAGCTCCTATGTCTTGCTGAAAAGTTACTTGTAAGTTTGTCTTACTTCAAGAGTACTAAGATATTTGCACTAGGAACTATAGAAAAATACTTGGTAAGATTTTGTGTTTTTGCAGTGTACATTTATTCTGATATGCAGAATCTGTTTGGGCTCCAAATGTTGTTCTACATCCCAGCAAATCTCGACAAATTAAGCTCAAATGTTTGAGCAAAACAAAAACGTTTTATTGTTGGATGAGAGGAAGAGAAAAGAAAAGTCTTTGATCCATGAATGGCACAGAGAAAGAGAGAGAGAGGGGGAGAGAAACAGAGAGAAAGAGAGAGAGAGGGGGAGAGAAACAGAGAGAAAGAGAGAGAGAGAGAGGGGGAGAGAAACAGAGAGAAAGAGAGAGAGAGAGAGGGGGAGAGAAACAGAGAAAAAGAGAGAGAGAGAGAGAGGGGGAGAGAAACAGAGAGAAAGAGAGAGAGAGAGAGGGGGAGAGAAACAGAGAGAAAGAGAGAGAGAGAGAGGGGGAGAGAAACAGAGAGAAAGAGAGAGAAAGAGAGGGGGAAAGAAACAGAGAGAAAGAGAGAGAGAGAGGGAGAGAAACAGAGAGAAAGAGAGAGAAAGAGAGGGGGAGAGAAACAGAGAGAAAGAGAGAGAGAGAGAGGGAGAGAAACAGAGAGAAAGAGAGAGAGAGAGGGAGAGAAACAGAGAGAAAGAGAGGGGGAGAGAAACAGAGAGAAAGAGAGGGGAGAGAAAGAGAGAGAAAGAGAGGGGGAGAGAAACAGAGAGAAAGAGAGAGAGGGGGAGAGAAACAGAGAGAAAGAGAGAGAAAGAGAGGGGGAGAGAAACAGAGAGAAAGAGAGAGAAAGAGAGGGGGAGAGAAACAGAGAGAAAGAGAGAGAAAGAGAGGGGGAGAGAAACAGAGAGAAAGAGAGAAAGAGAGGGGGAGAGAAACAGAGAGAAAGAGAGAGAAAGAGAGGGGGAGAGAAACAGAGAGAAAGAGAGAAAGAGAGGGGGAGAGAAACAGAGAGAGAGAGAGAAAGAGAGGGGGAGAGAAACAGAGAGAAAGACAGAGAAAGAGAGGGGGAGAGAAAGAGAGAGAAAGAGAGAGAGAGAGAGAAACAGAGAGAAAGAGAGAGAGGGGGGAATGTTTGAACCTTCTGGTTGTAAATTATTGATGTCCTGGTGGAAACCTGCACACTCCGGCTGTTTCTGAACAAGAGGGACGTCGGCAGCAACACAAGCAGCAAACTGGGCTTCCAATTTCAAAGAAACAGGACAAGAAACCGTTTCCGGGTTAAACGAGAAAAGTTACGTGTAAAGATGAGAAATTAGCAGCCATTTTTATTGAGCTAATAAGCTTTTACTTTCATTCGCTACTGACCTGTCAGTATAAACAACATTTAGAGAAAATGGGCAAGCACAGAGTCCAGAAATGTCTAAAAGAGAAAAATAAAAGATCCTGGACTCAATGGTTTATAAATGTTAACGGTAAATACATTTAAATTATTGGTGGAACTTAATTAAACTCTTCAGAGTTAATTGATAAATGCAATTTATCAAATATTTTAACCGAGAATTTAGTTAGCTAAATATTAAGTACAGACTCTGCAATTAACTCTAAAAAGTTAATTGGAAAGTTTAAATGCATTTAGCTTTTATGTTTATAAACCATCGACTGCAGGATTTTTTTCTAAATTCTTATTTTACCGTTTTTGAAAATCTTGGATTCTGTTTGGTGATTTTTCCAAAATGTTGTTATTGCTAACACAATATTTAGGTTCAAAATACATTTTTAGCTAATGTGCAAGTGGAAGTGAACCATCAAAATAAAAGCTTGGTTAAAACGCCGCGGTTGGCTAATTTGCATATTAGCTTAATAGCTTGAACTAAATATTTAGTTACAAGCTAAATATCATCCTTTTTGTTAAACTTTGTAACCTTATTATATAATTGAAATGAATGCGTTAATTTTCCAGCCTTAATGTAAAGAGAACCGTTTTGACCGCATCCGGGCTTTTGACGCCGTCCGGGGTGATAACGGGCGGTTCGGATCGGGATGGTTCGGATCGAATCGGCTCCTCCCGGTAACTCGGTCCTCCCGGTTTCTCCTCCCCGCTCCGCCTCGTTTTAAACCGGGTCAGCTCAATTAGCGGAGCCGCTGGTGACCCGCAGTAAACGCAGCTGTTAGTATTTATTTCAGCACTGAAATACATTTATGCAAATCCTACAGTAAGTTAATGACGCGGAAGATTTGTGCGCTGACTGACATGATTTTGCGTTTCACAGGGAGGAAACGGATCAGTCACCATGTTTGACATTATTTGGAAATGTTCAGAGGGATTTGATATTCTGAATTATAAAAGTTAAAACTTATGCTCTTTTATTCTCATTAACAAGTCGACCTACTTTTTACTGATTTTGTAAAAAATATGTTAAAGCAGTGATACTCTTACTTGAGTACATTTCGGATACTCTGTTGATTAAACCCTTTTATTCTCATTGACAAAACTAAACATTTAGATGAGAATTTCATTAAATTAAAACTGCATTGCTGCACAAATTGTCAAATTATAACTTGTGTTTAAAGGGAAAACAAGTTATAACTGGTTAGATTTATTTCTTGAAGCCGTTATCAGCTCATTTCCGCCTGTGGTTCCCATCAGATGGTGTCGTTTTCCATCTGCAGCTCAGTGAAGTTTCCAGATGAGGATCTGGGTGAACCTGGACATGTCGGAGGCTGATAGTGTGACCGGTGGATTTCTGCGTTGTGTGTGTTGTGTGGTGATCAGACAAACCACAAGACATCAAGTCTGGGTTTGGAGGCGGTCTCCGTTTATTTAATCTGTCAATCGGGAGATATTAGCATTAGCACCTAGCATGTGCTCCAGTTCTCCAACCCGATCTATACAAAATAATAGTTAGCATGCATCAAATGATATAAAGGTGTAATAGCAACTCGAATGAAAATATCCAAACACTTATCATTAATACAGAAGGAAAAATAAACATTTGAACAATATAAATGAAAGGATTACAATAGATTATAAAACTTGCCTCTCCCCAGTGGAACGAATAACAAAAGGGGAGAGGAAATGGAGGACCCTGAACCAAAGAAGAAGAAAATAAGGCGGAGTTGGAGGACCAAACCCCTTATAGTACACAGAGGAACACAGCAACAGTCAAGTAGAAGCAGACAAATACATAAAAGAACACATTTTGTGGAAATATAAAACTATTAATATAGACCCAGTTACAATAGCAGCTCCGCCGCCACCGGCTGGGAGGAAACGGCTTCGGCTCACTGAAATGAGGGAAAGTTCACTTTTTACAAGGTCCTGGATTCAGCTGGGAGACGTTAAAACCGAAGTTACATTTCTGAGTCGCCACCATGAGAGCAGCTTCACGCCACAACGGCTGCAGAGCGGGAAAATAACAGCAACAATTTGGTTTATTGGGAAGAAACCTGAATGTTCATTTTCCAAAGTCATATTTTCACCATGTTATTCATACATTTATACATGTCCAAACTAAATATTTAGTTTAAAAACTAAATAATTAGTTAAGAAACTAAAGATTTAGCTCCAAATTAAATATTTAATTCCAAGTAAACATGCGATTCCAAAAGAAAACATTTAATTTCCAGATTAAACATTTAATTTTCAAAGTAAATGTTTATTTTATAAACAAAACATTAGCTTAATGTTTGGCTTGGCAACAAAATAGTTAGGTTCAAGCTAAATATTTAGCTAATATGTAAATTAACTTGGCGATAAGTGGACTATCAAAATAAAAGCGGGATTTTGCCAACTTGTCTATTTAGCTAAGAAACTAAATATTTAATTTGAAGCTAAACATTTAGTTTGCAAGTTATTTTTTTGTACCTTTTTAAAACATGTCGTCTCATTGAGATCAAAGTTTTCCTTTACAAGAAAAACAAAATGAAAAACAAATATTTTATAGGCTCCCAACTAAATATTTAGCTAAAAAGTTTGTGAATTAAAGGTTTAGTTTGGAGCTATGACATTTATAAATGTATGAATAACAAGGTGAAAATAAAACTTATAGTAGGATAAGTAATATTGCTGTTAACTTTTTACAGTGTAACATTATAAATGCAGTTCCTGCAGTCAGAAAGTCAAAGAGTTTTAAAATAAAAGTTCGTTTAAAAATGGGGACGGATAAAAATCTACAGTCCCAAAAGCCAATCGGGTCAAAAACGTCCAGAACCAATAAGGTTTGTCTTGTAAATAGGATTCACCTTTGACCTTTCAACTGTCAAGTTAATATCTTTAACCTCTGCTAAGCAGCTGCTCCTTGATATCCAGTGGTGAAAAATGATGAATGACGTTTCATGTAAACTTCCCTCAGCTTAACAAACAAACCCGACGCCTCAGACACTCGACACGTCGCAAACTTTGAGTTTTTTGTCACAAACTCAGATTTGTAGCATCAATATGAATAATTCAGTTCAGCTTGTTTAAGTGTTGCTTCTCGACTAAATGGAATTAAGCTTCATTTATTAGTCCTGGACATGATTCGGATTGAATTTCCTAGAGGTAATTTAATCATCGGATCAGAAGTGCTGGAATTAAAATCATTTCAAACTCTCAGTAAGCAATAATGCAGCCAACGCTCACATGATGATTGAATCATTTGCCTAAATGATGAAAGCAAAAAGCTTTACAAGATTGCATTTTTACCTTTTTGGTAGAAAAATCCAGTAATATGGTCAGAGAAATAAGAAAAACGTCCAATATCTCCATCTGAATTTGGGTTAGGCGAGTCCAATTTATTATATCGGTAACTTGGGATACTGGTACATCCCATGTAATAAAGTTTTAATAATATATTCCCATTTTTTTGCCGCTTTATGCTTCCTAAATATTCCTCATGTTGGTTTGATAATCGGTCATATTTCATTAGTCAAATAAATAAATCCTGCTGCTTTAAGGACTTTTTAAAACAATTTATCTCTGTAAATCATGAAAATACTTAAAAAAAACAAAATGAGATGTAATGGTTTGTTTATAGACATAAAATGGAGGTAAGAACAGATGTAATGGTGGAAGATCAACCATTAAAACACAAACAGCTGACAAACATTTTGTTTTCACGCAATAAAATCAATCTGTGTGTGTGTGTGTGTGTGTGTGTGTGTGTGTGTGTGTGTGTGTGTGTGTGTGTGTGTGTGTGTGTGTGTGTGTGTGTGAGTGATGAGAGCCGTTGAGTGCCATTCAGTGTCAGGCATGAAACAAAGAGCTGCGCGTGACGAGCCGGGAGGAAGTGAGGGATGACAGATGGAGGAGTGGAGGAGAAAACAAGTGAGAGGCCTGCGGGGGGGAGGAGGAATGAAAGGAAAGCAGAAACACGCAGCGCTCTCAGAGCAGAGGCTTCCCCACTCCACGGCAGGTCGCCTCAACACGACTGGAAGAAAAACACTGAAGAAAAAATACTGGAGAGGGAAAAAAAAAATGGCGGCACTTTATGGAAACTGACGTTTTCATTCAAATCTCACTAATTTCACACAACAAACATGAACTACAGATCCGATGTTATTCATGGCGGTCTCAACGACCCGATACGTAGTTAGCATGTGACGTCACACGCCCGTGACCTTCGTAACTAACAGTTGCTATGGCAACAATAAACAAGCCACGCCTTAGAACCGACTCTCGCCTCGTTCCTAGCTTATAGACAATATAAGTACATTACAAATATTAGTTTCCGAGTACTCTACACAACACACCTCTGTGCATCGCCAACATGAATATCGGTGATATTTACTGTAGCACTTACTGCAGAACTAGCAAGATTAGCTTAGCCAGTGTAGCTTTTAGCTGCTAGCCAAGACGGACATGTAGCCTGCGTGTTTGTTACGACACGTACTCACTCTGCGAGTCACCTTGAAATTCACAGGAAGACTTCGCACGTCCTTTAAAAAGCCGTCTAAAAATTGACTGTATGCGTCCATTGATTTCAGCTGAAGCTCCTCCATGTTGTTCAGACTCTTCGTGGTCATTAAGTAGTGAATTATATCACAGTATGAGATGGGAGGCAGCTTATCCACATCCTGCGACATGTTTTCCCTTTACGTCTCATTCGGCTCCATCCCGACAGCAGCCATGGTCAAGGTGTCTTAAGCCATGGTTCCGCCATGAATTGCGCATGCGCTTGTCTACTAAGCTAGTGTGGATCACTTCCGATTCAGACTTGTGGGAACCATAGTGGGAACTATGGTTCATATCCCCCCCCCCAACTAGAAACAACCAATCAGAGACAGGAGGCGGGTCTTCGCGCTGTCAATCAAGGTCATGTACATCTACACTTCCCTTTGTTCTGTTCTAAATCTAATTTAATTTCAGCAGAATCTGCCATGAATGCTAAGGCTAGTTAGCATAGCCACTGATGATGGCCGATAAATGGTTTTCCTGTAACGGTAAGTTGTTTCTTTGCTACTAGCACAGTTAGCAGCATACACTGATGTTAATCTTTTCACATTTTGTATGTTACATACCTCAGCTTTAACGTTGCCTTAGAAACGTCACTGCTTCTCTTTATGATGAAAGTTGATGGAAAGCAAAATAAATTCTCAGTTATCCAGAATTTTCTTGTTTTTAAACAGATAGCAAATGCAGATGCAACTGTGCTTTCAGATTTCCATTTGTTAAAAAAAAAGAAAGCATACATTATTTTCTTTCCACTTCACAATTATCCACAACTTTTTATCAATGTATAATCCAGATCAGATACATTAAAGTTTGTGGCTGCACCTCCAGACAATGTGAGAAATTCAGATAATAAATACTTTTACAAAGTATTTTCTGTCACACTCAGACTGGTGAGGTTTGTTTAAAATAAAACATTTACCACCTGCATCAATCAGGACAGAACTCCTGGTTCTGTTAGCTTCTGGCTGGACTGGTTCAAGAGTTTTGCACAGGACTGTACATCACTGCTGTTTGGCTCTCAGGGTTGTTGACTTACTGCAAAGTAAATGTCCCTTTTCAAAATGTTCCAGTTTGCACACATTTTATGATGCAACATAAAGTAGTGGGAGGTGAAAACAAAGGAAATGCTGATAAGAGTAAAATTTAATAAAGTTGAATCACTGAGGCAATAAGTTCCTGCAAGGCCAGAGTCTTATCATTTTAATTCCAGCTGAACAACTCCATCTTAACTACCTGGAATAAAAAAGCTCAGCAGTTTTTCTATTGTTTTAAACAGTTTATTGGATACTGGGAGCTGGTGTCACACTGTGGGGACGATCAAAGCCTCGGTGCAGCACAGAGAGGAAACAGCAGGAACCCGGATACGGGAGCCAATTGTTTCTTTTCTGCTCCTCGTGTTGCTTCAGGGAGGCTGCGGGAAGCGCCGGCCATCCAGAAACAGCCGCAGACACAGAAACTCGGTCAAACCCACGATTTTCAGCCCCAGACGAAGACTCCCTTCAGTCCCAGTGCTAACTGGAGAGTAAACCGGTTCTGTTTGGGTCAGAACAAACATGCATTGCTTTAATGGTGACCTAGACGCGTCCTAGAGCAGGTTAGGATATTTCTATGGCCTATACAAAACATGTCCATTACATTTTTCCACAGAATATTCTTGGATAATTCCCTATTTTTAACTATTTTAGGGTCTCTGTCGCTTTAAGTCTAAATCAGCTGCTGCTGGCCCCCCAACTCAATTTACACTCGCACATGAAAATAGCTGCAAACAGACGCACGCCGTTACACAACCGTGCATCTTTGAAAAGCAGAAGTGGAGCCTCCTACAAAAACAACAAGAATGCGGCAAGTGGTTTCTGGATGGTGAGTCAACAACAAAACACCTGTCTCTTCCAGCAGCCATTGTACAGCAGCCATTGTACCATTGTGGTTTCTGGATGGTGAGTCAACAACAAAACACTTGTCTCTTCCAGCAGCCATTGTTCCAGCCACTGGCTTCAGATGACCGAACGTGCTCGAGTTTCACTGTGGTTGCTAGGTAACGGACTGGTCTTGAAATATGTACTGGAAAGCTGCCAACAGCTGAACTCTGAACTGATCCGACTGACTGAAGGTGGAAACATAGCAGATATTTCTCTTATTAGGATATTTTCCCATTTCATTATGAAATAATCTACCAGTGAAACTTTTCGTCAAAATGAAAGATTAACTGACTTAAAACAAGCTACTACATCTTGCTGAAAAGTTTCTTGTTATTTTTATTTTATTTCAAGTGTACTGTGATATTTGCACTAGAAACTAGATGAAATTTTGTGTTTTTGCAGAGAAAAACAAAATCTTTAGGTTTGCTGCAAAAATGTCTCGGCAGACAGAAGGACATCAAGCTCAAAGTGCGTATAAACGTTTTTATTGCCAATAATAGGACAATAAATCCATTCATCTGTGGGGCACAGTATTAAATATTTAGCACCATTTTATAGCCTAATCAACGGTTCATTTGTCTTCATTTGTCATGAAAATGTATCAAATTTGACATAAAAGAAATTTGACTCGGTAGTTCAGCGGCTTGTAATTGGGCCCCTGTCTCTTTAAGAAAACTGCTTCAGAAAATCATCTCAACGTTTCTCCTTTAAGACTTTAAAAACATTTTTAATAGCATTGGACTGAGAGGTTTTACATGACACCGCCCCTTTAAGAATTGGGTGGCAGTGAGATTAGAGGTCATCACTTGCGCAGTTGGTAGAGCTGTTGCCTTGCAGCAAGAAGGTTCTGGGTTCGATTCCCGGCCCCAGTCTTTCTGCATGGAGTCTCCATGTTCTCCCTGTGCATGGTGGGTTTTCTCTGGGTACTCCGGTTTCCTCCCACAGTCCAAAAACATGACTGTCAGGTTAATTGGCCTTTCCAAATTGTCCCTAGGTGTGAGTGTGTGTGTGCATGGTTGTGTGTCTCTGTGTTGCCCTGCGACAGACTGGCGACCTGCCCAGGGTGACCCCCGCCTCTCACCCGGAACGTTAGCTGGAGAGGAACCAGCACCTCCTGACCCCACTGAGGGACAAGGGTGAAAGAAAATGGATGGATGGATGGATGGATCACTTTACTTTCAGACTTCCTCGTCTAAAGTAACACATTCCAGTTGATCCTTGAGTCCAGATCCTCAGAGAGCCCTGCTTCCAGATGACTGGCCAGTGACGCATCCACAGATTGAACCCGCAGCTCTGAGTCCAGCCGCCCCTTTCAGGCGTCCGCTGGCCGCGGCTCAGCTGACACCGAGTAGAACATCAGGATGAATCACGGCAGAGGCCGAACCAATCTGCTCCTCCATCTTTATTCCATCAGTCCTGCTGAACGAGATCCTGATCCGCAATCTGCCTCAGGAACAGAAGTTCAACTCAATTCAGCCGGGTTCCAGCGGTTCAGTCTGATCCAGGAAGAGATGCGTTTGAGATGTAATGACTTCTCAGTCTCAGATTAGTTGGGATATAATGGAGGTGAAACACTTTTCAAATATCTTTGAAAATTTACATCAAAATCATCTGTTATCTGATTGGATGGCTTTATTTGTCATTGTCCAATCGGTTAGCGACAAAAACAATAAAAAATAAACATTTTCAATTCAAAAACTGTTCTTGCTGCTGAATTGTTGAATAAACAAACACAAAAATAATCTGTTATTCGGGTTATTTATCCGTCAGATTACATGCAATACTGTATACGTCGTCTTTTGAGTCGGTTTTCACCAGTTAATGGTTAATCGATTACTACATTGTTTCAAAGACCGATTCGGCACGATTAATCGGATTAATCGTTTCAGCCTCACTGACATGGTTGAACATCAGATATTCTACCTCTGACCCCTGAAGTTGAATTTCTCAGATTTTGACACATTTTTGTGTGCAGCCCTAAAATGTCGTCTGAATGCAAAATAAAGCTGCGCATAAACATTTCCTGAGGCCTTTACTCCCACTACTCACCCAGCTGGACGGTTTCAATGTTATTCACCCAGATTAGATGCAATATAAATATATATATGCATATTTTTTGCACAGTTTTGGCTTAATTACTGTTCCGAGTATGTTGTTCTTTCAGCAAACGCCTTGTTTGAGTTCGCCAGTTAACGATTAATTGACAGGCATTTCATTGACGAATTCATTGCGATTAATCGTTTCAGTCCTACTGACATTGCTGAACATCAGATATTCTACCTCTGACCCCTGAAGTTGAATTTCTCAGACTTTAATTGCAATATTTAGTAAATTTTTTTTACTGTGCAGCCTTAAAATCTGGTTTTAGTCAAAAATAAAAATCTGCATCAACATTTCCTGAGGCGTTTACTCCCACTCCAGTGCTGGGCGTTGTCCAGGTCCGTAATCAGAGCACTCTGCATGTTCTTGGTGAACGAGGAGCCTGTGGAGAAGCGGGAAGCTCCTCTGCTTTCAGTTGGACTCGTCTGAGCAGGTCTCCGTCCTGACAGTCCAGGCAGCCGCGTGTTAATGGCTGTGAAATGGAGCGTCTGCCTCCAGCTCCTCGCCGCCTCGACGTGATGAGCGGCTTCACACTCCTCATTTAAGTCGCCCGCTGTAATTGCAGCCACGACGGTCCCCGTCTCTCGTCACACAGGCTGCATGTTCCCGTGAAGCCCATTTCGTTTCTTTCATGCTTCTTCTCCTTCCATAACGTTTTCATTTGTTGCTGGTGTTTCATTTATTCTACCTTCATGGTCCATTAAATGCTGGTCGCAGGAACCTTGAAGGTTATTCACATATGAAAACAACCCTAAACACAGGAAACACATACCTACGGCTGCAACTAATGACTGCTTCAGTTATAGATTATTCTGTACTTTCCTGACGATTAATCAACTATTCTGATGATTAATCGATTAAAAATGATAGGTTCTGTACATTTTTTAATGT
The DNA here is from genome assembly GCF_904066995.2 of Poecilia reticulata. Taxonomy (NCBI): domain Eukaryota; kingdom Metazoa; phylum Chordata; class Actinopteri; order Cyprinodontiformes; family Poeciliidae; genus Poecilia; species Poecilia reticulata. The sequence goes on from NC_088842.1 coordinate 32,001,456, forward strand.
TTTATAGAATATAATACATTAAAAGATGCAAATAAACAATTCAATTCGTTTTTCTAAAAAGAAAATAAAGTTTTATTGCATAAAACATAGCATTCCTTTAGTGAGTGCTTTAACATTTGTAGCAAAAGATGCATCTGTAGCTAAAATCTAGTTCAAGATCAACATGAGGAAAGTTCAGCTCTCTCTACTTGACTTGATCTCAATACAGTAAAGGGCTGATTTGGTGATTTTTTAAATAAATTAAGTGATTAATAATTAGATAGGAACTTGTCTTAAAGAGTTTGAACCAGGTGAAGCTAACACTGCCACTTGAGGAGTCTGGGTAGAGCAGATTTACAGTAAAAGAAAATTGCATCCTTTTTCCAGTTTTGTCTTAATTACTGCTTCTGAGTGTGTTGTTCTTTCAGCAAATGGTCTGAGTCTGTATCCTCCAGTTAGCGATTAATCGATTTCTAAGCTAGTTGACCGATTAATCATTTCAGTCCCACATGTATTTGGTTTCGAATCGAAGACCAGCAGCGACTCTTGGAGAGGGAAACTGACCCGCGTTGGGCATCTGAATTACGACTGCAGTAGATCACAGCTCAGCTTTATATCTGAGCGACATTTTGTTTATCTAACCTCAGCTTTGATGATTTTCGGTTTTGATCTCCAGTTTCATCTCAGGCTGTGACAGCGACTGTGAAACTTTTTGGGACCCGACTGACAACACATTAGAGTCGATTCCAGCTTCAGGATGGTGATGGAGGCTGCGCTTTTATCACCATCGCACTGCAGGCCTTCACATGATTTACGCAAAAAACGTGTGATGGATTTATCACAACAAAAACTGGAATAAATAATACAGTCTGTAGAAACATACAGATCACCTTCTATAACAATTACAGGTTACTTTCCAAAACATTCGGGTTTATTTTCCAAGAACTTATAGTTTACTTCCTGTAGACCTTAAAGTTTCTTTTCTAGATCCCAGGTTAATTTTCTGAAACTTGAAGCACTAATCAGAAACATTAGCTCTGCTAATATTAAAGCACTAATCAGAAACATTAGCTCTGCTAAGGCTAAAGCACTAATCAGAAACATTAGCTCTGCTAATGATAAAGCACTAATCAGAAACATTAGCTCTGCTAATGCTAAAGCACTAATCAGAAACATTAGCTCTACTAATGCTAAAGCACTAATTAGAAACATTAGCTCTGCTAATGATAAAGCACTAATCAGAAACATTAGCTCTGCTAATGATAAAGCACTAATCAGAAACATTAGCTCTGCTAATGCTAAAGCACTAATCAGAAACATTAGCTCTGCTAGGGCTAAAGCACAAATCAGAAACATTAGCTCTGCTAGGGCTAAAGTACTAATCAGAAACATTAGCTCTGCTAATGATAAAGCACTAATCAGAAACATTAGCTCTGCTAATGCTAAAGCACTAATCAGAAACATTAGCTCTGCTAGGGCTAAAGCACAAATCAGAAACATTAGCTCTGCTAGGGCTAAAGTACTAATCAGAAACATTAGCTCTGCTAATGCTAAAGCACTAATCAGAAACATTAGCTCTGCTAAGGCTAAAGCACTAATCAGAAACATTAGCTCTGCTAAGGCTAAAGTACTAATCAGAAACATTAGCTCTGCTAATGCTAAAGCACTAATCAGAAACATTAGCTCTGCTAAGGCTAAATCATCACATGAATCCTGCATTTACCGGAAGCTAATGCTAAAGCACCAACTTCAGTTCAAATTATATTAACAAAATAATATCTTAAACACAAATATTTTGAAGGTTCTATTTGTGTGCTCCTCTGGAGACTAGAGGGCCACATAAAAAGCTACGGCGCGCCGGATTTGGTCCACGAGCCTCGAGTTTGGCACATGTGACTGAGGGTTTACCGATAAACAATCCTGATCAGAGGAGCCGTTACTCAAATCAGTAAGAACAAGCAATAAAATTGCTTGTTCAAAAAACCTAATCTTTTAAAATCTTTATCATTCCTGTGAACCTTTAGTTGAAAGTCACTTGTGTTTTGTTTTCGACACTAAACAGAAAAGACAGCAGCAAGCCCTCAACTCCCCAGAGGCTGCAACTCAAACTTATTCATATCTCAGATTTGATAAATGTTTCCAGATTTTCATCTGACCCACTCGCTAACGGAGTCGCATTCAGAGTGAGATGAGACGGGTGTAGCTGTGAATGGGCCTGTTAAAAGAGCAGCAGCAGCGGCCAGTTATCAGGCGAAGCATCCAGACATGGCGCATGCAGCCTGTCGGATAAGAAACACAACGCCAACAACACAAAACAACCACGACTCCAGCTGACACTCACAGCCACACATTTATCACTGCGAGTCAGGAATCAAATGGCCTTTTGTGAACCCAAAACTTCATTGTTTCTCAGGAAGACCCTCACATATCCCTCCAGAATAAAAAGGCAAAAAACTTACTCAAACATGAGATTACTGGCATTGAAAGCTTCTCTTTTGTCATCATTAAGGAAAAAGGATGGAAGTATCATTTGTTTGAGGCTGCATTCACACCGGCCCAGTTTGGTCCGCTTTAATCCGGCTCCAGTCCGTTTATCTAAAAAGTCCGGTTCGGTTGGTGAGGTGTGAATGCTAAGCTAACTCTGGTCCTACAAACCTCGGTCTCGGTTCAGTTGAAGTGAACTCTGGTTCAGTTTGAATCAGTATGTGAACACTAAGCAGACTGGAGACTGCCCCAAAAGCAGGAAGTGAACGTCAGGATGCATTTACCAGTGTCAAAGCATTCTGGGTAAATGCAACCAAAACAAACATGTTAGCCCAATGCTAGCAGGAGAAATGGGTTTAGCCAAAGACAAAAGAGAAATCCTCCTCCCGCTGAAATCGGGTTCCGCTCAATCTGTGTTCCCATTTGGTGAAGAAGGAAGTTGCGCTCAGTCTCTTCAGAGGTTTTTGTGTTGTTTCCTTCAGTGGGTCTTGGTGCAGCGCCCCCACAGGCCAGGAGTGGAACAGGTTCCTCAAAGGGTTTGGTTGGCTTGACAAAGAGAACCGCAGCTGGAAATGGAACCGATGCTGCAACTTTGGTCCCAAATCTGCTGGACTATCAGGAGAGAAAACAGCCTAAATGTTGGTTGAAACTTTGTTTTAATTTTGTAATTTCCAGCTAGAAAGAGTTTCCAGCTAGAAAGCGTCTGTCTCCTCCCTGTGTTGCTGGCTGAGCAGATGCAGACGTTACGTGAGCTTGTTCCACATGATGGGTTTGCATCAGCCACAAAGGGTTTTACTAACCATATGGCTTTCACTCCAGCAAACACTAATCATTGTACAGAAACAGTAATGCTGCGGTTTAAAAGCTTCTCTCAGCTCTGAAGCCGGATCAAAAAAAAATGATGACAAGTTTTAAACGCTGAGGTGAAGCCGATAAAACATAAAAACTGAACTTCGCTGCATCCAGCAGAAACGGAATTGATTTTGTTTTACACGGATTAAAACCAAACTGCAGCAGCTGCTTGGCGCAGACGGACTGAAGCGTCAGACTGTTGAGCGTCTCGGTGCTGCCAACCTGAACACACACATCATAAATCCAGACACACACAGCTGCAGCTTCGCTCTGACTAATTATCGCCGGTTTAATGAGATCATTGACCGGTTCAGTGAGGTCACCGTGTGCGGAGGTGGGATGACATTTTAAACGCTGCAACTCGACTTCTGGTGTTTGAGACAACAACCTGGTTTCATTTTAAAGACAGGAGCAGAACCGATGAAGAGGAGGAAGAGTATTCACTGACAGGCTGATTGTTGGTTTCAGTCAAGTTAAAGTTAAAATAATTGGACCCGGCAGGACAGCTCAGCTTTTCAGGAACTTTCTGAGACAGATCAGAGGTTTGTGATCCGACGCCGTGAAACTAAAAAACTGTCAACAACACAGTCGGAGCAGAAATTAAGTCAGAACTTTAAATCAATATAAACATTTTGCATTCCAGATGAAAAGGAAATGTGGAGATGTTGAACCCAGAACTCATCAAGCAGCAGTTTTGGTTTCACCCGGTTCAAATTCTGCAAAAAAAAACAAAAAAAAAACATAAATAAATAAATATCAATCTCTTGTTAAGCATCTTTTTCTATACAATTATAAATCAGTTAATAAAAAAATAATCACCAGATTATTCCTACACTGTATTGATGTTGAGTCCAGCAGAAAGGCCTCAAAGATCCAAAGTAATGGATTCATGATTGTGCAATAAAATGTTTATTTTCTTATTTAAAAAGGGAATTAAATTGTTTATTTGGATATTTTAATGCATTTCAAATATTGAAAGAAGCAGTCTTAAGTGGTTAAATGAAAAATCTGTAGAGTGTGTAAATTGTTTATCAATTGATCATCCAAATAATCAATCGATTAATCAGTTTCTTAGATAATCATTAGCTACAGCTCCAGATTTCTCTCAGGTCTCCACTAACTTTCATTCAGCTCTGAATTTTCCCTTCACAGTTAGAAGACGGGGTTTTCCTCTCCACTTGCCAGATCTCTCAGCTCAGATAATTAAAAGCTGCAGGCCTCAGAGAGTCGGAGCCGCGGCGTCGAGATGTGAACCAGAAAGCGTTTGGTCTGATGGACGAGGATGCAACACACCCGCAGCGACGCCACGACGCCAGCCAATCAGAGGACAGCTGGTGGGACAGAGCCTGGACTCGGACCGGTGGCTGTGTGGGTGGACCGGTGGGGGGGAACCAGTGTGACGTCTGCAAGTTCAATACCGGCGCCACGCTCCGACGGCCTGTCCAAGATGGACGCCGCCCATCAACATACGACTGCAGGAAAACGGGAATCTCCAAACAAACTTGGATTAATTCAACGTTTCTGTCGGTTCCTGGCTTCCTGAAGCAGCAGGACCTGAATATCTGCTGGTGTCTCTTCGTCTCCTGATGGAAAACATTTACTTCCTGCCAATCAAAAGCTGAGAAAAGGACTGGAGCAGCTTGAGGAGCGAGGAGGCAGATTTTGATTCTGACTGCCCGACGGTGATGAGTGGGAGGTTCAGAGTTTGCTTTAGTGGATTTTTAAGTATTTAGAAGAAAAACATTAAAATTAGGGCTGAAACGATTCCTCGAGTGATTCGAGTACCTCGATTATTAAAACTCCTCGAGGAAAATTGACCTGCCTCGAAGCTTCGTTAATTTATGTTTTATCATTTAGCGCACCGTGTTTCAGCCGGAACATTATTTGCGTTGCGCGGAGCTCTGACTTCCGCCTCCGAGTTGTTGACGGAAGCTACGTGTTAGCGGCATAACGTCCAATCTTCAAGTTCGGCCCGCGGGGATTTTACTGATTGGTGATAATTCCGGGTTTTCATCGTTTTTGTGGGACCAGTAAACATCCTTAAAATGACCGGCGCGATGCCGGGAGTTCGGCAGCCTTTCTGCTCCGGAGCTGCTGGTTGAACGGCGGGAAGAAGCTGAGGAGGATTTATACAGGTGAGCGGAGAGACTGAACACGGCGGGCGGCTGAGGGTTGATGCTTACAGGGTAAGAGCAGCTTTACGGACGAACCGCACAATAAACTTATATCATCCCGGTCTGAACAAACGGGAGGCGGAACATGGCTGGTAGATGAGTTTCTGAACGGAGGAGCCGTAAATATCCCGTATTGCTCCCCCGGTCTACAAAACAGTAACTGGTAGGGAAGCTCAAAGGTGGAAAAAATAGACTGATGTTGATATCCGATAGTAACACTGGTGTTATGGAAGATTTACCAATATTTTATTTCATAGTTGTTTTTATCCGATTACTCGATTAATCGTAAGAAAAATCTATAGATTACTCGATTACTAAAATAATCGTTTACAACAGCCCTAATTAAAATCTACAGGTTTGATCAAATCTATCATGCTTTGTGATTTACTAAAAACAGAAATTAGCAACTGGTACCAGATTTGATTTAAATTTAAAATAAAATGCAGTAGCAGCTCTCCACGTTATGATGCTAATCCAAGGAAATTTGTGGACTTGAATTAATTTAGCACAAGATTTTCGTGACAGAACCATCACACTCATAACTGAGGGAAATTTAGTTTGTTTTCACACCTTTCCATCCGGTTGATTCGGTCTGTTTGGAACCAAAGTTGTAATATTTGTTCAGCTGCTGTGGTTCTTTCTATCTGCTCCGAGTCAAACCAAAACCTTTGAAAAACCTGTTCCCCTCCTCGCCTGTGGGGGCGCTGCACCAACAACCACTGAAGGAAAAGAAAACACTGGCAACTTCCTTCTTCACCAAAGGGAAACAAAACCGGAAGCATCATATTTTATCGGTTAGGGAATTTCTCTGAAGTCTTTGGCTAAAAACCAGGAGTCATTTCTCCTGCTAGCACTAGGCTAACGTGTTTCTTTTATCTGAATTTACCCAGAATGCCCTGTACTGTAGTCCGCTTCCTCCTTTTGGAGCGGTCTCTGGTCCGCTTGGCGTTCACATACGCATCCACACCTCACCAACCAAACCGGACTTTCTAAGCAAACGGACTGGAGTTGGATCAAAGTGGACTAAATGACTGGTGTGAATGCAACCAAAACGTGAGTGATCTGTGGCGCGCCATTAACTTCAGCATGTTCTAATTAGGCTAATCAAGCATCCAATCAGGATTCAGACTCCACCATGCAGCCTGCGACTGCAGCAGCGTTCAGTGATGCAGCATCTAATCTCACAGTGGAAGAAGGGACTTTACTAAAGCTGCACAGTGCAAAGACTCTGTTTCAGGATTTCAAATCATTGCATCATCAGTGCATGCCACATTATTATTACAAACAGCGACCCAAACACCAGCTTTACATTTTGATTGGATGGACTCTGAATGAGACCCACTGAGGTCAAACACCTCAAGAATCATCTTTATTCATCACCAAGCTGCTTGTTCTGTAGCTCTGTGCTGTTTGGACCTTTAACCTTCTAGGTGAAGAACCTTAAAGAGACTCATTATTCTTCCTTGAACATGTTTAGTTAGGTCTGTGGCCTATAAAAAGCAAGTTCATCGAATTTTTGCACAAAGTCATTCTTAAACCAGATTTTATTCTGGAGCTAATGTCCGAATGATCCGTTTTAGGGCCTCTGTCACTTTAAATCCAAATAAGCTGCTGCTGCTGCTGCTGCTGGCCACGCCCCCCAACTCAATGTTTACACTCACACATGAAAATGGTTGCAAACAGATGCACAAATATAGAACTGTACATCTTTGAAAAGCAGAAGTGGGGCCTCCTGTACAACCAACAGGATTGCAGTAAGTTAACAAAACACTTGTCTTTTTCCAGCAGCCATTGTACAACGCATACAGCGGTAAAACCTGCTGACCAAACATGTTGACGCTCAGATTGGGTTGCTAGGTAACGGGCTGGAACTCTGCTGGGGTTGCTAGGTAACACGGCAGCATCTGGTGATTTTTAAAACGGCTCATTTTCCAGTCACTAAAAAAAAAATGTAACTTAAAAAAATAATGCCTGTTTTTTGTAGAAGCAGTAGAAGCCCAAACGGAAGTACAAAAACATTCAAAATGTAAATGTTTCATTATACAGTCCCTTTAAAGCACAGGTGTCAAACTCAAGGCCCTGGGGCCAAATCTGGCCCGCCGTAGCTTTTTATGTGGCCCTCTGGACTCCAAATTACATCAATAAGTCCTTCCAGTTTTTCACAAATCTGCAAAAATCACACAAATCACATTTTTTCCTGATTTTACTGCTAATTTTCTCAAAATTGGTCAAAAACATTGAATCCGTAACTGATACGGCGAGTGATAGTCACATTTGACATCATACATTAGCGTAGATATTGTAAAAAAAAATTATTATTACAAATATTTCTTAATATTCACCACAAAATCTGTCATTTTGATTGCAAAAATAAACACTAAAATAATCACAAATCCCAGAGGAACAACTATTTATTGATATTTTAACAGTTTTATTGGTTTTATCAAAAGATTCTGGTGCAACCGGCCCTTTAAGAACATTCAGATTTTGGATTCGGCCCAAAATAAAAATGAGTTTGACACCACTGCTTTAAAGCAACATTTTCCAAATGTTTTGTTACAGTGGATGTATTTTTGATGAGGCATCAACGCAGCCACCTACTCTTTAGGAACAGGTCCCTTTTAAAAAAACGATAGACAGGATCAGCTGCCAATAAAATGTTTCTAAATTAATGCTCTTCAGGTTTTGAACAAAATGCAGCAGCTGGAAAAAGCATCGCAGCAGAAACTGGTTTCCTGTCCAAGTCAGGATATGATTTAAACTTTTACTGACTGATTTTAAGAGTTTTAACTACATTGCAGCGCCTTGATTTGGCGCTTTGTTTATAGCTCCAATCTTCAGCCAGAGGCCTGAGATCTATAAAACCATTGCTGCTGGACATCCACACATCTAGATACACAGGGATTTTTATCGCAGCCCTAAAAACTCTTTTATTTTCACCGAGTTAATATGAAGGTTGGAAAAAAAAAATCTAGTTAATATTTTAGCCTGAGGATTTGAATCAAATCTGCCTGTTAAGAGAGGTTTGAAAATAAATTGCTCCATCATGAACTCAGAGTGGTGGATTCCCTGTTCTTCTAACCTGCGGTGCACTTGGAGCGGATCCAGCATGAACCTGCCCACACAAGAGCCCTCCAACACTGCAGCAGCACCTCGGATCACAGGATGACAGATAGCTCCGACAGGCGGAGGAGTGGAGTGTGGGAACGGAGAGGAGATTACTGCAGAGAGAAAATTAAGAGTGAACCAAAAGGAAGACGACGGAAAAGAGGACAAAGCAGGAGGTAAAAGATGGGGAAAAAAAAACTAGAAATCAGAAGAAAACAATACAGAAGGATGAACGAAATAAAACTACTAATGGGGTCAACAATGAATGCTGCTCTGTAGACATCAGTGACCAAAGAAATATATTTGTTTTCATTTAATATTGTAATATAATTTATGTAACTTTTATTTTTTTTAAATAAATCTTTTTTACATATTTGTTGAAACTGTCACCATGTCAAGACAGAAAATCTGTGAACCGTAATCTCCCCCTTTATTGGGTCTCTGACACCAACGACAATAAACACATAATATACTTGAAAATAAGTACAAAATAAGGTAAAAACGTTGTCCGTTGGAATGGATTAAAATGTTTAGATACTTAAATAGCACATTTTTACAAGAAAAATGTCGGAGAATATTGCCTACTAGCATAAGCTAAAGCTAATGTTAGCCACAAAGTTTAAAGAAAGTAAAACTCACCTTCGTATCTGTGAATGTATAACCAGGTGTAAATCTTAAAACCTTTCTCCAGCTTACTTGTTGGGGCTTCGGATCGACGTACATCGTTAATTGTTACCTTGGGCAAACCCTGTAAGCAACTACTGTAAAACGGCATTTTCAACAGACCGGAAATGACTGAGTCGCTTTTGCCCAAACGCGGAAGCAGACGTGCAAAGAGCCCATTTCACTCCATACCAGTAGGTGGCGGTAATGCCTACATTGCGGGTTTTCCCAACCGCCAATAAAAATCAAGAAGAAGCTCGGTAGCATAGTTTGTTGTGAATGCTAGGCTAGTTAGCATAGCCCCCGATGGCGGTGGATAAACGAGTTCTCCTGTAACGGTAAGTTGTTTCTCCGCCATTGTAACATTTAGCAGCGAGAACATTTCACCAATTATCCAAGCAGATAAATTATAACGATAATCTGCCAATAAAATCCGAAATTTTTATCAGTATTAAGGAATTATTAATTTAAAACAAGCTCCTGGCTTGCTGAAAACTTACTTATAAGTTGATTTTGTCGAATTTCAAGAAATTTGCACTAGAAACTAGACCAAAAACGCTACGTAAGATTTTGTATTTTTGTGAAACTAGACTAAATAATTTGGGTAGTCACAGTATTTCAATAACATGAACACATTTATTTGCAATTTAAGTAATAAAAAAACAAACAAAAAAAAAAACAGTTGAACTGAATAAAAACAGAAAAAAGCAAGGTAAAGGATGAATGAGTAAAGCTGAATAAATGATGACAACAAAAAAGTGAAAACAGACTTCCAGTGATAGAACCTGCAGCTAAACCAGATGCTGGCCTCCAGAGGCTTCACGCCCCCCTGTAGCCCTGAAGACAAACCACAGATCCGCCGCTGAACCCGGAGCCAAAACAAACCTGGAGATGAAATTTATCAAAGCAAATCTTCAGCAGCGATCAGAGGAAACTGCAAATGAAATGCAGGCAGCATCCTGCAGTTTGCTCTAGTTCCTCTAATTAATGAATATGAGAGTTTAAAACTGACAGGTGGATTAATTTACTTACATATTTGAGGTATAAATACTGAGGAGAGTTTTTGATGCTTAAAAAACTAAAATCTGGAGGAGCTGGATTGGATTTATGATTCATCCACTATTCATTGTGTTTGCAAGCGTTAAGCAGGCATAGCCGCTGTTTTCCATTACATTAAGTAATGATGAATGCCTTTTTTTTTGTTTTGAATAAATTAAAACACCTGTTTTCAATCTATACTCACTAAATAAAACATTTCAGCAGGAGCCCAAAAGGAATGAAGTGGTTTAAACGTAATTTGTTATGGATGCAGAGCAACAGCGGCGGTGTGTGGAAATTACTGTCCGTACAAGGAGCTGGCACATCATGAACAGCAGAGTGGAAACGTCATGAGTGGATTGGTGATCATTTACTGCCATGGTTGGTGTTTTCAGGTGCCAAATAAAGGCAGGGAGGCAGTAATGAACCAAAGAAGGTTTGATGAAGAAGACTGACTGACAGAGACGACAGGAAGAGACCAGAAGAAGAATCTAGCAAGGAGAACGATGGAGGAAAACAGGTGAGCTGAATCAGAGGGAATATGGAGCAGCTGCAGCAGGCGAGCGAAGGAAGAGGAGAAAAGAGGCTAAAGCTGCTCATGAACACTTCACAGCCTAAATCAGATATTCTACTAGGAGGCAAAGTTAGATTATTAGCCCTATAATTTGACTTTTTCATTTGAAAATGATGTAAAAAGTTTATGTGATAGCTACTGTTATGTATCAGAAAATATATAAAAACATATCTTAAACAAATTACTTTACACTGTGGAGTATTCGAGTAAGAGTAGAACTACTTCAACATGTTTTTACTCAAGTAAAAGTAAAAAGTAGCAAGACATTACTCCAGTAAAAAAGTATTTGGTAAAAAGTTTACTCAAGTACGGAGTAAAACTTTTCATCACCAGACGGACCAAAGTATCAAATAAAGTGGAAAATTACAAAAAAATAGCGAAAGCAGGCAAAATAAAGAAAATCTTCAGAAACTTTAACAGAAACTGCAGGTGTGTGTCTGATTCTGGTGAAGTTTTGGTTAAAACATGTTTGTTTTTCATTCAGTGGGCAGAAAAACCAGAAGTTTTACACAAGTAAGAGTAGAAATACTTCATAATAAAATTACTCAAGTAAAAGTAAAAATTACAGTGTACCAACAATACTCCTAAAAGTACATTTTTCAAAAAAAGTTACTCATGTAAATGTAACTAGTTAGTACCCAGGTCCGGGTGTTGGTGTCGAGGTCATCGGCTTCCTTCGTCTCGTACTGATGCTGTCGGCTCTGAATAACTTTAAAATCCATCCATTGACAGTGGCGGCCATTTTTACTGCCGTAAACCGAGCGCTGCGGGGCGACATCGTCTTCGGAGCGTAAAACGTTCACACAGAAATCAAATTATGTTGCATTTTGACCAGTAGCATTGGATGTTTTAGCCTTCTTCATGTTGTTAGTGGGTTTATTTATCTATCTGGATGTAATCAGTCCTGAGTGTAGTTTATGAAACTAGAGTAAAATATGTGGTCAACCGCAGTATTTCAATAATATTAACACAATGTTTAATTCAAAAATTCATATTTAGGTCAGAATAAAAGGGTTCATGAAGCTTTGAAAATGTCTCACTTTCTTTTTAATGCATCAAAAGTCCAGATTCTTTAATGTAATAACAATTAAAAATGTCTTGGTGAAGATTGTTTTATGCTTTAATCTTGAGTGTTTCCAGTGTGGCTGCACAGTGGCTCAGTGGTAGAGCTGTTGCCTTGCCTGAAGAAGGTTCTGGGTTCGATTCCCGGCCCCGGTCTTTCTGCATGGAGTTTGCATGTTCTCCCTGTGCATGGTGGGTTTTCTCCAGGTACTCCGGTTTCCTCCCACAGTCCAAAAACATGACTGTTAATTGGTTAATAGGTTAATTGGTCTCTCCAAATTGCCCCTAGGTGTGAGTGTGTGTGTGCATGGTTGTGTGTCTCTGTGTTGCCCTGCAACAGACTGGCGACTTATCCAGGGTGACCCCGCCTCTCATCCGGAACATGAGCTGGCGAGGAACCAGCAACCCACTGAGGGACAAGGGTATAAAGAAAATGGATGGATGGATGGATGGGTGTTTCCAGTGTAAATCTGGAAAATCAGAAAAAAAAATTAAAAGAAATCTAAAATAATTGACATATTTGTTTGGTGCTGAAGTGATCAAGACAAAAAAATAATAATCTATACATCATTATTTCACTGGGAATTAAACAGATTTCAGGACATTTGACTGAGTTCAGCGAAATGTTTGTAAAAGTGGAGGAAGGAAGCTGGAGAGGAAAGACTCAAACATCAGCAGTTTCTCTGGTTATGTAACATAATAATGGCACAGAAAGTAGAGAGAGATGATTTACGGAGCGCCCAGGTGTGTGTGTGTGTGTGTGTGTGTGTGTGTGTGTGTGTGTGTGCGTGTGTTGACGTGATGTTGATGGTAGCAGAGTGGGATTTGATGGCGGAGGAGCCGCTCAGACGTTTCTCGGCAGGCGGTCGTTGCAGCTCCACCATTATCGCCTCATAAATGATGCAGCGCTGCTGCAGCGGCTCCTCGCCTGCATGTCTGCTGCGCATCATGAGGCGCTGCCGGGGCTCACACAGGCGCACTCAGAAATTATTCAATCAGTTTTCAATCAGCTTAATTTCTGCATAAAGTCCTGGAAAACGCTTCATGTTCAAAGTCTTGATTAACATTTTCCAAATTTACTCTTTTATTTATAGTTGGACCAGATATTTTCAGACACCTAATAAAAAGACACGTTTAACTTTTGAAACTCAGAAATTTCCATATTTGTTTTGAAAATTACTTGATTAATCAAAAAAAATAAAAATAGTTGGCAAAATTTTCAGATTTTTCATTTAATCAATCACATCTTTTTTTTTTTACACAATATTTAAAATACACTAAAAGATGCAAATGAGCAAATAATTCAATTACTTCTTTGAATAAGAAAAACAATATGGTCTAAGATGCAATAATGATTGGTCATTTGCATCTGAAGCTAAAAAATACTGTTTACTAATCTGTTAATGATTTTTTTATTAATAATTGTTTAGCTAAAGGTGCTTAATGGGAGATATTTTCACAGAATCTGGACCAAGTGAAGCTTCAACTGAAACTTGAGGAGTTCTGGGTGAAACGTTTACAGGAAAACATGTTTTTTCATCTTCAATGCAAAATATGTATATTTGCACAGTTTTGTCACAACTACTGTTCCGTAAATGGCAATTTTTTTGAGTCCGTTTTCTCCACTTAATGAACTACTAAATTAGTTGGCAATTATTTCAGTAATCGATTGACTCGATTAATTGTTTCATCCCTGACACCGACTTTCTGAAAAAGCACAAATTGTTTTATTAGATCATCTGCGGTACAACTTTCATCTCTAAACTTTTACATTTCAATAAAACCACGTCCAGCAGCCAAAAGATGAGAACAGGGTCACAGCAACCCACCTTTCCCTTTCTCAGGAAGGCAGCCTGGAGCGACGGCTCAAATCCTGAGAGGGAAATGAAACCAGAAAAAAGCCTTTCTTCACTTAAACACGACTTCTCACCACCTGACCCTCAAAGGCAACGCCGCGTTTCATCCAAACCACTAATGAGTCCGGCAGCAAACACAAACAGAAATTTCTTGACGATAGAAACGAAAAACCCAGCAAGCAGGTGCCTGAGGAAGGTCAACTCACACCAATCCGTCTGGCTGAGTCTGCTTCCCACAAAGTCGCTCTCACCTAAACATCATCGGTTCAAGAGACACAATGAAGATGATGGTGAACTTTCCTCTACATCTGATAGATCCCGGCACACGGCGAAATAAAAAGTGCCACAACTTCAGAATGAAGTTCTGTCCATGTTGAAATGATCCTGATGTGGATCGTTGCTTCCTGTCCAATGGGAGGAAAGATCGCCACCGACGTGGCTTTGGTGACAGAGTCTGCTTGTAAAGAAGCACAGGCTGAAATCACACTCAATTCAAATAATCGGGTCGTTATCAGGACTCCACACCTTAAGGCACAGGTGTCAAACTCCAGTCCTCAAGGGCCGCTGTCCTGCAGTGTTTAGGTGTGCCACAGGTAAAAAACACTGGAATGAAATGACTTATTTACATCCTCTTTGTGTATATACACGTTCCCAGGAGCCTTGCTAATGACCCAATTCTATTCAGGTGTGGTGCAGCAGAGGCACATCTAAAAGTTGCAGGACACCGGCCCTCGAGGACTGGAGTTCGACACCCCTGCCTTAAGGAGAAAACCAACCAGACCCTTTGAGCAACCTGTTCCCCTCCTGGCCTGTGGGGGCGCTGCACCAAGACCCACTGAAGGAAACGACACGAAACCTCTGAAGAAGGTAAGGTCGTTTTATTTACATAGCACATTTTCAGCAGTTCAAAGCGTTTTACATGAATTAGAAGGAAACAAACCAAAGGAAAGAGCAAAAGAAGAAAAAGTATAAAACTATATAATAGTTCCCCGTGTTTAAGAATAAGTATTTATAAACTAGTAGGGGTTTTCTCTGGATTCCTGTTCTGATGATGGGGATCTAAAGGTAGTGAGGCGAGTTCCTCTGGATTCCAACTTTGTTCTAATTCCTTTTCTGGGTTACAAGATAATTATAGATACTCTATAATCTATAATTTATAAGCTAGAAGGAGTTTCCCTGGTAAAACTAATGGGAGTTTCTCTACATAACAATAAAGACACTGACCACAACTTATTTCTTCATGAAATGAAACAGTGATGGAGCGGCGTCAGATTTTAGCGGTTGGAAGATTTCTCTTTTGTCTTTTGATAAAAAACCATGAGACGTTTCTCCTGCTAGCGTTAAGCTAATGCATTTGTTTTGGTTGAATTTACCCAGAATGCCCTGCCATGTAGTCCACTTCCTGCTTTTGGAGCGGTCTCCAGTCCGCTTGGCGTTCACATGTGCATTCACACCGAACCAGAGTTCACTTCAACCGAACCCAGACCGAGATTTGGAGGACAGAGGTCAATTAGCATCCGCACCGGACTTTCTGGGCAACCGGACTGGACTTGGATTAAAGTGGACTAGATTTGGATCAAGGTGGAGTGGATTTGGATCAAGGTGGAGTGGATTTGGATCAAGGTGGACTGGATTTGGATCAAGGTGGACTGGACTTGGATCAAGGTGGACTGGACTTGGATCAAGGAGGACTGGACTTGGATCAAGGTGGACTGGACTTGGATCAAGGTGGACTGGACTTGGATCAAGGTGGACTGGACTTGGATCAAGGTGGACTGGACTTGGATCAAGGTGGACTGGATTTGGATTAAGGTGGACTGGATTTGGATTAAGGTGGACTGGACTTGGATCAAGGTGGACTGGACTTGGATCAAGGTGGACTGCATTTGGATCAATGTGGACTGGATTTGGATTAAGGTGGACTGGATTTGGATCAAGGTGGAGTGGATTTGGATGAAGGTGGAGTGGATTTGGATCAAGGTGGACTGGATTTGGATGAAGGTGGAGTGGATTTGGATCAAGGTGGACTGGATTTGGATCAAGGTGGACTGGATTTGGATCAAGGTGGACTGGATTTGGATCAAGGTGGACTGGATTTGGATCAAGGTGGACTGCATTTGGATCAAGGTGGACTGGATTTGGATCAAGGTGGACTGGATTTGGATCAAGGTGGACTGGATTTGGATCAAGGTGGACTGCATTTGGATCAAGGTGGACTGGATTTGGATCAAGGTGGACTGCATTTGGATCAAGGTGGACTGGATTTGGATCAAGGTGGACTGGATTTGGATTAAGGTGGACTGGATTTGGATCAAGGTGGACTGGATTTGGATCAAGGTGGACTGGATTTGGATTAAGGTGGACCAAACAGGGCTGATGGGAGTGAATTCTGAATGTTGGGGACTGGAAGCTATGATTTCTGCTTTAGAACAAACTCCAGACCTGATGATCCAGAAGATAACCCATTCTGATGTTTTTAGATCCTGTGAAACGTCCTGATTTCCGTTCCCAGAGGCTTTTATTTATCTGTTCATCACATCTTTCCTGAAAACAAAACCGCAGCGAGGCGCGCGCTGGAAACCATCCTCCAGATTCCTGTTGCTCTTTGTTTTCTGAGGTTTACACCAAACCAGAGGGAGCGATCTCGCTGCAGGACTCCCACATTAGCAAAAGGCAACTGTCTGTCCTCCAGGAAAAGAGCCAGTCCCCCGGTGAGGTTAGGATACTGCGACGCTCCTCCTCTCAGACAAACAGCCATGCACATCATTTCTGTAACTAAGGAGCCACAGAGGAAGAAACGCTGTGCTAATGTCCCCAGAGATCAATCAAGACCAGAGACCAGGAAGAGGACGAAACAGTGAGCAGAACAAACCCACAGAGACTCACTGTCACTTTGATATGTTGGTTTTTTTATTATTAGTTTGATGTGTTTGATGTGGCATAAAATGAAAAATCCCTGTGGAGAAAATAAACCTTCCAGGTTGGATGAATGTGTTTAGAAAACAGAAAGTGGGACCAGTTTCCTAACACACCTGAACCGAATGGCTGAATCCTCAGCAGACTGATGATAATATTATTTGATTTATGTGCATTAAAGCAGAAAAAACATCTAAGACTGGCTGAACTTTAGTTTGACACCCGTACTGTGTATGGCAGGCCGTTTTAAAATAAAATCAGTTCACTTTTAAAACATTCCTGGTATCTGAAAATGGTTAAAGATTAGTCATATTTTTTCACTAATATCTCCAATTACATTCTGACTCCAATAAATAACCTCAAATTTACTATTAAGTTGCATAAAATGTTCAATTCAAGATATCTACAATTAATTACTGACTATCTGAAGCATATTTCAGATAAACAATTAAATTATATAGTCAAATCACTGAAAAAACCCAAAATCTTACCAAGTAACTTTGTTCTGCTTTCTAGAGCAAATATCTTAGTAAACCTGAAATAAGACAAAACTCACAAGTAACTTTTCAGCAAGAAATAGAAGCTTGTTTTAAGTCAATAATTTTCCGTTAATATAGGTTGACACTGAAACTTTTAGCTTTTCAAAGCCTTTTCTATGTAAATGTTTCAGAAAATAAGTAATTACGAATTTATTTGTCGATTTTTGAAGCGGTCTTCAAGGTCACACAATTTTGCATTCCCCTTAAATCCTAGACTGCGGAACTCTTTCAACATTGAGGCATTTCCTAACAATTTTGTTTTCAAAACCCCAAATTCTTCAGGCACCTGTTTGGACAGCTAAGTGGGGCTTAGCAAGCAGGGCTTGATTCTCATCTCAGATATCTAAAAATATTACTTTGAATTGACATAATTATTGATTTAATCCAGTGAAGTCATTGAAGATATTTTGATATAAATAGCCGCAGTTAAATTTTCCAGACGTCCATCATGGCGCCTGAACCTGATTAAGTGACGTAGATGCAAACAAAGGCCCCTTCAAAATAAGAGCATAAATATAGACGTCTAACTACTTGAACTTAACAGAGGACAGCAAAAAACATCAACGCCGATGTTGAACTTCATTCAACTGAAACTAATTAATTAGCCATTTGCAGTTTATGTGGAAAACCTCGGGGGAAGCTAACCGCGCGAAACGTTTTCAAAGTTAGCAAAATATGCTAAAATTAGCTCCGCTAGCACAGAGCAGCTATGAACAGTTTTAGAGGCTAATCCGACTGAATCAGGTGGAAAAGGAAGTCAAGCAGCAGATAAGATGTAAATTAGAGTTGATAAATGTTACATAACCGCTCTCTGCTCTGTCATGACTACCAACCAGGCGCTTTAAGGGGACGTGGGTTTGCCTGAGCTTTTCCCCAGTGTCATATTTAAATCTGGGAGCGAGGAGGGGGCAGCGATGAAAGAGCTTACCAGAAAAACCCCGGAGGTATTAACACAGGTTAAAGGAAGCAGAAGACATGGGGACTTTCTCTTTTACAGCAGAGGAGATAATGGAGGAGAGACAGGGAAGAGGGGATGTAATAAATAATCCAACAGACGATATATGAAGTAGAGCAGTAATTGGATATGGCTCATAAAACAATAAATATGTTGAGGAGGCAAGCATCAATCTGCAAGCAGTGAATCCAGAGCATCGTGTTGTTGAGGAACAAAGAAACTGACATGAAGAGGAAAAACCAGTGATCCCAGCAGAGCAGAAAGAACCGAGCCTGATCAGGACTTTACCAGCAAAACACGCTGCATCTGCTGCTGGGGAAGCCCCCCCAACAGCAGGAGCAGCCCAGGGAAGCCCCGCTGCAGCTCCTGCAAACAGGAGGAGGATCCCCTCTGATGCATGCTGCTGCAGCCGCAGACTCCTCATTGAAACTACAGTCACACTTCATGCAGCTCGTTCCTCCCTGCAGCCCTGCGCCACGAACCAAAACACTCCTCAGTGCTGCCGATTCAGCGAAATGCGTCGCTTTGAAAGTGTGACATGAGATGCAGGGAACAGCACTGAGTGAAAGTGGATTATTTTGTGTAAAACCAGCTGAAAATATAAATGATATGGGGGAAAATGGCAGTTTTACGGAGCTGTTCGGATGGGAAGTCCGAGCAGATCCACTGGAACACAAAGGAGGTTTCTGATGCTAAAGATGCTAAATGCATAAAAGCAGAGGGAGGATTTACTTCAATCTTTTCTTTATGCCAACCTCTCCTCCATCAATGAAATCTGAGGTTTACTCCAATCAGGAAGCAGATCCACCAAAACCACCCGGGATGCTGCGTGTTTTCACCAAACTTGCTGTGAATTTTGTTTTTATATCAGACTGGCTGAGTTTCCCTCCTTCCCGAGCAGAACCCAGAGTTTGGTTCTGATCCCCGGACACCGCTCCGTGAACCGAGCCCCTCCGGGAGCAGAGCGCAAATTAAACCGGATATAAGCACCATAAACACCCCCCACCCCGCCCCACAACAGCACCCTTAAAGGTTTCACTCCTTAAAGTTCGTAAACGGCGGGACAAGGTTGCGCTCGGAGCGCAAAACCCCCAACAAACAACCGCTGATGTTTCATTGTGATCCATCCCAGATCAACGCGGCAGCAGCAGCAGCAACACTCCCGAGGAGCAGAGCAGCTCCACATGGCCCAGAATCAGCAGCCAGGGATGCCCGCATGGAGTGCGCACAACAAAAACGCGCACCTGTACCGACCCAAAAGGGAAAAAATGCGCAAAAAGGAGAAGCTTCTTACCGTGTGATCTAGAGCCAGTCCGCAGCCGAAGCAGTGAGCATGTTGGAGTGAAGGAGATGAAGAGGGGAAAGTGTCCTCCGCTGCTCGACTCGCTCCCAGCAGCAAACACACACACACACACACACACACACACACACACACACACACACACACACACACACACACACACACACACTCAGAGCGCGCAGGCGGGCGGGGTGAGGAGGAGCGCGGCTGGCCTCGGGGGCGCGGATGGATGAGGAGTCAGGAGAGGAGAAGGGAAGATTAAGAGTAGATGGAGGTCAGCAGTGCTGCATAAACTAGGTATGCATATACATGCACGCA
The DNA here is from genome assembly GCF_904066995.2 of Poecilia reticulata. Classification (NCBI taxonomy): domain Eukaryota; kingdom Metazoa; phylum Chordata; class Actinopteri; order Cyprinodontiformes; family Poeciliidae; genus Poecilia; species Poecilia reticulata. The sequence continues at coordinate 32,021,274 of NC_088842.1, forward strand.
CAAGGGCGCCAGCTACAGGGGGCGCCAAAAAATGCCAGAAGTTATTTATAGTTGGCATTTTCTATATTTAACATAAATTTAGGAAACATGTCAGAGTTCCAAAATATGAAGTTTACAGGGTAAATGTTTTAATTCCCAGCTAAATGTTTAAATGTACAGATTGCTAGCTAAATTTGTAGTTGCTAGCTAAATATTTATATTTAATATAAATGAAATATATAGTTTAAAAATTAAATGTTTAGTTTGTAAAATAAATCTTTAATTCAAACTAAATATTCAGTTAGCCTCTGTCTCTTTCTAGCTACATATTTATCAAATAAATCGGAAACGCGTACATCGCGTGTCTGTCCCTTTAAGAAGCTCCTGCTCTTTCCGACCCCCAGGAAGTGATCACAACCCTGGTCCTCATTTCGCCGTTACAGACTTTCTGTGGAGCTTTGAACTGAAAAGTAGTTTGTAGGATGAGCTGAGAAGATGGGAGGTTCCACCAGCTGTTTCCTGCTGGCTAGTCTGAAGGAGCCGAGAGGCGGAGGACTGCTCTGTGAGGAAACACGTCAGGTGTGTTTTTGATGAGGGAGTAACATTATAACATGATGTAAAATAGCTCCCTTTAACATCCAAACATGGATTTCATCATATTTGGCATCGTCTCTGGTAACCCGATGACTGAATCCTGAGTGGAGACCAGAGCAGTCGGAGCTTCCAGCAGAACCAATTACTTAATTCCTGCACTACATTTCAGTCTGCTGCTGACCGAGCAGCCTGCAAACAGTCGATCAGCAGCACTAAATCCTCCAGAGTCCATCAGGGTTTTACACGCAGCTCTCTCCACATATCCACTCCTTCCTCTGCTCGTTTCTGTAACGATGCTCCGCAGGGAGGTCAGGATGACGCGCTCCTACCGCGGGGCACGTTTCCTGACTTTTTAATAAAACTGTTGATTTTTGAACGATTCCACCTCAAAACGTTTTTATTTTCACAAAGCTGTGACACAGAATGTATTTTAATTCTTCAGCTGCTGCTCTGTAAAGCTTCAAAAAAGGTTTTCTCTCCAGGTCTGTTTTGAAATTTAAGTTTAGTTTCATGACATCCTCATAAGAAAAACTACAAAAATAAATAAATAAATAATGGAAATAAAACAAGACATAAAAAATATAATATTACAGAAAAGGATTTAAATACATACATCGGTAAAACCAGCTGACCAAACATGTTGGAATTCAGATCGGGTTGCTAGGTGACGGGCTGGGCTGGGGTTGCTAGGTGACGTCACATTGTGGAGGTGCTTATTTTCCAGACACCAGAAACATTAAAGCTGCAGTTTCTAACTTTTATAAAGAATATGTTTCACGTGTTTGTTAAAACCGTCGCCATGTTGTAACAGTTTGTTATGAGGCTAATCTGTGGAAAGATCAAACCGATCCACCTCCTCCCTGAGCTACTATTGCTGTCTGACAAAAACCAGCCAATCAGAGCCACTGGGCGGGTCTTAGTGCTGTCAATCAAGCTCACATACATGCTGCTAACTCTGTCAGTGGTGGAGAAACAACTTACCGCTACGGGAAAACTGTTCATAAGCTAGCAAGATCACTAGCTAACATTTGCCAACTCTCTGCTACATTCTCAAAATTTTCACAGATTATCCGTTTCAGACCAAACTGTTGCATAGCAAATATTATTAATAGATATTAATACAGCAAAAACTGTTCTTTATAAAAGTTACAAACTGCAGCTTTAATGTTTTTTATGTGTCTGGAAAATTAGCCGTTTTAAAAACCAACGTAATGCAACGCGACAGATCAGCAGGCACTGCCTGTTGCCTAGCAACCCCAGCCCCGTTACCTAGCAACAAAGTTTCGACTAATATGTAAAACAGTTTACTTATTTATTTATTTATTTATTTATTATATATTGTAGCTGTAACTTATTCCCCCAAAAACCAGATGGCTGTTATTTTGTTTTGTTTTTAGAAACAGTGGAAATGTGAATAAATGTCCAAAAACGTGTAAAATGTGAACTTTGTATAAAACGTCCTGTTTAATATCAGCTTGTTGGCGACACTAGATTCAGACTCAATTTAAAATTAAAATTGTGATTTTTTTTTTGGTTGTGGAAGTCTGGACTGTTTAACGAAGCAACTAGAGACATTTTTATACCAACAGACTTTTAGCTCGGCTGCCACTTTTTATGTCCGTTTTATTCCTGGTTTAATGTTCATGAAGCACTTTATGATCTTAATGTCTGTTATAGATCAATTTTACTGACTTATTTACTTTCATGAAGCCAGAACGAGCCCCCAGGTTGACCTCACAGCGCCGCTGACCTCCGGGGGTCAGGAGGAAACGCATTCGTGGTCAGAACTCAGAGTGGATTAAATTACACCACAAACGCGGCGAGTTTTCTCACCGCGGATCAATGATGTGCTGCGACGCCCAAAATGTGAACGCTGGGATGACGTTTATGGAAATGAGCAGCAGAGAAAAGCTGAGAGCTTCTTCTCTATAAATAACATGGCTGTTGTGGCATGGCACTTCTGACCAACAACAACAACAACAACATGTTTCTACATTTTGAGATATTTCTTCTTCTGTGTGTCTTTGTAGCAGGAAAGTAAACATCCTCATCCTCTCAATCCACCAGAAGCTCCACACGATACATTACATCTAAATTAAATCAGACACAAGATGATTTCAGGCCACTTTCCCTTTATCGTCCAAATGTGGTGTTGTTGGGTTTTTTTTTGTCTCTCACACACACTCACACACACTCACACACAGCCACCGCCATGCTGGGAAAGTAAATTAAATTGTGATAAGTGGCCTTGCCAGCTTGAATAAGCAGAGAGGAGGCGGAAGAGGGACGACTGGATATCTGCCTTGAAAGCAGAAAGCTGAGAGTCTGGAAAAAACAAGGTGAAAGGAACAGAAAGGGAAGAAATAAAAGATAAAACTGAAAGGAACAAGTGATGGGACAAAGTAGATGAGTTCGATGTAAAACCGTGAGCACGCCCACAAAACGGAAAATAACAGGAAATGCAAACGTTGGGAGAAATCCATTTTTTTCTGGGTGTCATTTGACCCCAGAACTGTGTGATGCAGCTTATTTTTCACAAAAATAAGCTGCAGAAATCAACACAAAGACTTTCCAGGAGTTCAAACTGGAGATTTAGCTGTTAAGTTAGCAATGTAACACGCTGAATCTTAAATGTACGCCTGATACATGAAAGAAAAAGGGACGCAGTGCTTTGCTACTAACTGTCAACACGACGACAACTAAATATAAGGTCAGGAAAAAGTTTTAAGAATAAAAATATTGAGGGAGAGGGCAGTTATGCTAGCTTGACTTTGACAGCCGTAATACGTGTGAGGAATTCAGTGTTTTGGTTCAGTTAAAATAAAAAAAAACAACCTAAACTCCAACTCTGGCAGATCATCAGTAAATTATCTACCACCGTGTTAGCTTAGCTAATAGCAGCGGTAGCTAATCTACCACCGTGTTAGCTTAGCTAATAGCAGCGGTAGCTAATCTACCACCGTGTTAGCTTAGCTAATAGCAGCGGTAGCTAATCTACCACCGTGTTAGCTTAGCTAATAGCAGCAGTAGCTAATCTACCACCGTGTTAGCTTAGCTAATAGCAGCGGTAGCTAATCTACCACCGTGTTAGCTTAGCTAATAGCAGCGGTAGCTAATCTACCACTGTGTTAGCTTAGCTAATAGCAACGGTAGCTAATCTACCACCGTGTTAGCTTAGCTAATAGCAACGGTAGCTAATCTACCATCGTGTTAGCTTAGCTAATAGCAGCGGTAGCTAATCTACCACCGTGTTAGCTTAGCTAATAGCAGCGGTAGCTAATCTACCACTGTGTTAGCTTAGCTAATAGCAACGGTAGCTAATCTACCACTGTGTTAGCTTAGCTAATAGCAACGGTAGCTAATCTACCACCGTGTTAGCTTAGCTATTAGCAACGGTAGCTAATCTACCGCAGCGATCACTTATTAATAATCGCAAAATAAACATCAAACCTGAAAACATAAAACTGTAACTGACTGAATGTTCTGTTCTTTATGTGGGAAATGTTTGAGTGTTTTTTGCTGTTGAATCCTTGAAACGTAAAGTGGCGTTGTTGTCATGGCAACGAGTCTGTGCGTAGCGTAGCCGACACAGAGAGCGAGAAAACAAGATGTTTTGAGTTGTTCTTTGACGGGTTTTCTGCGGTATTTTCCCCTTTGCACTGAATGAATAATTCCTTCATCTCCAGGTTTCATTTGTTCCCGATTCTTCCGCGGCTGCGGCTGGTGAGTAAAAAGTCTTTTTGCCCTCAAGCGCCAAATTTCCGGATGTAAACAATAACAGCGAGGGGTCCTTCACACGGACCATTTGGTGAAGGATCCACTGGCTTCAACCCAGCATGAGCACAAAGAGCCTAATAAAGTAGATTCAATAAATAATACAGTGGATCGTCTCACAAGGTTGAACTCTGCTGCAAAGATCTGACGGTTTGCTATGCAGAGAAACGTGACTCAGATGTGAATAAACCTCCTTCTTACCCACAAACTCTCACATGATGTCACCAGTTTGCTGATATAAGTTGCATAAACTGATGAAGGAATTTGTTTTGAAGATTTACTGAAACAGAAGGAGGTCAGGCAGCTTGAATTCATGCTTACGGATTTTTCTGCCTGCGTCCTGCTTTCACCGTCCTAAACTCGGAGGAAAGCTTTCTCATCAACTTGTTCCACTTCAGTTCAAGCGTAAAAAAAATAAGGTGTGGAGATGTTGGCATTTCTAATTTACCGCGGGAAGATGGCTTATTGATCTCAGGGCGACTCGGATTTAACCCAGTTCAGGCAGAAAACGGGATTTTTCTGGTTCATTTTGAGACTTTCAGCTGGAAATTGAAACAATTGAAAGACAAAAACCCAAAGAGAAGAACAGGTTTGGAAAAGGAAACAAGTATTTAAACGATCTGCAGAGTGTAAGTTGAAGATTGGAGGAATAAAAATATAAATAGAAAATGTCAAGTAAACGCGCAGCTGCGGAGGAGGAAGTGATGCGGCGCTGGCAAGAACACAATGAGTGTTCATCAGAGTGACAATGGGATCATCAATCAATGCTTAAACCCATCATGGCACCTCAGCATCAGCACGGAGAAACACGAGGAGCTGAGACAGAAACACAGAGAACAGCAGACGGCAGAGAGCAGGAGGTGAATACGAACCGTCACTTCGGCTCCAAAAGCCCGTCTGCGGCCCGGCAGCAGGATAAAAACGGAAAGCAGCAGCGAGACGAGGACAGAAACGGAGCAGAGCCAAGATGAAGCACATTCAACGGAGGTGAAACTTTGGGAATGAGCAGGATGAACGGAGAGCAGGGAGACGGGAAGGAAGTGAAGATTTGAGGTGGAGGAGAAAAGGATGAGTGGGATGAATATTTTACAAAAAGTGAGGATGCAGCTCTGTAAAGAAAAAGGGTCAATAAATGAGGAGAATGAGTGAAGAAGAAGGTATAAAGTTTACTGAGGAAGAGGAGTTTGAAGAAGTGAACAGGAATTATAGAAGATGTGTCACAGCAGGAGGCCTGGAAGAAAAGGATAGGAAGCTAAAGGTGGAGGACGCAGAGGATTGGACTAAACGGAGACCAGTGATTGGCTGAGGTGACTCCTGAAAGGAGAAGAAGAAGAAGAAGAAGAATTATGTGAGATATCAGATGAGTAACGATACGGTGAGGATGGATGAAGGGGAGGGAGAGTAAAGTGGAAACTATAGAGAGAGCTGCAGGGATGAGAAAACGTTTAGGATGTTTTTCCACCTGGTGGTCCGGTAGATTTGGTTTGATTAGGAACCAGAACATCTGCTCCTCCTCCAGCTGCTGTGGTTCTGAGTCAAACCAATCTGTTCCCCTCCTGGCCTGAGGGGGCGCTGCACCCAGAACCACTGAAGGAAACGACACAGAAACCTCTGAAGACACTGAGAGCAACTTCCTTCTTCACCAGATGGAAACAAGATGGAGGATTTTAGCGGTTGGAGGATTTCTGCTGCTAGCGCTAGGCTAACACATTAGCTTTGGTTGTTTTGGTCTCCGGTCTGCTTTCACATATACATTGAACCGAACCAGAGTTCACTTCAACCGAACCCAGTCTGAGGCTTGTAGATGAACCAGAGTTAGCTTAGCATTCACACCTCAGCAACCGAACCGGACCTTGCAGAGGGACGGACTGGAGTCGGGTTGGACAGAGCCGGTCCAGAATCAGAGAGGTTCATCTGAATGTGTTCAGCAGGATCACACGTCTCTCTCTCTCCGCTCTGTGCTGAGCTCAGCTCACTCAGGTGTTTTTCATCACTAACTTTATGCTGATTTCCAGAACCCTCGGTCTCGCTCTGGGCTCGTCTGAACCCAAACTGACGTTGACGGGTTTTCTGCTCCATCAGTCTCGTCCTTCAACGCTCCGCTGTGATTGGTGGAAGGCTTCGGAAAACACATCAAGTTAATCAGTTGCTGGCTTCGATCAATCTGAGAGCTGATGAGCTGATTCCCCTCTGGGAGATGATTTTTACAGGTTTCTTCCTCTTCTGACCCACTTTACAGTTTATTCCCATCGCCGGATTAATTGACCAAGAGAAGAGCGAGAGATGACTGAACAACAACGCACTGAGTATTCTCTCCAGGAAACAAAAACAAAAGGATAACAGAGCTGATAGAATCTCCATCTGTGGTGGAAAAGTTGTAAAATTCAGTCAATAATTCCTTATTTAACAAGCAGCTTATAACAACTCAATATTATTAATATTAATATGAGGGAACATCCCAACCTACAAACCTACATTTTTTAATTTGCTGATTATTTTCGGTGAAAGTTGGACTCCGCCAAGGCTGCCCTTTGTCACCGATTCTGTTCATTACTTTTATGGACAGAATTTCTAGGGGCAGCCGAGGTGTTGAGGGGATCCGTTTTGGTGGTCTTAGGATCACATCTCTGCTTTTTGCGGATGATGTGGTCCTGTTGGCTTCATCGGAACGTGATCTGCAGCTCTCACTGGAGCGGTTCGCAGCCGAGTGTGAAGCGGCCGGGATGAGGCTCAGTGCCTCCAAATCCGAGGCCATGGTCTTGAGCCGGACAAGGGTAGAGTGCCTTCTCCGGGTCAAGGGGGTCGTCCTGCCTCAAGTGGAGGAGTTTAAGTATCTGGGGATCTTGTTCACGAATGAGGGAAGAAGGGAGCGGGAGATCGACAGGCGGATTGGGGCAGCGTCTACTGTGAAGCGGGCGCTGTACCGGTCCGTCGTGGTGAAGAGAGAGCTGAGCCAAAAAGCGAAGCTCTCGATTTACCGGTCGATCTACGTTCCCACCCTCATCTATGGTCATGAGCTTTAGGTCATGACCGAAAGAACGAGATCATGGATACAAGCGGCCGAAATGGGTTTCCTCCTCTGCAGGGTGGCTGGGCTCTCCCTTAGAGAGAGAAGCTCGGTCATCCTGGAGGGACTCAGAGTAGAGCCGCTGCTCCTCCACGTCGAGAGGAGCCAGTTGAGGCTCGGGCATCTGGTCAGGATGCCTCCTGGACGCCTCCATGGTGAGGAGTTCAGGTCCCACCGGGAGGAGGGGAGACCCAGGACACGCTGGAGGGACGATGTCTCTCTATGGCCTGGGAACGCCTTGGGATTCCCCCGGAGGAGCTGGAAGAAGTGGCTGGGGAGGGAAGTCTGGGCCTCCCTTCTGAAGCTGCTGCCCCCGCAACCCGACCCCGGATAAACGGAAGAAAATGGATGGATGGATGGATGGATGGATGGATTATTTTCTGTTATATATTTTCCAGGCACATGTTGACACTTTAAAGTGCAATCGAGTAATAATGTTAGCTAAAACAAAACTTAAACGAAATTTTGCAATTTGAGGCCTCTGTCTCTTTAAGAAGCTCCTGCTCTTAACGACACATCATCACGACAATGCTTCTCATTATGCCGTTTGTGTTAAAAGCTCAGCAGGTGCAGTTCCACCAGGTGTTTACCTGCTGCTGCTGCTGCTAGTCTGAAGTCTAATGATTGGAAGGAACAAGGTGGCAAATAGATTATTTTTAACAGAATGTGAACCAGGAGAAGCCAAGTGAGGCTTTATGGGTCGAACACATCTACAAAGAAGGTTATTATCACCATCTTCACAGCTAAATGTTTATATTTTTCTCCAGTTTGGGCTTAATTGCTGCTCTGAGTTTCAGGAAATTACCTTTAATTTCTCCCTCCAGTTAACGATTAATCAATTATTTCGATTACTTCAATAATCGGCGAATCACGATGAATTACAGCTTCTGCCCAGGATTCCCGGCTCCAGCATCATACAGTCCTGACTGATGCCTGCGGCTCCTCTCTGTCAGCGGGTTCACGGAGCTCCGCGCTGCCACCGCGGGACAAACCGGGTTTCTCTCTGCAGCTGCCATCCCTCTGAAGCTTTACAGCAGCAGCAGCAGCTCATCTTTTATTCATGTCTACACATCACGCCGCTGACCTCCCGGGCTCTAACTCTGCCGTCTCCTCCTCAGCGTGTTGTAATGTCAGAAAATCTACTCCCGTTCGTCCGAAATGCATCAGCAGCGCGGCCCGTTCAGGGCGTGTCAGCAGATCCCTGCAGGAGTCGGTGCCGCCTTGGCCTTAGAGCGCCCCCTGCTGCCCAGACGCATGCAGCCACTCGGCTGATGGAGTTTCAACGTATTAGGGCCGTTTAGGTAGAAGAAAGGAGTACAGTTCCGCTAAAATTTGTTTATTCATCAATCACTTTATATTTTAGCTTAAAATAAAATATTTGCCAGACTAAACTCATTTTCTTTACCTTCTGAAATTTTCTAGAAAAATTTTGGACGTTTCTGAGTTTCAATAGTTAAAAATTTGTTAGAATTTTTTTTTGTGATTAGTGTCAGAAATGTTCTAGAAAAAACAAGAATATTTCTAAGATGGAAAAGTAAAAATATATGCTAGACTGAACTCAATTTTTTTCTAGAAAAATTATGGACATTTCTGAGTTTCAAAAGTTTAAAATTTCCAGAAAAATCGCGATCATCAGTCAAAGTTTATAATTCAACAGTGAGCAACAAGCATGCGGGCATTTTAATCTGTTCTTACACTTTTGCTTAAATGGGGGAATAATGAGTTGATTTTGAGATATTTTTGTCAGACAGCTACTATTTAAGAGGTTTATTGATTCTGCAGGTCTGGTGGAAATGTCAACAAGTTCTTGGAAACTGAACTCAGCTTTCCAAAAAAAGTTGGATTAATCACATTTAATTCAGAATTTAACCAAATACAGTTTTAACTCTGGACAGGTTGGTTTGCTGTTTTTGTTGTTATTGTTTTTTTGCTTTTCATAAACAAAAAAAAACTTTTTTTTCAGATTTTTCACAGGCTAACAAAGCAACACTAGACAATAGCAATACATCAATAAATTTTTTATTTTTTAAACACTAAAGAAACCCGTTTAGTAATAGATACTATAAGTTTGGCGGCCATTTTGAATTTGGACAACCGCTGACATGCCAAGAAGCATTCTCAACGATTTATCCATCTTTTGAACTTAGACTTTAGAATTCCCAACAAAAAAAAAAGCAACTTAGATTTTAAACTTGTTACTGGAACCAGTTTCATTTGAGTGGGACATAATTTCCAAATCTACCATTCCGAACCTGGAGCTATAAACACCAACATAAAAACTAATATTTCTATAATACTTTATATTTATTTTAATTTTTAGCGGGTAGATAAATGATATAAGCGATGTTTTCGGTATTCTACTGTATGTTGTTAGACTTAGTTGTATAATTAATTTGGATAAAAATTGGTTTTGAAAGCTACGTGATGTTTTAAGCAAGTTGGTCATACGTTTTACTTACTTCCCGTTGGTGTCTTCCTGTCCCTTGTGTTTCCGGTCCGACCTTTTTCTCCCTCCGCCCCGGTGTCTTTTCTGCTTTCTGGCCCACGTGTGGAATTAAGCTTTATTTGACGTTAAAATTATCAGTAAAACTTCGGACTAAATGGCTTCAACCTTCGAGCAGATGAGGGCGAACGTGGGGAAACTCCTGCGAGGAATCGATAGGTACGAATGATCCGAGAACGACTCGGATCAACCCGGCGGAGCTAACATTAGCATAGCCTGTTTTTGATGCTATTCGCTACCTTCAATATTGACGTTACGGCTAAGCCACCAGTCAGTTGTCTTTATTATGGTTCACATCGCATATTGACAGTAAACCCGTGATCTCGGGGTGTTAATGTGACACATTAGGTGTTAGCAGAGCAGTTAACCGGAACGGATTGTGGTTTTATTTTGAAAGTGTAAACGGTCGCAGTTCGACGCCTCAGATCATCAAACTGCCGTTAATGTGAGGAAAAGACCAGTGAAATACAAAGTGCCCTTTTTAAATATTTATTTATTTTACAGTTAAGCAAAGCCAACATTTTAAATGTGTCGTAATCGTAAATGCAACTTGTCTTGGTCTAAAAAAAGATCAGAAAACTAAAAAGCAATTTGAACCTGAACTGACGTTATGATGAAAAAACGCCTAAAAGTTGAATATTATCATCAGCAAACTAAAGGAACCAACTTCCTGTCGACTCACAGGTACAACCCAGAGAACCTGACCACGCTGGAGCGCTACGTGGAGACGCAAGCTCGGGAAAACGCCTATGATCTGGAGGCAAACCTGGCTGTGCTGAAGCTGTAAGTGAAACTGTTGGAACCTGAAACGTCACCTGGCTGTTCAGAACCACCTGAAGTCGATTCTGGAGCTGGAGCTGGAAACTCCTTCCAATCTCCAGCTCGACCTGCATCTACCACAGTTTGACTTTTTTTTTTTTTTTTTTTTTTGCTTAGTCTTTTTTATAGACTTTAGATGGAGACTTTTTATAAAATTATTACCAATATAATTTTCTTACAATGGGAAATGTTAAGTAAAACACAAAACATTATAACTAAGCTTTTATAACAGGGGTGTCAAACTCCAGTCCTGAAGGGCCGCTGTCCTGCAGTTTTTAGATGTGCCACAGGTACAAAACACCTGAATCAAATGGCTTAATTACCTCCTCAGTTCTCCAGAGCCTTGCTAATGACCTAATTATTCTATTCAGGTGTGGTGCAGCAGAGGCACTTCTAAAAGTTGCAGGACACCGGCCCTCGAGGACTGGAGTTTGACACCCCTGTTTTATAAGTAGAGCCACATCTATTCAGAGACTTTTACTGAAAAGCTGACTTTGCTGAATCCAAATCAACTTTTATTTGATTTAATAAACTTGGCTGAATATACCCAGCATTTTAGGGACGAAAAGTGGTTTAGCTTTTCATCCGATTAATCGTGATTAATCGATAATTAATATCATCAGTTGGTAATTGGCGTATACAGACTCGGAAAAGACCATTCGATCAAAGAACAACACAGATCAAGCCAACAATGGGCAGGAAATATTTACATTTTGCTTTTAGGATAGTTCATGTAAAAGTTTGGACACCCCTGCTGTAGATTAATCAGGAAGAAGTTTTGCTTGTTTGTTGTTTCATTTGTTATTGTGTGATAATTACTGAGGCAAATAATGTTGGTAAAGCTGCTCAAAAACTGGCATAAAGTTAATCTCCTACAAATATACCTTTAAACTGTTACCTGCTTGTACAGGAGGAGACGGTTTGGCAGCTAAACCGTTGCTTTATTTGTCTGCAAGTTCTTTTATCTGATGGATTCTGATTGTTCATTGTTTCACCCACAGTTACCAGTTTAATCCAGCTTACTTCCAGACCACAGTGACCTCGCAGATTCTGCTCAAGGCTCTGACCAACCTGCCACACACTGACTTCACCCTCTGCAAGTGTATGATCGACCAAACACACGTATCCCCTTGGTGCATTTTCATATTTTTGCTTAATATTTTTACTTTTATTGAAAGTTTGAGCAAAGTGAGACGTTTTGGTGTTAGATATACAAATTATGGCTGAAACGATTAATCGTGATTAATCAGTTGTTGAAATAGTTGTCAGCTAGTTTAATAGTCAATTGATCGTTAGAAACTGCTGAAATTGTTGCTGAAAGAACAACATATTTGAAGCAGCAATAAAACCAAAACTGTATGATAAATAGACACATTTTGTATTTCAGATTTTAAAAAACTTCTTTGTCTGTAAATATGTTCAACCCAGAAATCTTCAAGTGGAAGTTTAGCTTCACCTGGTTTAAACTCTGTTAAAAAAAGAAAAAAATATTTTTTCAACTGCGGATGCATCCTTTGCAACAAATGTTGAAGGGTTCTCTAACGGAACGTTGTTTTTGCATTTTAGGCAACAAAATGTTTATTTTCTTATTTAAAAATGAATAGATTATTGGTTATTTGCATCTTTTAATGTATTTCTAATATAGAATACAAAAAGCTTACATGGTTAAATAAATAACATGAAAAAAGTGCCAATTTGGCTAACTGATTAATCGCCAGATCAATCGATTAATCGTCAGAATAACTGATTGTCAAATCAGTCGATTAATCATCAGAATAACTGATTGTCAGATCGATCGATTAATCGTCAGAATAACTGATTAATCGCCAGATCAGTCGATTAATCATCAGAATAACTGATTAATTGTCAGATCGATCGATTAATCGTCAGAATAACTGATTAATTGTCAAATCAGTCGATTAATCATCAGAATAACTGATTAATTGTCAGATCGATCGATTAATCATCAGAATAACTGATTAATTGTCAGATCAGTCGATTAATCATCAGAATAACTGATTAATTGTCAGATCGATCGATTAATCGTCAGAATAACTGATTAATTGTCAGATCAACCGATTAATCATCAGAATAACTGATTAATTGTCAGATCAACCGATTAATCGTCAGAATAACTGATTATCAGAATAATTGACAGCTAAAATGATCGCTGGCTCTAGGCTGAATATGTTGATGGTGTGGCTCTGTGTTGGGGTGAGCGGGGCGTTTCCTTGACTACGGTGTCGCAGCAAGAGGAGCGACCCATCAGACAGATCCTCTACCTGGGGAACCTGCTGGAAACCTGCCACTTCCAGAGCTTCTGGGTACGGCTCCCAAACACAACTCCTCCTCCTCATCACCACATTCTATCAAGTTTATGTGTGGGCTTTGACTGGACCATTTTGGCAATATCTGGTTGGGTTTTGGGATCATGGTCCCATTCTATGGTATCACTTTCCTGCCAAAAAAAAACAAATTTTTCTAAAACTTAAACGCTGAAAACAGAAAGTTTTGATTAATCAATAAAACTGATCTGTTGCCTACTTTAATTAATATCTAAGAGGTTCGAATGTAATGGTTTTGTCTCCGTCAGACGAGTCTGGAGGAGAACAGGGAGCTCATCGACGGCATCACTGGTTTCGAGGACTCGGTTCGGAAATGTGAGTTTCATTTTCAGACTCAACAATGGGATTTTTCTCTTCTAATTCAACTTTCCTCTGGAAAATAAAGCAGTAAGTCATAAATAATCGTCCTGCTCCTCAGTCATCTGTCACGTTGTGGGAATCACCTACCAGACCATCGACCGGCAGCTGCTGGCTGAGATGCTGGGAGACCCACTGGGTGAGAAGCCACTGCTGCATTTCACTCTGGAGATTAGCCTTTTTCCTCATGTTTAGTTCAGATAATAGGCGATTAATTGTGATTAATCGATTACTGAAATAATTGTCAACTGATTTAGGAACTGATTAATCGTTAACTGGAGTATTCAGACTCAAAAAAAAGTCCAGCTGCTGAAACTACAACATGCTCAGAGCTGTAATTAATCCAAAGTTGTACAAAAATATAAACATTTTCTCCTCAAACTGCATGTTTACCTTCATCTGGTTTCGATTCTGTAAAAGAAAATCTCAAAGGGTTAGAGAACCTCTTGTATCCAGTCATTAACGAAAAACAGATGAACTGTCAGGATTGTTGGTGGCACTGAAAGCCGGAGTGTTTTCCCGTTTGGTGCAGACACGCAGCTGAAGGTGTGGATGAATAAATACGGCTGGACGGAGAACGAGGATGGACAGATCTTCATCTACAGCCAGGAGGAGAGCATCAAGCCCAAAAACATTGTGGAGAAGATCGACTTCGAGAGTGAGTGGCTCTGCGTTGGCTCGTCTTTTCTACTGTCCAGTTCCCTGGTTTACGGCTTTAAACGTCACCAAATGAGTCCAGTTGTAAATGTTTTTATAGCTACACAGAATGTAAATCAGCACTTTTATTTACTTTGATTCATCAGTTATTGTAGAATGGCAGAAAAGTTCTCCTGTAGCAGTCTGTACTACAGCACTAGTCTCTGACTGAAGACGCCGTTTTCTGTTTTTAAAAGCAGAATGATGCAAGTACATCGTTTTAAATATATAAATACTTTAATTTTCAAATATTGGATATTAATTGGAACTAATTAATATCCAAAATAAATAAAGAAAATAGAAAAACAATAAATAAAATGGATTATTAAATCTCTGTAAACAAATTAGCACCTTAAACCGTGTTATTAATAAGCGTCTAGCAGGAAAACAGACTTTTGTAGCAAAAAAAGTGCAAACTAATTACTTTATCCTGGATCAAATGTTTGGAGCATTTTCTAAATGGCATCTCTATAAAGATTAACCAAACTTTATAGATATTCTGTTCATTTTAATTCATCATCTGATTAACTGATACATTTATTGTTTATTGTGGCAGAATTTAGTAATATTACTGCTGATGTCTTTCCGCCTTGGCACTGCAAGCTGCCAAACCTCCTGAATTCCCTGAACTAAAACATTATTTTAGGTTTATTGAATTAAAATCACGCTGTTTCTGTTTTAAATTTTCTGTTTTTCTCCTGCAGGTGTTTCCAGCATCATGGCAACGTCTCAGTGACCCAGCTTTGTTTTCAGGATTGATAAAATATTCAAATAAAGATGAAATAACATGATGTTCACGCCTGTTTTCAGTTTTTCATGTTTGCTTCTTTCAGTGAAAATGTTTTCATTTTATGTAAAATCTTACCAAGTATATTTAGTCTGGTTTACAGCACAACAATAAGACAAAACTAAATTACAACTAACTTTTCAGCTTGTTTTAAGTGAGTAATTGCTTAATATTAAGTTTTTACATTATAACGTGGGAAAAATGTCTGAAAAGTAAAATCTAACAAACTGTTTTAGTAAAAATTAATGAGTTTCTGACATAAAATAAGCTCCTATATTCAGCTGAAAAGTTAGTTTTGTCTTATTTCAGGTGTACTGAGGGATTTGCACTATAAACTAGACCAAAAATACTTTAGATTTTCTTTCTTTACGGTAGTTAAAATCTTAACATGGTTTCATTCTTGGTCTGAAAGATAAAATCTTTTCTTTAGTTAATTTTATGACTCGATGGTTTAAAGTAAAGCTGTTTAAATGGGAAGATGCTTCAATATGATTAACTACAGAATAGTAATAAAGCTTGATTAAAAATACAGATCAGAGACTCTTAAATCAGCGTGTTGACATGCAGGCGCCACACCTTAGTTATTACAGGTGTGCGGATTGTTCAGGGTGGGCGGGGCCTGCGGGAGTTTATCACCTGCCTGCGGAGCTCAGGTGAGCACAGCGCGGCTCCAGCATGTCCAAGTCCGGCCGTCTGCCCTCTGAAAGCTCGCTTCCTCGTCTGGACAGCGACGATGCGGACTCGCAGTGCTCCGACGACCTGATGGGCTCCCAGTCCCGGCTGTGGCTGATGAACATGGGGGCCCTGGGGATCCCGCTGGATGGCGGAGAGGTGGACACGGTGGGCCACGACGGGCTGTGCGTGGACTACCACTTCCCGGTGGGAAGGCTGGAGATGATGGAGGCCGGAGTCAGATGGATGCGACCAAAGGTAAGAAAATAAAAATAGAAAATCACGAGATTCAGGGCCAGTGATAAAAGAAACAAACAAACAAAAAACTTGAGTAAAAGTAGTTATACTTCAACGTATAACTACTATACTGATCAAATTATTAATAATGTATAAATTACATCGTCAGACAGACCAAGATATAAAATTAAATGGAAATTTAAGTATTTTAAGGACCAAAATTACAATAATTCATATTAGTCATAAAAATCAGGGGAAAGAAAATGTTTCCGAATCAGTAAAAGTAAAAAGTACAGCGTAGTAAAAATACTCCTAAAAGTCTTTTTTTTCCCGCTAAAAGTGACTCAAGTAAATTTAACTAATTACTACCCAACTCTGCACATTCTTCAAAAAATAAAACTACAGATGTTTTATTGGTAAAACCAGATTCATCTGAATTAATTTTAGTTTCAGTTCAGTTTTGAAATCAAACAATTTGTTTAAAGAGAAACAAAAGTTCAGGGAGAGAAAAGTTGGTTGGATCAGTCGAACAACAACTGAAACATGAAGCAGAAATACACAAAAACCTCCAATAAAACGTCTGTAAAGAGGCGTATTAATGCTGTACACTAGAGGCATAAACTTCTCCATAGGAAGGAAAACTAGTGACTGATCTGAACGAGTCATTCAGACAGATAACAGGCAGATTTAGGGTTAAAAGTTTAGCAAGAAGCAAACAACGTGCCTAACCAGGCTGTAAAACTTCCAGCCACTTACAGCAGGAAGAGGTGAAACAATAATACAGGTTTTGTGAAAAATGTGAATTTGATATTCAGCTGGAGGCAATGTCTGAGTTTTACCTGAGAAGGTGAGTCAGGTAAGAAGAAAAGGGAGTCAATGGAGACTAAAACAATGGAGTCCAAACAGCGACCCGGAGTTCTGCAGGGAATAAATCAGAGTCGACATGAAGGAGAAAAACACACAAAGCTGAACACAATGACTGTGGAGTGTTTTCATCTGAAACAACCTGGTTGATCTGATTACAGTTCAGAACGATCCCAACATAAAAACATAAAACAGCAACAAATTAACAACAAATACCAAAATCATCAAGCTAAAATATGGCAAACATATTGATCAATGTTCCATCAGTGAGTCAGAGGCAACTCTGAATGGGCCTTGATTCAAAGGAGCTCAGCGTTTTGGCTGATTTGCAGTTTTCTGGAAGTTTGTTTCAGATTCGTGGTGCATAGAAGCTGAATGCTGCTTCTCCATATTTGGTTCTGGTTCTGTAGAGCAGAACCAGAACCACTCTGATGAAGTATGACTTAGGATCTCAGTATTATGTGACAGCTATCGCATTATTATGAGATCTCATGAACTAGTCATATTTAGCTAGCTATAATTATGGCTAGCTAATTATTAACCATAGCTAATTATTAAACATGGCAAATTATTAGCTAGAAGCTAGTCATATGACTAGCATAGTCATATAACTATATGACACATAGTCATAATTATGGCTAAGTAACTAATTTTGACTAATCAAGCTAGTAGCCAAGTCATAACAATAATCAATAATCACATATTTATGACTTAGCTTGTCATTGTTACGACTTGATCATATTTATGGCTTTTGGTCATTTTTACGTCTTAGCTATTAGCTGCGTCATAATTAGCATTCACTAGCTAATTATTACAATAGATGAATAAATAATTATTATAATAAATAACCAGACATACATCCAGCTAAGCCGTAATTATGAGATAAAAGCTTGATATTTTTTCATCAGGGGCGGAAATGGGCTCACATTATGCGCTTGCGACAGTCAATCACTTTGCCAACAGCGGGTGAAACTAATCACAGCTACAGATCCACGGGGCTCTGCGGGGGTTTGAGCAGCTGCTCTTTAAACATTAGCAGCTGGATGAACAAACCGGTGAAACGTGTAAAAACATCCTCCTGCGTGTCTTCCTGCTTTGGCTCGCAGCCACTAGTTTGCTCAGGGCCTTTGGTGTTTATGACTGGACGACTTTCAGGGTGTTAATTACTTCCTTAATGATGGACGCCGCCATGTTTGGTGTTCCTGAAACATGAGCGACACGAACCGAGCCGGTACCGACGGCTTTCCTCACCAGTTCCAGCGTGTAGGCGGTAAATTACTGGATGTTCTGGCGAGCAGAAACGGGTCTGTCGCAAAATATTAGGAAACCTGAAATGGATTTCACTGTTGCCTTGTTGCAAGAACACTGCAAAAAAATAAAAGATCAACTGATCAAAACATGAATCATTTAATATATATATATATATAAAAATACATAATCAGATGGACCAAAAGGTAAAGTTAAGTGGAAATTTTGGTATTTTAAAGACAAAAATGAAAAATAATTCATACAAGTAACAAAAATCAGTCAAAAATAAATGTTTCCAAATCAGTTTCTTCCATTAAATTTAACAGAAACTGCAGGTGTGAGTCTGTGTCTGGTGAGTTTTTGGTTAAAACATGTTTGTTTTTCATTCAGTGAGAAAATCCAGAAATTTTACTCAAGTAAGAGAAGAAATACTTCATAATAAAATTACTAATTTGATCAGTTACTCAGTACTTGAGTAAACTTCTTACCAAACACGGTTTTACTCTTACTTGGGTAATTTCTTGGACAGCTACTTTTTACTTTTGCTTGAATAAAAATATGTTGTAGTAGTTCTGCTCTGGCCCGTGTAGCAATGCTGTCTTGCAGCAGCCGTCTTGTGCAAAGCATTGAGCCGCCGGCAGCCGATTAATTAAAGTTCCTGATTCTTGGAAACAGAGCTGCTGTTTTGTAACCTGTCTGGAGTGTTTCTGCAGAATCATAACCAGGAACTGGATGTTCTGCCAGCTCTGAACTGACCCAGATCATTTTCTTTCTCTCCTTCTCATCTGAACTTCATGACGTCTCCAGGAGCTTTGTTCTTCGCCCAAGTTCATCGTGGACGGAGCTTCACGGCTCGACATCTGCCAGGGGAAACTCAGTGAGGGACCTTCTGTCTTCCAGCCTGACATGATGCAGAGCTGCAAAACAGAACCTGGATGAATTCATGACTTATTTGAAATATTATTGTCTCAAACGTTTACAAATAAATTTAAGACATATTTTGGACCTTAGCTTTGGATACTTGAATATAAGAGTTTTTAAGGTGTGACTGAGCGTGTTTCAGGTTCCTGCCAGTCATGACGGAGCCTCCAGTTGAAGGAGCCTCCAGCTGAAGGAGCCTCCAGTTCATGGAGCCTCCAGTTGAAGGAGCCTCCAGTTCATGGAGCCTCCAGTTCATGGAGCCTCCAGCTGAAGGAGCCTCCAGTTCATGGAGCCTCCAGCTGAAGGAGCCTCCAGTTGAAGGAGCCTCCAGCTGAAGGAGCCTCCAGTTGAAGGAGCCTCCAGCTGAAGGAGCCTCCAGTAGAAGGAGCCTCCAGTTCATGGAGCCTCCAGCTGAAGGAGCCTCCAGTTGAAGGAGCCTCCAGCTGAAGGAGCCTCCAGTTGAAGGAGCCTCCAGCTGAAGGAGCCTCCAGTTCATGGAGCCTCCAGTTCATGGAGCCTCCAGCTGAAGGAGCCTCCAGTTGAAGGAGCCTCCAGCTGAAGGAGCCTCCAGTTGAAGGAGCCTCCAGTTCATGGAGCCTCCAGCTGAAGGAGCCTCCAGTTGAAGGAGCCTCCAGCTGAAGGAGCCTCCAGTTGAAGGAGCCTCCAGCTGAAGGAGCCTCCAGCTGAAGGAGCCTCCAGTTCATGGAGCCTCCAGTTCATGGAGCCTCCAGCTGAAGGAGCCTCCAGTTGAAGGAGCCTCCAGTTCATGGAGCCTCCAGCTGAAGGAGCCTCCAGTTGAAGGAGCCTCCAGCTGAAGGAGCCTCCAGTTGAAGGAGCCTCCAGTTGAAGGAGCCTCCAGCTGAAGGAGCCTCCAGTTGAAGGAGCCTCCAGCTGAAGGAGCCTCCAGTAGAAGGAGCCTCCAGTTCATGGAGCCTCCAGCTGAAGGAGCCTCCAGTTGAAGGAGCCTCCAGCTGAAGGAGCCTCCAGTTGAAGGAGCCTCCAGCTGAAGGAGCCTCCAGTTCATGGAGCCTCCAGTTCATGGAGCCTCCAGCTGAAGGAGCCTCCAGTTGAAGGAGCCTCCAGCTGAAGGAGCCTCCAGTTGAAGGAGCCTCCAGTTCATGGAGCCTCCAGCTGAAGGAGCCTCCAGTTGAAGGAGCCTCCAGCTGAAGGAGCCTCCAGTTGAAGGAGCCTCCAGCTGAAGGAGCCTCCAGTTGAAGGAGCCTCCAGCTGAAGGAGCCTCCAGTTGAAGGAACCTCCAGTTGAAGGAGCCTCCAGTTCATGGAGCCTCCAGTTGAAGGAGCCTCCAGCTGAAGGAGCCTCCAGTTGAAGGAGCCTCCAGTTCATGGAGCCTCCAGCTGAAGGAACCTCCAGTTGAAGGAGCCTCCAGCTGAAGGAACCTCCAGCTGAAGGAGCCTCCAGCTGAAGGAACCTCCAGTTCATGGAGCCTCCAGTTGAAGGAACCTCCAGTTCATGGAGCCTCCAGTTGAAGGAACCTCCAGTTCATGGAGCCTCCAGTTGAAGGAGCCTCCAGTTCATGGAGCCTCCAGTTGAAGGAACCTCCAGTTCATGGAGCCTCCAGTTGAAGGAACCTCCAGTTCATGGAGCCTCCAGTTGAAGGAGCCTCCAGCTGAAGGAGCCTCCAGCTGAAGGAGCCTCCAGTTTAACGTCCCGGTGTGTCCTCTGCAGGTGACTGCTGGGTGCTCTCCGCCATAGCATCTCTGGCGAATCACCCTGAACTCCTGAAGAAGGTCGTTCCTCTCAATCAGAGCTTCCAGGACGGCTACAAAGGCAGGTTCTCCTTCAGAGTACGTATCTGGCCAAGAAGAGTCAGCCAGGGTTTATTTATTTCACAATGTGCTCAGAGTTCAGTTTTAAAATCTCTAGCTTCATTTAAATCCCAGTTGAAGTTCATTCCAGACATTTGTTCCAATTAAAGTAGCAAACAACACAATGAGAGTTCCCCAGAAGGATTTGTGTGAAGATTTTCAAAATAAAATGTAAAATTACAGAATTTTTTTTGTTTTGTTATTGACTTACCATCCAGAAACCACTTGTTGTGCAGGAGGCTGTACTAATGCTTTTCAAAGATGTGTGGTTGCATAATTGTGCATCTGTTTTTAGACATTTCCATGTGCGATTGTAAGCGTTGAGTTGGTTGGCCAGCAGCTCTCTATTAAAGTGACAGAGACCCTAAAACGGATCATTCTGAAAGCAGATCCAGACTGAGATCTCTTAGATCTCATTAGCTGTGAGATTAATGTTTTGTACAGCTGACCTGTTCCAGGAGCCGTAGCAGGTCCCCCTTGAGGGTCTTTGTAACTCTGTGTGTAGTTCTGGCAGTATGGGCAGTGGGAGGAGGTGAGGATTGACGACTTGCTGCCAACGTCCAGCAACAAGCTGATCTACCTCAGCTCCCCCGAAAAGAACGAGTTCTGGAGCTCTCTGCTGGAAAAGGCCTACGCAAAGTAAGTAGGGCAGAAATCAATACATTTAGGAAAACTGTTTCACTTTTTTCTGTTTTTAATCAGGCTTCTGGTTTTGGGTGGTTCTGAAAGTTAATTTCATGACATGAAATCCCTGAGCTGCTGACGTCTGTCTGGTTGAGTCAGGCTGAAAGGCGGCTACAGAGCGCTGGAACTGGGTCACCCTCATGAGGCCATGGTGGACATGACCGGCGGAGTGACTGAGGTCTTCAGCCTCCCCTTGGTGTCCAAAGACCTGCCGGAGCTCCTCAGGAGCCTGCTGGCCAAAGGAGCGCTCATCAACTGTGCCAACAGCAAGGTACGCAGGAGGTTCACCTGGTGGAGACTAACGTCAAACATTTCTACCAGGGAAATGAGAAGCAAATGCTTTTAGCAACATTCCGCACCTCTAACTAAATAGTTCATTTTGTGACTCTGAAGCATTAATCATAAATATTAGTTGCACTAACACTAAAGCGCTGTAGAAACATAGTATTTAGCGGAAGCTAATGCTAAAGTGCTAATGCTAAAGTGCTAAAGTCAACCATGTTGGTAAACCACCATGTTCATGTAAGACCTGTATTTCTCTAAATCATTTGGTTTTTTATTGCCATTTGCTGAATAAAGTTTGTTGACCAGAGAAGGTAAAACATGAGAGGAAACAAAACTTCTGCGTAATCACCCTCTTCAAAGTAAGAGCATGAATATGAACCTCTAACTACAAACTTCAACACAAATATTGAACTTTATTAAACTGAAAGTTTAAAAAAAACAGTCATCTTGCCGTGACGGTTGCTATGGAGTTGCTATGACAACAATGAACGAGCCACGCTTTAGAACTAGCTTTTGTCTAGTTTCCTGTCTATGAGCAACATTACAACTTTTACCTGGTCAAAATGTTTGAGTTTTCCACCCACCGCTGTGTAATACCATGATAAATAAATATCAGCGATATTTACTGTATGTAGTGGTGTGGAAACAAGACACGTTCCTGAATAACTGTGCATTTATTCAACGCAGCACATCAAGTACAACTAACCGAACGAGCACAACGCCATTATCCTTCTCTAACGTCATCTCGCTTACTCTTCCTACCGTTTCTCACCCACACCTGCCAGCGGCTCCACCTAGTGGCATGGAGCTGTATTACACAACACTGTAGTACTTACTGCCGAACTAGCAAAGTTAGCTTAGCTAATGTAGCTTTTGTCTGCTAGCTAGACGGACAAGTAGCCTGCGTGTTTGTTACTACATGTTCTTACTCTGCCAGGCACCAGAGCCTCGTTATTCACATGAAGAGTTCGGACGTCCTTCACAAAGCCGCCATTGAAACATTGATTGTATTTTATAAACTGGATAACTCGACCCAGACGCGGCGTGACCTCCCGTGTTTTATCTTGTTTTCACTTCATGACGGTGTTTTTTATTTTTAAGCTGTTATGAGACACAATAGCAAAGCCTTAAGCTGCTGCTGCTGCACAAGTTACTGAGCAAGCTGTTGCTAGGTAACCACAGGTTACGCAACAAGTTGTTGCTAGGTAACGAAAGAGTAAGTTAGCTAGCTCTGAGAGGCTAATACTATACGTCTGTGAATATTGTACCAGATGAATCATCTGTTGATATTGATCACATATCTATTATATATTGTTATTGACTGATTGTCCAGTCCTGCTGTGTCGGTGCAGGACTTGTTTTACTGTAAATAAAACAAGCTTATTTCTTCTGTTCTGGATTTTTTCATGATGTCACACAAGGAAGCAGCATGTTTGAGGGTTTTTATGCCTTCATTTTCCTCAAGAGATGTTAATCAGTAGCAAAAGCAAACCCTCATTATCATCTGTGCTTTCCCAAATCGTTTAAACATATATTGATCCGATTTAATGTCAAACAATAAAAGGTTACATGTGTATTTGTGTGGTATGTGTTAAAATTTGCTTTGAAGTGTTGTTAATGTTGCCTCATAACTTTCTGACGCTCGCTTCGCTTCAGGGTGAGCTGGGGAAGAAGAATGAGATGGGAATCATGTACCGACATGCCTACTCCCTGACTGCGGTGGAGAAGGTAACGCTCGCTGAACAAACACAAACGAGGGATTATCTCAGATTATAAATGTCAAACTCATGTGGCAAGAAGCACTGAGGTGTTTACTGAGAACAAAGTAAGAACAGAACAGGGTTCTTACTTAAATGATCTACTGCTACCACAAAAAAACAAATGTTTTATTCTCTGCCTCCACCAGGTGAAAACAACTGATGGGTTTAAAGATTTGGTGCGAATCCTTAATCCATGGGGCCACACGGAGTGGGAAGGGCCCTGGAGCGACTACGACGGGTCGGTGCAACGTTTACTAGCATTTTTATTGTAACATTAGGGTTTTCAATAAAACCTCAAACGTTTTTATTAGTGGTGCGACATGATTCATAGGATCTGTAATGGGTAGCTCCGACAAGACCAGGCTGGAAGAAAGTTTCCCTGGAAATGCGCCATCTTGGTAGGCAACCAGTAAACAGCTTTACAATTCAAATTCAATTCAAATTAAAAATACTGTATTGATCTCAAAGGGCCATTAAATTAAATTAAATTAAATCAGAGCAGCTTTACCAATGCCTACATTTGTTTTTCATTTGTCACTATGTTGAGACAGTGTAATATGAGACTGATAATCTGTGAAATGATCGATCTCCACCTCCTGCCTGAGCTGCTACTGTTGTCTGAAGAAATGCTCCAAAAACAACCAATCAGAGCCAGGAGGAGGGGCTTAGCGCTATCAATCAACCTCATGAATTCGCTGATAAATGTGCTAAACATCTTACCATTTTTGGAAAATCTGGTTGCTATGCTAACTAGCCTGGTTAGGTGGATTTTAATTGAAAACCGTATGTCAAGAGAATAAGCAATATTTTCAATTCATGAACCCATTTTGGTGCTGAATTATTGAATAAGCAGACATGTTAGCTTCAGGATTCATTTAATTTGTTGGATATTTAAAATGTCTTCCAGTTAGATGTTCATTAGAATTTAAAGTTTGCTGATCTGTAGGAAAGTATTCTTGCATTATTATTCCATTACATTACTTGAAAATAGTTTCAAAACAACATTGTGATTTATTGCAATAACTTCTGGGACAATTTAACGTCCAGGAACATTTGTTATCATGACAGGACTATGACAGTCTCCTTTGTTCTGTAAATGTAGTGGCGGCCATCATGGACCCGTCTGCAGAAATGAAGGTTTTTGTTCCTGGAATCTGAGTTTTCTGTTTCTCTTGGCCTCTTCATCGCTGAGTGGCCTTCCAGCCCGTAGGAGCTGCTTCAGCTGGATGTCTGAATGTGTTTCTGCTCCAGGATCGAGTGGACGAAGGTGAGCGCTGAGGAGCAGAAACGACTGGGACGGGTCCGGCAGCGGGACGGGGAGTTCTGGTGAGTTTCTGCTTCCAAACATGAAGCACAATGAGGCGGTTCTGCTTCATGAAACACCCGGAAGCTCGTCAAAACATCTCAGATTTCCAGATTTAATCTGCTTTTTTTAAAATTGATTCATAGGATCTGTAATAAAGAAAGAAATTAGAAATGACAGGAAATAGTTTGAAAAAGTGAGTTGAATAACGGAGTATTAGAACCAGGCTACGAAAATGTTTGTTTAGTTGTAAGAACTAAGTCATAATAAAGACGGAAATTTACCAGAAATACGTCTTAAAATTAAGAGAAAAAAACCCCAGAAATAATAAATTTTTTTGTTTATATTTTATTTTGGAGTTCTCCTAAAATCACAACTTTATTCTGGTCATATTAAGACTATTTTGTGTTATTTCAACTTTGTTATCATATGATTGTTACTATGACTGAATTATAACATTATAGCTTATCTTAGCCTCACTGTTATAGACACGTTCCAGTGTGACGTCAGACGCTCAAAATCCCGCCTGGACGTCAAAAAGCTGCTGGCTAACTATGATTAGCATTGGTTTTAGCTGTTAAGTTATCAATATAACACACTAAATCTTAAATGTACGCCTGATATATAAAAGAAAAAGGGACGCAGTGCTTTGCTACACTACGACAACTAGATAACAAGGTCAGGAAAAAGTTTTAATTAAGAATAAAAATAGCAAGGCAGAGGGAAGTAGTTCAGTTATGTTAGCTTGACTTTGACAACCGTAACATGTATAAAAATGTTAGAGCGGGTGAGCTAATCTACCACCGTGTTATCTTAGCTAATAGCAGCGGTAGCTAATCTACCGCAGCATCACTTATTAATAATCGCAAAATAAACATCAATCCCAAAAACCTAAAACTGTAACGAACTGGATGTTCTGTTCTGTATGTGGTTCATGTTTGAGGGTTTATAGTGTTGAATCCGGAAACAGGAAGTGACGTTGCTGTCAGTTGCTATGGCAACGAGTCTGCACGTAGCCTAGCCGAAACAGAGAGCTAGAGGGGAAAAAGTGGTTTTGAGTTGTTCTTTAACGGTTTTTCTGCGTTATTTTTTCCCTTTGCACTGAATTAAAAATTCTTTAATCTCCAGGTTTCATTTAGTTGGAGGTTCTACCGCAGCAGCGCGGCGAGTAAAAGAATCGTGTTTTTGCCCTCCAGCTTTCTGCGCATGCGCAAAGTTTCCGGATGTAAACAGCATGTATCGTGTCTGTGGCTCATGGTAGAATTGGCCTGAATTAAAAACTCCAAAATAAATGGAAGTTGTTAAAAACGCTTGTCAAACAAGATGGCCGCCTGGGCGTGCTGACATCTGAAAAAACAAATCCAGATTTTCCAAAACTTAAATCTCCAAAACCAAATATTCCACTAATAGATGGAATGGATCTCTGGTCTGGTTGGAGGCCGCGGTGTGGGTGAATGGGC
Organism: Poecilia reticulata; assembly: GCF_904066995.2. Lineage (NCBI taxonomy): Eukaryota > Metazoa > Chordata > Actinopteri > Cyprinodontiformes > Poeciliidae > Poecilia > Poecilia reticulata. Next base: position 32,047,455 of record NC_088842.1, read on the forward strand.
TTCCTGCTCTGACTGTTTGTGCCGCCGTCAGGATGTCGGTGTCAGACTTCCAGCTGCACTTTGACGCGATGGAGGTGTGTCACCTGACGGAGGCGCAGAGCGCGCCCGGCTCTGACGTGTCGCCGTGGAAGTGCGTCATGCATCACGGAGCCTGGATGCCGAACATCACAGCTGGAGGACATCCTGAAAGCAGTGAGACATTTTAACGTTTGCAGCCATTTATGATCCAGTATGGGAAAAACCTCAGAGCAGTTTGACGACTAATCAGTTTACAGTAAAGTGGAAGGAAAATTATACATGTTATTTAGATATTTATGCTATTAAGAAAAGTAAATTGGGTTGAGTTGGGGGGCGTGACCAGCAGCAGCTGATTTGGATTTAAAGAGACAGAATCATAAAAACTCATACTGAAGAGCTAATAGGAAAACTACTTTGATCCTCAGGAATATAAACTCTGTTTACCTGTTGACTTCAGATCATGGCGGTGTGTGTGTGTGTGTGTATGTGTGTGTGTTTTCCAGACTTCTTCTGGCAGAATCCCCAGTTCCTTTTGGTTCTGTCGGAGGTGGACAGAAACAGCCAAAAAGGCTGCTCCTTTGTTGTGGCCGTCATGCAGAAATATCAGAGACGCCGAGGCATTAATCTCGCTGTGGGCCTGCATATATACCCGGTACACACACACACACACACACACACACACACACACACACACACACACACACACACACACACACACACACACACACACACAGAGGAAGATACGGTCCTGAAGTCAGGTATCGATGCATTAATGACCCAACTTTAGAACAAAACTCTAGAATAAGGTGTGGAGGAGGACTTGCACTGCAAATCCAGAGTATTTTTCTAGTGCAAAAATACTTGGTAAGTTTTATGTTTTTGCAGTGTACTCCAAGTATTTTGGTTTAGTTTTTTGTGCAAATATTTTAGTTCACTTAAAACTAACTTACAAGTACATTTTTAGCAAGAAACAGGAGTAAATAATTCCTTAATATTGAGAAAAAGTTCCAGTTCAGGCAGATTATTTCACTCATAAAATGGAGAAAAAGTGAAATAACGTGTCAGTTTTTGTTTTGTGTTTTTTACAGTGTGGAGCTTCCAGCTTCCAGCTTCTGTTAGTGAAGAAGCAGGAGATGCCGTGATGTTTACATCGTCTCTGTAGTGATAACGTTAGCTGAAATGTTCCTGCTAGCTGATCTGGTTTTAACGTTTGTTCTGGTCCGATTTGCCAACATGGATTTAAAAACTTGTAATAAAACGTGTTTGTGTCTCCAGGCTCATCCTCAGAACAACTTCCTGTCAGCGGAGGATCTGCGGAAAGGCTTCCTCTGCTGGACGCACTACTCGACGTGGCCGGAGGTCGTCCTCCGCACCTCGCTCCCTCCGGGTCGCTACATCATCATCCCCTCGACCTCTGAACCCAACCAGCAGGGGGAGTTCCTGCTCAGGGTTCTGACGGAGCCGGGCAGCGACGCCACGTCGGTTTCTATCATTTACCTTTTTATTGTAGTTTTATTTCATTTGATTGATTAAGTTTTAGTCTTTGTTAGTTATTATTAGTTAAATATTGTTTTAGTTTAGTTTTTAGAGTGTGTTTCTGGTTTTATTAGTTAAATACAGGTCAGTTTTTATTAGTTATTGAAATAGCTTCTGTTTTTTTATACTTTTACTTTTTTTCAAACTATGAAAAAAAGTATTTTTTGATGATCTTTAAAAATCATTAAAACGAGAGAATGATTATTCATCTCTAACATTTGTCTCATAAATAATATAAAAATATTCAAAAATAAGTTTTTTTTTACTCTTAACTTAAATAATTTTAAATCATTTTGATTCATTATGTCCCCAAGCGAAAAAGCCAGAGAGCTGAATGAGGTGTACTTTCTTTTTCCCCCTGACTGTGTGTTTTATTTGAATGTTTTTGTTTCAGTCCGGCTCACAAGCCGACGCCGCTCGACGTTTTGTCGAAGAGAGAGGTAACGCAAAGTTTTCATTTCTCCCAAATCAGAGTTAGGATCGCGTCCTGTGACGTAAAACAGACTCAAAAGGTTTTTCAGCTTTTAAAACATTTACTAACATTTTAACTAATTATTCATAAAAGAAAATCTGTAAGAACCAGAATCTGATTCCTCTTTGGAGCCTGCAGTTCCTATGTGAGCCAGAGGTGGCGCCAAACCCTGAAACAAACCGTCAAATCAGGTTTTTATTTTTTGTAGTTTGGTACGAAAAGCTTGTTAAAAATAATCGCAGCACAAAAGAATATTTAATTTTTAGATCTAAAAGTACAAAAAAAATATAATTGATTTATACATCAGCTCAAAGATAAACAAAGGAAATATTTTAATTAAACAAAGAAATTAGTCAGGACTTATGAATAATTTTGAATCCAAACCTTAAAATTTTTTAAGTTTTTAATTTTTGGCTTTTTATAATAAATGCGTTAAGTTTTGGAGTAAAAAATATAAATTTATGTTGGACATTTTCAGCAATAAGACAAGAAAATGGGTCACTGTTTAAATGTTTAATAAATTAGCTAAAAGCAGATTCAGTTGCATTAAAATCTTCCTTTGAGTAAAAGTTTCTGATATAAATGTCCCGTTTTTTTCCCTGAGTGGAGCCAGGAAAACGTCCTGCTGCGGATGTTTGAGCCGATTTATTTATTCTGTCTCGTTTGGACAGAAGTGGCTGATTGAAGGTTTGTGATTTTACCTGCAGCGTTCGTTTCCTCACCAGGCGGCGCTGCCATCAGACGCAGCCATCAGAAAGCTTTTCCAGCGGCACAGCAACCAGGTGAGGCCCGTTCAGAACCACAGGTTCTGGTTCTGGACGGGGACTGGGAAACTGGAGGACTTCTGATCCTTTAACGTGATTCAGGTTCAATCAGGTGTTTTCAAGGCCTGGAAAGTGTTTAATATTCAGACAGAACAGTTCTGTCATAAAATGTAACGTTTGATTAAAAGGCCAGATGTGGACAATGAGTTTTAATAAAATATAATAATAATAGTAATAAAAATAAAACGGTTTTTTAAAATTAAATCAGACTAAACTTTTCTTGTTTTATGTCGGTCATAATTGCCACAATTATTCCTTTTTGCTAAATGCCAGAAAATTTAGCAAGAAGGAACGGTCTAGTCAAAGTCTGAAAACAATTCCTCCGTAGTTTTTAATGACAGTGAAACAACCTGTCGTTAAAAAACAGGTTGTTTCACTTTCCCAACCTTAATAAAAAAATTTTCATACTGGTAAAATCCTGGAAATTCCTTGAATTTCCTGTAGGTGTTTTCAAGGTTTGGAAAGTTTTTGATTTCTGCATGAAGTCCTTGAAAGTTTTTGATGTTCAAACTGCACAGTCTGGAAATAAAGTTCAATATAATGTTTGATTAAAAGCTTACATTTGGGAAAACATTTAAATTTGAAACGAGACATCCTTGAAAATCCTTGAAAAGTTTTGAATTGTTCCTTGTGTTTGTGTGTCCAGGAGGGTTTGTGTAAACCTGTGCGGCTGCAGCGGCTGCTGACCGAGGCGCTGCAGGATGGAGGTTCGTTTCTCTCCATGTTTCCTCTCAAACCACCACATTTCACCGGCTCCCTGACTAACATGGCCGCCTGTGGTGTGTTCAGTGTTGGCAGGAAGTGAGCGGTACCTTTCTCTGGAGCACTGCAAGAGCCTGGTGGTCCTGATGGACGTATCCTCACAGAACCCGCCGGGACGCTTCGGCTCAAACAGACCCAAACCGGTTCCTACATAAACAACATGTTTGTTAAAGAGAAAATATAAAAACAGGAAGCTGCTAAACTGCTTCCTCTGCAGTTCCACTTTGAGCCAGAGGTGGCGCCAAATCCCAGTATGTTAAAATCGGTCATCTGGAAACTGTGACGCTAACAGGCTTTTTCTGATTTGGTACAAAAAGCTTGTTAAAAGTACTCACCGGCCAAAAAATTGCATTATTTTTGAAAACTAAAATTTAAAAAATATATTCTGGATTTATATATCAAAAAAGAAATAAAAAAAGCAAACGATATTTTAATTAAATCTTAATTAAACATATGAATAACTTTCAACCCAAAACAGTCGGGATGTTTCAGTTGAAAACTTTTAGGTTTTAGTTTCTACAGAGTGCGGACTCTGATGCGTTCGAGGACAGTCGGGATGTTTCAGTTAAATACTTTTAGGTTTTAGTTTCTACAGAGTGCTGACTCTGCGCTGCGTTCGAGGACAGTCGGGATGTTTCAGTTGAAAACTTTAAGGGTTAAGTTTCTACAGAGTGCAGACTCTGCGGTGCGTTCGAGGACAGTCGGGATGTTTCAGTTGAAAACTTTAAGGGTTTAGTTTCTACAGAGTGCAGACTCTGCGGTGCGTTCGAGGACAGTCGGGATGTTTCAGTTGAAAACTTTAAGGGTTTAGTTTCTACAGAGTGCAGACTCTGCGGTGCGTTCGAGGACAGTCGGGATGTTTCAGTTGAAAACTTTTAGGTTTTAGTTTCTACAGAGTGCTGACTCTGCGCTGCGTTCGAGGACAGTCGGGATGTTTCAGTTGCTTGCCTTGACCTGGCTGTTTTCTGCAGAGCCAAGGCAAAGCGAAGCTGAACTGGTCCGACTTCCAGCTGCTGTGGGACAAAATCAGGAAGTGGACGGTAACCATAGCAACACCGGCGTCTCTCACGGCGCCGTCTGTCCCGCGGCTGCAGACATTTTCATTCCTTCGCAGGAAAACATGAGATGTTCCGGTTTTTTACTCGCTCTCTGCCCCTTTTCTATGTTGTTGTTTTTGTTTTTAGGATATCTTCCTGGTCCATGACACGAATAAAACTCACCACCTGGAGTACAAAGAGGTCGAACCGGCCCTGAAGGCAGCAGGTAGGTGGAGCGCAGCAGCGGAAACCATTAAAGTTTCTCATTATAACGAGATAAAACTGGTTTTGTGTTATTAAATCTGTTTCCATGGAGGTTATCTGGTCAGTTTTCTATCTGATGATAAAATCTCTTGTAACGAAATTAGTTCAGTATATATAATTTTAACGAGATAAAAATCTCGTTAAAACGAATAAATTCCTCATTTAAGGAAAAGTAAAACTTATTAAAAAGGAGTAAAAAGCGACTCAAGGTGTTGCTGTTTCACTCTTACAACTTTTCTTATTCAACAGAAAACATTTTGATTTAAATGTAAATCTTATGAAGAGTTTTTTTTAACATTGTTAAAATGTCATGAATGCTAATGCTAGTTAGCATAGCCACTGATGACGGTGGATAAATGGTTTTTCTGTAACGGTAATTTGTTTCTCCAGCAGTAGCACATGTAGCAGCGAGTGCATGAGGATGATTGACAGCGCTGAGCCCCACCTCTTGGCTCTGATTGGTTGTTTTTGGTGCATTTCTTCAGACAGCAGCTCAGGGAGGAGATCGATGTTTTCACAGATTATCTGTCTCATGGTGACAGTTTAAACAAATACGTTAAAAATTTATTTTATAAAAACAAACTCCATGCTGCAGCTTTAAGTTTTTAATCTAAAGTTTCAGCTTCGTTGTGTTTTATGGTCTGGTTTTCCACATAATCTTCCTCATTGTGAATTTCTCTCTGGCATTTTGTTAAAAATGAGATGAATCGGCTCTGGAGTTTTAGTTCGGAGTAACGAAGACTCCTGTCGCCGCTACGTAAACCAGAAGCCGCTGGTTTTTGCTGACCGCTGCGTCTGCTGCAGGCATCATGGTGAATGATCTGGTGATGCAGCTGGTGGGACTGAGATACACGGAGAGCGACCTGACCATCAGCTACCCCGGCTTCCTGTTCCTGCTCATGAAGATGGAGAGCATGATCCGTAAGAGCGGCCAGGAAACTCAGACTGCTTCCTTCTTCTTCTGCTGACAAATTTCATGATGCAACCTGGAGCTAAAAGCAACACTGGGATGGAAAACTCCATTTCATTCCTTTAGAGCCTAGTGTCACTAATTCGCATCATACCTACATTTACTCAAATATGGATGCAATGATGAAATAATTTAACACCTGATCATCCATCTCTGTATAAATCCATCAGGATTTCTGATTCATTTCTGGTTTTATTTCTAAATTAATGTTTTTAATCATGATTCTTCCCAGAAAAGGAGAAAATTCAAACTTCATTATTGCTTTCTTCTTCTTCTTCTTCTTCAGACAAATTTCAAGTTCATGACGTAATGGGACTCGGAACCATAACAATCAGCTACACACAGGTAAGAACAGGAACTAATTAAAGCTTAAAATAACATAAAAGTTTTAACAATTTTAGTAAAAACTGACTGGAAATCATCAGAAATTCCCAGGAAGAGTTAAAGGGCCATTTCAAACCATCCGAAGTTCATAATTATACAGAGAAAATTATTGCAATAGAATGCAAAACCTTATATAAAATGTTTTATATTTATAAAGTGTTTCTAAGGTATTCATAGAAATCTTTTCTGCCCCAACAAATATTGACGCCCTGGGCTACTGCCTGCAGGGGCATGGATAAAAAATATAAAAATTAGAATAAGAGACTTTACTGTAAAGACAAATTTACAGCATGAGGAGAATAATGAGGAAGTTATTAAAAATGGCAACATTAAAAAAACGTACAACTAATTTAGAGGAAACGGGAACAAAATGTACAGAAATACACTGCAAAAACAACATTTTTGAAATAAGACTAAACTAAGTTATGACTGACTTTTCAGCAAAATATAGGAGCTTATTTTAAGACTGTAAATCCTTAATATAGATAACTTTACTAGTTCTATTGGCAGATAATTTCACTTACTGGAAAATTTATTTTATAAATTAAATTTACGAGTGTAACAAGGATTTTTCATCAATATTAAGGATTGGGCTCCTTGGGCTGCCACCTTATCGTGGTGGAGGGGTTTGAGTGTCCCAATGATCCTAGGAGCTATGCTGTCTGGGGCTTTATGCCCCTGGTAGGGTCACCCAAGGCAGACAGGTCCTAGGTGAGGAACCAGACAAAGTGCAGCCCGAAGACCCCTATGATGAATACGAACTTTGGCCCCACTCTGGAGCCAGGCCTGGAGGTGGGGCACGATGGCGAGCGCCTGGTGGCCGGGCTTTTACCCACGGAGCCCGGCCGGGCTCAGCCCGAAGAGGAGACGTGGGTCCCCCTTCCGATGGGCTCATCACCTGTCGGAGGGGCCAAAGGGGTCGGGTGCATTGTGCTATGGGCGGCAGCCAAGGGAGGGGACCCTGGCGGTCTGATCCTCGGCTGCAGAAGCTCTTGGGACGTGGAACGTCACCTCTCTGGTGGGGAAGGAGCCGGAGCTAGTGTGCGAGGCTGAGAGGTTCCGGCTAGAAATAGTCGGCCTCACCTCGACGCATGGTTCTGGTTCTGGAACCAGTCTCCTTGAGAGGGGCTGGACGTACTTCCACTCTGGAGCCGGAAAAGGGTAGAGTGCCTTCTCCGGGTCAGGGGGGTCGTCCTGCCTCAAGTGGAGGAGTTTAAGTATCTGGGGATCTTGTTCACGAATGAGGGAAGAAGGGAACGGGAGATCGACAGGCGGATTGGGGCAGCGTCTGCCGTGAAGCGGGCGCTGTACCGGTCCGTCGTGGTGAAGAGAGAGCTGAGCCAAAAAGTGAAGCTCTCGATTTACCGGTCGATCTACGTTCCCACCCTCATCTATGGTCATGAGCTTTGGGTCATGACCGAAAGAACGAGATCACGGGTACAAGCGGCCGAAATGGGTTTCCTCCTCCGCAGGGTGGCTGGGCTCTCCCTTAGAGATAGGGTGAGAAGCTCGGTCATCCGGGAGGGACTCAGAGTAGAGCCGCTGCTCCTCCACGTCGAGAGGAGCCAGTTGAGGCTCGGGCATCTGGTCAGGATGCCTCCTGGACGCCTCCCTGGTGAGGTGTTCCGGGCACGTCCCACCGGGAGGAGGCCTCGGGGAAGACCCAGGACACGCTGGAGGGATTACGTCTCTCGGCTGGCCTGGGAACGCCTTGGGATTCCCCCGGAGGAGCTGGAAGAAGTGGCTGGGGAGGGAAGTCTGGGCCTCCCTTCTGAAGCTGCTGCCCCCGCGACCCGACCCCGGATAAGCGGAAGAAAATGGATGGATGGATGGATATTAAGGATTTAACCTAAATCCTGTGTTTTGCTGAAAAAGTTACTTGAAAGTTTTCGTCTCAATTCAAGTGAACTGAGACGTTTAAAGTAGAAACTAAAATACTTGGTAAGATTTTGTGTATTTTCAGTGTAAATGAAAATGCTGCGACAGACACCATTTTATTTTACAGACTTTAAACTTAAATGTCTTGATGATTTTAAAGTCTGAAAACCTTCCAGCGTGTTTTATTTTGAGTGATCTGATCTGACTTCCTGTTTGACGAGTCTCAACCGTTTCCTGCTCTCTGATTGGTTCCAGTGGCTCCACATGACCCTGTACAACTGAGGCGGACCCGCTGCACCCGGATCCACTTCGTTTCGCTTCCTTTTCATTTTATTCTCCCACATGTGAAACTTTTATTCTCCGTGATCAGAATCTGCTCATTTAGATCTTTGGAAGAAATTTTAAATTTCATTTATTACCAATTTAATCCAATTTTAAGCATCGAATGTTGAGTCTGGTGAAAATATTTCAATAATTAATAAATTCAGCTTTTATTGATTATTTTATCGTCTGTTTATTCCTCTGAAATTTATTTTATAACTGGATTTAAACATGAAGGAAAGTTTTACAATTTAAAAATATTATAAATACAAAATATTTTATTTTCTCTAATTTCCATCTAAAAAAATACTCTATTCATCCTAAAGAGAAATATTTATTCAGGCTAATAGCAGTGAATAGGAAGTCTCCTGTAGCAGTCTGTATTGCAGCGTTCCAGATGAAGCCTCTGACTGAAGATGCTCTAGTTTGGTGAAGTTTTTATTTTTGTTGATGTTCATTTTATGATTAATCCTGATTTGCACCATCATCTCCAGAGGTTCCAGTCGTCCCAAAACATTTTTAAAATTAAAATCAAATATACCATGAACTGAAATAAAAAATAAAGCATGAAATATTTAAGTTTTTTTTATATATAGTACAAGTTTTCCTTGTTAAAATGGCATCCATTTTGCTCTTTTGAAAAAAAACTTAAATCTTTTCTTAGAAATGGAAACGGGATCAAAATGAGTCTCAATTTGAAAACACTTCCTGTATTCAATTAAAATCAGATTTGGGTGCAACATGGTGGACTTTAGAGTGCAAGCAGATTCAGTCCTGGTTACCATGACGACGGAAGGAAACTGGAAAACCTGGATTAGTTAGATTTTAATTTAAGACTTGCAGTTTTGTCCCAATTTATTCTTGAATTGCGTCGGTGGGCCGTAAAAAATGTATCCAGTGACCGCAAATGGCCCCTAAACCCTACTTTGAGCACCATTTGTTTTAGACTGTTGGGTCTCCAGTCCAGACAAACAGAAGTATTTATATTCTTCTCCTCCAATGATAGAAAAACTCAGAAGTTTATTTATTTTTTTGGTTGTTTGATGAATTTACATGTTGATTCCAGCAGGTGGCAGCGTGCACATGATAAACCAACCAAAACAATGCGTTAATTAAAGGATTAAAAGTGTTAAAGGGTGATTTTTATCATAACATTTTCCCAACATGTTTTAAACAAACCTATAAAATAATTCCAGAGTTAAAACCTTTAATCCCAGATTAAAGGAAGAGACGAGCCGAGGCGTTTTGTAAGGAAACCTTTTATGTGTGCTTTGTGAAAGTCATGTATCATTAGACAGAAGGCGTTGCAGTTTCCAGTACAGCAGATAAGGTTCGATATTAAAGAGTACAAAAAAAGGAAAAAAATAATAATAATCACCATTTCTGAGTTCATTTCAACCTAACGGGGAAAAAAGAGGGAGGAAAACTGATTTCCCCCCCGTTTGATCCGCCCCTCCGGCCGCCTCCCCCTCCTCCCTCGTTAGTGGCGGATGTTACTCCAATTACCCGAGCGAGAACTCGGTCAGAACATGATTGCATAGTTTCTGGTTTTTCTTAATTTGGTTGCGGTTTGACATGATGGGAGCGTTTAAATAAGTACACCCCTCCTCTGGGAAGGGAGGAGCGGGACGGAGGACGTCTGCTAGAAATCCAGGAAACTTCAGAGATAAATTTGAGTATTTGTTCGGATGGGCGAGCAGGAAGCCGGCCGAGCCACTGGGGAACCCCCCGACCCCGCCGCCTGGAAATAAACAACCGGCTCTGGGAGGAGAGGAAGAGCCCCCCCCCCCAGCATATATCTCTCTAGGATCTAATACACAGACCTTGCCAGCTGCTGTAGGAGACCCTGACCTTTGACCCCCCGACCCCTCCCACCTGGCAAGAAGAAACAAATTATAATAAAATAAACAAAATTAGCATAAGTATCAGATTAGCTTGTGTGATTCCCCCCCAGTCCAGAATGCTGCCCCCCCCGCCCCAGTTTGACCCACAAAACAAAACAAAAACCAAACGGGGTGAACTCAGGAAGTGCTGCCCTTGGATGTGCCCGTTCTAAACCTTCAGGACCTCCGGTTGAATCAACAAGCCGCGTGTCGGACAAATATTCTGGGAATCAAACGGGCACATCCGGGGGCAGCTCTCAGAACCCCTGGACCCCCCGGGCCGCGCCGCCTCCTCCTCCTCTACAGGTCGCTCTCTCCGTACAGCGCCGTGGAGAACGACATGTAGTCCAGGGCGCCGGGGACGCCGTCGGGCCCCGCGTACGGCGCCATGCGGGCGATGCAGTACTCGGCCTGGTCCGGCGGCAGCTCCCTCCGCAGCTCGTCTGCCGTGATGAAGTTCTGATGGGAGAAAGACGAGAGCAGAGAGACTGAAGCGACTCACGATGAACGGAGAGAAACAGCTGGAAATATCTACAGAACGACGGAGGGAGAGAGAGAGAGAGAGAGAGAGAGAGAGAGAGGGACGACTCGCCGGAGCGTTTGAAAGAAAATCACCTGCAGCAGCGACGAACAAACACGCTCTGACGCATAAAACCTTCCTGTAGAGTGAATCTGTACATTTTGTGAAAAAAAAATCTAATTTGAAAAACTTGAGTTACTAGAAGGTTAGTTGATTAAATCCATCATTGGATTCCAAAGGAAGTTAAAAACAAAAATTACAATAAAAAAAGATTTAAAAAGCTGAATGAGTTGAAGGTAGCCGGATCGGACCCGTCTAAACTCTGGAGTCTCAAAAAGAGCAACGTTCAGCTTAATACTTCATGTATTTTAAAATACCAAAAGTGAGGCTTTAGTGTCCTGAATGAGCTGCCAAACATTTATATAATTATAAAATAAGGCAGGAAAAGGAAGTGACAACAGGTTCGTTTGGCGCCGGCGGTCCGGACCCGTCCTCCACTCACCTTGTCTCCAGCCAGGATCTTGAAGGAAGCGATGACCTGGTCGGCCGTGTCCGTGTCGGTCGTTTCCCTGGACATGAAGTCGATGAAGGCCTGGAAGGTCACGAAGCCGGAGCCGTTGGGATCTACGATGCCCATGATGCGGTTGAACTCCCCGTCGCCCTGGCAACCAAGAGAGCAGCACAGGTTAACCGGGGCGAGGCGGCGGCGGCGGCTCGGGTCGGACACAGAGGTTACTGACGGGAGGAAAACATCCAGAGAACTGGGTGTTTCACTTCCCAGCATGCATGAGGACGGCGCGGTCTGATCGAAGGTTAACGTAGGACGGAGACAGAAGACAAACGTCTGGGGTGATTCATGCCGAGACGACTGGACAAATGGACGAGGAGAGAAAACGAAGACGTGACGTTTACAGAAGTTCAGGCGTCTGCAGGTGAAGAGGAGGAAACTCTGAACTTGGTCCTGATGGATTCAATCGGTTCTGACCCGGAGTGCTATAAAAAACACGATCCGGCTGCAAATAACGATCATTTAAGCAACCGATTAATCGACTACTCTGACGATTAATCGGTTACTCTGACGATTAATCGATTACTCTGACGATTAATCAGTTACTCTGACGATTAATCAGTTACTCTGACGATTAATCAGTTATAAAGTTGTCACATTCTGCAGATTTTTCACTTTAACACGAAATCAGAAATTCACTAAAAGATGCAAATAAAACTATTAATTCCTTTTAAATAAGGAAAACTTTTCACTGCCTAAAATGCAACAACATTCCTTTAGTGAACTCTAAAAAACTAAATGTGAAAAGCTCAATTCTTTCTGCTTGGCTTCATACAGCATAGGGCTGATTTGGTGAACTGATCAATAATTGATAGCATAAGGTGATCAACAGGATCCTTTTTCTTTTTTTTATTTTACAAAATTTGGAGCCAAACCTGCCACTTTCTGGGAGAAACAGACAAAAATGTTTCTTTTTAATCTTAAATGCAAAATGTATTTATTTTTTATACAGTTTGGGCCTGATTCCTGCTCTGAGTAAAAAGTACAGCCTTTTTTTTAAAAAAAAATTGCGTTCTCCAGTTAACGATTAATCGATGACTAAATTAGTTGATGATTAATCGTTTTAAGAAGTTCAGTCTCTGCTTCGTCCCGGTGAGTTTTCACCCTGCAGACGCCCTGAGGAACACCAGGCTGCAGCAGCAGTACCAGACTGTTTCCTGTAGAAATGAGCAGAGCCCGGAAATCATCCGACACCATCTGACCCGATCGCTTCTGCAGCCGCCGCAGCACAGCAAAGGTCGAAGGTCATGGAGACGAGGAAAGGACGGACAGAGATATAGAGAGGTGGAAGATGTGAAGATAAAAACCACAGACAGTTAACAGCTGCAGTAAAAAAGACAGAGAGAGACAGACAGGCGGCTCAGAGCTACAGAGACCCCTGGTGGACAGACAGGAACATCACAGCTGCCCGATCGCCACGACAACGACCAAAGACACCCGGACCAGCCGGGGCCGACGCGGCTGATCGCTGACCCGACTTCACCTCCAACTTAAATCTACAAACTGACTGTTTAAAATAAATAACTGAGGAAAAATGTGTCTTAAAATAATTTCTCCTCTTATGGTCTCTAATATACGGAAGCCTTTTACTGCCAGAGATGGGAAAGAAATTCAGGAGCAACATGTTGGTACGAGAAACTTTCCAGTTTCAACAAAATAAAAAAAACTGATTTCTCTCAATAAAACCGAAATATCTTCTCTTAAATAAGAAAAGCTGTAAAAATAAAACCTCTTGAGTTGTTTAGACGTCAGAGGAGAAAACAGAATGTCAGGAGCGTAAAGTTTCTGACTATAAAACTCGTCTTCTATTAACATCGTCAGACTAATTTTGGAAAGACTCACATTTTAAGAAACTCTCCTTTAAACAACTTTCTCGTCATGAAGAGTTTCGGCTCCTGAATTTATTTCCAAGCTCCAGCAGTTAAACGTTTCTGCACTAAAGGGATTAAAATCCGTCTTTATTCTGCATTTATTACAGTTTTTAAAGAAACAGCAAAGTAAAAGCTCAGCCCTGACAGCTGATTTCAGGGCTGGAGGCGTGTCAGCGATGGCCGCCGGCTCCGGACACCCGGGCCCCGGCTCCCGACACCCGGGCCCCGGCTCCCGACACCCGGCTCCCGACACCCGGGCCCCGGCTCCCGAGCCCCGGCTCCCGACACCCGGGCCCCGGCTCCCGAGCCCCGGCTCCCGACACCCGGGCCCCGGCTCCCGACACCCGGGCCCCGGCTCCCGACACCCGGGCCCCGGCTCCCGACACCCGGGCCCCGGCTCCTGACACCCGGGCCCCCGCTCCGGACACCCGGGCCCCCGCTCCGGACCCGGCTGCTCCTACCTGCTTGTCGTTCTCCACATCGTAGCCCAGACTGATCAGACAGGCCTTGAACTCCTCCGCCTTCAGGCCTCCACTGTGATCCTGCGGTCGGCCAGACAGCCGTCAGAGCGACGCATCATGAGGATGAAGGGAGAGGAAGGGATGGACGGATGATGGGATGGATGGATGATGTGATGGATGGACGGACAGACGGACATTGAAGGATGTTTAGACGAAGTCAAAAACACAGCAGACACGATGAGTCTGATGACAGAGTGACTGAAACACGGCGGAGGGATGAACGCTGTGACCTTCTCATCCTTATGATGCTTCCAGTTTAACAAAACCACAGAGAGGGACACCATGACTCGACTGGCCTAGTTAAAGCAACTGAAAACAAACACTCTGCTGTCAAAGTACGATTGAAAAATGGTGAAAAATACGAGTCATTCTAGAAAAATCTAAAGGAATATTATTCCCTGTTCTTATTAAAACTGCTGTTAATTCGAAAGAAGCCGGCCCACAGCCTCATGGAGCCGCCACTGTGCTTCATCAGCAGGTCTGAGGGGCTTGAATTTGATTTAATGTGAGTTACAACAACATTTATTGGGACCAATAAAGTATTTTTCAAACTAAAATATTCATCCTTGGTTTCAGTCGATCCCAATTCCGATTTATCGCAGAAATCCGATTTTATTTTCTGTGGTCATCTAATGAAATCCGACAGAATCAGACTTCTGTGTAAATCAGACGGTTTGCAACTCTAAAGCAAACAGCAGAAGAAGAACGACGGCGTCCCACAGCGGCGCTCCGTTTATGGGAATCAAAATGGCCGCCGCCGCCGTCAGAGGGCGGAGTTTAAAGCAGCTAAAAACAACCCGGCTGCTCGCCGCCGTCTGATCAACATCTCAAGAGAAAAACACCAGTAAATGTTTCAATCTGTAAAATCTAAAGCTTCCTGTTGCGGCTCAAGAGGAGAAGGGCGGAGTGGCCAGTGACCCCTGACCTTGTCGAAGTGGTTGAAGGAGGCGCGGTACTCGAACAGCTGCTCCTGGCTGATGCCCTTGGCGTCGCGCGTCAGGATCTGGTTCTCCACCTCGTTGATGGTTCTGGCGATGGTGGTGAGCAGCTGCTCCCAGCCGACACGGAGGTGCTGCAGCAGGAGACACACCGTTATCCAAACCATTCGCCGCATTTCCTCATCTGTGCCGAGTCGCATCAAAGAAGCATAAGACTCCATTTCAAAGTGCTGGAGTTCTTCTTTGAATGGACATATTAGGTATGTTTGTGTCTATACACACACAGGTCTGGCCTCCGACAATGATCAGTTTCTCTGATTTTACTCTTCAGAGGTTTAAGGTTGGGTGAAATAAACATTATTTTATTCTACAAACTGACAGCATGTCTCTGAAATTCCAAGCAAAAATTTAGTATTTAATCAGAAAATGACAGAAAAAGATGCGGAACTTTAAGACCTCAAATAATGCAAAGAAAACAAGTTAATATCGATTTAGAAACAATTAAACTCTGGAAGAGTTCAGGCGTCAGCATGTGGTGGAACAACCTGGAGGTTTTCAATGGGGTCAGAGCAGCTTCCTCTTTTTTCACATTATTTATCGACTAAAAATATCAAAAATACTTTATATCTTTATTTAAAAGACACTTGTATAAAATACAATGACTTAAATTATAATACTGCATCAAATCTGCGTCAACTGCAGGTATTTGAAACGTCCAGCAGGGGTCAGTGTTCAGGTCATTAACGCTTCATCATCCATGTCCTACAGAAAACAAACCGACTATTTGCTTGGTTTTATTTCATCTTTTGGTATTTTTGTCTTGATTCTGATAAAACGTGTCGGATGAACCTTGTTGCAGTTAATCTGATGCCAACCGAAAGCTTGTTTTCCGCTCAGTGGTATTTTACCTCCATGGTGTAGGACGTGTACTGGTTGTCAAAGATCAGCGCCTCCTGGATGTGCTGGTGGTGTCCCTCCAGCTTGTTGATCTCCGGCATGTAGGACATGATGGTCTTCTGGTAATCCTTCAGGTTGGTCAGCTGGTCCTCCAGGGTGCCGTTCATCTCGATGGATATCCTGCCGATTTCCTGTCGGCGCAAACGGAGCGGTTACGATCCGAACCGGCCGCCGGGAACATTCGCCAGCTCAGTGGTCCGTTACCTCCATCTTGGCCTGGATGTAGGCGCCGACTGAGTTGGCCTGGGCGGCGAACGTGGCTCTCAGCGTGTCGTTGGAGTTCTGTTTGTTCAGCTCGTCCTGCAGGGCGGTGTCGCGCTGCGGCACCATGGCCATGGCCTGCAGGACGCACAACGGGAGGCACGAAACGCGTTACTCTACGATCTGAACCAACGACGAGGTCCAAGGGTTTCACATTTCACAGGTCAGGAAAAAGTTTACATTTAAAACAATGTATATGAAGTAGGAAGTAGGTTAGCTGTGCTAGCTTGATTATGAAAACCTTAGCATGTAGATGTGCTGCAGAATTCAGTGCAAACAACCTGAAAACAACCTATGGATACGAGTGAATGCAGAGTAATGGCGCCTGCAGCGTCGCTAGCTGTAGCGGCTAACAGGCGACATCCAGTAATCCTCTGACAAACATCCACAGAGCAAAAAGAAAAATCCAACACCATCTTTATTATCCCTCTAAGGCAGTGGTTCTTAACCTTTTTTGAGGTACCGAACCCCCCAGTTTCATATGCGCATTCACCGAACCCTTCTTATTCCTCCTCCCCCCCGACACGCAACATACTTTGTGGTATTCTGATTTAGTAATGTAATTATATTAGCTGTGTTACCACCACTAGAGGCAGTACCAACCCCGAAAAGATGCGACTAAGGAGCAGATTTAGAAGTTCACTGAAAGCTACAGAATGTGGTAAAAACTGAGTTTTGCTGAAGTAACTAAAGACAAGTTCAAATCCATGCCGAGAGTGGAGCTCCTTCAATCAGGGCTCCTCCACAGCTCTGATTGGCTCAGCAATGTAACGTGATCCTCTGATTGGCTCAGCAATGTAACGTGATCCTCTGATTGGCTCAGCAATGTAACGTGATCCTCTGATTGGCTAAGGAATGTAACGTGATCCTCTGATTGGCTAAGGAATGTAACGTGATCCTCTGATTGGCTAAGCAATGTAACGTCATCCTCTGATTGGCTAAGCAATGTAACGTCATCCTCTGCAGCAAGTGATGGCAAAGCGGGGCGTCATCACGACTTTACACAGGTGAGTCTTTATCTCCGCGGCAGAGGCTCCGCCGAACCCCTGAGACCGACTCACCGAACCCCTGGGGTTCGATAGAACCCAGGTTAAGATCCACTGATCTAAGGAAACTTCTCCTCACTTGTAATTAGTTTTAAAGTGATGAAATAAACTGGAAATAAAACCCAAAAAAGATGCGAGGGATGATCCAGAGAGATAAGAATCTAAACAACATGATAAAACCTGAGGAAGATCAAATCTGTGACAGCAGCAAACGGACGGACGGCGTGAGGCCGGCCCACCTTCTCCCACTTGCTGTCGATGCTCTGGGGCGTGATGGTGGTGTAGGGGTTGGCGCCGCTCAGCTTGATGCCGTTGCTCTGGGCGATCCTCTGCACCTCGGCCTGGATGGCCTGGATGGCCTCGCGCTCCTTGTTGGCCTCCGGCAGCGTGGACTTGAACTGCTCATGGGCCGAGATCAGACCCTGGCAGGACAAACCAGAACCACATGTAGCTCCTCGTCGCTCAGTCATGTCTGCATGTCGGTTATGTCTAATGTAACATTTGATGCTTCTCTTTCCACCGTGTTTCAAATACAAATGTGTGTAAAAGTCTTTGTTTCAAATGACGTCATTTTTGCCACTTTCTTTTATTAGATTAATAGAAAGAAAACGATAAAATACTAAATGGGAACTCTGGGTTAGCCGTTAGCCTGTTAGCCGTTAGCCTGTTAGCAGCTACCTGGATCTCCTCGATGTTGTGAACGATGAACATGTCCTGCAGGTCCTCCATGGCGCCCTCCATCCAGTTGTTGAACGGCGCCGCCCTCTTGGCGTACTCCAGGTAGAGCTCATCTATCGACTCCAGCTGCTTCTCCGTTCTCTGGAGGCCAAAATACAAGATGGCGGTCAGAACGGATCAGTGACGACAAAACTTAAAGCTTCTTGGACCATTTATCAGGAATCAGAGCCATCACAGCTGCTGCTGTAAGGTAAAGATGAAGAACGTGGATGTAGTCTACAACAGTCCCACAGCATGATGCGACCTCTACCGTGGCTGGTACAATGTTGGGTTGAAAAGCTTTGCTGCAGTCGTGCTCATTAATAATGGATGAAAACTTTAAATGCATGAATTGGAAAACAAAAAATCTTCAGGGCTAAAATGATCAATCAGATTAATCACAGATTAAATTGATTAATCAACTAAAATGGTTTGAAAAAAGACATTTTGTTAGATGAGCGTATTTAGAGCAATAATAAAGTTAAAACTGTACAAACATATTTACATTTAAGAGAGAAAACCCCATCTTAAATGTTTTTCTGTGAATATTTTCTATCCAGAACCCATCAGGTCACAGTTTTAGCTTCACCTGGTTCAAAGTTTTAAAAATCCCACATTAAGCATCTTCTAATCTCCAATTATTAATCAGTTAATGCAAAAAAAATAAAATAATCACCCAATCAGCCCTGAACGGTTACGTCCAGCTGAACGGTTTGGTCGTTTCACCTGCCAGGATTATTTTAGCCTTTGCTGAATCTGATCAAGCATTCACCCAATTAATTATCGTTTTTTTAAAAATTAATTAATTTGTTCATTTAAAGCATTTATAATATTATACCAAAAAAATTAAGTGGTTAAATAAAAAATTGGCAGAATGTGCCAATTAATAAAATCCGATTATTGATCATCAAAATAATTGCTCCTTGCAGGTCAAAGCTAAAGGCTAAAGGCTCCTGACCAGAGCTGTTTGCAGACAGGAAGCACTTTTCCCATCATGCAACGCTGCAAACCTCGCAGCTGGTTTGAGTGTTTTACCTCCAGTGACTCTTTGCGGCTGTGGGTGAGCGATCCCAGGATGTCCCACTGTTCGCAGATCTTCTGGCAGCGAGTGTTGACGCTGGCGGCGTCGTAATAGTCCAGTTCACTGTTGGACGCATTGAGGCAGTGAGTTACAGCGCCCCCCAGAGGTTAGCCTGGCGTGTGTCGAAGCTCTCCTCTTTTCCTTACTTGAGCTCCTGAGCGATGGCGGCGATCTGCTCCACTCGGTCCTGGTGGGCCGCCAGGTCGCTCTCGAAGGCCTCGTGTTTCCGTAGCAACGCTTTCACCTCCGACAGAGTGGAGGTCTCGTAGTCCTTCTGGGTCAACATGGCCTCCTTACCTGCAGACGGATTCAAGAGTCATTCATTCACCTAACGACAGATTCAAACCTGACGATCTCGCTTCGACAGCAACACCAAGGCTGAAACGATTAATCACCGTTAATTTGATTCATCGTGATTAATCGAAGTAACGGTGATTAATCGAAGTAACTGTGATTAATCGATTGTTAAAACAATAGTAAGTGACTAAACATTAACTGGAGTATTCAGACTTTAACATGTACATTTACTGAAACGACGCCACACTCTGCATTTCCTGCTGCAGCTTATTCTGTTCCTCCTTTTAAACTGAAAACTAGTTTAATTTAAACTGAACAAAAATACATACATTATGTATTTAAGGTGAAAAACCACTTAAAATTATTCTATACAGTAGAAATACATTAAAATATGCAAACAATTCCTTTATAAGGAATTGTTTTCTTATAAACAATTCCTTTATAAGAAAATGAACATATAACCTAAAATGCAATAGCCGCACATCTTTAGAGAACATTTATACATTTTGCACATAAGAGAAAAATCTTTGTAAATATGTTTTATTTTATGTTACATTTTAGCTTCAATCTTTAGCTTAACCTGGTTCAAATTCAGTAAAAAAATCTATTTAGTCCCTTTTTATCAAATTATTCATCAGTTAATTAAAAACTTTACTGTAATTAATGAGATTTTCACTTAGAAAAACATTGGAAGTTTTTTCCAGCTGCAGATTCACGTGTTGCCAAAAATGATCAAGAAATGCTGATGCTGCATTTATGGTAATAAAATATTTACTCATTAAAAAAGAATTAGTTTATCTTCTTCTTAATGTATTTATAGGATTGCACAAAAAGATTTAAGTGGTTACATGAAAAATCTGCATAATGCGACTTTTTCCCCCCAATTAATTGTCAAAATAACGGTTCAACGTTCTAAGTAGAAAGAATAATGAGTTATTAAAATAACCGATAGTTGCAGTCCTAAGCCACACATTTAAACGAAGCAGAAACCTAAAACCTCGCCGCCGCCGTCGTACCGTCAGTCCAGGATTCGTGGATGGCGGCTTTCTGGTGGAACTTCTCAGCCAGATGCTCCAGTCTCTCCAGACGCCGGATCTCGCTCAGGATCCACTCCTCGTATCCCTTCTCCGCTCCCTCCAGGGTGTGCCACGCCGTGTTTATGTCCTGCAACACAAGCAGCACAGCCACCAACAGGTTAGCAGCGGAATCTGGGCCAAAGCTTTGGTTTAAATTAGAGCTTCTGCATTAATTTGGAATAAGAATTATTCCAGAATGATTTTGGAAATCAGAGGAAACTCCTCCCACAGTTTTGAAAAACTCTGCTGCGTTGTTGGGCTAACATGTGAACCATCTGACTGGCTGATGGAGCAGCTTAACAGAAACTTTAAAGCAGCAGCATGTGCTCCTGCATAGCTGAATAAATATTTACTTCAGAAGCCAACTATCCCTTTAAGCTAGCATTAGCATTTTAGCCAAGACTAACATCTGAAAACTTTCTCATGTTTCCACTCTCCCTCTGATTTTCCTGTGTTCATAGTGAGTAAAGACCACAAAATGTTCAACAATAATACAATTCTAGCTCATGTCGACTTCAATTTATTTCAAGTTGCTGGTAATGAAGGACGTTAGCAAACGCTGCCTATGGGTTAGCATACAGTTTGACTCTTGACCAGAATGAGGTAATTTAACATGAAGGTTTACGTACGGACACCATGCGTCCTTCTGACGGCATGAAGGCAGGTCTGTTGCTCAGTCTCAGTTTCGTCTGCAGAGTGTTGAAGCTGATCTCCAGCTGACACTTTTCCTGGACCTGAAACGGGAACAGAAGGTTCAGTAGAGGTCGGATCGTTGAGTAGAGGTCGGATCGTTGAGTAGAGGTCGGATCGTTCAGGGTTACTCAGAAAATATTCCACACGCAGTAGAGATCAGATCTCTATAGGAGAGGTCAGATCAGATCGTTCGGTAGACATCAGTAGAGGTCAGATCGTTCAGTAGGGATCAGGATCAGATCGGTCAGCAGGGATCGGGATCAGATCGGTCAGTAGGGATCGGATCGGGATCGGATCGGTCAGTAGGGATCGGATCGGGATCGGATCGGTCAGTAGGGATTGGATCGGGATTGGATCGGGATCAGATCGTTCAGTAGGGATCGGGTCGGTCAGTAGGGATCGGATCGGGATCGGATCGTTCAGTAGGGATTGGATCGGGATCGGATCGGGATCAGATCGTTCAGTAGGGATCGGGTCGGTCAGTAGGGATCGGATCGGTCAGTAGGGATCGGATCGGGATCAGATCGGTCAGTAGGGATCGGATCGGATCGTTCAGTAGGGATGGGATCGGATCGGTCAGTAGGGATCGGATCGGGATCAGATCGGTCAGTAGGGATCGGATCGGGATCAGATCGGTCAGTAGGGATCGGGTCGTTCAGTAGGGATCGGGTCGTTCAGTAGGGATCGGGTCGTTCAGTAGGGATCGGATCATTCAGTAGGGATCGGGTCGGTCAGTAGGGATCGGGTCGTTCAGTAGGGATCGGGTCGGTCAGTAGGGATCGGGTCGGTCAGTAGGGATCGGGTCGGTCAGTAGGGATCGGGTCGGTCAGTAGGGATCGGGTCGGTCAGTAGGGATCGGATCATTCAGTAGGGATCGGGTCGGTCAGTAGGGATCGGGTCGGTCAGTAGGGATCGGGTCGGTCAGTAGGGATCGGGTCGGTCAGTAGGGATCGGGTCGGTCAGTAGGGATCGGATCGTTCAGTAGGGATCGGGTCGGTCAGTAGGGATCGGGTCGTTCAGTAGGGATCGGGTCGGTCAGTAGGGATCGGGTCGGTCAGTAGGGATCGGGTCGGTCAGTAGGGATCGGGTCGGTCAGTAGGGATCGGATCGTTCAGTAGGGATCGGGTCGGTCAGTAGGGATCGGGTCGTTCAGTAGGGATCGGGTCGGTCAGTAGGGATCGGGTCGGTCAGTAGGGATCGGGTCGGTCAGTAGGGATTGGGTCGTTCAGTAGGGATCGGATCATTCAGTAGGGATCAGATCGTTCAGTAGGGATCGGATCGTTCAGTAGGGATCAGATCGGTCAGTAGGGATCGGGTCGTTCAGTAGGGATCGGGTCGGTCAGTAGGGATCGGGTCGGTCAGTAGGGATCGGGTCGGTCAGTAGGGATCGGGTCGGTCAGTAGGGATCGGATCATTCAGTAGGGATCGGGTCGGTCAGTAGGGATCGGGTCGTTCAGTAGGGATCGGGTCGGTCAGTAGGGATCGGGTCGGTCAGTAGGGATCGGGTCGGTCAGTAGGGATTGGGTCGTTCAGTAGGGATCGGATCATTCAGTAGGGATCGGATCATTCAGTAGGGATCAGATCGTTCAGTAGGGATCGGGTCGTTCAGTAGGGATCGGGTCGTTCAGTAGGGATCGGGTCGTTCAGTAGGGATCGGATCATTCAGTAGAAGCGGGTCAGACTTTCAATGAGCTGCGGTAAAAACGCTGCTGGACCTTGGGTGGTTTGTGAACGGTGCGGTAATCTCTGAAGTCCTCCTGTTTGGCCTGCAGGTCTTTCACGGTTTTCTCCTGGGTTCGGTTCTCCAGCCAAGGGATCGTCCGACGAATCCACTCTAGCAGCTGGATAGAAACAGGAAGAAAATCCCAGAAAATGTAAAGAAAACATGCGTAAATACATGCAACGTTGAATGAATCGCGCGTGGAACTCACGTCGCTGGCGAGCTTCTCATAATCCTCCATCATCTGTTCGTTCTCCTGGTTGACAGCCAGCACTTTGCAGATGCGATTGGCGGCCGTCTCAGCCTGTCAGGAAACAAACGGTGACTAAACTCCAATTTAAACTCACTTCCAGCAGACATTACAATCACTAAGCTCAACGTTTGGATTAGTTTTAATAACTCCACTGTCTCCTTCCATTTTGGTGAGAAAATATTCCACACGCAGGCAGTTAATGTCTTAAAGAGTGACAAACGAAACTGTCTAATAAGGAGCTACTGAGGCATGCGATCGCTTCTGATGATTAGTTCAAAGTGCCACAAAAACCAAAGATCAGTGTAGAAGCTCCATGCGTGGGAATCAAATCCATCCATCTAGTTACAGATTTATGGAACGCTGAAGTCCACATCAGAGCGTCTGCTAGGATTTAACACTACCACTGGAATAAAAGACAACATATTCAAAATGATCAGAACCTGCACGTCATCATCCAAAGGCTAAAATACGTTTCAAACATTCTGCTTTACCACGAATATTCGTCTTTGTTTGGAAAGCGTTAACAGCAGGGAAGAAACCGGAGTCGTCAGCCGGGTTTTCCAGAAACAAACTGTTCAGTTTGAAAACGGAACGAAAACCCAGCCGACGTCAGAAACGGAAGAACCGGACAGAGATTACAGAGTTCCCATCAATTCATTTACAAATCCACCGTAAATATTTAAAACCAGGCCTGAAACCATCACCTTACTGCTCTCAGCCAATGGACCTGAAGACTCTGTGTACTCTAGTTAATGATTAATCGATTACCAAATAAATTGGTTTAAAAAAAGTTAATCACAACTAATCATCCAGCCCTAAAGCCTTGGATGCCACGTTTAGATAAAATAAAAGCTGGTTTGGTGCAGCGATATCAGCTTTCCGATGATTAAGTTTGTAAAACAATTATTTGAATAAAACATTATTTGAATAATCACGATTAATCGATTCAGCCCTCAGAGCCCCTGAAGTCATGTTCTGACGGTCCCGTCTGTTTTAAACGTGCCGACTGATGGGGAACTCTGCGGGTTTGCAGGATTTTCTCGGTGTTAGTGTGATTTCGAAGCGTGAGGAGCTCACCTTCTGTGCGCCAGAGAAGGCGTGATAGAAGCAGGAGACATAGGTCATAATGGCCTTCTCATCCGGCCTCAGAGTGCCCACGATGTCTAAAGGCATCCCCAGCAGAACAGAAACAGAGGTAAAACAGAAAGAGTGAAGCCAAAGCCGAAAACACCCAGAGCTCAACGCTTCCTGGGCCCCAGCAGGGGGCCCATAGCTTCAGCTTCCTCCTAAAACTCAGATCACCTTGAGGGAAGAGGCACCAGAGAGGTTTGAGAGGCCGGGACACGAAGACGGGAACGAGCCTGAACGAGTCTGCAGATTGGAAACAGATCCGCTACCGGCACAACCCCAGAATTCACAGACTGAATTTACGGTCTGGAAATCCAGAAACGCTGCAGCAAATCCGAGAAGTCAGCTGCTGACTCTAAAGATACGTTACCACGGCAACGTGGCTCAAAACTGGGGCGCTAAAGAGAAAACTTCAGTTTTTCTCCTCAAACAGGAGGAGGAGGAGGAGGAGGAAGAAGGGTCACAGTGAAGGTCGACTGATGAGCGTTAAAAACAAAAACAGAAAAAAAAACCTGCAAGGAAGATTTAGAGCTGCAGCCAATTATTATTTTAGTGTCGATTTTCTGATTAATCAGATCTGAGAAATGGCACATTGTGCAGATTTTTCATTTTACCACCAATACTTACTTTATAGAGTTAAAAAATAATTAGATTCCTTTTAAATTGGAAAATGTTTGAAACTAAAAACAGAATAATTAAATGAGCTCTTTCTGCTGTGTGGGGCTGAGCTGATCGTTACTTTTTCAATAAACTGATCAATAATCTGGTCGCATCATTTGCTCAAGTATTTTACAGATTTTGAACCAGGTGAAACTAAAACTGAGTTTTGAGTTGAACGGTTTTACAGAAACAACCCAAACAAATCGTGTTAAAATAAAATAAAATAAAACCTTCAGGCTCAAATTAAATACATAAATTAACTCTAAAGATATCCTGGCTTTTAGCAAATAGAAATTATTTTGGTATCTGAATTTGAACAGTGAGAAAAAAAAATACTTTTTATGAGGAGTATGTAAATATCTGGTCTCGACTGTAAACATTGTTTTCCAAATTTAGGCTTTTAATAAAATGTTAAACTGCACTTTATTACAAAACTGCAGTTTGAATATCAAGCACTTTGTAAACCTTAAACACCGAAATTAAAGAACTTAAGTATCTTTATAAACTATTTTTTTTTTACACACAAGTTTAATTAGCAAAATTCCTTGCAAATATTTCACCAAACCAGCTGTTCTGATGGTGAAAAATCTGATAAAATCCTGGATGGACTGTTGAATAAAGTTAAAATGTTCAGGAAAGAGGCAGCTGATATTCCCAGCTTGGCCACTAGATGTCAGCGTCTGCTTCAAAGTGACCCTTTGACCTTCCTGTTGCTCGGATTGGGCGGCCTGGTTATCGATTTGCTTACTTGGCACTTTGAACTGTTATAATTCAGGTCAAAGTTTCCTGAGCTGAAGCTGAAAAACGTTTTTAAAAAAGGAGAAAATCCAACTTTTAACCATGAAGTTTAAGATTTAAGCAGCGAGTTTTTCTCTGCAGACTCGTTTCAGACCCGACTCGTCTGTGTCCCAACGTGTGCAGCGACTGCGTGAGGCCATGCTGTTAGTCGGAGGAGGTCAGAGGTCAGTGGTACCTTCTGTGCTCCAGAGAAGGCATGGTAGAAACTGGACACATAAGTCATTATGGCTTTCTCGTCGGGGCGAGCGGTGTTCACGATGTCTACGGGGGGAGACGAGGTTATGACACGGCTCACAGCGGATCATAAAACATGCAAACAACTCGGATAAAACACAGATTAGTCCTGGAGGCGTCTTATCTGGAAAAATAAACAGATCAGGCAGAGTCACGGCTGCAGGCTGCAGCTCAGGTTCAACACTGAAGGATGATGGGAAGGAGCAGGAGGAGCCGATTGTTCCAAAAAAACAAGGTTTTATCAGGAAAAACACCCAAAAACTCAAAGGTTGCAGCTTTTAATACGACATTTTTACTGGCAGGAAGAAAAATGTTTTATTTACTCATTTACAGTTTAAAACCGAGTATCCGGGTCAAGCTAAGAAAATAGATCAAATTACGATAATTAAATAACTGAGAATTAAAAGAATAAAGTCGAAATAAAAAAAGTCTCATGATTTTATTCTGATATTGTCGCCACAACTTTCCTCGCTTGTTCTTCCGACTTTCCCACAATTAAAGTTGTGCAGTTACAACTTTCTCCTCGTATTTCCTCTTAGTTTGGTCAGAAAACTGAACGTGTCGCATGTTGACGTAAACAAATTCTGAATGAAAAGTAGTTGGAAGGAAAAAAACTAATCTTACGTTTCCTCCACCTTTGCTGGTCAACGTGAGACAAAATGGCGACGGTTTAACGTTCGCTTAGGAATCAGACGGCTGGATAAAAATAACTTTGAAGGTTAACAGAAATAAAGTTTGTGGCGCTAAATCCTGACGAGCTGAAAGAGAAAAACTCGATCTGGGTTTTACTGAGAATACTTGCCGTCATGCATAAAGTGAACGTTTGTGCAGAAATGCACGGTTTAACGTTTTTAATCTCTATATTCTGCTAAGATCTGCACAACAGTTAGAGCTCTAATCTTCTTCTTGTCCTTGGATGTATCCACCCATAAAGGAAACGGCCTGACCCGGATCCCGGCTTATTGACGTAAACTAAAACTCGATGCGGGCTCTTCCTGCTCCTCTCGCCGCCGTCCTGTAAAAAAAAAAAAGTGATTTTTTTGCAGCGTCGACTTAAAATAGCTCCAGTAAAATCTGTGTTTCCTGGTGAAGGACTGCAGTCACATGCAGCGCAGCAGTAAAAGTCACTTTCTGCAAACTCAAACGGTTAATGATTAAAGAAACTTTCTCAGAATTAATCTGCAAACTTTTTCCCATCCAGTTTTGAGCCTCGTACCTTCAGCGTCCAACATTTTGGGGATGTCCAGGTGCTTCTCCGCCACCTCGAAGGCATTGTTCAGGTTGGTGACGGGGTCGTCCTGGCAGAGAGAGAGAACACAGCGGCGTCAGGATTTCAGCTCGCGTGGAGGGAAATGAACTCTGGGAAATGCTTCCGTTTGGGCGAAGAACCTTTCTGAGGCTGTCGTAGTCGATGAGGTCGGGTCTGTGTCTGTGGATCAGAGCGTTGAAGGCGAGGCCGTCCTTCCAGCTGGCAGGAAAAAGTTACTCCGTTTACTGTACGCAAACATTTACAGGTTTCTCCTAAAGAATGCTCCCGTTTCCCCAGCAGGTGGCGCTCTTTGAACAGAATTACAGGAAAACGTCTGGGGAGAATCTAATTAGATTACTGCAGAATGTGCGCCTTGATTAAGTTTATCGTTTCATTTAATTAAAAAACCGGCAAACTAATTACAAAGATTACGAAACCAGAAGCTCAGGAAATAAAGCTTTATTCCTGCAAGTTATCCGATTTATTTTAGAAAACGGCCTGCAGGTTCGAGGCGCCGCTACCTGATGTGGAAGTTCTGCACGTTGACGTTCTTGTAAGGAGCCGTCTTCCTCTGGCACCACAGGAGGAGACCCTCCTTAGCAGAGGTCTCTGCAGGGAGGAAGAGGAACAGTCTTCATCAGCAGCGTCCACTTCATTTGTCACAACTTCAGGTGAAGGTTAACATTTATACACCAAACATGAGAAAATATGAGTCAATGTAATGTAGACGGAAAAATGGTTGTAGCTATTCTACCATGAAACATTCCTTATGTTTTTATCCTTTATCACTAAATGAAGATTTAATCGCATCCAAGGAGAAAATAATCAGGCTATCAGAGAAAAATAGAAAAAGTTAACAGCTGGCCTTGTAAACTGAGCTAAAACGGCTCAGAAGGAAAATGGGACGAGGCTAAATGCTAATGCTAAAGCAGCATTGAAGTAAAATGGGGCGGAGTTAGAGCTCAGAAGAGGGCGGAGCTTAAATAATGTAAACAAAAAGAGGCAGGGCTTATAGAAAGAAAAGGGCGGGATTTATAGGTGGAGCCAATAGAACAGAAAGTTAAAACTTAAACTAAATTACGTAAAATACAATAAAATACTGTGGGGCTAAAACACAAAGGCAAGAAAGGGGCGGGGCTTAGAGCTAAAATAGAGGGGGGAGTGGGCGGGGCTTATGTAATTAAAAACAGCAGAGTGCAAATGGGGCGGAGCTTAATGAAAGGTAACGAAGCTTGAATAGTGAAAAACGGCGCCGGTAGAAGAGGGCGTGGCCTAAAAGCGGTAAAACTGAGAAATGGGTGGAGTTTAAAAAAAATTCACAAATATTTGGTAAAGATCTGCTGCTGAAATGGATTTAAAATGATCGACTTCAGTAAAATCTATTCATGCTCTCCTGGAGTGAAACATTCACACTTTCACCAGGTAGCAACTTCTTTCCAAAGCTGATCCCACATCATGACACTTCCTGCACCGGAGCACCAAGCGCCCCGGGCTGGATAACCCGTCTGATAACGTGATCATAAAATACCCAGAGCTGTGAGTGAAGGAGACGCCATTAATGAGAGCAACGTCAGCAGACGGCATTCTGCTGCGCCACGCAGGTCAGATCTGCTTTTCTCCGCCGATTCTCACCTCGCGGTGCGACTGGGAGCAGCTGGTTTTCCATTCTGCTTTGCACAATACGCTCTGAAATCTGCATTTATGTGTGAAATGTACTGCTCGGGTTAAGAAATGAATAAATTAAGCAGCAGAGGAGTTGGAGAGCGTTTCACGATCGCTTCATTTATTTCTACTTTATTATTAATTTAGGGAGAGAGTTTGAGCAAAACCTGATCAAATGTCAAGAGGAGGAGAGAAGGAAGCAAAAAGAGCTGGATATTTTTGACTGATGCATCAACTTCTCTTTTTGGATTGAACCCTCCAGGCTGCCGTACCTTCAACAGAGATGTCCTGGATGGCGAAGCGGAGGATGATGGTCCAGATCATTCCCAGCGTCATCTTGGCGTTCCCATCAACGATTTCTGCACAGAAACGTCGGAGACTTCGCAGTTAGCAAAGTCGTACCACAGATTAGACAAATCTAGGAAGCGATTAATCAGTTTAATCGTGATTAAACTGATTAAGATAATCGGAGAACGGATTGATCGTTAACTGGAGTAGATGGATGAAAAATGCCCACAGCCCAAATATAAAATACATTTAAAAACAAAAAACTTTTGCCTCTTGATGAGTTCTGGGTTGAAGATATTTACAGATAACGACGATGTGTTTAACCTTAAACGCAGAATGTTTATACTTTTTGTACAGTTTTTGCTTAAGTGCAGCTCAATGTTTCTGCAAACAGCTTATTTATTTATCCTCCAGTAATTAATCGATTACTAAAGTTGTTGACTAAATAAATGATTAATCGCGATTAATCATTTAGGTTTTAATCGTTTCAGCAGAATGTTTTCCAGCAGAAAGGGTCGAGTTTTTCACATGCCGACGTTGGAAGGAATCTGAAGATGAAACTTTTGATACGAATAATCAGTGGTGGCTAAACTGTAGTCCTGTCGCAATAAGTAATAAATTGCATTATAAATTAAATTGACCTCAATAATTTCTATTTTTAGGATTTATAGTTTCTTTTTCTACCAAAACCTGGATTACAAAAGTCTTCATTTTGGTATTTTGGTCTCAACTAGCCTTTAGGCTTTATCGTTTTATTTGTCGTTTCTGTTTCAAAACAATGTTTATCACAATAATTTATCATCTGGCAAAATTTAGACAGTTCTAGCTGTCGTATTTTTTATTGAAAAAGCAATCAAGATGTCTATATTATTGTTTTAAAGTATTCTAATATTGTATTTAAAACCTTAAGAGGTCGAACAAAAACATTTTAAGGTTTTAATCCCATCGATTAATCGTTATAGTTGGTAAAACAGCAGCCAGCTGCAGCCCCAGAGGACATGAAACGGTTTTCAGCAGATAAAAGTGTTTCGTCTGCAGGGGGAACTCGTGGACCAGGTGGCTGATTTGCAGCCTGGGTTTCCCTGCAGCGTCTGTTAGAAAGCAGGCGTGTAGTTTGGTAGTTTGGCTCGGATTCCAGTCATAGCTCAAACAATCCTTTCGTGCTTTCGCCCGTTTCATCGCAGCTCATCGGGGCGCGCTCGCACCATCACCTGCGAACTCGACCCAAATACTCCTCATTGTGTCCACATTCCTCAGGTTTGCTGTCAATTTTCATGTTTTAAATTCCTCCAGTTTCAGCAGCTGGACTGAAACTGCAGCGGATCAAACGCAGATCTGGACCTTCCTCCGGCTTCCAGCCGTCATCCTGGCATTTTTCCTCAGCCCGTTTTCCAGCTGATGACCTTCAGCCGGCTGCTTTCACAGAAGGCCAGACTCAAAGTTTAGGATGTTTGTTTGTTTTAATGTTTTTTTTTGTTTCAGTATCAGCTGAATCATGCTGCAGGAATGTCCTGGTTGTCCTGGCAGAGTGGGAGAAAGGTCACTGACCGCTAACGTTCGCTAAACACACAATGACCTCGGTGTGACGAGGCGGCCCGGTTCTGAATCTGTGGGACCCGAGACATTTAACCAGCATGTCAGGGTAAAAGGCTGAATATTAAGGGAAATGTAATAATAGAGAGAAATTGATTTAAACATCCCTTTAATTATTCATATTTACCTTCATAGACTAAACCTCTTGCACGTTTATTTGTAAAGGAGTCGATCCAAGATGCAGCAGAAGAAGAAGTCGGAATGGGAAAATATTAAATAGGAAAATGTATACAGAAAATAGCAAAATGCCTGAAAAATAGGAAATATGAAAAACTAAAGTGAATATGATTAAAATTGTGAAAAATTTCGCCCTCATTTTACTGCCAGGACAATAGAAATTGATGTATTGACTGATAATTAAATGGCCAATTTTCTGGTTTTAGATAAAACTAAAAACACCGAGTAAATTGTGCCAAATTTCTTTTTGCATTTTCTCGCACTGTAGTTATTTAAAAAGTTTTATTACATTCATTTCAAAGAATCTTTTTTTTTTTTTTTTTATAAATAAAAGTCCAGAGCGGAACCTTTGTATTTGCATGTTTCTGGTACGCCTGTAAAGCTGACGCACAACCTACATCCGCTAAACGCAGCGATGGACGACGTAGCCGTTTCTCTCATCCCATTGTGGGTTAATTTCTGCTTCAAAACGATCTGATTGGACGCTGGATAAGACAGTTGTGTCCAATTTGTGCTAAAAGGAGTTAGCCTGTTAGCAAAGCTACTCAAGCCTAAAATAGCATCTGAATGCTAACTATGTAGCAGCTAACGCTAATATCTGCGTCTCCGGTCAACATTTCAAAAGAAGCTCTGTGAATGACCAGGGCTTCTGAGACTCTGGAAAAAAACTTTTGTCCAGTTTGTTGGTTAGATTAGAAATAAATATCTTTGTTGCTGAGCTCATTTGTCTATTTCTGCAATAATTTAGCACCAAAAAAGTTTATTTGAATTGAAAATGTTGCTTATTTTGCTAATTAAAATGTGATTAACTCTTCACTACAATTTATGTATTTCTGTCTTATTTTGGGCATTATTGGTCCTCCGTATGGTTAAGTCAGATACAGAATTGGACCGACATGTTTCCGGTCAGACTGCACTAAAAAAAAGTGACTTTTCCGAGGCGACCCTGAACGCAGCATTTGGACGTCGGCTGTATTAAAACCACCATGTGTCTTTTATCTCCGGCTGATTATCAAACCGCTTTATTGTCGGTCCAGGACCATTCATCTGCCGGTTCTGGATGTAAACACAGAATCATCCCAGGGAATCCGACCGGTTCCAGCGGTGCCCCTGACCTCCATCTTGTTTTCTTACCCTCGGCTCCGATGGACACCAGCTTGACTCCCTTGCTGGCGATGAAGTCCAGCGCTTTGTTGACGTTGTTGATCTTGTGGACCCTCATCTTGCCTCGCTCCGGCTTCGGTAACCGCTCGCCTGCAGAGACAGAGGAGGGGGGGGGGTGAGGACGCGTTTCCGCACGCTCAGCAGAACGGCCGCTCCGTCAGGGAGGCTAAGGTTACCGCGGCGACGTCGGCATCACTCAAAAATGAAGTGAATGTGAGAGGAAGCCGCAGGGTTGCTACGGTTTCTGAACTTCTCCAGGCTGTCGGGGGGGAAAACTGGCAGGAATCTCAGATTGAAAATACTTTATTGATCCCAGAGGGAAATAAATGTTTTAGCTCATTAACTAAAACAGTTAGAAAGATCTCCTGTAGCAGCCTGTGTTACAGCAAATCTGAAGAAGCCTCTGACTGAAGACAAAGGGGTTTCCAAAGACCAACTCAGGAAGACGAGTCCAACACAGACAGAGACAAACGGTTGGATCCACAAACAGAGATGGGAGTTGGATGGACAAACGGACGGACGGATGGATAAGCAGAAAGAAACTGATGAATGGATGAGTGGACAAATGAAAGACCAATAGAGTTTTGGATGGACAGAGACAGATGGACGGACACAACATTTGTTGATGGAACTGAATTTCTATTTCTCCTTCCAAACCCGGAAGCTCCTAAAACAACTTCCAGGTTTTCTGGACAGAGCGGTTAATCTGCCTGAAGAGGCCGTCCAGCGACCCGTCCGTCCAGCGACCCGTCCGTCCAGCGACCCGTCCGTCCGTCCCCGGTCCCGTAGAACTGACCTGAGATGACCTCCAGCAGCAGCATCAGTTTGAGTCCATCCCTGAAGTCTTCCTCGATGTTTTCGATCTGCGTCCCGGCTTTCCTCAGGTGGGAGTTGCACCACGCCGTGAACGTCTAAACAAAAAACAGAATAAAAATGATCCTCCTGATTTCACGACAACAATCTGACGTCTCATAAACAAACATTTAACCAACTTCAGGAAACGACAAGAATAAAAAGGAGTAAATCTCTGGCAAAGTTACAAATTGGCTCTAAAGTACTAAAAGTTTTGGATTAATCTCAGAAATGTTCATGATGTTTGGCAGAGATTTGCTCCATTTCCTTCCCGTCTATAATGTCCTCAATACACCGGTGAAGGGAAAAGAGGGAATATTTGATAACTAAAGCTGAAACGAAGCATCAGCTTCTGAAACCATTTAAGCCGAACAGAATCGATAAAGCAGCAGAATCGATAAACCAACAGAATCGATGAACCAGCAGAATCGATAAACCAACAGAATCGATAACAGAATCGATAACAGAATCGATAAACCAGCAGAATCGATAACAGAAACGATAACAGAATCAATAAACCAGCAGAATCGATAAACCAGAAACGATAAACCAGCAGAATCGATAAACCAGCAGAATCGATAAACCAACAGAATCGATAAACCAACAGAATCGATAAACCAACAGAATCGATAAACCAACAGAATCGATAAACCAGCAGAATCGATAAACCAACAGAATCGATAAACCAGCAGAATCGATAAACCAGCAGAATCGATAAACCAACAGAATCGATAAACCAACAGAATCGATAAACCAACAGAATCGATAAACCAGCAGAATCGATAACAGAAACGATAACAGAATCGATAAACCAGCAGAATCGATAAACCAACAGAATCGATAAACCAGCAGAATCGATAAACCAACAGAATCGATAAACCAACAGAAACGATGAACCAGCAGAATCGCCACTCCAGAGAAGCAAACGGATCCAGAAGGTTTGATTGGTAATCTAGTAAACAAAAGCATCTGTACGGTTGCTATGCATTCCTGAAACAATGTGTTTTAAATCATTTTATTTCCAGGCAGCTCGTGGAACGGCCGGAGCCTCGTCACGCCACGCATCAAAAATAATAAACCCATCCGCCCAAACACACGATAAACGATTCCTCTCCCCAAAACACATTTAAAGCTTCAGTTGAAAACCTTGCAAAAGTAACACTGCAGCAGAAACGCAGGGAGACCTAAAATACAGGAGAGAAAAACACATTTCAGCTTTTATTCCAGCTTAAAAAAAAAAGAAAAAAACTGCTAAAAATAACATTTTAGTTTAGATTTAAAAGTGTAAGCAAAATATGCAGCCAGTTGTCTAAAAGAATCACTTCTGTCCTGTTCCAGATAAATATATTACAACCAAAAACGCTAAGCTAACACTGTTAGCCTAGCGTAGTTGGAGGGAGAAATTGTTGTTTTTTTTTTTAACCAAAGACTAATGGAGAAATCCTCCAACCGCTAAAATCTGACGCCACTCCACTTTTGTTTACATCCCATGAAGAAGGAAGTTGCTCTCAGTGTCTTCAGTGGTTCTTGGTGCAGCGCCCCCACAGGCCAGGAGGGGAACTGGCTGCTCAAAGGAATTTAATACAAAATGCTGACGAGACGCCATGTGACCCAAACCGGGTCAGAAACAGAACAAGGCCCTCAACCGGTAGCAGATCATGACTCTGGACATGCCCACATTTAAATTATGTATAATGAGCAACAGCTGATCGACTCGAACAGAACCGTTCTGCTGAACACTCAGTTTTAAAAAGCTCATTTACTGTTTGGTTTCCCAGAATAAAAACACCTTCGCCCCCCCGCCGTGTTTGCAATTCCTCCTGTTGGAAAACATTATGACAGAGTGCTGCTGGCCGCTCCGCCCCTCTGCCCACCGTCCCCCTGGGCCGGCGGCACAAAGCGCCCATTGAGCCCCCTGGATAATAGCACCCTTCAGCCCAAAGCCACCGAGTGTGTGTGTGTGTGTGTGTGAGAGAGAGACCCCTCCCCCAGAGGGCCGGCAGTCCAGCCTCTCCCCTCCGTCTGCGAGCGGCCGGAGGAAGAGGAGGGTGGAGGGGTTTTCGGTGGGCAGCAGCGGCGGCAGGACAATGGTCCGCCTGCCACCGACGCGCAGAAACGGCAACAATGCAGCAGGAAGTGGCGCTGCAGTGACAGGAAGTTGCAGACAATCGGTGAAGATGCATTAATCACCGCGTTGGAGTTGTTAAAAACTTCCAATTTATCGTCAAGAAAAACGCTTTCCGCTTCGTTTCTGGATCTCACCAACATGGAGATGTTCATAAATCCCTGTTTTTATGCAGAATATTGACTCTCTACTTCATTTTGATCTGAATTTTACTGAGCAAAAACAGTTTCCTGCAACATTCACACATCAAGATCAAGTAGTTCAACATATTCCACTCATGGCTGAAGTAGGGAGGCAATTAAAAATTATTTTAGTAATCGATTAATCGTTAGAATATTCAATTAATCAGATAAAAGCTCGACATTCTGCAGAAATTGTATTCGACAACTTAAGTTTTTGTATGCAGTATTAGAAATACATTGAAATATGAAAATAGATTCCTTTTTTTTTTACAAATACGAAACTTTTTATTGCATAAAATGCAACATATTTCTTCAGTGAATAATCGATTAATCACAATTTATCTAATTATTTGTTTCTGTGCTAAATTGTATTTAACCAAGTTTCATAAATGAAACAAAAGCTGATTTGGGTGCAGTAAAGTCAGCTTTTCATCTTTTGACTAAATTTGTTGACGACCATTTTAATAATCGATTAATCACGATTAATCGTTTCAGCCTTTGGTTGAAGTGTTTCTACCTGTGAACGCCTACATGTACCCATAAGAACATTTGGGACGTGTTAACGCTCGTTTTCCTGCAGCTGAAGGCCACGTTGAGCAGGTCCTTCGCCCCAAACCCAGCAGAGCTCAGCCTCCCTGCAGCCGCTCAACACACCCAGCCATCACGAAGCCTCCTGCGCAGACAGACGTAACAGCGCCTCGCTGTAAGAGCAACATTTCTGAGGCGCTGCAGTGATTTCCGTTAAAGCCCAGCAAGCCTGAACATGCAGAGCTGCTCCCACACTGGATCAACAGTCCCTGATGCTGTGCCTAATGCAGAGTTTCTCAGATAAAGCTGAGGTGCATCAAAACTTTGTCTTTTTTTAGAGACTCTATAGAGAATCAGAGCTCTTAATCCTGGGAATTACGAATCGACTCCATCCATCCATTTTCTTACACCCTGGTCCCTCAGTGGGGTCAGGAGGTGCTGGTGCCTCTCCAGCTGGCGTTCTGGGCGAGAGGCGGGGTCACCTGGACAGGTCACCTGGACAGGTTGCCAGTCTGTCGCAGGGCAACACAGAAACACACAACCATGCACACACACACACACACTCACACCTAGGGAGGATTTGGAGAGGCCAAATAACCTGACAGTCATGTTTTTGGACTGTGGGAGGAAACCGGAGTACCTGTAGAAAACCCATCATGCACAGGGAGAACATGGAGACTCCATGCAGAAAGACCGGGAATCAAACCCAGAACCTTCTTGCTGCAAGGCAACAGCTCTACCAACTGCGCCACTGTGCAGCCCGCGAATCGACTCAAAAATCAATTTTTAGTCATAAGTCTGAGTATATTGCACATCATGCATGCGTCGTTATTCTGATAGTTTTATTTAAGAACCCAGACTGTTGAGCTAAGCTGGTAACTTAAGAGGATTTATGCACAAACTTATTGTTTAAATATAAACTGATGGTGCGAGACCTTATAGAAATGTTTTAAATGGTCGTCACATTATTTAAACAGAATCTCTAAACGGTTTGAATAGAAAACTTCCAGAAAACTGCAAAACAGCCGAAACACTGACTGGCTAAAAATGCAGCTGTTTAAAGTCTTTTAATTAATAATTACTGGGATATTGACCAACATATTTGATGTGTATTGATAATTTTAATGATGATGTAAAGCTGCTGAAATGTGCGACACAAACTGGATTTAAAAAAAAGTTTCTGAATCAAACCTCCAGAACCTTTAAGACTCGTGTTTCTGTCCCAGTTGACAGAGTTTCAACTAAAGGCAAAAGGTTGAGGAGACCCCTAAAGGGTAACTCCTCGTGCGGATAGGAAGAATGTTTTTAATTTCTTTTCTACGTTTTAATGATGTAAAGCTCCCCGGAAAACGTCCCAGTTAAACGACGTTTAACTGAAGTCCTACGGGGTTTAGAGTCTCAGTTGACGGAGTTTCAACTAAAAACCTAGAGGTTGGAGTCCTTGTCAAACGGTGTTTTTGACTAAAGTCCCTGAGGGTTAGAATCCCAGTTAAACGACGTTTAACTGAAGTCCTAAAGGGGGTTTAATGTTTTTATCTTTTCTTTTTAAATCTCTCTTTCTCACCGTTTATTTAATGTCACCTGCTGTTTTTATTTTAATTATGTAAAGCACTTTGAAATGCCTTGCTGCTGAAATGTGCAATACAAATAAAATTTGATTGATTGTCGTCCATTAAAGAGCAAAAACATGTGATTCTGTCCCAAAGCCGCCGCTGTAATCTTTAGTTTTCAGCGGAGCTGCAGACGGGTGGAGACCTGCGGCGGGTTGCAGGATGATCCAAACGGCGGACATGTTTCCATCAGATCCAGAGTCTCATCATCCGTTCTGGATCTGCGGCTGCAAGTGAAACATGAAGGAAAAGCTCTGATTTTCCGCCGTGCTTCGATCCGCGTCGGCCCGTTTGGGTCGGCAGAGGGAGGAGAGCCGAGCAACAGGTGCAGCATGTGACTGCGACCTTTCACCCTGGCGTGCCGTCATCCCTCATACGCAGCTCATCATGTGACCCGTCTGCTTTACGACGGTCAATCCCGCTCCAAACGCCGGCTCTGCTCGAGGGAATCTAACCTCCCGTTAGATTTAATCGGCTGCCGGCTGAATTAAGAGCTAACCGGTGAATCCTGTTTAACCTGACCGAGTGTCGGCGCCGTGACCTCTGACCTCAGCCACAGATAACGAGCTGAAGTCAGCAAATCTGGATCCGAGTGCTAAGACGGTTCAGAGCGTGAAGCTCTTAGGTAACTGCTGCCTCCGTCAGGCTGTAGCCGCCTCATAAAATCATTTACTTCTGGCCGTTTTCCACATCAGTGAACTTTAACTAGACACCTGCAGTTCCTCCAGCAGGATGGAGCCGCTTCGCCTCGCCGTGGACCAACGAGCTGCTGGGTTAACAGCTGCAGAGGGAGGCAGAGGAGGAAAAACTCTCACATGCCATTTAAGGTCCTGATGAAACCGGGTCAAACCTCTGCGAGCGTTTCTAAAACAAAAAGGGAGCAAAGTTTTTATTTCCTTGCTGCTCCGTGGCTTCGCTTTTATACGTTGGGACACAGATTTTATCCCCCAGATGCTCAGAGCATCATGAATCGATTAATCGATTATTGAAATCAACTAATTCAGTAATTATTGTTAACTGAAGTGTACAAATTTTTTAAAAAAAGGCTGTTTGTTGACAGAGTAGTAATTAAACTAAAACTGTAAAGTTCATCCATTGTTAAACTTCTCAGTTTTGGCTTAATCTGGTCTGTTTCAGTATTTTTTACACTAAAATAAATCTGTTATCACCTGATGTTAACGCAAGCAGAAAGGCCTTAAATTAAATGTTTATTTTCTTATTCTAAAAAGGAACCGAATTGTTTAAATGCATCTTGCATAACTGCATAAAAAACTTTAGTGACTAAAAGAAAAATGTGCTTTTTTTAACCGATTACTCGC
Source organism: Poecilia reticulata (assembly GCF_904066995.2). Classification (NCBI taxonomy): domain Eukaryota; kingdom Metazoa; phylum Chordata; class Actinopteri; order Cyprinodontiformes; family Poeciliidae; genus Poecilia; species Poecilia reticulata. Next base: position 32,085,892 of record NC_088842.1, read on the forward strand.
CAGGATAATCGATTTACTCTAATAATCGTTTTTGTGGCAGCTGTAGATGCTAAAACAGAAAAAACTAAGATTGTTGCTTCACTCATCATGAGTGTTTCAGCGACTCCACGGTGGGAAATCAGCCGCCAACGGAAACGCCTGCAGGGAAACCCGAGGAGTCGGAGCTCAGAGTCGGTGATGCCTTCACTGACAAACGGCTTTCATAGTTTCATAGTTCTGATTTTCAGACATTGTTTACGTCCAGATTTGCTGCTTATTCTTCCGGTGCAGAATTAGGATCCATGTCTGACGTTAAAGTTTAATAAAACGCTCGAGAACCTGGGGAACTAAATCAGACCAGATTTTTTGTGAAAAGTTTATTTTTTTTTCTTTTCAAGAAAAGTTGGGATCTCCTAATTTTCCTGAAAATGAGCGTGAATCCTTCTGGGATCGACCGTTTAGTCTAAAACAAATCTGATCCCTAATCCACTTCCTCTCTGATCTGATGGGGTCAAAGGTTACAGATAAGACCAGCATCAGATTAAAGAGACAAAACCAGGCAGAAAAACACACGACAGAGCAGACACACCCCTGAAAGTCCGTCACACACACACACACACACACACACACACACACACACACACACACACACACACACACACACACACACACACACACACACACACACACACACACCACTCCTTGAGCAGGAATGTACTCTAGTCACAAGAATCCAACCACCTACTCACACCTGCCACATGCTTGAAGTTCACCAATTAGTCTCACACCCAATTTCTCAACCCATCCGCCATGTTTAGGCTGCACACAAGTCGGATGTGTGTTAGTGACCCATTCCCCCCACTCACACACACTCGGAGATGAGGGTGTGTCCTAGGATTGGACAGAATGAGGCAGGTTGAAAGTTGCACAACGCCTGGAGATCTTCTCATGACGGCAGCAGAGGGTGTGTGCCGTCTGTGGGTCACACGCCCGGTTTTCCTCCCCGTTTCACACCAATGAGCTCATCAGCAGTTTGATGCACCGACGTCAAACTGCGACACAACAACTCCTTCAAGCCAGGTCCGACTCAGCCCAGAAGGAAACCAGGAGCTAGAGACCAGGCCTGAAATCTGGGCGCAGCGACGGACTCTGACCTGAACCTGCGCAGCCACATAAAGACGGTTACAAAGTCGGCCTTCTGTCACCTGGAGAACATTTCCAGCACCAAGTCACTGGCATCGACAAACTCATCCATGCGTTGAGCTTCTACTGGATCCCTGGAGCTCAGATTTTAATCGATTGATCATCAGAATAATTAATCACTACAATAATTGACTGTTCTTGGCGTTAAACTTCACTTTGCTTTAATTTCTCGCTGCAATCGGCTAAAACGAAACCCTCAGAGCCGCTCACAGGAAGCTGGATGGCACCGACCCGCCCGGCACCGGGCCCGGCGCCGTGACATCACCCTCCACTGGTTTGAGGAATGCGACATGCGGCGGCTGCATGTTGGAGCGCATCCTGCGCGTTTGGATGGTGCTCTGAGGCCTGCAGCGCTCAGGTTTGTCCCCCGAGGGAATCTGCCACCAGCCGACTCCCCTCCTCCGCCGAGCTCACCTGGATGCAGGTCTGCACCCGCCTGCCCCACTGGGAACCAGTTCAACCAGCCGCCAGCTGCCAGCAGAGGTGTGAGAAACAGCAACCGACGTCTCTGGAGCCCGTCGATCAATCAAGTTTGGTTGTGTTGCAAATTTCAGCGTTGCGTCATGAAAAGCCAAAAAAAAAACATCGTCCAGTCAGGAACCGCGTGGGAACGCCATGTTTTTGGGGAATCTGCCTCTTTAAGGGACGACATTTTCCAGCAACTTGATTCAGATTTTCAGGATCATGAATCGATTCAGAAACGATCACAAAATCAATCAAGTTAATTTGTGTAGCACATTGCAGCAGCTTTACGTCATGAAAACAAAAACACCCTTCAGTCACCAACAGTAAAACCATCAAAACACGTCAAATACGTTGGTCAACCTTCCAGGCGCTACACAGATGGGACTTTAGGATGTCAGTGTTTTGGGTGTTTTGCAGTTTTCTGGAAGTTTACTCCATGCTTGGTTCTGGTTCTGGATGCGGGCCAGAACCTGAAGACCTGAGAGGTCTGGAAGTTTGATGCTACAGCAGCAGATCTTTAAGCCGCTCAGTGATTTATGAGCATTTTAATCCAATAAAACTGGCAAAAACCTCCCGATTCCTTATTGACCACTTAAACCGTTTTTGTGTTTGAAACATTAAAAAGATACAAAACAAATTTCTGAAATAAAAATCACGGTTTCCTAAAACGCAGCCACAGCATTCCTGTGGAGAACGGTTTGATTTGCAGCAAAGGATGAATCTGCAGATGAAACATATTCCCAACATCCACTCAGCTTCAATGCTGCAGAGCCGAGCCGTTGATTATTTTTGATTAATCAACTGATAATTGGGTAACAAAAGGTGCCTAAAGGATGTTTTTGTACAGAATTTGAACCGGATGGAGTTTAAACTTCCACTTCAGGAGTTCTGGGTTCAACAGGTCCAGAGAAAGGTCGTTTTTTTTCCTCCATCTTAAATGTAAAATTTATGCATCATTTGTATAGTTTCAGCTTAATTACTGCTCTGAGTTTGTCGTTTTAGCAAATTGTCTTTGAGTCTCTGTACTCCAGTTAACGATTAATTGATTAATCGCGATTAATCGTTTCAGCCCTAATTATAAGTCAGATTCCTCTGGGCCAACTTACTGCTTACCAAGTGGAGATTAATATCTTTTTTTGTTTGTTTAGTCAAATTTCATCACCAGATGATTTTTTAAGAGTTTGAGCCTTTAATCTCAGCACTTTGGATCACAGAGGCATAAAAATGTTCTTTGATTCAACAGATGAGCTGCAACATACAGAGTTAAGCTCCATGTTGGATCCCAACTTCTTTAGTCCGCTTTGTGTCATTTCAAACACGGAATCAGAGAAGCAGCAGATGAGGCTGGTCACCAACTGTGACCTAAACGTGATTTAAAACCAAACTTCTGCTGCACCGTTTTTATGCTGCAGCTCTGAGAAAACGCTGAAACCAAAATCGAGGAATTTGAAAACTGTAAAAACAAGAACAGCAGCAACAGTAAAAGTTTTATATGTGGATGTTTTGGCAGGAGGAGAAACCTCAAGGAAGTTGGACTGGATCTGCCGCTGCACCAGGACGGGCCAAAACCAAGGAGTCCAGCATCTGGACCGGTCCGGTCCGGCTGCAGCACTCCTATTCTTAGATTAAATAAAGGGCTGTGCTGTGGAATTAAATTACTATTAATGTTTCATCTTATTTCACTACAAATTCCAAATGTTAACAGAAATGTACTGTAATTATCTGGTTAAATCTAATAAAAGGTCTGCGTGAAAAAACTAAATCTCATCAAGTATTTTGGTTTATTTTGTAGTACAGATATTTTAGTACACTTAAAATAAGAAAACTAACAAGTTTTCAGCAAGAAAGGAAGCCGTTTTAAGTCATTAATAATTTATTATAGATGAAAAAGTTCCTGTTCCACTGGCAGATTATTTCACTGATAACATTTTTCCCCATGTTACCGACCCGTTGCATTGTGATCCTACCCCATCTCCTTACTAGCTGCTGGCTAACGAATAGCATTGGCTTTAGCTGTTGTCAATATAATGCTAAATCTTAAAATAAACACATAAAATAAAAATGCATGCAGTGCTTCGCTACTAGTTGTCAATATTATGACAACTAGATAACGAGGTCAGGAAAAAATTTAGAAAAAAATTGCGAGGGAGAGTGAAGTAGTTCAGTTATGCTAGCTTGACTTTGACAAAGCTAACATGTAGATGCGATGAAGAATTCAGTGTTTTACTTCAGTTAAAATAAAAAAGTGACCTAAACATCAACTCTGACAGATCAGCAGAGCAGGTGTTTAAATTATCTAATCTATCACCGTGTTAGCTTAGCTAATAGCAGCTGTAGCTAATCTACCACCGTGTTAGCTTAGCTAATAGCAGCTGTAGCTAATCTACCACCGTGTTAGCTTAGCTAATAGCAGCTGTAGCTAATCTACCACCGTGTTAGCTTAACTAATAGCGGTAGCTAATCTACCACCGTGTTAGCTTAGCTAATAGCAGCTGTAGCTAATCTACTACCGTGTTAGCTTAGCTAATAGCAGTGGTAGCTAATCTACCACTGTTACCTTAGCTAATAGCAGCGGTAGCTAATCTACCACTGTTACCTTAGCTAATAGCAGCGGTAGCTAATCTGCCACAGTGTTAGTCTAGCTAATAGAAGTGGTAGCTAATCTACCACCGTGTTAGCTTAGCTAATAGCAGTGGTAGCTAATCTACCACCGTGTTATCTTAGCTAATAGCAGCGGTAGCTAATCTGCCACCGTGTTAGTTTAGCTAATAGAAGTGGTAGCTAATCTACCACCGTGTTAGCTTAGCTAATAGCAGTGGTAGCTAATCTACCGCAGCATCACGTAACAAATACCAAGCCTAAAAATCATAAAACTGAATGTTCTGTTCTTTATGTGGGAAATGTTTGAGTGTTTTTTGTTGTTGAATACCGAAACAAAAACTGGCGTCAGTTGCTATGGCAACGGGTCTCTGTGTAGCGTAGCCGACACACAGAGCAAGAAAAGTGGTTTTGAGTCGTTCTTTAACGGTTTTTCTGCATTAAATTAATAATTCCTTTGTCTCCCGGGTTCATTTAGTTGGCGGTTCTACCGCTGCGGCGCGGCTACGGATGGCGAGTAAAAGAATCGTGTTTTTGCCCTCCAGCTTTCTGCGCATGCGGCAAAATTCCCCGATGTAAAACAACAACATGCAAGGGGTTGATAAGTGAAATAAGTGAACTAGAACTCATCACTACTGAGGAATTATTGACTTAAAACAAGTTCCTATATCTGAAAGGTCATCTAACAGTTAGCTTTGTCTTATGTCAAGTGTACCAAGACATTTGCAGCGGAAACTAAACAAAATACTTGGTTAGATTTTGTGTTTTCTCAGCGCGGTGTGGATTTCACAGCCGGGTTCCTGACGGCGGCGTAACCGGATCTGCAGCTCGCTACCGTACAGCAGCAGTGCAGGAACGGGACACCGGCCCCCGCAGGCCCAACCGGGCAGGCGGCGCGATTTCACATCTGCGCAACTCAGACAGCTAGGAAGGAGAAGAGAAAAACGATAAAAATCCTCCAAAACAGAAACAAGCAGGCCGAAACGAGGAGCGGCGGCGACCCAGAGCGGGGACATCGACGCCCCACAGCAGAGCAGGGGTTGCTCCGGTCTCATTATCTCCTCAAGTCTGGACAGGTGATCATTAACATGTGTGCACAAACACAGAAACAGAGGGGGGCTCTGCTCCTGCTTCGTGTGCTGACAGGTAGTCTGGAGCACACACACACACACACACACACACACACACACACACACACACACACACACACACACACACACACACACACACACACACACACACACACACGTAATTGCTGTGTACTTCTTGGCCGGCCTAATGCCCCTCAGATATACCATTATGTGAGTCAACAACTTAACACAGACTGTTTTCAACAAGCTTCCTCGCTCACCAAGGAGCTTTAATGTAGCAGCAAACAGAAACAAACGGAAAGAACTGGAGGGGAAATGAATCGTTGTAAACGATTATTTTAGTAATCGAGTAATCTATAGATTTTTCTTACGATTAATCGGATAAAAACAATTATGAAATAAAATATTGGTAAATCTTCCATAACACCAGTGTTACTATCGGATATCAACATCAGTCTATTTTTTCCACCTTTGAGCTTCCGTACAAGTTACTTTTTTGTAGACTGGAGGAGCAACACGGGATATTTACGGCTCCTCCGTTCAGAAACTCATCTACCCGCCATGTTCCGCCTCCCGTCTGTTCAGACCGGGATGATATAAGTTTATTGTGCGGTTCGTCCGTAAAGCTGCTCTGACCCTGTAAGCATCAACCCTCAGCCGCCCGCCGTGTTCAGTCTCTCCGCTCACCTGTAGAAATCCTCCTCAGCTTCTTCCCGCCGTTCAACCAGCAGCTCCGGAGCAGAAAGGCTGCCGAACTCCCGGCATCGCGCCGGTCATTTTAAGGATGTTTATTGGTCCCACAAAAACGATGAAAACCCGGAATTATCACCAATCAGTAAAATCCCTGCGGGCCGAACGTGAAGATTGGACGTTATGCCGCTAACACGTAGCTTCCGTCAACAACTCGGAGGCGGAAGTCAGAGCTCCGCGCAACGCAAATAATGTTCCGGCTGAAACACGGTGCGCTAAATGACAAAACATAAATTAACGAAGCTTCGAGGCAGGTCAATTTTCCTCGAGGAGTTTTAATAATCGAGGTACTCGAATCACTCGAGATAAACGGTATAAAAACGCTGCAGCTGGAAAGGACAACAGGACTTTTTCTCCAAGTCTGTGTCACGTTTTTGCATCTTCAAGTGAAAAACATCTTGCCAAGTATTTTTAATCTGCTTTACGGTACAAACGTATTTATTTCACTTGAAATCAATAAAACAAAACGTACAAGTAACTTTTCAATAAAATCTAGGAGGGTGGCCAAAGTGAGGCCCGGGGGCCTTTTGTGGCCCTTGAAAGGATTTTGTTCGGCCCTGGCTACAAGTGGTAAAAATTTGACAAAGAGAAAACTGATGAAGCCAAACCAAAGATACTTGGTAGGATTTAGTGTTTTTGTAGCGCAAACAGGATTTCAACTGTTCGACTCCAAGCTCTGCTGGACGGCGGCGTCCTCGTGCGACTTTTAATTTGTCTGAATTAACTCGGATTTAAAGCAGATTTTTGGGAAGGGTTTTCTGTAAAGGTTGCATTGTTCATCATGGTTGGGCGTTCCCATCAGATTAATCTGACAAATAGTTTCCTCTTGTAACCAGACGCAAGCCGCTTGAGACGGGAATAAGTCTGAACTGCTATTCTGGTCGTTTCTACAAAAAGCAGCTGCTTCTTGACTGGAGCTTTGGTTGTAAACAGTGATGTTATGGCTGCTGCTGTCTGAACTGAACACATCCTTCTGCGTGATACAAATATGCTGACTGCAGCAGATATTCTACACTTTAAACAACTGTTTTATCTCGTTAAATGTTAGAAGTTGCTCAGATTTAGTTTTACATTTGCAGATCATTTGCTGACACTTGAGCGCACCAAACAGAAAAGTTAAAAACATTTAAATTAGTGTTCAATTTAAAGAGGCTCGTAGTTTTATATCTTCTCAACGGACCAATCATCACGCTGTTCTGATAAAGCATCTGGCAGTGACCAATCACAAGCCAGCAACTAATTTGACCTGGACTGCATGGCAGCATTAAGCTAACACCTTTCATGTCAAGTGAAGCAACAAACCAGATTATTAGCATCAGGATGCTAACGATTAACCTTTTCAATGCAACCAGTAGCACTGAGAAGCTAACACCTAGCATGTCTAAGCTAATGACATACTGGATTACACCATACTGAATGCTAAGGGGCTGCACAGTGGCGCAGTTGGTAGAGCTGTTGCCTTGCAGCACGAAGGTTCTGGGTTCGATTCCCGGCCCCGGTCTTTCTGCATGGAGTCTCCATGTTCTCCCTGTGCATGGTGGGTTTTCTCCGGGTACTCTGGTTTCCTCCCACAGTCCAAAAACATGACTGTCAGGTTAATTGGCTTTTCCAAATTGCCCCTAGGTGTGAGTGTGTGTGTGCATGGTTGTGTGTCTCTGTGTTGCCCTGCGACAGACTGGCGACCTGTCCAGTGTGACCCCGCCCCTCGCCCGGAACGTTAGCTGGAGAGGCACCAGCACCTCCTGACCCCACTGAGGGACAAGGGTGAAAAAAAATGGATGAATGCTAAGGCTAATCACGAAATGAATTACTTTAAAAGTAACAAAGACGGTAAAGATTAGCACGAATGAAGCAGTAAAGGGAACAACTAGCATGTTTAGGCAAATATCCAAATGTGAAATATTGGGAACATAATTCACCAAGAACAAAGAAAATACCGATGCAAATGGCCGATGGTTGCATGCATTCAGCAAAAGATTAGCATTAGCATCAACAACTAGCATTTCCAGGCTCATTAACCACTGAATCACAGCCTTACACGGCACCCTGCATGTCTACTCAAGAGATTTCCATAGTAGCATTAGGATGCTAATGATTAGCATCTATAAGCCAACTTGCACAAGAGTTGATGCCTGGTATATTCAAATCAAAAATATTTTATTCATCCTAGATGGAAGTTAATTGTTGGAATAAAAACGGTAACGTATCCCAGATGAGGCCATCGGTTGTTAGCAAACCCAGCTAATCCACCTCATTTGCTTTTGCTGCTCCTCTTTAAATGCATCTGGCTGAATGGCAATGGCGACACTGGAGTACGGGATATGATCCCTGCCCAATGCGACCAGTGGAAAAGTCAGCTGGAACAACTTCTTTCTCTGCATGCATGAAGCCTCCTTTTCAGCTTCGGTATTATTTTAGCTTTTGACTTCAGGTTGTAAATAACACCATCTTGTTGCCACGGTTACACATCGTAACTCTCCAAAAGTAAAAAAAAAAAAAAAACAAACAACAAAAATCTGATGCAAACATCTTGTAGAGTAGAAATCGTTTGTTTTTCAAGCCAGCAAACCAAAAAAATGCTACAATAGTTGAATCCCATGTTTCATTTTTGGAAAATACCAACTTGGCCCATGAAACAAAATGTCTAATCTCGCATTACTGCCTACATGATGCATTCTAGATTTTACAAATTAGCGATTTATTCTCCACAACTCAAAGGTTTAAACAATAAAGAGAAAGAGAGGAAATGAGGGTGGGAGGGAAAAACTAGAGGAAAGGCTAAATGTCAGCTGCAGCGTTCGGTCATTTCTCCGTTCATTTCAGTCTCTTCCTGCCTTTGTTGGTCACCGAGTCCCGCCAGGGGTCAAAACGCCGCGCCAGGGGTCAAAACGCCGCGCCAGGGCTCAAAACGCCGGTCAAAACGCCGCGCCAGGGCTCACAACGCCGCGCCAGGGGTCAAAACGCCACGGTCAAAACGCCGCGCCAGGGGTCAAAACGCCGCGCCAGGGGTCAAAACGCCGCGCTCACAACGCCGCGCCAGGGGTCAAAACGCCGCGCTAGGGGTCAAAACGCCGCGCCAGGGGTCAAAACGCCGCGCCAGGGCTCAAAACGCCGCGCCAGGGGTCAAAACGCCACGGTCAAAACGCCGCGCCAGGGCTCACAACGCCGCGCCAGGGGTCACAACGCCGCGCCAGGGGTCAAAACGCCGCGCTCACAACGCCGCGCCAGGGGTCAAAACGCCGCGCTAGGGGTCAAAACGCCGCGCCAGGGGTCAAAACGCCGCGCCAGGGCTCACAACGCCGCGCCAGGGGTCAAAACGCCACGGTCAAAACGCCGCGCCAGGGCTCACAACGCCGCGCCAGGGCTCACAACGCCGCGCCAGGGCTCACAACGCCGCGCCAGGGCTCACAACGCCGCGCCAGGGCTCAAAACGCCGCGCCAGGGGTCAAAACGCCGCGCCAGGGCTCACAACGCCGCGCCAGGGCTCACAACGCCGCGCCAGGGCTCACAACGCCGCGCCAGGGCTCACAACGCCGCGCCAGGGCTCACAACGCCGCGCCAGGGCTCAAAACGCCGCCCCAGGGGTCAAAACGCCGCCCCAGGGGTCAAAACGCCGCCCCAGGGGTCAAAACGCCGCCCCAGGGGTCAAAACGCCGCCCCAGGGGTCAAAACGCCGCGATTACCACCGTGAGCGTCTGGCCTACATCAAGATCGGCAATAAAATGGCTTAAAAACTGAAGAATACAGTTTAGAACAGTGTTTTTCAACCACTCTTCCGCGGCACACTAGTGTGCCGTGAGTGATCGTCAGGTGTGCCGTGGAAATGATCCAATTTCACCTACGGTACCGTATTTTCCGGGCTATAAGCTGCTACTCTTTTCCTAAACTTTGAACCATGCGGCTTGTAGCCCGATGTGGCTTTGCTGTGTATTTTTCTTCAACCACCAGGGGGCTCTCTAGCAGGTAGTGAATCTTTAGAAGTCAAAATTGTAAATCAAAAGAAGAACGTGCTAATTTTCAACCACATGCTAGCAGCAGGCACGACAGAGAAATGTTTTCAAACTCGTATCATGCAGCTTCTAAGTTGAGGGCTGTCGATCTGGCACTACAGGAGGGAAATGGAGCCGCTGCATTTAAGCTCGGTGTGAATGAAACCATGGTTCGGCTTTGGAGACGGAGGGCTGCGTCCAGCAGATTTATTAGGACGCCGCCCTCTGCTGGGTCCTAATGGAAAACAGAGAGCAGCTTTTTAAATTGAAGGTGCTAGTATGGTATGGTGCGCTCTATAGTCCGAAAAATACGGTAATTGATATTAAAAAAATTTTGAAATTGAATTATCTGCAAATAATGCCATCTTCGAGTGTCTGCTGTAGCAGTGACTAGCGGCGTAATCATGTAATGTTCTTACCACTAGGTGGCAGCAGGTACAGAGCATTTTACATTAAAACAAGAGAATTAGGGGCTGCACAGTGGCGCAGTTGGTAGAGCTGTTGCCTTGCAGCAAGAAGGTTCTGGGTTCGATTCCCGGTCTTTCTGCATGGAGTCTCCATGTTCTCCCTGTGCATGGTGGGTTTTCTCCAGGTACTCCGGTTTCCTCCCACAGTCCAAAAACATGACTGTCAGGTTAATTGGCCTCTCCAAATTGCCCCTAGGTGTGAGTGTGTGTGTGCATGGTTGTGTGTCTCTGTGTTGCCCTGCGACAGACTGGCGACCTGTCCAGGTGACCCCGCCTCTCGCCCGAAACGTTGGCTGGAGAGGCACCAGCAACCCTCCCGACCCCACTGAGGGAAAAAGGGTGCTAGGAAATGGATGGATGGATGGACAAGAGAATTAGTGATGCACGAATGTTACAGGTAGCGGTGAGAGCATCGTATCTAGCAAGACAGTGATGGAAAAGACAGAGAAGCTCAGCAGTAGTTGGGTTGGACATAACATGGGTCCATTTCCTACAACATATCTGTGTGAATTGAGCTTCTCTAGTCTGGCTACTATAAAAACTAAAACCAGAGAGACAGAGATGTTGAGGAAGAGCTTTGTCTTCAGTTTCTGCCAGGAAATCAACTGTTTTCATCCAAACATGCTCAGGTTTCACACCAGGTGGGTAAAATATACAGATATTGACATTTTGTACATGCAACTCTTCATATTCTAACAGTGAATATGAAGTGAAATGTTTCCCAAATATTAATGCTTCTTTCAGAATAATAATTATTTTCTGTTTTCTCTCTACTATAAGATGCTTGTGGATTAGTTTGTAAAACACTTTCAAGTTTTATATAACTTCTTTAAATTTAACACCACAGTGTTGTGGCTGTTCAGGGGTATTTTTGAAGTGGACATGTTAAGTGCAATTTGAAATAAGAAATGTAAAATGTAATAAAAATGCATTTTTGTGTTTGATTCCTATTCAACACACTTTGATAAGAATGACTATATATGTAATAAAGGCGGCTACAGAGTATCTTTGTTTACATTTTTGGTTGGTGGTGTGCCTCGGGACTTTTTCAATTAAAATAATGTACCTTGGCTCAAAAAAGGTTGAAAAACGCTGGTTTAGAAGAACCAGAGTCCTTCAGGGACCCCTTACATTTACTCACATTTACACGAGTAGCTTTATGATGATAAATACTTTTAGGAGTATTTCTACTCCTCCGCAGTCTGAGTCATTTTATCATGACGCATCTTTACTCTTATTCGAGTAAAATTTCTGGGTTTTCTACCCACTGAATGAAAAACAAACATGTTTTAACCAGAAATCCACCAGAAATTCACCAGACCTGCAGTTTCTGCTAAAGTTTCAGTTTTTTATTGAAAGAAACTGATTTAGAAAACTTTTTTGCCTGATTGTTATTTTGTTCAACGTATTTTTACACAAATAAAAATGTATTTGATAAAACGTCTACTCAAGTGGAAATTTTAACTCACATTTCAAAAGTTGAACATCTTAAGTTTTTTACTAAAAGAAACTGATTTGGAAACGTTTTTATATGAATTTTTGTCATTTTCGCCCATAAAATACCAAAATACTTTATATTTTGTTCCGTCTAATGATGTAATTTTAAAATACTAAATGATTTAATCTGCTGGGCTGCACAGTGGCGCAGTTGGTAGAGCTGTTGCCTTGCAGCAAGAAGGTTCTGGGTTCAATTCCCGGCCCCGGTCTTTCTGCATGGAGTCTCCATGTTCTCCCTGTGCATGGTGGGTTTTCTCCAGGTACTCCGGTTTCCTCCCACAGTCCAGAAACATGACTGTCAGGTTAATTGGCCTCTCCAAATTGCCCCTAGGTGTGAGTGTGTGTGTGCATGGTTGTGTGTCTCTGTGTTGCCCTGCGACAGACTGGCGACCTGTCCAGGTGACCCCGCCTCTCACCCGGTACGCTAGCTGGAGAGGCACCAGCACCTCCTGACCCCACTGAGGGACAAGGGTGCAGGAAAATGGATGGATGGATTTAATCTGCTCAGTACTGAATAGACCCTTTACTAAATACATTTTACTTAATTTCTTGCCGCTTCAAACTCATGTTGAAGTGGTTCTTCTCTTCCTCGAGTAGATTTCCGATCCTCTGTTCGCAGCATCAACATCCCTCCCGTGTCCAGGACGAACTCCAGCTCATGTCGGCCATATTTGTGGCCTTTTCCCCACCAAGCCCGAGCGTTTCACCAGAACATGAGGCCGCATCTCGCTGCTGTGCGTCAACAGAAACCGGCTGAGACTTGGGCAACGCGGCTTTGCTCCACATCTCTCAGTCCCATGTTGCATAACGGTGTTGACACTGTCCACCGCAGAAACCTCGCGTCCATTTCTTCACTCGGCCCGTTGGGTTGTTACGACGTTTGTTTGCTCAACAAGGCATCAACTTTTTACCGTTTTCACCAGGAAACCAAGAGCTTAGAAATATTAATCCTTCAAAGAATGCAGGATCACAAAGGCTCTGCAGCTTCAGTTTTTACTTCCTCCTTAAAGTTGCCACCTTTCTAACTTCCTCAAGGAGGTAATGAGTGCAACAGGGTGGCAATAAGCTGAGGAGTCGGTGAGGATAAATGCCACCCAGAGCGAGAACAATACATGGGAAACTACGGAGGGTGAAGCGTGCCATTAATTTAATAAAACTGGAAATGCGTAGAATTAAAACATGCGCCTCATTTAAATGATTTAATTTTAAACCTCAACATTCCTGTGCTGAAGCACATCATGAATTAACCAAAACCATCAACTTTGTCCATCAATCTCAGTGGGCGGGTTCAGAGCTGCTTTTATAGAGACCCTGACGTCTGATTGGCTGCTTCAAACGGCAAGTAAAGACAACTTCCTCCTATTCTGAGGTCAAAATCTGTACTGGAAAGCACAGAAAGAAGCTTTAATAATGTTTAAGTTGTTGCAATGCATTTACAAAAAACTCTTGGTGAGAAACTCCAGCCTTGCTCTAAAATATCTAATAACTCACGCGAAAGCGTTAGCTGGTGTTAGCTAGTGGGCGGGGCTAACATCAGCTAAGCCTGGAGAAATTAATAGAAGTATTTCAGACGAAGCTAGAGACAGTTTGTAGTAAATAAATGTTTTATTGAAGTTGTTTCCACACTTCCAGAGAAAATATTGACAGTCGTAACAAAATTGTAAGAAGTTGTTTTGACTTGCTGATTGAAGCAGCCAATCAGACGTCAGGATCTCCCCTAATCCCGCCCACTGAGTTTATATCATTTAAATTCATTTTGTGCTTCAGCAAAGGAACAGCTACACTATAATTCACATTTCAGATCATGTTTATTAGATTTCTGTATTTTTTCAAGTTTAATAAATTAATGACATTTAATCATTTCAAATATTTACTGTAATTTGGCACTCCTGACTCTCCATACAAAAATCTCCTTTTAAGAGTAAATCTGAACTGCTTTGAACAAGTAAAACTCAAAAAGAGAAAGTTGATTTGTGTTCATGTCGGCGTGTTTAAATAAAAATAGTTTTCCGTCACCAGCTGAATTTTTCTGTGGCAGATTGAAGGAGGAGGGAATTTAATGAAACACAGGAAGTCTCTAACAGGAACCAAACAAAGACGAGACACTTCAAGACTCTGCTGACTGAACTGGTTATAACAGGCAGAGAACTCAAGACTGTAGTTCAGATTTACTCCCAAGATGGAGATTTTCGTTTTTGTATGGAGAGTCAGGAGTGCCAAATTATAGTAAATATTTGAAATAATTAAACGTTCAAAAATTACATTATTGGGTATTTTAAGGACGAAAATGACAATTATTCATATTAGTAAAAAATAAAACCAAGCAAAAGAAAATTCTTCTAAATCGGTTTCTTTCAGTAAAAAAAAAAAAACTAACTTATGAAACTAAAGAAACTGCAAGTGTGTCTTAAGTTTTGGTTAAAACATGTTTTTTATTCAGAGAATCCAGAAATTTTACTCAAAAAAGTTACTAAAGTAAATAATTGAGTAAATGTAACTAGTTTCTACCAAACTCTGATATTTGTGGACATAAAACAAAGCGCAGACTTTTTTCTGCACACTTTTGCCATTAATCCTTTCCATATGCGACTTCCCCTCCTCCGGTCGATTCGTCGGCAGAAACACGTCTTGCCGTCCGTCTTGTGGGGAAGACTCCACCCGTCTCCGAACAAATCAAACGCCTCGCTTTTTCACGCTGCGTTTACGTCAGCTCCGCTCAACGCGACGCCAGGAATGTGTGCTATGCTCTTCCTCCCTCCAGCCTCCTTCGATGCCTCCTTCTCTACGACTCAGACCTCGTTTCCTTCCTCATTCCACCACCATCATCATCATCTTCATCTCCTTTCACAAGCAGTCAGTCAGGTTCAGATGAACCATCTGTACACTGTAAAATATCGACACGGATGTGCTAAATTACAAACAGCGTAAAATGAAAGCATACCCCTGTAACTGTAGGTCAGGGGTGTCCAAAGTGCGGCGCGGGGGCCATTTGAAGCCCCTGGAATGATTTAAACATGGTTGAAGTAGATGGAGTGTTTTTATTTTTAAAAGTTAGAATCTTTCCACGTAATGTGCATAATGTTTTGCACACATTTGTCTTTTAATAACCACTTTGTTCCGTTTAATGCCATGGGAAACGTGACCACATCTATCCAGTGGGTTTTAATCAAAAGGCCTAAATCCGCTTTTGACCGAGTACAACAAGGGTTTTGAAAAGAAAAAGTTACCAAAAATCATAATCTTATTTGATAATAGAAGAACAAACTGGTGTACTCTTATCAAAAATAAAAGCTGCAAACTTTGGGATCTACAATGAGGCAAAGGCTCACCATTTTGTCTCTTTTCTCCTGCCAACGCTAGGCTCGCATGTTTGCTTTGGTCATATTTACCCAGAATGCCTTGCACTGTAGTCCACTTCCTCCAATCCGCTTGGTGTTCACATAAGCATTCGAATAGCGATAATATGATCAAGATCAATAGATAATCATCTCATAGAATATTCACTGAGCCGCACGGCATTCTGGGAGACGTAGGCAGAGGAAACACTTCAGCCGCTCTCTCTCAGAGATGAGCTAGGTTGGTGGAATCAACCATCTCACTCACTATTCAGTTGCCTAGCAACAACCTGCTGGGCAACAGGCATTTTCAAGTTCCCCCCCCCAAACTTCGGTTGCCTAGCAACAACCCGCTTAGTAACTCGGGCAGAAGCAGTTTCAAGTTTCCCCGCTTTGCCTCATAACTGCTTAAAAATTAAAAAAAACTAAAGAATGGAGTGAAAACTGGGTGAAAGGGGAAAGGTCACGCTATCACAGTTTGGTTATTATTTCAGATATTTAAAACAAAAACAACTAATCAATAATTATCGATAGCCTGATATGAAACGTGTATATGGTGATGAGTTTTTCCAGCCACATTCTCCAGCCCTGTTTTAAAGACAAAGGTTAAAAATCTTTGTCCAAACTGTGGGTTGTAAAAACGGCTAACTCGGTTTCCTGCTCATCTCCTCAGCAGGTCTAGTTAAAGGCCAGGTGTAACCAGTTTTAAAAAGCTGCTCCCACTCACAGTCAACGTATCGAGCTCAATGTTGGCGTCTCGTATCAAGCCATCACTTTTTCCCCCCTCCTCAGCCAATCGACTGCTAAGCATTCCACTTCCTGCGTTTCAGAGGCACAGGAAGCAGAGGGGGCGGAGGACGTCCATGTTAATTCCCCAGGAATGCGGCGGATGAATCCCACTGTACAAGACGTCAAACATAAAAAGCAGGGAAAGCTGGTAAAACTGAACGTTTACAGCCCGTCCAATCATGACACATCTGACTGAGCCCAATAACGAAAGGGCAGAGGAAGTTCACGAAAGAGCGCCGCGCCGCTGCGAGTCGAAGGAGCAATCCGACTCGTGCAGAGAGCCAAGCGAGGTCAGGAAGAAATGCAAACTCCAGATGAGAGGCGAACAGGCTGCGTTCGGGAGGGAGCCGGCGGCCTGAGGGGCGAGGGGAGAAAGGAAAACATTTCTGCATTTCTGAGCCGTGTTTATGTACGCAGCAGTCGCTCAGGAAAAGGAACTAAAAATAGAGCCAGACTTGCTTAAAACTGAAAACAGCGACCGAACTTTGTTACTGATTACTTCAACATAATGACGTGATTACGGAGCCATCTCTCTGAAAAGCTACTAAATCAAAAGTTTAACTCGCACACTAAATGCCCGTCAGGCTAATCATCATGTTTTCATGTGTTCATTTTAATACTTAAATCAGTTTAGCACAAAGTTAAGAAAGCAGCTATAAACAATATGAACCATGAGCTATCTGTAGACGCAGCTGGCTCAGTTGAAGTTTTCACATCAAGTCCATATTTGTAACTATTACGGTACCATTATAAGCACCAATCAATCCACACTGCTAGCTAGAAATGCTACCAATGCTAACGACCATTTAACCGCATCTGTTTCAGCTCCATTCATACTATTAGTTTATAATGTCAGGTAATAAAACTACCTGGAAACTACTATAAAACTACCTGGAAACAGACATTAAGCTAGCTGGTATGATGCTAATGTTAGCATGTTAAAATGAAGTCTGAGGGAGATGCTAATGACTTAAAACTATTTGGTGTTTGTTTTATAGCCCAGTTTTAAAGCGACTGCTCTCACATGGACGGCTGTGTCTATTTCCTAATGACCATCAGGCTAGAAAAATATTCTGAATGTTTTCACATATTCTTCTATTTCTAAAAGGAAAAGTCAGAATCAGTCAAAGTCGCCGACAGGAATTCAAAGCATCTTTAGCAAAGTTGAAAAGATAACGTCACCAAGTTGCACTTTGTCGTCATAAACTTGTAGTACAGCTGGGAGTGTGGTGAACATTTTGTTATAATGATAATAATCCCAGAACATTGCCTAGAGACCAAACAGGGTGTGACTAACACCTGGTTTCTGCCATTAGACTGCACCCAGAGAAACACTTTTTAAAGAAACAAAAGGCCGAGATTCTGTCCGTGTCATTTTCCTTCCCCATATGCAGCCATTCCCTCTGATGCACTGCAAAAACCACAAAATATATCCAAGTATTTTTGGATAAAATGAGAAAAAACTAACAAGTAACTTTTCAGAAAGATATAGGATCTTTTCTTAAGTCAGTAATTCCTTAATGTTGATGTAAAAGTTCTTGATCCATTGGCAGATAAATCAGTTTACAACAATAATTTCCGCCTGTCATGAGTGAAATAATCTGGAACTAGCATTTATTCGTCAGTATTAAGGAATTATTGACTTAAAACAAGTCAATAATTCTGCACAGGGCTGCACAGTGGTGCAGTTGGTAGAGCTGTTGCCTTGCAGCAAGAAGGTTCTGGGTTCGATTCCCGACCCCGGTCTTTCTGCATGGAGTCTCCATGTTCTCCCTGTGCATGGTGGGTTTTCTCCGGGTACTCTGGTTTCCTCCCACAGTCCAAAAACATGACTGTCAGGTTAATTGGCCTCTCCAAATTGTCCCTAGGTGTGAGTGTGCATGGTTGTGTGTCTCTGTGTTGCTCTGCGACAGACTGGCGACCTGTCCAGGTGACCCCGCCTCTCGCCCGGAACGTTAGCTGGAGATGGGCACCAGCACCTCCTGACCCCACTGAGGGACAAGGGTGAAAGAAAATGGATGGATGGATGACTTAAAACAAGTTCCTTTTGTTTTATTTGAAAAGAAACAACCAAAAATACTTGGTAATATTTTGTGTTTTTTCAGTGCGCGCTCCGATAGCAGACATGTCCACTTAGTTCAGGTTGACGTTCAGTTAAAAGGAGACAGTTTGGTACCCAGTGACTGTTGACCGAATGCCTCTCCTGGGTTGACCTTTGCCTTCCCCTGACGTACAAGCCGACCCTTTCAGTTACTCATTCTGTTCGTTTCCAGCTGTTTTCCGGCCGTCTCCAGTAGCCAAGGCGGTGTTCCCTTTCCTTCGTCGGCTTGACCTCCCATTACGACACCAGAACGGTTTAATCACTGAATGAGCTGAGGTCACCGTTATTACAGCGCACACACGTTCCTCCGCGTGAGCGCGCCTCTGCATCGTCCAAATCAGGAGTTTGGCAGGCGCTAGCTAATAGCAGTTGGCAGCTGCAGGAGTCAGCTGTTAGAAAAACCGCTGGCTGAATCCTTCCAGAGCTTCTCTGGTTCTGTTCATCAGATTAGGCAGCAGAAAGCAGAACCAGCCACCAAGCCTCCCTTTTGCTAGAAAGCAAGACTATTATCTGGATGCCAAACACATAAAGATCAGGTTGCACAGGCGCGCGGCGGTGACTTAAACTACAATTATCTTGCTGATTAAGATGGACTGGTGCAACAAAAAGCAGGTAATTTACCTCCTTGGCGAAGCACAAGATCACAGAATAACAGATTTAAAAATAAGTTGTTATTGTGAAAGACAAAAAAAAGGTAGTGACTCATGTAAAGAGCTGCCACCGAGTCGGTGACGGAAGAAAAAGAATCCGAATGACGATGAAAATGCATTTGGTGACGGCACATGTTTTTCATCAGGCGATGTTCTGACTGCCAGATGTCTGCCGCTGCCAAAGAGCTGAGAAATTCTGGAAACCTGATTTACTGACATGTGAAAGTCATTTGGCCCGTTTACGTCGCTCCGCGCTGATCGTCCACAGCATTAGAACCACCTGTTTAACCCAAACCGCCTCGGACCGAGAGCGACGCCGAGTCGTTCACTGCAGCGTTGGATTAAAACAGCGTCGCGTTTAGTCCAACCGACTGGACCTTCAGAGTCAGAACAGCTTCAGTCATTACAGCTGGAATCTAGAGAATAGGCTGAACCTGAACATTCAGAGCCACATAAAGACGGCTGCAAAGTCGGCCTTCCATCACCTGAAGAACATTTATAAAGTCTCAGCAAGAGCTACAGAAACTCCTCCATGCGTTTATCTTTAGTCGCATTGATCACTGCAGCAGTGTCTTTACAGGTCTAAAAGAATCAATCTGATCCAGAACGCTGCCAAACATGGTTCTGCTTCCAGAACCAAACATGAAGAAGCAGCTTTCAGCTTCTATGCACCATAAATCCAGAATAAACTTCCAGAAAACTGCAAACAACTGAAACACCGAGTGAATTTAAATCTAAACCCGCTAGAGTTGCTTTTGAACCATAATAACTGAAACCATGAACATTTTGATGTGCATCAATGGCATTTCATTGCGAAATGTAATGCTTCGTTGATTAACTGCGTCTTCTATGACTTCGTATTTTGAGGTAAAACACTTTGAAACGTCTTGCTGCCGAAATGTGCTGCACAAATAAAGTTGATTGATTGAATAACGTTAATCTGGGCGGCGTCTGAAAGGCACACCAGCAGAGATTAATGGGAGCCGATGTGCTTTTACTCAGAACTGAAATCAGCAACTCATAATGATACAATGAAAACACTCATTTACTGAGAAACAAACAGAGACTCAAAACTCTAAAAATGGGCATATTGCGATGCAGCTCGAGCCAAACTGAGCTGCTTCCGTTTTTAAAAAGTTTAAACGTCAGTTTTCTTTCATGAGTGACTGATAAAAACCATCTGAAACCAGAAAGAGGAAGTTGTTGGTTAAAAGAGCTGAAGTAATTGTGCCGAGAGCAGAACTGAGAAAGAAATTAACCTCCGTTTGTGAACTTGCACAGTTTGATCTCAGAGAAAATGCCTCGTATGTAAAGGATACAAGTTTTCGTTCAACCTGATGACTCATGAGCTGCGTTTGCCGGACTCAGGTTTTGTAGCCTTAAACTTGTTTCCAGTGTAGAAATGGCTGACTCATTAAGCACATAGCTCACATTTGCAGCGGCGCTCAAAACTTCAACCGACTTATTTTCCATTTTCCAGTAAAAATAGAAAATGATGCACTACTCCCAGAACTAGCCAACAAAGCTAACGTTAGCAACCCAATGCTGACTTTCAATGTCAAAAACATCTAGTTATACAAATTTTCAAGAAGAGATGAAGGAAATTTTCAGTGAATTAGCCAACATTAGCAAGCTAACGCTAGCAACCAACAATGACAGAACATAGCAATTTCTACAATGTGAGGAAAATATACTTTTTATCTTAATGCACCAATGCTTCAAATGAAAGGAGAATGCTAACAGCTAACATTAGCATGCAAATACCAACTACAAATAGCTAACTGGGAAAACTCCCTCCACACACTGATGTCAGACATGTCAGCAGCTCAGGAGGTAATGATGTCACCAAACGACCCCGAGTTGCACTTTGGACACCGTAGACTTTATGAATCCAACCTGTTTTAGTGTATTTTCCAGTAAACGTCTCTGTAAGCAGAATAAGTACTAAATTAGGCAAAAAGAGCAACACATGAACCGTAAACATAAGTTAACAATCTACAGATGTGACGCTAAAACATACTATGGTTGCTTTCACACCTGGTAGTCGGTAAATTTGGTTCGATTTGGGACCAAAAGAGCAACTTTTATCGCATTTTCAGCTGCACTGAGCAAGCCGAGCAAGCAGTTTCCTTCCTCGCCTGTGGGGGCGCTGCAACAAGAACCACTGAAGGAAACGACATGAAAACCTCTGAAGAAATTTTAACTAAAAGGAGTTATGTCAGATTTTAGTGGATGTAGGATTTCTTTTTTGTCTTTGGTAAAAAACCAGGAGTCATTTCTCCTGTTACATTTGTTTTGGTTGATTTTACCCAGAATGCCCTGTGTTGTAGTCCACTTCCTGCTTTTGGAGTGGTCTATGGTCCGCTTCGCTTCCACACATTTCAGGCGGATCGGTTCAATTTCACCTTCACACCTCACCGACTGAACTGGATTTAAACTCAAACAAACTGGAGTCGGATCAAAGTGAACCAAACAGAGCCGGTGTGAACGAACCCTTAGGTAGAAACTCATCTACAAACCAGCAAGACCAGAACCGTGCCAAAAAACGTTCCAGCGTACAGAAAGAAGCAAAAAGAAAGTAAAGCACTAAAACCTGCTTGGTTATTTCTGCACGTTGGGTATGAGAAGCATTCGAACTGAAATATTCACGCTGGGCAGGGTTGCTTACTCCCAGACTGTGATGACAACCAACATGTGCACACACCTCAAAGAGAAACAAAGGTAGCAAACAAAGGGCCAAAGTGTTTCCAAAGACGAGGACGAAAGAAAAATCCCAAACATCTGATTATTCATCTGGTTTAATCAAAGAGGAGGGAAAGTAAAAGGAAACAGTCGGATCTTTGTGCGTGTTGGAGAAAATGCGGTTGGACGGGAGTTGCAGGCCGGCCCAGTTGCCCGGCAGCAGAAGCATTGTCACATTAACAGCCTCTTCCTGCCCCTCCCCCGTTTCCACCCGCCTGCCGCGCTTTTACCTTATAAGGCAGCAGATTTAAGTGGCTGTCGCCGCGACAACAGTGATGCAAGAGGCCGGCAAGGTGCGTCCCCCCCGCTGAAACGCAGGAGGAGCGTCCAGGGAAACGACCGACTGCCCACCTGACCCACATCCACCACAAGTTGGGAGGGAAAAACTCCTCGTTGCTCTCCTGGAGAATTAATGTCACTTATTCTGCCATATTTAGATCAACTGTTCAGAGACGATCATAAAACTTCAACAGTCACTTATTCTGCAAAAGAGAATGATGATCAAACATCAAATTTATATCGTTTCTTATGAAAAGAGACAATTACCAGAAAATATTTAGTATTTAAGAACCGTGAGGGAGGATACAAAATGTAAGAGGGGGATACAAGTTTAAAATATTAAAGTTTCTATGCATTTCTGGTGTTGAGCAATGAAAAAATGTAGGCAACGATCTCAAACAGACAGTAATGTTTTTTAATCAGAGCTGAAAAAACCGATGTGGGGCACCCCAAGGCTCAATCCTGGGACTCCTCCCATTTAATATACATATTACGACTAGCTCAGATTACAAGTTACCGTACAGCTTCAGGTATCACAGCTGGAGACCAGAGATCAGGCTGAACTCTGACCTGAACCTTCAGAGCCACATAAAGACGGTTACAAAGTCGGCTGATGAACATTTCCAGGATTAGAGGACTAAAGATCTAGAGAAACTCATCCATGTGTTCATCTTTAGCCACACTGCAGAACGCTGCTGCTTGGTTCTCACCAAAACCAGGAAACCGCGGGTTCAGATTACACGCTCCTCTAATCTGGAATAAACTTACAGAAACTGCAAAACTGCTGAAACACAGTTCCTTACAAAAGGCTAAAAATCCACTGGTCTAGAGCTAAAATTAATAACTTTCCAGTTATTAATCGCATTCCAATACTTTTTAGATTTATGCTTGCTGTTTTTATGTTTCCCTCATGTGAAGCACCTTTCCTGCCGAAATGCTTTATGTAATAAACTTGACTTACTTTCACTCAGTTTTCTGTAAAATCTCAAATTATGGAACAAACGCACCAAAAAAAAAAAACAACTGGAGTTTAGTTCAAATATACTTCAGGATTTGAAGCTGAAGCGTCTCTGACCAACACCGGCTGTTGGCTTGAATTCAGGCTTTCTTCATTTCTGTCTGATGAAAAAACAAAGCAGAGTGGCGCTTTGAGCTCCCCCTCCTTCCTGCTCCCCAGAAAGGAAAGCAGGAATGAACATGGCAACCTCAACATTTTTGTGACTCTGCGGTTGTTGCATCAGCTGCTGCTGCTTCTCCTTCAGCAGCGCTAAAAGTCAGACGATGACTGTTGCCTTTTTGGCAGTAGCTGCGTATAAAGTCTCTCCTTCACCAAGTCGTCTCCTCAACTGCAATTAAAACAGCAAAAACTGAGAAATAAGGTTTCAGTCTGGGTTCTGTGAGGCCTCCTGAACGAGGAGCAGCATGTTTGCTCCTCCAAGTTTCCGCTTGTTGACGACCCATGCAGTAACATCCACTCCCCCCCCGCCCCACGCTACCAAAGTTCAGCTTGGTCACACATTCCACAGCGCAGCCGGGCCTTTATGGTTTTATGATTCACAGACTTCAGCCAGCAGAGTGAGTGAAACGGATTCAAAGGCAAATAAGCATGCAAAGCAGCCATCATTCAACGGGAGGCAGGACGGCTAACGGAGTGAAGCCGGGACTCAGTTTACACAGTTTAAATTAAAACAGCTGCAGGACTGTAGGTTCATTTTGTACTTTACTGCATGTGAGGCCAAAACGATTAATCGGTTGTTCAAATAATCGTCAACTAATGCAGCTCGATTAATCGTTAACTGGAGTATACTTAATCAAAGGACGCCAAGCTCAGGGCAGAAATCAAACTGTACAGATTTCTACATTTTGTATTTAAAGTAAAAAAATAAAAAACCTTTTTCCGGTAAAAATGTTCAACCCAGAACTCCTCATGGGGCAGTTTTAGTTTCATCTGGTTCAAATTCCATTGAAGAATCTTTTTTAAAGCACCCTTTTCTTCCAATTATTAATTAAAAGAAAAATAATTACCAGATCAAATGTCAGAAGCGTTTAGCTGCAAATGCATCCTTTGCTTCAAATAAGCAAGAGATGATGCTACAAGATATTTATTGTCTTAGATGAATTGCATTTATTTACTTGCAACTTTTAATGCATTTCTAAAAGAGAGCGAACAAATAAATCTGCAGGATGTGCAAGTTCTCTTATCCGATTAATCGTCTGATACCCAATTAATCGTCAGAGTAATTGATTAATCGATTACTACAGTCATCCTTTGCAGACCTACAGTATTTGCATGACCAACATCGCATCTGTGACCTTCCTGTGAACCATCAGTGATCATGTTTACTCTACGTGTGACCAATCAGATCGTGTTTTATTCCTGGGCGGTTTGGGAGCAGATCCGTCCAAACACACCAGCCTGAAACTTTACGTTAATGCAACTCCGGGAACCAGATAATCACAGACTGAACTGGTAAAAACCCACATTTCCCCACAGAAGGCCTGATGGCTGCATCTGTGGGAGGGGTCCACATTATCTCTTTAAAATAAGCCTGATATGAAGAAAACCACCACCGCCATCTGGATTTAAGTGTCATTTGATGGATCCAGCCCTAAAAACAAAACAAAAAGCTCAGACTTTCAACCAGTCAGTTTAAAAAAGGCACCAAACTCAGTGGAGGAATCAGAGATTTTCTGTTAGTTTTTCTTTAAATGTTGATGCTGAACCAGACTGAAAATGGTCGACAAAGCAGCAGCTTTACATTAACGGGGCTTCAGAAAACGGCTAATGGAGAAAACTTTTAAAACGGTATCCTTAGAAATTACGTTTCCTAGAAGTTGCACAAAACCTTACCAAGTAGCTTTGGTCTAGTTTCTGGTACAAATGTCTTCATGCATTTGAAATAAGACAAAACTAACTAACAAGTAACTTTTCAGCAATTATGTCCCTTATAACATCACAAAACGACTTGTTACAAGTGAAACGATCCTCTTAATGTGTGCTGCGATGTTTGCATTAGAAACTAGACCAACATTCTTTTTTATCTTTTGCAGTTGGATGTGGTTTGACCTTTGAACTAATTGAATTCATTTTGCAGCTTTTGGAGCAGAGCTGCTGCCTGTGACGAGTAAAAACACAGAGTGCAACTTCCTCTCGCAGCCTCACACCTCGGCTGCTTCCTGCTCTCCAGTACCGTTTCTCAGAACCGAACCGGGTCGTGATCGTGAGATAACTCGACACCGGCTGCTTCGGCTCGGCGACTCTCCGACTCCTGTGACGGCTTCTCATCAGCCGGGAGTTTCACTGAGGAAATCCTCACTCCGACTTCGGCCACACAGTCGCCACAGTTGAACGGCAGTGCAGCTCCGGGGGTTGTTGCTAAGCGACGCAAGACCACGGCGTCTTATTTTTAGGAGGCTTCAAATGCTTCTGTAGGTTGAACAAATTGGACGGTTGAGCCGAGTTTTTATTCTGCTCAGTGTGGTTTGTGAACGCAGCAAAGAAAAACGACATCATTTTTGAAGGCGTTGATGAAGTGAAGCCGGCGCGGGGTCGCGAGTGTCGCCGTGCGTTTACTACAGCGCGGTGAGTCAGAGGAGCCGTCTCTGCTAGCGGCAGCAGGGTAATCCCTGCAGGCTCGCTTTGATTGGATCAGACGGGATCGTGAGGGCACAGGACTTCCCTGACCCACATGGAGATCGGTGCAGCTGCAGGAAAAGCTGCAGCTTTGTGGCAGTTTATCCAGCAAACAATGGCTGCACTTCTCCACTTCATGCCTTTTGTTCCCATGTTGACATTCAAAATACAAAACCAACCAGGCATTCAAGTTCTGCATGTACATTCGGCTTTAAGCACCATAAACAATCGCCAGCTTTGCAAATCCCCGAAACTGCTGAACAATAGCAGTTTTTAGATACGACTGGATCAATTAATCGTGATTAATCGATTGCTTGATTAATCGTCAACTAATATTCTGTTCAGGGGACGACTGTGGGACCTCGAGATGACGGCACATGGGAGGATTCTTCATAAGATCTATAAAATTATGGATATCCTGACCATCCTCTTCATGAGACTATGGGGGAAACGGCGTCTTCAGTCAGAGGCTTCTTCAGATTCACTCTAATACAGACTGCTACAAGAGCAGTTTCCTGCCAACAGCTGTCACTACCCACAATAACTGATGACTTTGAATTAATACAAGTTATTTAATTTCCCTTTGAAATCAAAGTGTCTGAATTTGATCACCAAGTAGATATTTTTTTAAATAAAATGGCCATTTCCAATAAACAATGTCATTGCATTTCAAGCATTAAAAATTTAATTTCCTGATTAAAAAAAGGAAAAAATAGAATTGTTTAATATTGCATAATAAAAGGTTTAAGTGGTTAAAAGAAAAATCTGCAGAATGTGCCATTTTTCATTTGATTAATCGTCAGAACAATTGGTTCCTAAGCTCTGATTTTGGCTCTTCTACAGATACTAAAACACTAAAAAACATCCGTGTTTGTATTAGTAGAGCAGCAGGAACTCTCTGCTCTATGATTCAGCATCCAGTGAGGTTTCCCCATCTGGTCCATTAACACCCGGAGTGACACACGCAGTGATCCGTCGGCGTTTCGGACCCGACGTGGAGGACTGGCCCACCGTTTGCTGCTGCGGCGGCTTCATTTAAAAGGCAGGAGAGGAGCTGAAAAACCACAGAAACCTCAGAGCCTTCCTCCCCCTTCCTGCCACCCAGACACGACCGCTCCACCCGACCGTCGCCCTTTATTCACCCCGATTCACAAAAGTTGAAAATTGGCAAAGAATTGTTTTTAAAAATGAAGGTTAAAAGGCTTAAATCAATATTAAAACCAAGATATTTTTCTCACCTGGACCTGAGAGTTGTTCTGATCCAGATGTGACTCTCCTAATCTTGAAGGACTTCTGGCACGTTTTTATTTTAATCACAAACGTCTGTCTGTATCATCTCAGCAAACTTCTTAAATTTGCTAATTCATGTCTTCATAATCATGAAAAACTATAGTTTTCTTGCACATTTTCAACTTTCTAGCATCAGAGTGAAAGTTTTTCTTGCAAATATGTGAAATAAATGTTTAATCTACTCATTTATCCATAATGACCCTAATCCTAACCTGCAGGGGGACATTATGATGCCTGGGAGTAAAGCTTTGTCTGCCTGCATGCATAATGTAAACAAACCGACTTTTAAAGGCTGCATCATGATAACACCGTCTTCCTTTGTTTATCCAGAACAATAATGTTCATGAATGTTTGGAAATGTTGAGCTGCTGCTTCGTTTAAGGGGTCTCACTGCATGTTTGTCGATTCTGGAGGAGCCTGAGGGTTTTTCAGAACCGAAGAGCTGAACGTCAGAGTTCCCCCAGAGAAAGCAGAGCAGACAGAAACCGACCCGTCCCACCAGATGATTCCTGAAAACAACCGAAGGCAGAACCAGAGAACCCGGTTCCCGTTTCTTTAACCGAGCGCATCGAGGGACAATCTGATGAGCTCCGAGGAACCCGACGGCTGGGAACGGCCGCTAAATATTTAACGTGGCTCCTCTGTGGCCTGAAACCAACACGAGCTCCACCGACACCCAGCGGGGCGGTTCTGAAGCAAACGGGCCTCAGTCGGGACTCAAGTCCTGCAGGACGATCCGGCTCTGCTGTCAGCGCAGACAAATACAGCAACGGCGTTCATCCACGCTTCGTAAAACGATAAATGTTCTCATCTCTGTGCATCTTTGCCCAGTTTCCAACCTGCTAAATGATTCAGGAGGAGAAATCAGAGACGGAGCCTGAATCAGGTCCGTTTGCTCCAGAACCGGCCGCCATGGCCCGGCTGGGTTCGGCTCAAAACACACCACAAGTTATCGATTAATCGATCGCTTAACGATTAATCGGATAAATAAAATGTCACATTCTGCAGATCTCTTTTTGTGCAAGAAATGCATAAAAAACGTAAAGAAACAAATTCCTTTTATTAAGCAACAAAAATAAATTTAATGAATAAAATGCAATAATATAGCATTAATTTACTGAACGCCTCATTTGTAACTAAGGATGCATCTGCAGTTAAAAAAGCTTCAACAACAAAGCTCAGCTCCTTATGTTTGACTTCACACAGTGCAGTGCTGATATATTGATAGAGATTAATCGATCAATAATTGGATGAAAAAGTTACGCAATACATTTTTTTTTACAGAATTTAAACTGGTGAAGCTGTTTATTTGTGCAGTTTGGCTTAATTACAGCTCTGAATGTTGTTCTTTCATCAATGGTCCTATTTTTGAGTCTGTATTCAAGTCAAGTTAACGATTAATCAGTTACTAAATTAGTTGACGATTATCTCAATAATCGATTAATCACAATTAATCATTTGAGCGTTCGGTTAAGTTATCGTTTTTCACCCAAAGACTGGGCACCAGAACCTCTGCAAGGATAAAAACGGTGCAGATGATGAATGAATGGAAAGATATCTAGTCTAAATAATAATACAGAGTCAAATGGCCTCTTGATGACAACTAAATGTTGTAGATTATAATCTGCATCACTTTTTTAGACTCCAAATGATAAACATTTTGAAATCCATGTCAGAAAAGTTCCTGAATGTAGGCTAAAACTGACCAGGAAGTGTTGGAAACCTCCTGCTTCTCAGCAGACAGAAACCCTGACAAGTTGTCGGTTTGATTCTGGTGTAATATCACAGCTCAGAGGTTTGGTGAGCTGAACCGCGGCTCCACAGCACAAGAGGCTTTACAGGCCGTTTCACCAACACGCCCTGAATGGAGAAGAACCCGTCTAGGTGTGGCCGTACGAGCAGCGCACCAGCCGACTCCGAGCTGCAGAACAGCAGCGTTACTCCAAAATATCAAACTCCCTTCAAAATCATTTCTGCTTCACTTTGGCTAAAAACACAGGAATAAGGAGAAATGATCTCCGCTTCAAGCAGGTTATTCTGAGTTGGCCGTTAAGCTTCACACCTCAGATGCGCTTGTTTGGCTTCGTGCCACTGGCGTTCCAGCAGCGGGATGTTTGGCGAAGCTAACCGCTGGAAGAGAGGCGACAGGAGGAAGAGAAGACGACGGACAGAGAACAGGCCCGTCTGGTTTGGTGCTGCTCAGGCGCTTCGTCTCGTTACTGTCGGGATAATTACTGCTTAAGACGGAGTAATGACACAGATCATTACAACTAAACATCACCATTACAACTCGCATGTTCTAATGGAGTCAGGCTGGCTGGACTGAACATCAACAATCAGCTGGTTTTTCTTCTTGATCAAACATTTCACCAAACATAACACGACAGTCAAAAAGACTCTGTTTGGGTTGTTTTCCCTCCTGACAGTCCTGTAGGTTTGGTCTGATTGGGGACAAAAGTTTCAACATCTGCTCCACCTCCAGCTGCTGTGGCTCTGAGTCAAACCAGCCTGGCCTCTTGATGACCAGCCTGGCCTCCTGGCCTGTGGGGGCGCTGCACCAAGAACCACTGAAGGAAACGACACAAAAACCTCTGAAGACACTGAGAGCAACTTCCTTCTTCACCAGATGGAAACAAGATGGAGGATTTTAGCGGTTGGAGGATTTCTCTTTAGTCGTTAGCTTTAGTTAAGTCATAATTTCTCCCGTTAGCGCTAAGCTACCGCGTTTGTTTTGGTTGTATTTACCCAGAATGCCCTGCGATGTAGTCTACTTTCTGCTTTTGGAGCGGTCTCCAGTCCGCTTGGTGTTCACATTCAAACCGAACCAGAGTTCACTTCAACTGAAACCAGACCGAGGTTTGAAGGTGAACCGGAGTTAGCTTAGCATTCACTTCTCAAATGAACCGGACTTTGACTAGGCAAACGAACTGGAGTCGGATTAAAGCGGATCAAACAGGGCTGGAGGGAAACGGTTCTAGTTCCACCAGCCGATTATAGAT
Source organism: Poecilia reticulata (assembly GCF_904066995.2). Lineage (NCBI taxonomy): Eukaryota > Metazoa > Chordata > Actinopteri > Cyprinodontiformes > Poeciliidae > Poecilia > Poecilia reticulata. The sequence goes on from NC_088842.1 coordinate 32,115,750, forward strand.
TTCACTTATAATAAAACATGTTAGAGAAGAACTTGTACTTTTTTTTAATCTATATTAAGGAATTATTTACTTAACCAAGCTGTTGCACGTTGCTGAAAAGTTGCTTCCAAGTTAGTTTTTGCTTTTTTTTTTTTCAAGTGTAATATTTGCACTAAAAACAATATTAAAATACTTGGTAAGATTTTGTGTTTTTGCAGTGAATTCCTACAGTGAAGCTGCTGAAGGTGCAAACGTGTAATTTTCCACCCTGAAGTCGTTAGCTGAGAATAAAAAGGATCAACTGCAGAAGTGGAAAGTGAAGTTGTTGCAGCCACATAAATTCATTAAAGCCTCATATAATCAGATCTGATCTCCATCTGCTTCGTCTCTCTGGACTGAACTCTGCAGCTCAGACCCGACTGAACGATCCGCTCGCTTCGTTTCTGCTCCAGAAAGCTGCACCTGCTAGCGTTTTCTAAAAACATGCAGCGTGATCGCGCCGAACAGGCCGACCTCACGCTGGAACCGAATCCGTCTCACAACGTCAGTCGATGTTTGCAGCTTAAAATATCATGTAAATATTAATGCATGTAGTTGTGGATCAGTTTTTCACACACGCTGCGTCTGTTTTTAACTTCTCCTTTAAACGAGCAGACACGCATGAAAACAAAAGCTGCGCTCAAAATATTTCACTGAACGCTTGCAGACAACAAACTGCTTCTCATTTCTGGAAAAGTGAAGTTTAAAATGCATTTTGGTGATTTAAATATAAATGGATGTTAAAACTGAGGAAGAAGTTAAACACAATGCTGGAGTTTGTTTAGCAGCGACGCTTCCCCCTCAACTTCTCGCCTGCTCATTTCAACAATGAGGTTTTTTCGGACATTTAGTTCTGCAATTCTGCGCCAAAACCCAAATCACACAAACGGTGCATAAATACATCCTCTCACGTCAAAGCAGCACCTTACAAACCGCCCTCACAGGGTGCCGAGCAACGTGTTAGGAGTGTGGGAAGGTCTATGTATAAGCTCTAAGGTGAGGCACCAAGCAGAGGTTTGGTGCCGAGCTCTGCTGCTCTCAGTCAGCTGCAGGACGACAGCGGCGCTACGAACAGCCGATTCCAAAAATAAAGAGCCCTGCAGAGCGGAGAGGCTCAGAATAGAGGCTGCAGATAGAAACGCCGAGCGCTTTCTGCAGCCATGGAGACGGACGAGAGATGCTGAGCCATCTCCAGACGAGATGCATCACTACGCTGTAAAACGCCGAGGCTAAAAATCACAGCGCTGCTGCAGCAGGAACGGCCGTTGGTGTGAAACACCTGTTGATAATCAAATAAAAAAGGATTTATTTACCACAGACTGCAGCACAAAAACAGGATGTGGATCATTAGATGAGTAACAGATGAATCTACTATTCTGACAATTAATCAATAAGTACAGACTATCATGGCAATTAATCCATCAAATATTCTGACAATCTATTTTGGAAAAGGATTAATCAATAAGTGTATAAACTGTTGATTAGTCAATTTTTTATATTGGTGGATTCTGCAGATGTTTCACTTGGACTTTAAAGCACAAAAAATAAAAATGCAAACAATTCTGTTTATTTCCATAGAATTTGATTCTGTTGTAGATCTGATCCCCGTTTTGGATCAACTGATAGAAAACGCTGCTTCACAGCAGGTTTTATTTTATCGTTTTACAGAAATTGAACCTGATGAAGCTAAAACTGCAACTTGAGGAGTTCAAAGTAAAACATATCTACAGGAATTCTTTGTATCTTGACGACAAAATGTTAATTTTTGGTTTTATTACTGCTCTCAATATGTTGTTCTTTTAGTAAATTTTCTTTTGTGAGTCTAAACTCCAGTCACTAAGTCAGTTGATTAATCGTTTCATCATGATTAATCGTTTCAGCCCATGCTACAAGCTCCTCGGTTTATTTCTCTGCATTAAAATAAAAAAGCTGCACACCTGGTTTCACTTTAAACCCAATCAAGCCTCCTCCTCTGCTGCCACGCCCAACCAAACATCCGTTTGTGTCGCTGCTTTCCAACAAAGCCCAAACTCTTCCCCAGGATTCAAGCAGGACGCGCCGACCAGAACGAGCTCGACATTCTTTACGCGCCGAGAAACTGACTGTGTACCGAAACAACAACAAAAAAAAAAGAAATAAAACCGGAGTGGAAGCTAGCGGTGGAAGCTAACGGCCTCAGCAGGCCGCTGGCTGCCGACCAGCAGGAAATGCCGTTCGCTAATCCTGAGTGAACCATCAGATCGGCAGCTGATGCTCTGCAAACGGAGCTGAGTTCTGCAGCTTTTATGGGACCCAGACCCAATGCGAGCTCTGCTAGCCGTTCTCCTGCTGCCGTGCAGAACCAGGCCACCCCACCCCCCAGTTTCAGCCCGGACTCCCCACCCCCACCCCGCCGCCTCCGGCCCTGCAGCCCACCAAAGGAATGTTTCCTCTGAGCGAAGCCAGGGGCAGAACAGACACACAAAAGCAGGGGGAGCGGAGCGACATTCCTGCCTCCGTCGGCCCGGACCGGGGCGTTGCTCAGGCCAGCAGAACCCGGATCGGTCCGGAGGGCTTTCCCACAGCTGACCTGGAATCAGCTGGGGCCGCCGGCACCTCCAGCAGGGCAGATGTTTCCCAAACGCCCCACAGGACAAACAAAAACAAACGTTTTACTGAAAAGCTGCTTGTAAAGGAGAAGCAGGAGAAACTTACTGGGATTATTCATCCCAGTAACTGGGATTATTCATCCCAGCAGCAGACACTCAGGAACTCATCTGACATTTTGTTTGAGCAAAAACAAAAACCTGAACCAGTTTTCTCTTCTACAGCTCATCTGTTGCTGAATATTCAGAAAATCATCTCCAAATCTTTTACCATTTTCTAAAGATTTAGCAACTAAACTGCAAAAGACAAACGGATGCAGAGAAAATAACCTGGTTACAGGCAGCGTCTGCATTACAAGGACAAAATCTCACAGGAAACGTGAAAATAATTTAATACACTTAAAATGTGAAAACTAACTTATAACTTTCCAGCAAGACAGAGGAGCTTGTTTCAGTCAATAATTCCTTAATGTTGATAAAAAGTTCTTGTAATACTGGCAGATTATTTTACTCATTTAAAACGTGTCTGATTAGTGGATTAATCTGCTACTTTAAAACTATTTAAGAATAATCAACTTAAATCAAGCTGTGATATCTTGATGAAATGGTTTTTGTTAGTTTTGTCTCATTTGCAGTAGAAACTAAACCAAAATATTTGGTAAAATTTGGTGTTTTTACAGTAACAGTCTCTGCAATTGAAACATTTTGACTGAAATCAAGCAGGAAAAACGTTGAAACGTGAACAGCTTTACTTCCTCTAACGTTTAGAGAAGCAGCTCAGCCTGTTGCTTCCTGCACAGGAAGTAGATCTGGAGGTGTGAGAACAAGCAGGACGATCCATGCAGCTGCTGCATCCTGCAGGATCACACTTTAAAAAGCTCTTTCTGCCACGCCCTCTCCGCTGCATCATCGCTCACCATTAATTCGCATGGAGGCGACCTCAGCGGGCCGCGTGGCCTGCTGCAGCGGGCGGCGCTGTGGGGAACGGCCGCTCGTCCCGAGCCGAACGGGGAAAGCTTTCCACAGCGGGCGGCAAAAAGAACAAACAAACATTGTGTCTCGCAGCCCACCTCGCAAACAATGCATCAAAAATGAGAGCTTGGAGCGCGGAGAGGAGCGGAGCGGAGAGGAGGGGGAGGCAGGCAGGAAGCTGCTTCAGCAAACAGGATGGAGCCGCTCACAGTTACGGCTGGAGATCCTGGAGTTTGGGATCCTGCAGCTCCAAAACTCTGCAGCCCCATGAAATATGAAGCTCTGGGGTTGGAAACAAGGCTTCATTAATATCATCTACCTGAGCAAACGCCGATATGTTGCTGAAAAGTTATTTGCAAGTTAGTAAATTTGGAATGAGACAAAACTGATGTTTGCTGAAGAAATTGGACCAATATACTTTGTGCATGAAAACCTGAACACACTGTAAAAATACTAAATATCACAAAGCCTCATTTTTAATAAAATCCAGAGTGTTGTGCAGCAGGAAGCGTAGATGATGGGGCCCGGTAGCGCGACCTCTGACCCCGCTGGACCAGGAACGACTCAAGGCGATCAGAAAGCCAACATTTAGAAACATTTCCATCTCCCAGCGTTGGTAACAAATGTTTAAAAAGCGCAAACAGAGGTCAGAACATCGTTAGCTTATCTCGTCTCTCACTGCAGACGATAATCTGTCACTTTTTAATTCATTCACAGACGAGGGAGTCGGATTTAAAGACATTCTTTGAGATAACGTAGCAACTGTTGGATTATTTTCTGCAAATTTCTTCTTCTTTTTTTTTTGCTCTATATGCAAATAATGTTTTATTCAAGACCATCTTTGGGAAATCGGCGCCTCATTCAGCTGGGTTTCTGCGTGTCTCTCTCTCTCCTGATGGAGCAGACTGAGACACAGACAGTTCACACTTTACTGAGACATTTTGCACCGACTGGTTGTGATTTAGTCGCCTAAAACACTCAGGACTGACCAAGCTGCCCTGCAGACGGAGGAAAACACCGAACCAAGGGAGAAGATCCTCCAGGCCGACCATTTTCTCCCGTTTCACAGCAAAAGTTTGTCAAATTACAGTTAAATCTGAAACGATTAATCATTTCAATTATGATTAATCGATTACTGAAATAATCACCAGCTAATTTAGCATACAGACAAAAAAAAAAAGCAATTTTCTGATGAAACAGAGCTGTGATTAAGTCTGTAAATGATCTAAAAATTAATCTCCTACTAAGCATCTTCTGCATCCCAATTATTAATCGATTAATCAAAACGATAAACACTTTATTGATGTCAGAAGGATTTTTTAACTGCTGAAGCATCGTCCGCTAGAAACGATCAAATGTTTACTAAATGAATGCTGAGTTTGCATTTTAGGCAAAAAAATGTTTTTAACAACTGGAGCGGCAACTCGGATCTCCTTCCTGGGAATCAGTCAGAACCGGGACCGGCGTGCGGAAAACCCGGCGGTGGCACCGCGCTCCAATACGACATGTTGCAGCTTGTGGCGGCTCTTCGAGCAGCGATGGCAGAGGAGAGGAACAAAAAACAAAAACGGCTTAATGACATGTTTGTCAGGAGGGGGAGCTTCGCCTGTAATAAAGTGCAGCTAAGTGGACCCGGCTGGGCTCGGTTCTGCAGCTCCAGGCTGCTGGGAAACGTTGCTCAGGGAAACCTGAAAGTTGACAACTTGAGTTTGACCTTTTTGTGCCAGAAACAAAAAAAAACAAAACGTTCCCACACTCATCATGTTCGCCTCGTCTCTCAGTGTTTCAGGCAAATTCAAGAACTTTTCAAGGGAAGTTTTCAAACTTTCCCAGCAAGACGATCAATAAGTTACTGAGCCGTTAGGAATAATAAATATTATTCACATCCAAACAAACCATGTTAAGGTAAATGACCTTCCTGCTCAAATTAAATCCAAAACTTAATATGTAAAGAAAGCTGCAGAATAAAAAAAACATGCTCATGTTTTCTGGCTTTTAGCTAATTTAAATATTTTTGTTGATTCTAACCAACCTAAAAGAAAATTTACTCTGATTTGACTTCAAATAGCAAGAAAAGAAATAAACATCTGTCTTTTTATTTGACGTATGAAAATATCTGGTTTCAACTGTAAATATTTAACAAATTTAAGCCTTTCTGAAAACATTAATTACACTTTACTGCAAAGCTGTGCAGTCTGAACATCAAGCACCTTCCAAACCTTGAAAACACCTGATAGAAATTTAAGCACCTGTCTGAACCTCTGAGACTTTCCCTCCTTTAAACCCTGCGAGGAATTTGCTCAGTCGGTTTGAGCCGCAGGCTTCGCTCTGTTAATCATTTCTAAGGTGAGTTTTTCCTTCCTGACGACTGAATGAGTCTGTGCACAAACAACGCCCACCCAGTCCAGCTCAGGACGGGAATGTGTGGCAGCTAAAGTTAAAAAAAAAAACACACGTGAAGATGCTTGGCATGCCGTCACACCACCAAACAGGCATCCAGCCTATTTCAACAATGCATGGGGGAAACTCCCTTCTGAACATTAGCGTAAAAAAAACGTTTTAATGAGTTTAAGGTATGAGAACACGGAGGGGAAACAGCTCAGATACAGTTCAGGGTTCCTCCATTCTTGTGTTGTTGGAGTGAAATGAGCAGTTAAATGTCAGAAAACAGAAACTTTACGCCCAGCAGCAGCAGCTCCGCTTCAGAAGAAAAACATTTCAGCCCAGTTTTAGATCCCAAAGTCTCCAAACCGAAGCAGCTTTGCAGGTACCTGCGCCTCAGTGGAGGCCGTTTCACACCTGGTTGAAGAATGTGGGCTGGATTAAACCCACCCTGGTTCAGACAGCCGCTGCAGGACAACAACAAGTCATTACACTGCGAAACTTTTCATTCTGTTCCGATTCAATCGTCTGGAATCGTCCAGTCAATGCAAGACTTCTTCAGGTTTTGTGGGTTTGGTTCTGGAACTGATCCAAAATGGTCCAGATTACCAACAAACATTCAAATAGGGCTGCAAGTAAAAATTATATTGGTAACAGATTATTCTACTGATTATTTAAAAGAATTGGCATGATATTAGAAATGCATTAAAAGATCCAAATAAACCAATAATTTAATTTGTTTTCAGTAAAATAAGCATTTTATTGGAAAAACCAAAGGATTCCCTTACAGTAAACTTGATTATTTGTATCCAAGGATCCATCTGCAGCTAAAAACAGAATATAAAATTATAATTGAACAGCAAAAGGAGACTTTTTTTTACAGAATTTGGACCAAGTGAAGCTAAAGGAGTTATGAGTTGAACATGTTTACAAACAAATGTTTCTTTTTTTAAATCTTATTTGTAAAATGTATAATTTTCGTGCAGTTTTTGTTGTGTGTTATTTCAGTGAAAGGCCTTTTTGAGTCAGTTTATGGTTAACTGGTGACTAAATTAGTTGCCTTTTATTTCAACCAATCTGGATTTGCTCAATGTTTGAATCTTTCTTTAGAAGGAATGTCTCAGATTTAAAAAATAAAATAAAAGTTTGTTGTACACAATATAAGTGGGTCCAACATCAAACACTTTCTGAAGCTTCAGCAATAAAAAGTTTTAAGGATTTAAGAAAAAAAATCAACCAAGAGTTGAAGCAGTGGTATAAAACCAATTAAACTTTTAAAAACTGAGATTTACGTTTTATAAAGAGACTAAAACTTAAATTTTTGGGTCTAAAATGGTCCAGATTGGGTTTTACCAGATTAAAGTAATTCAGAATGAGAAATATAACTGATTTAAGGTGGTGAAACGGTCCATTTGGCGGGTTCGGTTTGATTCCACCAACTGGTATCGGTCGGATCCTCCAGGAACTCGACGAACAGCGGAACCAGGCTGGAGCCAGCGGAACCGGCGGAACCAGGCTGGAGCCAGCGGAACCAGGCTGGAGCCAGCGGAACCAGGCTGGAGCCAGCGGAACCAGGCTGGAGCCAGCGGAACCGGCCGCCCTCCACACAAACCCCGCCTGATGTGCCATCATCAGGCCGAACAGCTCCGCACAACCTCAGCTTCGGTTCTACCAACAGTCCGGGTCCGTTTCCGCTCAGAGAGACGCGAAAAGAAGAGCAACGGAATGGAAATTGGGTTTTCTAAAAGAGTGAAACCTCTTTAAATCTCACAGAACCAGGCTTTCACCGAGGCCCGTGTTCGGTCTCTGACCCCCACACGTCCATTTTCTTTCAGCTGGGCCCCGCGACTCGGGCTGCCTTACCTTCCGCTGCTGCTTCTCCCAGGCCGGGTCCAGCAGCAGGTCCCGGTCCCAGTCGTTCTCCTGCTCCATGTAGGTCTGAACCCCGCCGGCAGACTGGTTGTTGGAGGCGTGATAATCTACCATGTCAGAAATACAGAAAACCTCAGCGCTTCGCGGAGAAACTGTCACAGGTTCGAAAAATAAAAAACAAAAACCCGGCGGAGGGACGGGGAGAGAGAGAAAAAAGCCCAAATCAAAGAGGTGAGGGCGGGGAGGGAAAACCGAGGAAACGGTCCGTGTTCGTCCAGCCGTGGAGGCTCTTTAGCGTAATCAGTCTCCGGTGTGTGCAGTCAGAAGATCCCGCTGCTGCTGCTGAGAAGAAAAGCTCTCAGTGAAACGGTGTGGCTGCTGGGAGGAGGAGGAGGAGGAGGAACCGGCCGCTCCTTCTGCCTCAACTCACTCCGCCATTACGGTTGGAGCACTTCCGGTTACGCCCTTCAAAGTAAAGCTCAGCCAGCCGCCACCGAAATCACCAAAGCAGAGTCGTTTGGAAAAAGAAAAAGAACTGGTTTAGAGCAGTAGAGTCCAAATTGCGGCTCGGGGGCCATTTGCGGCTCTCTGAAGGATTTTCTGTGGCCCCTGACCTCAGTGGAAGCACATGTGGTTGATGCAGATGGGCACTTATCCCAAATATATCCCAAATTTCCAGAGTTATTTATTGCTAATTCAGAATCATTCCTTAGTATCAAAACCAGTAATAAACATATTAGAGAAATAATCCAGAGGAACACCTTTAGCAAACCTGCTTCTATATTTTTTTGGAACAATCTTTATTCAGATATTGATTGGGAACAAACATGGTTATTGCCAAGAAAGTTTTTTATCTCAAACAAAGTACGTGAGGTATCTCTTAAAATTTTGCACAGGTGTTACCCTGTAAATTCAATACTGAGAAAATATTTTCCAAATATTGATCCCCTCTGTTCCTTTTGTCACATTGAACAAGAAACATTAACCCACCTTTTTTGGGAATGCTCGTTTAGCAAAATATTTTGGTGTGATTTCAATGTTTTCTTTAGTCGGATATGTAATGTACTTATTCCTTTAAATGTTAAACATGTTTTATTTGGTATTTCCAATAATACTATGTCTGGGAAAGAATATATTATAAATTTTCTTATTCTTTTGGCTAAGTTCCACATACATGTCTGTAAATTTGCTAAAAACAAACCCAACCTCACCGTCTTTAGAGCTTATGTAAGATGTTTTTTAGAGTCTTTAAAAATATGCACCAACTCTAAAGCTACAAAACTTGTAAACTTGAGTGATGAATTTGATTTGTAATATTTTTTTTTTTCCTCAGCACCTCGAGCTCATTGATGTATTCATTTGTATATTGTTTGTTTGTAAATAAAGTTTGGAAAAATAAAAAAAAAAAAAAAAAAAAAAAAAAGATGGCCACTTCTGGTAGGGAAATTGTGTTCAAGCTGAATTATAACTCAGCTTGACTAATACGTCATCCTGATACTAATCGATATTTCACAAAGCTCAGTCAGGTTCAAGTCACAAAATAAATCTGTGACTTATATTTGTGATTTTTGTACGTTCTTTTTTATATTACTTATTAGTATTTAAATACATTTTCTTAGTTAGGCCTTCTTGTGCCTTTAGTAAAGGTAACGATGATGATAGTGATTTTTCACACATTTTTAATATCTTCCCAAAAAATTAATTGATAATTTTATTAATTAATACAATATTAGAAAAACATTAAAATATGCTAATTAAGAAATTCTTTCTTTTAATCACCACTTTATTGTCTGATGTAAAAACGTGCAGTTGATTATTTGTAGAAAAGAATGCTAGAGCTGGACGGATTGATCCAAAAGATTGATAATATTGATAGCAAGTCAGCAATATTGGATCAATACTAACATGATAAGATCAATACATTGGTTTTAAATATCAATCATCAAAACACTTCATTAGTTGTAAACAAAATCTCACTGTTTACTTTACTTTAGAAAGTTTGTGATACATTTTTCTGGAAATTCGTCCAAGTCCAAGGCTTTAATTTTGAAGGAACCTTCACATATTTTCTGTTGGTTTTATCTGTAAACTTGACGGACCCGTTTTCTCCTTTAGCTTCCACGGACCGGTCCAGCTCATGAATATAAATCTACTGTTTCAACGTGAGTTGCTCACCCAATAAAGAGTGAAATTTAAAAACAAAGTCACAAACAAAACATTTACACACACAAAAAAAAAATAATAGTAAAAAATACGTAATTTATGAAGAAATACAGACTTTGTAATGAAGGAAGATAATTTAGGTCAGTTATGCATGATTTATGTCACATCATCACTTGGAGCATGATAGGCACATAAGCTGAAACGCGATAGGTAGATTTCAAAATAAAAGCACATCTTATTTTGTAAGACGTAAATTGTCTACGTCCTCTTGGGTTTTAATTTTTCAGTGAAGAATTTTCAAACAACTTTGTAAACTTTCATGTTTCATTAATTTTCAGTGTTTTTACAAATGCTTGGTGAACATTTAAATTTAAGTAAAACTAGCTATTTCTGCAACGTTTAGATGCTAAACTCTTCTAAAACTTTACACAACACAGCTGGAGAGAAAATCATGTTTTCAAAGTTTTTTAGCTTGATTTTTTTAGCTGAATAATTATTATCGATTCTACCAATGAAAAATAACAACAAAAATCTAATCCCAACTGTTTCCTTTTCATATACAAGCTAGCATTAGCGCTAGCTAAAAAAAATACCTATTTTTTTACAATAATTAGTCAAAAAAAGTATTTTTTGACTAATTATTGTAATCATTTTATTTTATAAATCAATATTTATTTTGGTGGCATCCTCTAAGTTTTTGCAGGCCTGTGTATACTCTGCAAGAACAGAGATAATTCCTCTGTCTCCAGGTGGCAACGACATTATATAGAAATAAGCCGAACTGATTTTTAACATTTTATTTAGCATTGTTAGCTACTTCACTAGCATTTTATGCCACAGGCCCAAGTAGCAGCAAAAAAAAATTGGCCTTATTAGCTTCTACACCAAAGGATGTTAGCATTTATGCTACAACACAACTACATGCTACAAAAAGCTAATGTTAGCTTTCAGAAATAGGCAATAGAAGAAACCAACATTAGTTACTTGTACTGTTAGCACCTTAGTTCAGTGACGTTGGTTCTATTAACTGTTGAATGTTTGCTCAGTTTGAGAGACACTTTAATTTAATATGTCACTGTTCCTCCTGTCAGGGCTGCACAGTGGTGCAGTTGGTAGAGCTGTTGACTTGCAGCAAGAAGGTTGTGGGTTCGATTCCTGGTCTTTCTGCATGGAGTCTCCATGTTCTCCCTGTGCATGGTGGGTTTTCTCCTGGTACTCCGGTTTCCTCCCACAGTCCAAAAACATGACTGTCAGGTTAATTGGCCTCTCTAAATTGCCCCTAGGTGTGAGTGTGAGTGTGTGTGTGTGTGTGTGTGCATGGTTGTGTGTCTCTGTGTTGCCCTGCGACAGACTAGTGCCTCTCGTCCAGAACGTTAGCTGGAGAGGCACCAGCAAACCCTCCCGACCCCACTGAGGGACAAAGGGTGTAAGAAAATGGATGGATGTTCTTCCTGTCAGCAGAAGCTAGCCTAGCATGCTAGTGGCTATCCAGCCTCACAGCATTAGTTATTTCCCAACTTGCAGAACATGAATAATTATCTATTGAAATGTTGCTTTCATGTTCTTGTTTATTGACATGGTAAAGTGGAATTTGCATCCAATTGTTCAGCCAATCATTGAGGATACTTTTATTTAGCGTCACATCTTGATTTGCATTCAGTCAAATACACAGAAAGTATTTATTTTTAACAGAAAATCTGGCATTGCTCATAAATTTTGCTGGTTAAGAAACTTTTTATTTCTAATTCAAAAGGCTTTTAGATTTTGATTCTTTTTTTCTGACTTTACTTGCTAAAGCCATAACATGAAACAGAAAAAAAAACTTCTAGTATGCAGTGTTGTGTAAAGAAATATCGAACCAAACCACAGGTTTCCTGAAGCAAAGTGACCTGGGCTGCAGTTCCACTCATGGCTCCTGCCAGGAGGCGCCTTGCTCTGATTGTACGGTGACTCTGCTGCCTGAGGAGCAACCAGCAGAAGTAGGTCACACTGTCTTGGCAGATTAGTGTCACTATAGCTGGTGGGGGATATGCACACTGTAATAGTAACGTAAATCAACAGCTCTGTGATTGGCCAGCTCAGGAACATTCACAGCATGACATCACAACGTTTTCAGTCGCTGAAAGGTTGAATGAACGAGAAACTCCCAGATTTAGCTGCTGACGTTTCCACAGCAGGTCATGATGAACTTTGATCCAATAAAACAGTTTTATGTAGAGTAACCACATAGTTTTTCTGTTTATGAAAACCAAAGGATATTTCAGATGTTTTATGAGCGACCACAAAAGAGATAAAATAATTACCATTTAAAATACCAGAAAACTGATCATAATAAAAATTACTAATGAAAATAAACAGATATAATAAATAATGTACAATAAGTAAAGATTTACAGTTTAAGAAACTAAATAAAAATAGTGAATAATAAGATATTTAAAAGATGCATAACAAGATTACTGATAAAAAACTAATGTACACATAAACTAGCTTCAGAAAAAGGAAGCAATAAAACTATACAAATATTAATGAAAAAATAAATAAATTATTAGCAAAACATTAACTTAATTAACAATAGAATAGTGAATGAAACATAAAAAAATACCTGCAACAATGATTTAATAAACGAGTAAAAAGACAAAAGCATAATAAATAAATACTGAAAATAGAGAAAAATGTTAAGTAAATTTATGAAAGAAAGAAAAAATCTGGAAGTGACAAAAATATCAATATAATGTCATAAGATTTCAGCAGCTCTTAAAATTTCCTCTCCAACATCCAAACAAACAAATTAACGCAAAATTCACATTTACAGCGAAACAGACAAAGTGGCGCCGGGAGACACGAATCCTTGTGTTTTGGCTCCCCCTGCTGGTCCAGCGTGTACCAACAGTTAAAACGGTCTGGCGCATTTCTCTTATTTTCATTTCCGGCATTTGCAAAACAGTAAGTGCATTTCTCAAAACAATTCGTACAAATAGCAACAAAAAAAAAAAAAAAAAACCTACAAAAGCCACAGTCTTCCTCAAAACACTTAATTCATCTCAGGATTCACCTGGGAGCAAGTTACAGAAAAGTGTTTAGAAATGTGCTCGACAGCTATGGAGAGCCATTTCAGCCAAAATTAAATAAATAAATAAGTAAAATGAATACGTATAAAATAAATATCCATCTTATTACACCCTTGTCCCTCAGTGGGGTCAGGAGGGCTGCTGGTGCCTCTCCAGCTAACGTTCCGGGTGAGAGGCGGGGTCACCTGGACAGGTCGCCTGGACAGGTCACCAATCTGTCGCAGGTCAACACAGACACACAACCATGCTGTAACATGTGGAACCACCAGGGGTCGCTCCCCAGGTGTGTTGGCCCACGCGTTTGAGATCAGGTTTGTGTTTGTTGTAAAGACAAAACTCTTTTAATTTGATTATACTAAGTTAGTGTTTGTGGTGTTTTTATATAGGGCCACACTTCATGTTTTGAGCTGACGATTGCTCTACCTGGGCGTGCGGTTGATCGACGCTGCAGGTAGGCGTTGTAAATTTTTTAACTGCATGGTTTTTATTTCAAGGATTTAATAGGCGTTTGGTAATTTTTGTTGTTTTATTTTGTTGCAGTTGTCGCTGCACCCTGCTGTTCTTTTAGAGTTTGATTTTCTTTTTCCATTGTTTTTTCATTTATTTTTGTTTATCTATTGTTTTTGCAAATACACATCCTCTTATTTTGTAATAATGAATATTGTCCCTTTTATACTGGTTGTTTTTATTGTACTATAAGTGGCTGTAACCATGCACACACACACACACTCACACATAGGGACAATTTGGAGAGGCCAGTTAACCTGACAGTCATGTTGTTGGACTGTGGGAGGAAACCGGAGTACCTGGAGAAAACCCACCATGCACAGGGAGAACATGGAGACTCCATGCAGAAAGACTGGGAATCGAACCCAGAACCTTCTTGCTGCAAGGCAACAGCTCTACCAACTGCGCCACTGTGCAGCCCTATAAAATAAATAAATAAACAACTATAATTAAGAATAAAGAATTCAATTATTTATTTAATTTAGGCTGAAATGGCTCTCCATACACAACCAAAGCACAGCATGAGAAAGACGACATGAACCTGAGTGACATCACAAACAGAGGAACACATTCAGACGCAGATATTCTCCACCTGTAGCCGTATTTTTAAAAATCCTTCCATGTTTTTGGCTCCAGTAGCGATTAGTGACGAATGATTCTGACTGAGATTTGTTTAAAGGAAAACTACACAGAATAAGTATTTTTAATATTCCTACACCAACACAGTGCATGTTGTCAGCAAAAGAAATGACTAGAACCTTTTAGGTATTTTAGACTTATAGAAAGTAATTTTGTTTTCTTTTTTTTTTACTGTACTTGAGTAAAACAGTCCAACCTGTACTTTTACTATTACTATAATATCTGTTCATGTAAGTATTTGTACTTCAGAGAATGTGAGTACTTTGGGGTAAATGTAGGAAATGAGCTTCGGGATATTTTCCAAAGTCTAAGCGGAAAATCTGGATTGTTTTTAGTAGGAACGTTATTCCCTTCGTTCACGTGGGAAGAACAACCATATTTAATAAAAATAACTGTTCAGATCTGCTTTAGTCCGTGCAGGTTACTATATATCTATAGTAACAACACAAATATATTTCCATAACTAGAAGTTCATACCTGCAGTTAGCTGTTATCACCACTAGAGGCCAGCAGGTTATTGTATTAAAGTATTAAAAATTACTTATTTCTTGATGTTTAACTTTCGGGGGTTATATAATTTGCTTCATGTTTGTTTTTTAAAGCAGAAAATATTTGTCTTTTGATAACTAATCTTTTGTAATAAGTAGAACCACATCTATCCGGAGACTTTTACTGGAAGGAGTAATTAGCTTTACCTTAATAAGCTTTTATTACATTTATTAAAGTATTTTTAAAGATAATAAGCGTGAATAAATTTGAGCCCAAAAGAATTGAAAAAGTAACAATAACAACAATAATAATGCATTTTATTTGTAGTGATTGTAGTTTATTGACTTTATTGAATGCAGAGTAATAGAAGAATAAACAAAGTTATATATAAACAAAAGCAAACAAAACAAAAGACGAACAGCAGTAAAGTATATAAAAGTTTTGGTTCCACTGCCAGGAACCTGAAAACGGCTGTGGGAAGAATTTAAATTCTTTATAAAGAAAACACACCAAAAAAAACACAAAAAATATCTCATTGCATACTGTAATTTTGTTTGCTTTTGCCATTAAGTTTAAATGTGACATTTACATTTTCACGAGTCTGTGTAAACTTTCTCTTGCTTTCAAAGGCATTTCTTACATTATAGTAATGTAATAATGTAAGATTATTTGTTTAATCTACTTTATAGATTAAACAAACTATAATTCAACCGACTGGCTGAAGATCAGGCTGAAAACCAGACAGTCAGGACGACACACCACCGATCCCAATGGTCCAGAGTGGAGACCAGCCTCAGCCGCCTTCCTCCTCCTGTTCGCCGTGGTCCTGGGCAGACCTGGAGGAGGAGGAGTGGAAGCTGGAGCCAGGGCCGGAGGAGCAACCGGAGCGGGAGGAGGAGACCGATCACGTTGGGCCCAGGCGGCTCCTCAGGGAGGTGGGATTCAAAGGGCTTTCCCTGCCCCACCTGGACCGAAGGACGGCTCCTTTGAGGGAAGCAGTGGCTGTTCAGAGGCAGCTGGAGCAGGGAGGAGGGAACCACCTGGTCATCTCCCACTGCGTCTTCTGTCGGTCGAAGCTGCAGACACAAAGACAGACCGGCGTCAGACCTTTGACCTTCAGGAAATGAGAAGCTGACGGCTCTCACCACTGCGAGGTGATTCGCTGGTTCAACTCGAACAGCTGTATCATGGTCTGAGCCACAGGTGTCAAACTCAAGGCCCGGGGGCCAAATCTGGCCCGCCGCAGCTTTTTATGTGGCCCTCTGGACTCCAAATTACATCAATAAGTCCTTCCAGTTTTTCACAAATCTGCAAAAATCACACAAAATCAAAAAATGTCCACATTTTTGTTCTGATTTTACTGCTAATTTTCTCAAAATTGGTCAAAAACATTGAATCCGTAACTGATACAGCGAGTGAGAGAATCACATTTAACATCACACATTAGCGTAAATACTGTAAAAAAAATAACAATTACAAATATTTCTTAATATTCACCACAAAATCTGTCATTTTGATTGCAAAAATAAACACTAAAATAATCACAAATCCTGGAGGAACAGCTATTTATTGATGTTTTAACAGTTTTATTGGTTTTATCAAAAGATTCTGGTGCAACCGGCCCTTTAAGAATATTCAGATTTTTGATTCGGCCCAAAATAAAAATGAGTTTGACACCACTGGTCTGAGCCATCAGCCGCAGGCTGGCCAGGCAGTCTGCGTGGACGAGGGACCGCCTGGTCCTCAGGGTCCCTCTGACGCGAGTGGCTGCAGGCTGCAGGCAGCAGAGCCGGCTGCAAACGGCCTCCACCAGGCGACCGGCGACCGGCGTCCAGCCAGCTTGCAGGGCCTGAGTTCACACCAAGGAGGCAGCTGGAGTGACAGGATCCATGCTGACGTCCTCAATCACACGGCCGCTCTGCTGGTGCAGGTACTCGAACCCGATGAGCTCACCTGGGACGAAGCGGGAAGGGGAAACGCTGAAAAGCCCCTCCTGGAGGCTCACTTCTGTAGGACAGGTTGTCTTTTTCACATCAGTTACCTGTGAAATCCTCAACCATCTGACAACCAAGCATCCTTTGGCTTTTCTGGCTGGGGGCGTGTTGAGGCGGACACTGTAGGACAGCAGACCTGGTGAGGACCAGGGTGGGGTTGGAGGCGTCCCCCCCTCTCAAACGACATGGTTCCTCACCTCTGTCTCCACCTCCTCCGCTGCTTTGGGCCTGTAGGATCCCTGCTGGGACCCCAGCCTCATTGGAGGGTCCCATCAGGGTCCCATTGGGAGCCTGGTGGAGTTTTCAATGTTCTGACTAAAAACATTGGATAATAATAGAAATAATGGCATCAACATAAAAATAATGACAGCATCCCAGTCAATGTTATAATGAATTTCAACTCACAGCCATGTTGAATTAGCTCAACGATGAAACTGGAGAAATTATAAAAACAGAACAGTGTAAGTGGGAGGCTGGACCACAGCACTTCACCCTCATAGCCTCATCCCTCCATCCCTTCCCGCATTTTAATTGAAAAATAGCCAGGCAATAAAAAATCAGGTTAAACTCGTCGACTTTCAGAGTTTAGGGTTTATTTAAACCCCTTAAAAGCGCCATTAAAACTCGCTTCGTCCTGTTCTAAACACTCATTTAACTTATACGCGAGCAAAGCATCGCATTTCTGTTTTGTGCTACGAAACCGTTACTTGGCTCATTAAATGCGGAAAAAATGAAATCCTACAATTGTTTTTTTGTTAACAGGGTGACAGACGACATGTCCGATGAAACCCGACTGCGGCCGAACGTTTTCCGTGAATTGGAACAAGCCAGGCTTCTGATTGGGTGGCTCAAGCTTGAGTCTCCAAATTGGAACAAACGAGTTTTTAAAAAGCAAACACAAAAACAGAAGGAACCTGGGTCAACGAAACAAATATCTAACCGTCCGGTCCAAACACACATATTCTAGTGTTGATCGTCTCCGATCTGTAACCCAGTAAGTATATTCTAAAGGTCAAAGAAACCGTGAGTGAAAACAGTGGTGCAATCTTAGGACTATAAATAATTGTCTGTTACGTGTCTGAAATGTCCTGGTTTACTAGGACGTATACTAAAATTGGAACGATACAGAGAAGATTAGCATGGTCCCCTGCGCAAGGATGACACGCAAACTCGTGAAGCGTTCCTCACTTTTCATTTTTGATAACTATTTATTTACGTTCTAGGAACTATTTTCCACGAAACAGCGGCGATTTCCGGGAAAGATCCCCTGCTTCCGGTGTTCACCGGAAAAACGTCACGAGGGGGCGGGCTCAAAAATCTGCTCCAGAGACCCGAGAAAATTCCCGAAACAGAGATATGAGATATGTGATTAAAGAGTATTAAACGCTTAATAGTAAAACAATAGCAGCGTGTCGGTTAGTGTGTATTACCCAGAAAGCAGTTGGGCACAATATCACCAACACCGTGGTTTTGGTGTTGCGTATATATAGTAGGCTGGGTCAGTAGTTTATATAGTAGACTGGGTCAGTAGTTTATATGGTAGACTGGGTCAGTAGTTTATATAGTAGACTGGGTCAGTAGTTTATATAGTAGACTGGGTCAGTAGTTTATATAGTAGACTGGGTCAGTAGTTTATATAGTAGACTGGGTCAGTAGTTTATATAGTAGACTGGGTCAGTAGTTTATACAGTAGACTGGGTCAGTAGTTTATATAGTAGACTGGGTCAGTAGTTTATATAGTAGACTGGGTCAGTAGTTTATATAGTAGACTGGGTCAGTAGTTTATACAGTAGACTGGGTCAGTAGTTTATATGGTAGACTGGGTCAGTAGTTTATATAGTAGACTGGGTCAGTAGTTTATATAGTAGACTGGGTCAGTAGTTTATACAGTAGACTGGGTCAGTAGTTTATATGGTAGACTGGGTCAGTAGTTTATATAGTAGACTGGGTCAGTAGTTTATATAGTAGACTGGGTCAGTAGTTTATATGGTAGACTGGGTCAGTAGTTTATATAGTAGACTGGGTCAGTAGTTTATACAGTAGACTGGGTCAGTAGTTTATATAGTAGACTGGGTCAGTAGTTTATACAGTAGACTGGGTCAGTAGTTTATATGGTAGACTGGGTCAGTAGTTTATATGGTAGACTGGGTCAGTAGTTTATATGGTAGACTGGGTCAGTAGTTTATACAGTAGACTGGGTCAGTAGTTTATATGGTAGACTGGGTCAGTAGTTTATATAGTAGACTGGGTCAGTAGTTTATATAGTAGACTGGGTCCGTAGTTTATACGGTAGACTGGGTCAGTAGTTTATATGGTAGACTGGGTCAGTAGTTTATATAGTAGACTGGGTCAGTAGTTTATATAGTAGACTGGGTCAGTAGTTTATATAGTAGACTGGGTCAGTAGTTTATATAGTAGACTGGGTCAGTAGTTTATATAGTAGACTGGGTCAGTAGTTTATACAGTAGACTGGGTCAGTAGTTTATATGGTAGACTGGGTCAGTAGTTTATATGGTAGACTGGGTCAGTAGTTTATATAGTAGACTGGGTCAGTAGTTTATACAGTAGACTGGGTCAGTAGTTTATATGGTAGACTGGGTCAGTAGTTTATATAGTAGACTGGGTCAGTAGTTTATATAGTAGACTGGGTCAGTAGTTTATATAGTAGACTGGGTCAGTAGTTTATATGGTAGACTGGGTCAGTAGTTTATATAGTAGACTGGGTCAGTAGTTTATATAGTAGACTGGGTCAGTAGTTTATACAGTAGACTGGGTCAGTAGTTTATATGGTAGACTGGGTCAGTAGTTTATATAGTAGACTGGGTCAGTAGTTTATATAGTAGACTGGGTCAGTAGTTTATATGGTAGACTGGGTCAGTAGTTTATATAGTAGACTGGGTCAGTAGTTTATATAGTAGACTGGGTCAGTAGTTTATACAGTAGACTGGGTCAGTAGTTTATATGGTAGACTGGGTCAGTAGTTTATACAGTAGACTGGGTCAGCCTACTATATAAAGCACTCGGGCACTATATCTTTATTATTACACATACACATTTGTAGAATACGGAACATTTATCACTGTCATGGTCACAGTTGCTATGGCAACTAGCCTGTGTAGCTAAGTAGCTAACAGAGAGCGCAAGAAAAAAAAGAAGTGATTTTGAGTTGATCTTCAAAGGTTTTTCTGCGTTATTTTACCCTTTGTGCTAAATTAATAAAACTTACATCTCCAGGTTTCATTTAATTAACTGGTTTGTTCTACCACGGCAGCGAGGCTACGGATGGCAAGTTAAAGAAAACCTGTGAAACTGTGACAGTTACCAAAGATCCGTCGCTAACAAGGACACAAATGCTATAAATGGCTAGAAAAACACAAATCTTCAGTCTATTAAACTGACTGAAGATGAACACATAAACGAAAAACTGGAGTTTATGTGTTCTGTTAATACTGTTGTGACGGCAGTGTTTGCCAATATTTTATTTTATTTTTTTATTTGATTAATTATCGGAATAATTGATAGATGTCCTCAATCACACGGGCAGATGTGGGCAGCTTCAGGTTTCGCCACCGAACCATAAACCGCTTAAAAATAAAACAATATTGGGGTTGAGTGAAAAATGAGAACAGCAGCTCAAAAGGAAATGTGGTTAAAAGAGGAAAGGTCACATCACCAGTTCGGCAGTATTTTGGATGATTAAAACAAAAACTGATCAATATCTAGGCGTATGAAATGTTTATAGTGTGAAATGTTTTTCAGCAATATTGCCCAGTCCTACACGCAAATTATTAAAATGGTTGATAATCATTCACAATCGGTTTACTATGATGCATCTTCACGTTTCCTTGTAGGTAACCAGCTTCTCTATACACTGCAAAAAGGGGAATGGAGCTTATTTGATTCATGTAGTTTGTCAAACTTAATTTATTTATGTTTGTTTAACTTGACAACTTCCATCCATCCATCCATTTTCCTGCACCCTTGCCCTCAGTGGGGTCAGGAGGTGCTGGTGCCTCTCCAGCTAACGTTCAGGGTGAGAGGCGGGGTCACCTGGACAGGTCGCCAGTCTGTCGCAGGGCAACACAGAGACACACAACCATGCACACACACACTCACACTTAGGGACAATTTGGAGAGGCCAATTAACCTGACAGTCATGTTTTTGGACTGTGGGAGGAAACCGGAGTACCTGGAGAAAACCCACCATGCACAGGGAGAACATGCAAACTCCGTGCAGAAAGACCGGGAATCGAACCCAGAACCTTCTTACTGCAAGGCTCTACCAACTGCACCACTGTGCAGCCCCAACTTAATCAACTTAATATATTTAATACTTGTAACAAATTAAATTAACTTTTTAAAAGTTGGATCATCGGTGTGCTTTTTTTCAGTGTATGCCTGAAATGGCACAGCAGGTCTATTTTATTGTGTGTGTGTGTGTGTGTGTGTGTGTGTGTGTGTGTGTGTGTGTGTGTGTGTGTGTGTGTGTGTGTGTGTGTGTGTGTGTCAAGCAGTGGGTCAGAGGTGTGAATTTTGAGAAACCCAGCTCGGCGTGTGAAGGGTTAAGGCCCAGATACAAACATGGGTTTAAATAGCTGACCTAACACCCTTCAAAACAACCTTTATCTTTCTGTTTCCACCCTTTAAAATAACTCCAGTCACTTTTTATTTTCCACCTTCAGCCATGTGACTGGGGGCCCAGTTCAGTCTGAGTCAAAACGCTCAACACAGGCAGATTTTTACTCAGATAACTCAGACGCCGTTATCTACCAGAGAGGCCTGCTGCTTTTAATAAATACTCATCATCATAACAAGACATACTTGGCTCATCCACTGCTTACTGATTACAGCTAAACGCTCATATTATACATTCTAGCTGCCGAATAATAAATGCAACAAACCACAGGCTAAAATAAAGTTTCCATTTGGGTTTATCTGATGAAGTCCAGCAGATTAAGGAGAGTTTCTGAATCTTCTTTGACCAGTTATAGTAGATTTAAGACTCTTGCTGCCTGTGAAACTGAAAGAAAGACCAGGAACAAGCAGCAGTTAGCATTCGCTCAAAGCTGGATTATCCATCACCTTTGCTTCCCTGCAGGTGTTTGGAGGTTGTAGGCCCACACACATTTCATATGCCACCTGTTAAACTGTCAAAACTTAATTGTTCTCCTACTGATTTGTTTTTATTTTGTTTCTCTATATGCAGAAATGTCCTTTTACAGTGAAACCGTAGGCACAGGTCATTGTGTGTAGGTTTTTCATAGACTGAAGTGAGAATAAAACTGAGGAGTGGGTCTGTGGTTTCGTCTTTCTAACACCTACAGCTCAGCCTTATGTCTTCAAGGTGGGTTTACAGTCAAGCCCACCTGAAAACCAGAACAGCTCGCTTGTTTGCATCGTTAGGCGACAATGTTTCAGGCAACAACTTTAACCTTTTAATTAGTGCAGTACGTCCAACTGTTGTTCAGAACTGAAGAAAAAAAGACAGATTAGCAAAACAGATCCTTAAACTAAAATGTAGTAGCATTAAAATAAAGCAAAGATAAAATAAATAATTTCCAAACTGCCTTTTTAAGAAAAACAATCTGCAAAAATCATCTCCTTTCATAAATTAACTACAATCAGAGGTGAAATATTATGAAGTCACCTTTTTTGACCTTTTTGTCATGTTTTAATGAGACGTGGGACTCGATTAAAAATTTATAGTTTTTATATGTTATTTATGGAACGTTGGTAGAAATGTGGACTGTTGATGCTAACATCAGCGTTAGCGTCTGTGGTGCTGCTACATGTTAGCATTGAGATGCTATTTTAGGTTTGAATTGCATTGCTAATAGGCTAACTCCTTTTAGCACAACTTGAACACAACAGTAGTCTTTTGCAGCGTCCAATCAGATTGGGTTTTGAAGCTGATATTGATCCCCAGCAGCTTCGTCAGCCATCGCTGTTGTTAGCGGATGTCGCTTGTGCATCAGATTTACGGGCGTACCAGAAACACATAAACACAAAGGTTCTGCTCAGAGTTTTTGTATGTTAAAAAACCCCCACGATTAATTGCTTTAAAAAAAAAATGCACATATTAAAATCTACGTAATTAATCAAAATTAACCCGTTAAAGTCTCAGCTCCTAGTTATAATCTCTTATTAAAAACGTACCTGAGAAAACTTGAGAAATCCTTCAGTTTCCATGGAAACCATTTGGGGTGCCTTCACCCCTGTTCCTGCAAAGCTCCACCTTGAAGCTTCAGTGCCCAGCCAAGCTGCCCCCCCTCCTCCCCCCAGCTCCTCCAGACTAGCGGCAGCAGCTATTAGCAGACACCTGGGTAGGGTATGACGTTCTTAAAGAGACAGAGACCAATTTCAAGACGCCAGAAACAGCTACGAAGTGAAGTACAAATTTTACATCATGTTTGATATATACTGCATCTTCATAAAAGCTGAAGACAGTTATTTAATTTTGCTTTGAAATGGAACTATGTATCTGAAAAATACAAAACACCACATTTTTTTGTAAGAATGAGATTAATTAATCTTGTCAGAGTCCGGCCTGATTACTGGCAGACATTTTGAACCGAGGATCGTTCGTCTAAATATAACCTGAATGACAACAGGAAGTAAACTAGAAGAGCTCAGAAAGGACGGCGTCATTTATCAGTGTGGAAGTGTTACAACACCAGATCTAATGCTTGGTTTGGACAACTTTCTCTCTTTAGAAATGAAATCACCACTGTTGCAGTGGCAGACGTTTAATTGGACGTTTAATCGGCTACACCTGCAGCTCGGAGGCTGACGCCAATTAGCCTTTTGTAGTGATCAGCAGTTTTTAGGCTTGTGCCGTTTCCAGCAGGCCTGACCTGACCTAGTCAGATTTATATCGCTAAATGTTCTGAAAACAAAAATGATAAAAACAGATAAAATCGTTTTGGCCCAGATGTTGGCCGGCTGCTCGCTCCAGCAGCTCCCTGCAGAGCGGTCAGCGGCCGGTTTCCAGATGAACTCAGGTCTACAACCTGCTTCTCATCCTTTTGTTATTTACAACGTTGATTTCCTTTAGAAACCTCTTCAGTCGCCCGTTCCTGTCTCGGTTGCGGTTGAGGCAGTTATTTGTGGTTGACTGGCCTGTTTTATGTGTCTGTCACATGTGGGTGTGAGTGGAGGAGCATAACTGCGCCTGTAGGCTGTTTGCCCTGCGATGATAAATGTCAAACGGTGATGCTGATATTGTTCTCTACAGAAAACCACACAGATGTTGGCCTTGTTTGATTTGCTTGATTTCTTAACCTTTAATGGGCCCACTGATTTAATTCCGACTCAGTCGTTTTAACATCTCAGTGCCACCGGTTTAAAGGTTAATCACCAGGTTTTGCTGCTTCATATGTCATGTAAGCAGGAGGGTTCATTTTTATGTAGCTGCTTTGTGAACGTTGTCGTGGTCTGCCAAAAGCAGTAACAGACCAATCTGCATCTGATGCAGCCATAAACCTGAGAACTGACCGTCAGAAATGGAAATAAATGTGCTGAAGGTCAAAACGTTAAACGCAGCATTTATCGGAGCACAGCGAAACCTCAACATAAAAACAAATCAACAGAAAACCTTTTAAATATGAGCCGTCGCTATTTTTGTCTGGAATACGAGCAAAAATCTGAGTAAAGCTGATCACATATGAGCGTTTTATGTCAATATTGTTAATTATTTGTTGTTGTTTTTTTTGTTACAGGTATCTGAAGTTCTGCCAAACCGGCGGCGTGTCCTTTGCTGTTTTATCTGGTTTTCTCTCCATACTGTTGTTTATTTCTAAGCAGTTAAAGGCACACTGGTGAAACCTGAAACTGCTGCTGTGCAACTTACTCAACAGGCCGTTGCTAGGCAACCAAAGAGTGAGTGAGTTGCTAGGTAACCAAGGAGAGAGTGAGTTGGTTGATTCCACCATCCTAGCTCAGCTAGTCGTGAGAGGTTGAGCAGCTAAAGTCTTTCCTCTGCCTACATCTCCCAGAATGCTGTGCGGAGTTCAGTGAAACTGTTGAATATTCTTCCTGACATTATCTACTCTGGTATTGATCATGTGTCTATCACATTATATATATATTGCAATTGATATATTGTCCAGGCCTAAACCGGCGTTTCGTGCTTCGGGACGCCACCGCTAGCCGGCGTGCAGAGTTAGCGTTAGCTGAGACTTCATGTCAGTCAGGACAAGCATGATGATTATTGAACTGAAGCAGGAGAGAACAGGGAAACATGAGCGCAAGATATCAGTGTTGCAGTGTGTGTGAACCTTCCCTCCCTTCTTCTGTCTGTTTCCAAGGTACGAACTCTTAATGTTCGTACCTTAAGAGTACGAACATTACTGCAGTAGATGCAGATGCAGTAGAGACTCAGATTACACCCCAAGCACTAAAAAAAGAAACACCCAGCAATATTTTTGGCAATAAGTTAATATTTTTGGTGTGTGTAATATGAAGCGTTTCAAAAACCGTTGGAATGTAAAGTTGTAAATCAGCAGGCACTGCCTGTTACCTAGCAACCCCAGAGAAGAACAGGTCGCTACCTAGCAACCCCAGTGAAGCCCAGCCCGTTACCTAGCAACCATGGTGAAGCCCCGCCTGTTACCTAGCAATCCCAGTGAAGCCCCACCCGTTACCTAGCAACCATGGTGAAGCCCCGCCTGTTACCTAGCAATCCCAGTGAAGCCCCACCCGTTACCTAGCAACCCCAGATTACCTAGCAACCACAGTGAAGCCCCGACCGTTACCGAGCAACCCAGGCTGAGCTCCAGCACGTTTGCGCTGTACAATGGCTGCTGGAAGAGACAAGTGTTTTGTTGTTGACTTGGCATCCTTAAAGCCGTTGCTGCATCCCTGTTGGTTCCACTTCAGCTTTTCAATGATGTAGGGTTGTATAATTAGCTTTATTACATTTAATTGTGCAGCCCTTTGGTCGATATCTGTTGTTTTTATGTGCTGCAGAAATAAATTGACATTATAACATGGGAAAAATGTTTTAAGTGAAATGATCTGCCAGTGGACCTAGAACTATTTTATCAATATTAAGACATTTTTGACTTAAATCAAGTTTCCTAAAAAGTTACTTGTAAGTTTGTTTTGTGTTATTTGAAGTGTCCTGATATATTCGCACTACAAACTAGACCAAAAATACTTGGCAAGATATCGTGTTTTTGCAGTGCATCAAACTCAGTCCTTCCAGTCAAGACGGTTTTATTCAAATTAACTTTATTTTTTAGAGACAAACTCAAGTTGTATTAAAAATGTAACACAAATAAAATATTTTCGAAACTGCACAATAAAAAATATTCACACAATGAAACAAACTTTTGATCAAGATGAAGTAATTTTTACTTGTTAACAGGATGTAATGGGTGCCCTTGGTTTGAACAGGATATGAACAGGAAGCAGAGAAGGGAGCTCCAAGCATGAGTGACTCTTTCTGCAGCGCTGCAGCTCACACACACACACACACACACACACACACACACACACACACAGTTCAGTGGGTGTTAAGCTCAGACTGAAACTTGCACTGAAAAAACCCCAAACTGCAGTTAATCATTTTCACGCCACACATGTGCAGAAACCCAGACGTGTTCATGGCGTGTTCTCATGTGTTTCTCTAAACTCTGATGATTTAGCTGCAAGCTAATCCAGAGTGAGCTCTGCTAACATTTTTCTCTGACAGCCAGTATGTATCACACACACACGCTGAACAGGAAGCAACATGGGATTATGCAAATGAGCAGCAGAAATGCTGTAGAGAACAGAGGAAGGTGTGATGGGCGGAGGGAGGGAGTGACAGAGGATCTGCTGCTGCTGCTGCAGGCTGAGAAACAAACAGGAAGGTGTGTGTGTGCGCGGCGGCGGTTGAACCCAAAACGAGTCAGACTCAGCAGCCTACCTCCTCTGATGTGGATGACAGCGAGTGTGTGAGAGGCAGCTCTGACATGCCTTAAGGGGGATTATTAATGTCTCAGCACTTCAGAATGGATTCCCATCAGCGGGCCGCTCTGGATATCTCCACCAAGAACCCTCAGGACGACTTCGAGATCCTGCTGCGCGTCGGAGGGGGAACCTACGGAGAAGTCTACAAGGTCAGAGTCCTGGGCTGCTGCTTGACAACATGGCTGCCAAAAAACAGAGAAAAGTCCACCTAACGGCTTCGTGAAACATTTTCACCAAGTTTTAAATCATAAATATTCAGTTTAACACTGAAAACACAGAATTGAAGCAGCTGTTCTCTAGTTTCTAGTTCAAATATCTGAGTACACTTGAAATAAGACAAAACTAACCTTTTAGCAAGATACAGGATCACAATTCTGTAATATTGATGAAAAAGTTCTCGTTCCAATAATATCGACATTTTTCCCATAAGAGACGATCTGCCAGTGGAACTAGAACCTTTTCATCAATTTTAAGGAATTATTGACTTAAAACAAACTCCTATATCATGTTGAAAAGTTAAATGTGAGTTAGATTTGTTTTAGTTCATGTGTGCTAAGACATTTGCCCCAGAAGTGCTGGTTCAGATTCAGTTTTTTGCAGTGTATGGGTGAAGTTTGGCCCTTCGCCTCCGCTGAAGCGTTTCTCCGTTCATCCAGAGCAGCAGCCTGCTGGGTTTTAGTTCTTATTTTTAACATCGAACAGCTCAGAGCTGCTCATGAATCGTTTGCAGCTGAACTGGTTCATCACAATCATAAGTTCAGCGCAGCTGCCAGAGGAAGTGGTTTGACGTAAAGTGAAAGTATTAATGAAGAAATATATATAAAAAGACACAATCCACTCAACGCTGCGCTTCTTAATTGTGTATTGCAATAAGAATGGATAAATGTTTTCTCTTAGGATCTCTTTCGAAACATTCAGTTTCATAAAATAAGGTTTAAACTTAAAGCCTTTTCTTCTCAGATGAGATTTTAAAGGATTTAGTTTGGTTGAAGCACTTCCTATTGTTGAAGTTGGAGCCGCATATTTCTATAACCTCTTAAATTTATCCTTCCATCTGTCACTCTGTGGCTTGTTGGTTTAATTTGGCACCTACCAGAAATCCCTCCTGCTGCCAAACGTTTGGTACCAAAACTAAGCGACTAAATCTACCAAATGAACATGATGCTGCTTTCTGTCCTGCAGATGTTCAGCTGATGCTCAGGTCTGTGGAGATGCTGGTCCAGTAAATTAGGGAATAGATTATAAGCTGGATTTGTCCTGGAACATCTCATGTTGGGACAATCTGGACCTTACACTGTAAAAACACAACATCTTACCAAGTCATTTTGGTTTAGTTTCTAGTGGAAATATCCTAGTAAAAACATTCTCATTATAAGAGGAATAATCTGCCAGTGAATCTAGTACTTTTTAAAAATCAATATTAAGGAGTTACTGAATCAAGGCAAGCTTCAATTTCTTGCTACAAAGTTAGTTTAGTCTTATTTCAAGATATTTGTACTGGAAATTCTTGTTAAGCTGCTGTGTTTCTGCAGTGCGGTTGGTATTGATGTCGTCGTCTTGCCTTCTTGGGGTGATGAACGTAGCAGTCCAGGCTGCGGACCGGGCAGAAGTTGCTCCTTCATCCTGGAGGTTTTTAAACGTCCAGGTTGGAGCGTCAGAGCGAAGCGTGACGCCTCGTCTGGTTGGCGGGTCGGCGGCTTCGTTAGGCGCTCCGCAGAGCGTGGCCGGCTTGGAAGTGGCACAAGCAGCTTGAAGAGGCGGCCATGTTTGTTAGCTTTCCTGTGAAAAAGCTCAACACGTCCCGCGTCTTTATTTATGACTTTATTTTTAACCGTGGAGTTAATATGAGAATGTTTGAACGAGTAGAAACTAAGTCGTCTCGGTCGGTAAAAACATTCTTATCTCGTTGTCGGGCTGCAACTAACTGTTATTTTAGTAATTAATATTCTGACGATTTATTTGCAGTTGAAAAATGCAAATAAATCAGTAATTTAAGAAAATAAACATTTTATTGGCTGAAGTGCAATAACAGCATTTCTTTGCTGTCGGCAGATAAACAATTCGAACATCAAAATGTGAAAAGTTGAACTTTGTGCTGGACTGACTGCAGGGCTGATCTGGTGGTTTCTGATTCATAATCACATAGAAAAAGATTCTGATGGGAGATTTTTTTAAATAAAATTTAAAGCTAAAACTGTGTCACCTGAGGAGACACCGGTTGTTTTTTAATTTTACATGCAAAAGACTTTTTTTTCTAAGGTTTTGGCTTAACTTCTGCTCTGAGTGTGTTGTTCCTTCAACTGATGACCCATTTCTAAGTCTGTGTTCTCCAGTTAACGATTAATCGGTTGCTTATTTAGTTGGCAATTACTTCAATAATAATTTAATCACGATTAATCGGATTAATCGTTTCAACCCTACTTTGTTGGCTCCCAAAATCGTGTTGCAGAGAAACTGAGAAGTGAAGTAAATGCAGATATTTGCTGTTAAGTTTGCATAATTAACTTTTGTTGTCGTTTATTTCCTGGTTTCCAGTATTTTGGTGTCTGGAAAACGGCTCATTTTCCAGACACCAAAATACATGAACTTATAAAAATCGTTCTCGTGTGACGTCGCATTTCCGTGAACTTTGTGACCGACAGCCATTTTGGTAGGCAGTTGCTATGACAACAGTAGACTAACTACAAGCTTCTCACCTTGTTCCCATCTAACTTATAAGCAATAGAAGTGCATTACGACTATTACTTGATATCAGTTTCTGAGTTCTCCACCCATCTCTGATAAATATCAGTGATATTTACTGTATTGCTACAGAACTACCAAAATTATCTCAGCTAATTTAGCTCTTGGCTTCTTGTTACTCACTCAAAAAGCGTTAATAACAAGTTGATCCTTTACAAATCCATGTAAACGCTGACTGTGTGCGTGTTTAGATTTCAGGTGAGGCTCTTCCTGTTCACTGGTAGCTAACTGTGTCACAGTGTGAGGTCGGAGGCAGCGAGTCCACATCGTTTTTTCCTTCTTCGTCGCATACGGGTCGATCCCGACAGCAGCCATTTTGTTCATGTATCTGTCTCTTGCACATCGGTTAAGATTGTTCTCATGTTTTCTTCTTGTTGCTCTGGAAGCCATGGTTCTGCCATGGTTCTGCCCACAGATCTCTTCCGGTTCAGACTTATGGGAACTTTGGGCTGTTTTTAGAAGCAGTTGAGACACAAATGGAAGTTAAAAAAAAAGTGCAAAATATGAATTTTGCATAATTAGTTCCCTTTAGCACATTCTCTGGTATCACAGCAGCACATCTGCATCACAATCGCCTGAACACCGTTTCCCTGTTTTCAACCGTTTGTTCCACACATGTTGATGTTTTTATTCTCTCCTGCTCTCTGGTGGAAAAGCAGGAAAAGAACCGTTTTAAAGACGGTTTAAATATTTGACTTGTGTGTGAGCATGATGACAACCTGACCGTTGAAGGGTTGGAGTAGCTCAGATTGAATTTAGCTTGCCAGCGATCAGCAGCAGCTCAGGTTTCATAGCTTCATTTGTTGTCGTCTAACGTTCTGGCAGCAGATCCTGGTTTCTGGGCTGAGTGGACATGAGATTGTGTTGATGTGATAACCTTTAGCCAAAGCTCCTCAGTTTCACTTCATTTCCACAAAAACGTTGAAGCTAAAACGTTCACCATGATCGAATTACTCTTACTGAACGCAGGCGTCGCTGTTCAGAAAGTCTCTGGTTCTTCACAGCCGTGTGCCGTTTGATGAAACTCGGTCAAACTTTGGTGTGATTGGTTTGATCGATGCAGCTGGGTGGATTTTGTTCCTCAGATTTGGTTCTAATCTTCAGGATTTTCTCCTGAAGCCTGATTTGTACTGCAAAACCACAAATGTTACCAACACTTTTGGTCTAGTTTTCAGTGAAAACATCTTAAAAAGCTGGAAATAAAACAACTATCTTATGAGTAACTTTTCAGCAATATGTTGCTTGTTTTAGGAATTATTGACTTAAAACAAGCTCTGCATTGCTGAAAAGTTACTTTTAAGTTAGATTTGTCTTAATTCAAGTGTTTTAAGAACCTAGGTAAGATACTTGGTAATATTTAGTGTTTTTGCAGTTTTTACAGTGGAAATAGGAATTTGGAGCTAATCTTGAAGTCAGTTTTTCTGAGACTTCCTCCTCTCACTTCAGTGTGATGAAGGAAACTCTGATGCTTCATCCTCCTGTCAGATGCATTTATACTTCAGTTTTTATATCTAAATCTGCTTTCAGAGTGTTTGTGTCCAAATATATCATCTGTGTTAATAAAGTCATGCACCAGATCGACGTCCTGCAGACAAAACCGGCTACTAATGGAGACGTTAGCTGCTGCTGTGATCTACTACAACATATGTCTAAAGTTTGTTTCTGATAATTCAGTGCTATAAAACCAACAAATCTAAACTTTACCAACATTAATATGTCAGAATTTACCTTTCTGGTATTTAAGTAATTTAAAAATCACCTTATTTTTCTATCTTTGTTGCTTGAAAGCAACCGTGACTTCCGGTTAGGAATGCAACATGGCGCAGGGCCGTAAATCTCCGTTTCCCCGTGTAAACACACAAACAAAACACAAAGTTTTCTGAAATCTGCACTTTGGTCGGAGTTTTGTTGATATTAGTTTTAGTGTGGATGAAGAGGCCAAAACACATAAAAACGTTTTTCTCAAATATCCGACTAGTGTGAACTACGCCTAAATGTCTCATTAAGTAATATATCCTTTAATCATTTTTAAAAAGAGTTAATTTAAAAATATGCTTAGTTACTTGACTTTATATATGTGTATTTAAATAAGTGAATAAGGAATAATCACATGTATTTTTCGGTAACAGGCTGAACAGTTTGGTAATCTCTGATAATTTGTGTGGAACATTAATGTATCTTTGTGTTGCCCAAATATATGCCTGTAAAGAAAGGCAACTATAGCCTGTTTCTAAATATGACAGGAGAAAAAGTCAAAGCTGTGTTATATTTAGTTTGTTTTGTTTTTAGCTTTCAATACGTTTGATTATAAATACCTTCTGCTGAGTGAGTGTGGCCTCCAGGGTTTTAGTCTCATCTGTTAGTTAACTGTCAGGCGGTTTTTCTCCATGTTCTGCAAATAAACGGACTTTAACAAAGCAGATGCAAAGCTGCTTCTCTGTAGAGCGAACTGACTTCCTCTCCAACAGATTAGGTGACCTTGTTCTGCTCTGTAAAAGTGAGATTTGCCTTTTTGGCCATCCTTCACTTTGACACAAAGAAAAACGCATCATGCCACAGAGCGCACTGGGACTGCACGTGTTTTCACACGGTGTAGCTTAGCTCACACTGGAAATGCAACACTTCTGCATCATCCGAACTGGTGAGAAACTACATGAGTGTTTGCTTATTCATATGCATGTTAACCAGCTCTGGCTGCAAATTTATCTTGTATGAACTATCTTCAGTGTAACTTTAATAAGAGGTAAATTACAATTCAGTTTGAAACTTTGGCTAATAGATTCATGTGTTCACATGTCCTGCGTATCACTCAATACTAGCAGTGAGACTTGAGTATAATTTTAAATAAAGTTAATTTCAGGGTTTCTATTTAATTAATCGCAATTAATTAAAAACAGTTCTGATATTTAAATACAAAAAATATCTGATTTGTGCCACTTCCGTATGGAAAACTAAGTATAAAGCTTAACCAATTGTTTTTAAAGTGTCTGCAGTCAGAACGTCATGTCGCATTTTATCCGACATCAGGAGACGCCAGACTGTAAATCTGGACGTAAACAGTTCCAGAAATGTATAATTATAATATTACTAATGTAGAACTCGGCTAAATATTTTAATCAGATTAATTTCAGGGTCTGTAATTAATAATATACAATTGAATCAGAAACAGTATTTACAAAATAAGCAACATTTTCAATAAAAAACCTTTTTGTTGCTAAATTATTGAATAAATAGACTTATGAGCTCAATAATAAAGATATTTATTGTTTTTAATCTTCAGGTTATTGGAGAAAAGTTGAGCTTTAGAGTTTCAGAAACTCTAAAGTGGGTTGTGGACGTTAGCATTAGCAACATGTTTAGCATTGAGATGCTATTTTAGGCTTGATTAGCTCTGCTGACAGGCTAACTCCCGTTAGCACAACTTGAACACAACAGTCTTTTCCAGGGTCCAATCAGATCGTATTGAAGCAAAAGCAGAGCATCAGATTTATGGGCGTAGCAGAAACGGACACATACGAAAGTTCCCCCTGGAACCTTTGTTTTTAAAAATAACACTAAAAAAAACCGCACTAAACTTTTTAACTAATTTAAATGTAACTAATTAATTGAAATGACCACGTTACAGTCCTGACCCTACCAAATACTCTCTTCTTACTTTTTTCTTTCTCATATGTTGCGCAGATATTGTGCATGTGATTAACTTGGTTTAATAAAGCATCAGAAATGTAAGAAGTGTTTTTAGAGCAGCTTCGTTGGAGTTTCTGCACCTGTTCCTGCTCAGTTAGACGGATCCTTCTGCCTCCATGTTGATGTTTTCAGTTCAGGTTTTATGTCAGATGCGTCTCGTCATTTAGAGTCAGATTCAGTTTGTAATGTCGTTTTAAGAGGTTAATCCATCTTCACGCTCGTCTGTTTCTATAGTGACAGAAGGAGTGATGTCAAAGAAAGTTATCACTCCCCCACTGCTTTCCTACGGTTTGATCTGAGCCTGAACCAGGCAACCAACCAGTCAGATTCCACCGTTGGCGTCACAGCCGTCGCATCGTGTGACCCCCACAAACACACGCCCGCTGCAGCAATGACGCAATAATGACGTCTTAATCTCAGTTCGCCATGGAGATGGTTCACTCACTGTGGGGCGGTTGGAAGTTACATCACAGTGGGATCAACCTGACCACTTGGGTTCTCTTCGTTTGTTTTCACACCTGATGGTCCGGTAGACTCGGTTCTACCGTGTTTGCCCAAAAGTAAGACAGTGTCTTACTTTCTTTTTATCCCCAAATGCCCCACTATGTCTTACTTTCGGGGTATGTCTTATATTGGAAAAAAATTGTCGAATTTTTTGTTTTAACCATAAAATTAACATTTATTAGCAACCTGAACAGTATTGTATTACCGTATTTTAAGCAGGAGGCGGCAGTGACAAGTGCAGGGGACGGCGCGGTGACGTATGGAGAGGGGGACAGTGCGGACGTGGGCAGGAGGCGGCGCGCAGCTAGATGAGAGGGAGGCGGCAATACCCCCGTGTTTCCCCGAAAGTAAGACATACTTTCGGGGTACGGCTTATATTAGCCGACCCCCCTGAAATCCCCAATATGTCTTACAATCGGGGAAACACGGTACTTGGGTTCCAAGTAGAGTCTCTTTCACACTGATGCTGAGTCAAACAAACCAAACCGTTTGAGCTACCTGTTCCCCTCCTCGCCTCTGGGGGCGCTGCACCAAGAACTACTGAAGGGAATGACACAAAAACCTCTGAAGACACCGAGCGCAGCTTTATTCCTCATGAAATCTAAACAAACTTGGAGCGGCGTCAGATTTTAGCAGTTGGAGGACTCCTTTTGTGTCTTTGGTAAAAAACCACGACTCATTTCTCCAGCTAGCGTTAGACTAGCTCATCTGTTCTGGTTGCATTTACCCAGAATGCCGTGCGCTGCAGTCCACTTCCTGCTTTTGGAGTGGTCTTGGCGTTCTCATACGCAATCAAACTGCAACCAAACAGTTGCAGTTTG
Source organism: Poecilia reticulata (assembly GCF_904066995.2). NCBI lineage: Eukaryota > Metazoa > Chordata > Actinopteri > Cyprinodontiformes > Poeciliidae > Poecilia > Poecilia reticulata. The sequence continues at coordinate 32,150,147 of NC_088842.1, forward strand.
ACTTGGTGGCGGATCAGAGTTTGCTTTTTTTTTGGTCAATTACTCATTCACTCCTCCACAAACAAACCGGGCTTTGACTAGACACATGGACTGGAGTTGGATTCAAGCAGACTGAACTGGTGTGAATGGATTCTGAGATCATGGTCTATACCTGCTTATCCTTGCTGGTGCCTGAGAGCATTAAAGTTTGACTACCAGATGGTCAGTCGGTTCTTTATGATGAAGGAATAATAAATAAACGGTGACATTACAGTGAAGTAAAGCACCGGGTCAGGTCGCGACCCAGCGGGTCACTGTGAATCCACACCATTGATCTCTGTGTACGCACACTACTCTGGGGAAGACGGCATCAAAAGCGACACGAAGATCCACTAAATCTCATTTATTTTCTCACTTTTAGATTCAAGTAACGTGAATCGCCGCCATGAATGACAAAATAACAAACTCTGCTTATACAACAGCTTATGGAAACCCAACCAATTTCATAAAGTCGAAACCCTTGCGGTACCACTTTACCCAGCTCACCTGGCCTACTTACTCTCTTTTAATCTAGAACAGGAAAAAGTTACATTAATGCTCAAAAACCACTTGAAATAAAACACAAAATGTTGACTGTTAAAAACAAAAAAAAAAGTTATGAAAACTTGTTTTAGCTTTTCAGTACCTGACAGTAAAAACACCAGACCTGGAGATAAGTGGGGTTTTCTGCTGACTGACTGGAGGAACTGGAGTTTATGGTATGCACCCAGTCAACATTTCTCTGTGCTGGAAAACACTCTGACCACATAAAGCTTCCTCTACGTGTCTGTCTGTCTGCACTGTATAGACCTGCTAAACTAGTTGTACAGCGTCACAGTTTCTGTAATCTGATCCCACACTGGGGGAACGAATCGAGTCCAGATTAACTTGTACTTTATAGATTTATGTTTTATGTTACGCTAATTCACCAATGATATCTACCACACTGCAAAAACACAAAATATTACCATTTTATCTCGTTTCTACTGGAAATAGCTTGAATTAAGACATAACTAATTCAAGCTAATGTTGGGGAGAAAAAGTGGCAGATTATTTCACTTGAAAAATGGGAGAAATATAATTTGCCAGTGGAACTTTTTCACCAATACTAAGGATTTATTTACTTAGCACAAGCTCCTATGTGTTAAATATCTTCATTACTAGTGAAAAGATCTGCCAGAGAACTAGCATATGGTTGCTAGGAGACGGCCTCGACTGGACAGCGGTTGCTAGGTAACGGCGTAGTGGCCATTGAACGTGAAATGACTAATAATCGGCCAGTGGAACTAGTACTTTTTCGTCAATATTAAGGAATTATTTACTTGTGCTGTAAAGTTACTGTAAGTTAGTTTTATCTTGTTTAAGATATTTCTACTAGAAACCAGAGCGAAAATACTTTAGATTTTGTGTTTTTGCAGTGCACCTTTTATAGCAACAGGTCGTCTATTTTTACGTTTTGTTGACGTCATCTCCTCGAGACATAGCTCAGGTATGCAAGGTGTGGAGTATGTCTGAGCAGTCAGTATCTTTGAAGCAGGATCAGGAGTTTACTGAGCTAATTTTAGCTTTGCTTCAATATTAGCAGATGCTTTGGCTAGCTTACTTGTTCAGATTAGATTTCCAGATTAGCGATGCAGCCAACGAGAGCACCAGCCGGGCTGTGACCTGCCCTGTTTCTTTGTGTTTCCTCTCTTTATCTCTGTTACATTGTTATGTCTTCAGGACTGAAAATCTTTAGGAATTATCTCTGCAGAATAAAACAGAGATTTCCTGTAGTTCCTGTTGAGAGGTGAAGATTAGAGTCTAATGTTGATTTAAAGGAGAGATAAAATGTAAAATTGACTTTTTTGAGCTTTATATCATGGATTTCTGTTATTCCTTTCTTCAGAAACATACCTGGAGTGTTGCTTTAACTCTCTCTTGCATGTTTGAGAAATCCTCTGGGAAACGCCTGCTCTTACAAAGCTCCGCCCATTTACACAAAGCTCCGCCCATTTACCCAAAGCTCTGCCCATTTACCCAAAGCTTTGCCCATTTACCCAAAGCTCTGCCCATTCACCCAAAGCTCCGCCCATTTACCCAAAGCTCCGCCTTAAAGCGTCACTTCACAGGAAAGCTCCTCCTCCACTGAGCTCCTCCAGACTAGCAGTAGCAATTAGCAAACACCTGGTGGAAGTGTGTCTGCTAACTGTTTTAAACGGCATCATGGAGAAGCATTGTTGCGACGACGTGCTGAAGGGAAAATGTCAGAAAGGTTAGGAGGTTCTTAAAGAGACAGAGGCCCAAATTGAGACTTATAAATTCCCCGTCCGTTGAACTAAATTGTTGCTTTTTTTGTTGATTATTTCGTGTAAACAGGATTTTAAAATGTCAGGATTGTTGACAGTCGCACTTTCTCAACCATTTTTTATGTTAAAATGAGCAACAGCACAATATATCACTGGTTTATTAAAGTTACTAAGTTTATTAAACTTCCAGTAAACGGTTGAAATCAAGGCTAAAAACCCGCATGTCTAGATTTGCTTTTGATTAACTGGAAGATTGATCAACATACTTGCCTGATGATGGGACAAAATTTAAAATTTTTTGCTCGTTTTATTGTTGGTTACTGTTTTATGCTTTCACGCCATAAAGCACTTTGAACTGCCTTGTTGCTGAAATGTGCTAATATACAATTAAACTTGACGTAAGTTGGATAATTTATTGATTTAACAAGCTGAAAACCGTTTTGGTACCAATTTAGTGCAATCTTCAGTATCAGGATTAGACAAAAATCTGTTCATTTTTATTGACGGATCATTTTCAGGGTTGTTGTTCCTAAATCTCGGGAATATTGCCGTTTTCTGTAAACTGAATTGAAATAAGGCTGTAACTAACGATTATTTTCAATTATTTCAGTAAATCTATCAATTATTCTGATGATCAATCGATTAATCATTTCTAAAATGCCTCATTCTTCATTTATCCACTTAAGCCTTTTTATACGATATTAGAAATATATTAAAAGATGCAAAATAAACAAGTACTTATGGACGACCACATGGAGGTCTACAGTTCTAATATCATCGCTGCAGGATGCTTTCTGGACAGTAGGGGTCAGTGTGGAGGAAGCAGTGCTACTAAACAGCAGCAGAAGAAGAGCTGTGAACGTTTTCCCTTCGTTTGCACCAACTCCTAAAGCACAGTTTGTTCAGGCTGCGCATTTATCGCATCGTTTATCATTTATTGTGACAAACTTCTTATTATGTTAAGAACTTTGACGTATTTTTGTCTTGATAAATTAATGATGAAGTTATTTTTACTATTTTCTTTTTTTTTTTTTTACTATTTTTTCCATTACATTGTAAAATATGATGAATGCAGATTATTTAGTGATATAAATCTTTAAGTAAGTTGTGTCCTGAAGAGGCCGATTTCAAAAAGGAATGTTCTTCAAGAATATTGTTTGTGGCAAAAACCAGGAATAAATAGTTTGTCATCATTTTTACCTCAATAGCACCACAAAATATTGCGGTAAAGTCCTACGTGAACCAGTATTGCTGTAAAGTAAGTAAACCTGTCTGCTTTGAGGGAGAAGACGACGCGATTTTCGGCGTATGAAACATCGATCCGTTGAATCGCGGCCCAACCTGCCGCCTTTTGGGAACTGACTCGGATTTGACAGAGCGCAGCTTCACGTCTTGCCATGTCAGGATCTTCCCCTTACAGAGACGACCCGACTCTCCTTATCTGATGTGGCTTGTTCTACTAAGCTGCTCTACAAGGCGCTGCAGGCTGCAGTTTCGGGCGCAGAGCCGCGCGGCGGCTGCAGCCTGCACCTGGTGTGTGCACGACCTCAGAAGCAAAATGAAGAAGTGAGATGCAGGAGGAGAAAGCAACACGAGAAGATCTGCCTGCAGAGACACAATAACCGTGTCAGGTTTCTGCTGAAACAGTGCGGTCTGGTGCGTGTGTGTGTGTGTGTGTGTGTGTGTGTGTGTGTGTGTGTGTGTGTGTGTGTGTGTGTGTGTGTGTGTGTGTGCGTGTGTGCGTGCGTGCGTGCGTGTGTGTGTGTGTCTTCAGAATGAGACTTTCTTGAATTTTTTTGGTTTGGATTTATCTTTAACCCAAAAAGAGGAAGAGAGACAACTTTTGAATCTGAGAACTTCAAACAAATTGCAGACAAATGCTGCCAATAACCATAACTGGCATCTGTGTTGGGAGTGTGTGTGTGTGTGTGTGTGTGTGTGTGTGTGTGTGTGTGTGTGTGTGTGTGTGTGTGTGTGTGTGTGTGTGTGTGTGTGTGCTCCTTGCCCTCCTTTTTATGAATCGTCATGAGAAGAATACCATACCTACAGTAAAATATCAGGTTTTTAAAGGGCTCTTATTGTGCAAAGTTCACATTTTGTGTGTTTTTTGTACATCATTTGTGTTTCAGCTGCTTGTAAAAAAAAAACGCCCGGCTGGTTTTTGGCAATAATTTAACGTTTTTTATTTGGTGTCTGGAAAATGAGTCGCATCATTTATCGCATATAAACGTTTACCGGGATATAACGTTACAACTCAGCTGTTATACCCGTTACCTAGCAACCCGAGCGGAACCCAGCCCGTTGCCCAGCAACCACATCTGGGTACCAGCACGTTTGGTCAGCCGGTTTTACCGCTGTGTGCTGCGCTGTACAATGGCTGCTGGAAAAGACGAGCGTTTATTTGTTGACTTGCTATCCAGAATCCACTTGCTGCATACGTGTTAGTTGTGCAGGAGGCTCCACTTCTGCTTTTCAAAGATGCTCGGCTGTATAATTGCGCATCTGTTTACAGCCATTGTCATGTGTTGGAGGGGCGTGGCCATCAGCAACTTATTTGGATTTAAAGTGACAGAGGCCCTAAAACAACTCAAAATAGGCTGAACTGAGCAGGTTGAAATCTCTTTATTCAAGAATGATTTTGTGCCAAAAATGTAACAAAGATGTTTTGTATAGGACACAGACCCATCACAGCCTGTTCAACGAAGCATAACTAGAGTTAGAAACAGAGATTTTTAGTTCCATTTAACTGGATTCCAATCTTTTCAAACAAGAAATCACTTGGCCATTTATTCAAACATTTAGCAGCAAAAATAAAAATGTTGCTCATTTTGTCGATTTTATAAAGTTTTCATTTAAAATGTGATCAATGACTCTGGAATTCACTCATTCTGAATAGAAATAGCTGCTCATTAGGACAGGAAAAGCCTAAAAAAAACCTCCAGATTTGTATTCTGGATTGTATTGATGGCGTTTGGAGTGCAGGTGGTAAAAAAAAAAAAGGTGCAAAGTTTGGTTTGAAAAAACCTCAGCAGAGGAAGCGCTTCCTCAAGAGGCTGAAGCGAGCGAGAATCCCCCTCTGCATCCTGATGCATCACATCTTGATACAGTAACTGCAGCATGACTGACAGGAAGACGGCACTGTGTGGTGAGACCCGGTGAGAAAGTTGTTGGGCTCCACTTTTCAGTCGGTGTTTTCAAAGACGGATGCTTGATGAAAGAGAACCATGAGGTTCCCCTGGACCGTTTAATCTGCCCTCTGCTAGAAAACGGCGCTGATTTGACTGAAGAACCTGCAGACAGTAGCACTGCTCATTCACTATATAACATTTAATCAGTTATTCGAATGATTAATCGAATAAAGAAATTGGCATTTTCTATTGTTTTTTTTTTTTTCATTTAACCACTTAAGTAAGATTTTCTATACAATATTAGAAGATGCAAATAGACCACAGGTGTCAAACTCAAGGCCCGGGGGCCAAATCTGGCCCGCCGCAGCTTTCTATGTGGCCCTCTGGACTCCAAATTACATCAATAAGTCCTTCCAGTTTTTCACAAATCTGCAAAAATCACACAAAATCAACAAATTTCCAAATTTTTTCCTGATTTTACTGCTAATTTTCTCAAAATTGGTCAAAAACGTTGAATCCGTAACTGATACGACGAGTGATAGTCACATTTGACATCATACATTAGTGTAAATATTGTAAAAGAATAACGATTACAAGTATTTCTTAATATTCACCACAAAATCTGTTATTTTGATAGCAAAAATAAACACTAAAATAATCACAAATCCCAGAGGAACAGCTATTTATTGATATTTTAACAGTTTTATTGGTTTTATCAATAGATTCTGGTGCAACCGGCCCTTTAAGAACATTCAGATTTTTGATTCGGCCCAAAATAAAAACGAGTTTGACACCACTGAAATAGACAATTCCTTAAAACAAACAACAAACATTTTATTGTCTAAAATGCAGTAACAGCTTTCCTCTAGTGGATTTCAACAGGGTCAATATAAAAATGATGAGTAGTTTTGAATAAAACATATTTACAGACAAACGTGTTTTTATCTTAAATGTACAATTTTGGCTTAATCACTGCTGAGTGTGTTGTTGTTCCAGCAAATAGCCATTTTTTGAATTTCTGTACTTTTATCTGTATACTCAGAGGTGTTTTTATCTTAAATGCAAAATGCATATATAAAATGTATATATATATTGTAATTACTGCTCTGAATATGTTGTTCTTTCATCAAATGGCCTTTTTTGAGTCTGTATGCTCCAGATAGCACACAGACTCGATAAACGATTAATCACAATTAATCTGATTAATCGTTATATATATATATATATATATATATATATATATATATATATATATATAATATGAAGATATTCAGGAAGAAGCCACTTTTCCAAATCAACATAGAAACCCAAATGAGTTCAAACAGCCTAATTCATGGAGACGTGTCCTGAGTTCTGGAGCATTTGGAGGAAGTAGAAGGGGGTGAAGCCTCACAGAAGTACGGGGGAGGTAGCATCAGGATGTGGGGGTGTAACTTGAGTAAGTCGCAGAATAAATTGCATCATGTGGAAAGAACGTCGAGTACTGAATCAACATCTAATGACGCCAGACAGAAAGTTCAAGATTGCACATAAATGGCTCCAGATGGACTGTGACCTTCAAAGAGATGCAAGATGGCTGAAGGTCAACGGATCTGAAAAGTCGCTTCAGATCCGACCCAGTTTCACCGGTTCTGTCCGGAGGAATGGACCAGAACTCCAGCAAACTGTTGAGAAGCTCAATGACGGACGCTTCAGAGGCTAAAGGAAGTTTTTATAAAGTATATTATTGTAGCATTTAGCAAATAGAAAAACTTTTTGATTCATTCAAACATTTTGCATCCAAATAAATAGAATAGTTTTTACCATTTCAAATAAAAATTAACCCGAGTCGTTTCATTTTGATATTGTTGGCTCCTTTGGTGAAACGATTAATAATTCTGCATCACAGAGATGAGACTGGTAGTCTGGGTTAGGACTGAAACGATCAAACAGATTAATCGTGATTAATCGCTAAAAAAATCGATTAATTCAGTAATTGATTAATCATTAAGAGAAACATGCAGACTCTAAAAACAAGGTCATTTGCTGAAAGAGCAACATACTACAAAAAAATGTATTTTTTTGTATTTAAGGTAAGAAAAGAATCTTTTCAAATGTGAGTCTGTTCTTCCAAAACTGCCTTGTTTTCAACAAATGAATCGATTATTCATTAAATGAATGCTGCTGCTGCATTTCAGGGAACAAAATGTCTGTTTTCCTATTTAAAAAAGGAATTGAGTTGATGTTATTTTCATCTTTTTATTGTATTTCTAATATATTACAAAAAAGCTTAACTGATTACAAAAATTCTGCAGAATGCGGCAATTCTTTGAGCGATTGATTGTCAAAATAATTGATTACTAACAAAATTGTAAGTTGCAGTTCTACAATGAGATAAAAAACAGTTTCACCAACCTGGACCACTTACAGACATTTATTTACTCGCTGCAAACTGAAGTTGTCGCTTCAATTTCAGTAACTTCCTGGTTAGATGTGAAATGATAAAGAAAGACAGTTTGCAAACATGGCCGCCCTTATAAAACATAGATCACAACAGAAACTTCTGATAGAATATGGAATAATTTCACTGAACTGAGCAGAGAAAAGTCATGAGCTGCTCAGGTCCTCATTGCTAGCTAAGCTAGGCTGGTGGAATCGACTACCTCATTCTCTCTCTCGCTCTCTGGTTGCCTAGCAACAACCTGCTGGACAACCTGCGCAGCAGCAGTTTAAAGTTTTCCCGCTGTGCCTCACAACTGCTTGAAAATAAAAAAAAAACAACGGCATGGAGTGAAAACTGGATGAAACGGGAAATGTCACCTTGGCGTTATTTCATATATTTTAAAACAAAAAACTAATAAATAATTATCGATATCGACTGATATGAAACGTTTATATCGTGATATGTTTTTCGGCAGAGATTCCTCCTGTGTGGCGATGGTTTTTATTTCTGTCGTTGAACTTGGGTGGGAGAAGAGGCGTGTTGTCGTCCCACTGCTGAGCGAAACGATCATCAGGCTTGATCAGTTTGAGTTCATTGATATTTAAAATAAGGGTAAGTCTGGAAGATAAGAGATAAATGTGGTTGAGAGTTGGGTGTGTGGTTTTATAAACAGTCATAGCAGCAGAAAAGGAAAGCGGAGGAAAGCAAACCTTTCACTTCTGTGCGTTCAGGTTTTACGCTGTTCTTAAAAATGAAGGGAAATGGAGTAAAAACTAAGTACACCCCTGCTGTTCTGATAGAAAGTACCGTCTAGATGCTGTTCATTAAATGCACTTTCACTGTAACCAATGCCAAGGTGGAAAAACATCAACAAAGGCTTCAGAAAAGAACATTTACTGGAGTTGGAGTAAAGTAGCACAGACTGCTACTGCTGCTCTGAAGGTTTCTAACGATGTGCTTCAAAGCTTTGGATTCAAAAAGATTAGTTCTTTCTTTGGTAATCGACTTATCTAGAGCCTGTGGTCTCTATTTTATTAAAGATCCTCTCAAACAAGCTGCCTGTTGGTGTAAGTTCCACCTGTCTTTGGGTCACAAAAGGTGTACCTCAAGGCTCAGTCTTGGAGTCACTTTCGTTCCAATCACTTCTGATTTGTGTCCAAACGTGCCGAATGCCTCCTGACATTTTATGCAGATGATTGTGTAATTTGGTCTCTGGCTTGGCGTTCACATCTGCATTCGAACCAAACCAGAGTTCACTTCAACCGAACGGAGCCCGAGGTTTGGACCAGAGTTCGATTAGCATTCACACCTCACCAAACAGACAGGACTTTCAATCAATCAATCAATCAAATTTTATTTCCATCCATCCATCCATCCATCCATTTTCTTTACACCCTTGTCCCTCAGTGGGGTCGGGAGGGTTGCTGGTGCCTCTCCAGCTAACGTTCCAGGCGAGAGGCGGGGTCACCTGGACAGGTCGCCAGTGTGTCGCAGAGTGCTTCACATAATTAAAATAAAAACAGCATGTGACGGTGCATAAACAGAAAGAAAAAGAGAATTAAAAAAAGAGGTGAAAAAAGAAAAACATTAAAACCCACACCCCTTGACTTCAGTTAAACATCTTACACCTCAGAGTTTTAGTTAAAACGCCAATTAACAAGCATTCTCACACCTCAGAGTTTTAGTTAAAACGCCAATTAACAAGCATTCTCACACCTCAGAGTTTTAGTTAAAACGCCATTTAACAAGGATTCTTACACCTCAGAGTTTTAGTTAAGATGTCATTTAACAAGGATTCTCACTCCCCTAGAAATAGATTTGTTTAACTGGGACGTTTTCCGGGGGGCTTTACATAGACAGTGTGAAAGAGAAATAAAAATAAGTTAATAACTAGATGAAAAGTAAAGATTAAAAACATCAAAGATATCAAAGCTGTACTCTAGTCGATCAATAATTAAAATAAAAACAGCATGTGACATTAAATAAACAGTGAGAAAGAAAGAGATAAAAAAAAAAAAAACGGAAAACGTTCTACGGAAACAAGCTGGAGTTTGTGTAAATAAATGGCATAAATAGACTTAGTTTTATTTGTTTTACACCTGTGACGTAATTTGAATACATTTAGAACCTGGTACCCATGAAACTACATGATGTGTAGTTTCATGTTGAATTGGTGACATTCACACACACACCACCGTGTTGTGTTGGATTTCCTGTGGACTTCATGTGATGGTTGTGCTTGCAGCACTTTGTCCGCTGTGACCTTTCTGCTGCACGGGGTCAAATCTTTGTGATTAGCAGTGAAAGGAAGCGGCCGGGACTCGCTTCCTCATTCTACATCTGCGTTTCTGTTCCAGCACATCGTAAAAATCGGCGTCGTTCAGCGAGCTTTAGTGAAAAACCAGAGCATGTCGGCGTTTCATCATCACACCGGTCAGTGGAAGGAGCCCCGCTCCCCGCAGGGTAAACAGGCTGCGGGGTGGAAACGTTTGGTGGAAATGTCAGCCGTGACATTTACCTGCTGTGTTTGTTTGTTTGCTGCTCGTCTTTCCCCTCCTTGACCTCTTTGGTCTCCCTGCCACTGACTCTTCTTCATTTCAACACTTTTTCCGTTGTAGCTGCTGCTGCTTTCATGGTGTCACCTCAGCAGTTCTGCCTCAGTGAACGGGCTCCAGGACCAATAAATCAATCAATCGCATGATAAATGGAAACGAGTTCAATCATTTCAATTCGCGTGATTTATCGTTTCTCACTTCCCACCGAAAACTGGATGATAAAATTCTTCAGTTTGGTGTTTTGGTCTAAACTAGCTTCTGTTTTTGTTCTCTTTTATTTGTTGTTTCTGTTGTTTTGTTTGTTTGTTTTGTATATTTAAAATTCTTCCAGTTCCAGTGTTAAATGTTGATTAGAAGTTAAAGTGTATTAATCTTTGAGATTATATTACTTGAAAATAATATTATTGTTTATCGCAATATCTTCTGGGACAATTTATTGTCAAGCAAAATGTGTTGCAGTGGCAGGCCCAGCTGGTTCTCTGTAAGGTGGGAGGTTTCCAAAATGCGGCTGGAGGGCCTTTTGTGGCCCCAGGAGTTTCTTTGTGAGGTCGCATAGTCGCATGTTAGGAATGGTTCTTCTATAGGAGACCATCAATGACAAATTTCTTAAATTGAAAATAGAAAATTTTAGGTGCAAAGCAAATGTTTTTCTTTTATTATCTGTGCTGCTTTCAATTTAATGTCAGTGGGGCCACAAACCTTCAGCGACTTTTTACACCAAACAGATTTAATCACATCCAATCATTTAAATCGCATTAATGCTGTTAATGGCTTCCAAGTCAGTTCCCGGGAATAAAATAAAAATAATTTTATCGTATAACTTTAAGACTATCTTATGGACATTTGTAGTTAAAATGCTGAGGATGCAAAAATAAAATAATTTACTATAAAAATATGTTGGATTTTAATTGAATAAATGAATAAGTTGTGATTTCGGCTCACGGTGCAGAAAGTTTAGACATCGCTGCTTTTCAGGTTCCCAGAAGTTACCTGGCTTCTTTGAACGCGTCGTGCGGCTCGTTTTTAATCAGAATTATTGTGCAAGAAGGCTCAACAACAAAGCTCTGCACAGATATACATGCAATCTGCTCTGTAATGGTGAGTGACTAACCTTTCCCAGAAACACAGATCAACATCAGATCAATGCTCAGGTTCAGTGTAACTTCCAGCTTCACCAAATTCACACAAAAAAACACATTTTCTGTCAAGTTCAGCCCAACTCTGATGAGATATGATGGACTGAAGTGATTCTGCTTCAGAACTCCTGATCCAGATCATTTCTAACATCTGAGTTACATTCTGCAGATATTCACTGCAAAAACACAAAATCTTGCCAAGTATTTTTAGTCTAGTTTTTCACATAAACGTCTCGGTGCTCTTAAAATAATGCACTAGTTCCACTTTTAGGTAATTTCACTCATAAATAAACATTTTTCTCATGTTTAAGAGGAATAATCTGCCAAAGGAAGTAGAACTGTTTCATCAATATTGTTAACTTAAAACAAGCTCCCATGTCTTACTTGTAAGTTAGTTTTGTCCTATGTTTCATAATGAATCACTGTGTGTTTGATGTTTTCGTTGAGGCTCGGATATACGGCTAAGGCCAAAATTATTCATACCCAAGCAGTAAAACAATATCGTATCTGCCGTTCACATTTCTGGTGATTCTTGGGATTTAAAAATTATTTATCAGGTTAAAAAGCTTCAGCTATTTGATTGTTGTGAGGCTGAAGCAAATCGTCTCCTGGATGGTTTAGATCATTTACTTAGCGTCGTTATGGATGATGATGCTGTGACCCAGGAAGCCTCTGACTGAAGAATGTTGCTGTCGTGACATGCTAACAGCTGGTTAGCCAAACGGAGACGATATTCCACAGAAACATGTCCTGGATGACAGAGATGATTCAATTCGATTACAAATCAACTTTTGATTTAAAACTATTATCATTAATGATTTCCAGGAGTTTTTAGCCATTTGTCTTTGTAGCTATTTAATGAAGAATTGTAAAAAATGTGCAGAATTCCTCACCATGGTGGATAAAGGATCCCTAAACCAGATAGAGGAAGTGGACCAGTGGAAGGAAAATAACTACATTGCTCTCCCAGCGCATTTTTGATGAAAACCGCAAACGTCTGACCAATCACACAACTCTTTGCACAGAGGGAGCAACGTAGCTTAGCTTCTCTGTAGCTTCTCTGTAGCTAAGGTGTAGCTACACTGTGGCTTCACAATAGCTACGCTGTAGCTACCCAGTAGCTATTCTGTAGTTTCGCTGTAGCTTCTCTGTAGCTACGCTGTAGCTACGCTGTAGCTACACTGTAGCTTCACAATAGCTACGCTGTAGCTACGCAGTAGCTACGCAGTAGCTATTCTGTAGCTATGCTGTAGCTACGCTGTAGCTTCGCTGTAGCTACGCTGTAGTTTCGCTGTAGCTTCGCTGTAGCTACGCTGTAGCTCCACAGTAGCTATGCTGTAGCTACGCTGTAGTTTCGCTGTAGCTACGCTGTAGCTCCACAGTAGCTACGCTGTAGCTACGGAGTAGCTATGCTGTAGCTATGCTGTAGCTACGCTGTAGCTATGCTGTAGCTACGCTGTATTTTCGCTGTAGCTACGCTGTAGCTCCACAGTAGCTACGCTGTAGCTACGCAGTAGCTATGCTGTAGCTACGCTGTAGTTTCGCTGTAGCTTCGCTGTAGCTCCACAGTAGCTATGCTGTAGCTACGCTGTAGTTTCGCTGTAGCTACGCAGTAGCTATGCTGTAGTTATGCTGTAGCTTCGCAGTAGCTTTGCTGTAGCTATGCTGTAGCTTCATTCTGTTCATTTGGAATGCACCAGTAGCCATCTTTAAATCTCTGTCTGGTTTTCTGTTTAGACAGATGTTGGAGTAGGGGATATACTCCAACATCTGTCTATGTTGGAGTAGAAAGATCCTGTTTCAGCTCCTCTTATTCACCTTTTTACCTTAGAAATATATTTAATCTGTTTGTCACCAAATCTACCACAGTGTTGTGCTTAAATAATTAGGAAACTCTTTTCATAATCCATGCAGCTCTTTGTGATACATTGCAATGGCAATAAATTTGTGATCCTGTTTTTCATCTCTTTCATTTTTTTTTAATTTCATTCACCCGATAATTATGAATTATTCATGTAATAAATACAGTAAATCATGAATTAAAACAAGCAGAAAGGTTTTGAACTCTGTGGCATTTTATTTCTTTTGCTACATACAGAGATAAAACCTTGTTTTATTTGTAGTTGGAGAAAAATAGATTGTATATAATCTGTATGTTTCTCATTTCAGAAACATTTTGTGTCAATTTAAGTTTGATGGGAAACAAATCAAACCCAAAGACCAACCAAAACGTTCCACCAAATGTTTTTGTGTAAAATTTACATATATAAACCTCAGATATTAATCAAATTTAGTTGTACACCTCAGATATTTGTAGTTTGATCAGATTTCCATTTTGTAAACATGAGATTAAGTCACGATGTAGATGCGTCTTTGACTTGGAGTTCAGTCAGTGAGGCAACATTGAAGCTGAGCTAAGGTGAAATTATGTAAATGTTTGTCTGATGCAATTTATTGTGAACCCCCCCACTGCGACCAAACCACAACAACTTTCCATGTTAATGTCAGAGTAACGCTTAAAGCGGACAAACAGAAAACCAACTGCAGCTTCCATTGCATCAAAACGCCGCCGATTTTCCGACTAATCAAGCTCATGATGCGGAGCTGGCCGCTTCTCCTGCCGAGTCCCTGAAATGTTCCACGTTCTCTTTTTAAACAACAAAATTAATTTAACTCAGCCGGCTGACAAAGGTGTTTTACCATGATGTAAAGGTTACAGTCCAAGTGGCAAAATGAATGTGAAGACCGGAGTTGATTCAGGTTGAATTTCTTGTTTTGACGATGACGTTTATGCTCTTTCAAGACTTTTACAGTATCTGTTACTTTGGAGAAACGTGAGCTTTAAATGCCATGAGTGGTGTTTTGAAAACTCCCTCTCTGTGTTTCCGTTTCGCTCTGTGCAACTTGTTCTGCCCTAACTGGCTGGCTGCGTACGCAGATGACTGTTTTCTATTTAAGGAGTTACAATGTGAATCGGTGTTTCCTTTGCTTGTTGTGGGAGGGCTGCTCTGCCATGTGTGAAATGTGTAGTTATTTCTGCTTTATGCACCCACTTTTAGTGGAAATTCATTGCTAATTTAAACTGTTTTACTCTTTTTCTTGTGATATTTGTTGTTCTGGTTTTAGGTTTACTGTCGACCTAAAACCTAGAACAGGGGCGGGCAATCCAGGTCCTGGAGGGCCAAGGGCCGGGGTCCTGCAAGTCTTGGATGTCTACCTGGTTCAACATGCTTCAGTCAAAAAGCTGAATCACCTCCTCAGTGCAGTGAAGTTCTCCACAGTCCTGCTAATGACCTTATTATTGGACTCAGATGTGTTGAAGTAGAGACACATCTAAAGGTCGCAGGACACCGACCCTCCAGGCCTGGAGTTTCCCACCCCTGACCTAAAGGCATTAGTGGGTAGCAGATTCCGATGGTAGCAGATTCCGATGGTAGCAGATTCCGATGGTGCTTCATTATTTAAACAAAAATTCTAATCAAGTTTTTATTTATTTATTTGTTTTTAAAGGGACAGTGCAACTAAACATTTTATCAGTTAGCTGATGAAACATACACAGAGCGTTACTCTTTTTGATGCAAGTAAACTGAATTCAAAATTCATAACACATATAAAGAAGTACTAGAAAATTTCAAGTGAAATGCATAAAAACACATATCTACATCAAATTGTCATTGTTCACAGTGTTGTTCTTCTAGCCAGTGCTTTGATTTATTGAGAAAAACCTAAAGTCTGGCATTTACTTTAAGGTCTAGCACTCGACGACGAAGCATTAGGGCTCATGAATGGGAAAAATTTCTGCTTAAAAACTTGGAAATTTCTATATTTATTTCACATATTTAGAAGAAAAAACATTATGATTCTCTGATGTTGAAAATTTGTGAATTTGCAACAAAACCAGGATAATTTTTAACGATTAAAGCCATAATATATTATATAAATCTGAGATATTCTCTGATAGTATAAAGTACACGTGTCAAACCTGAGGCCCTCAGGCCAAATCTGGCCCACTGCAGCTATTTCTGTGGCCCCAGAACTTCAAGATAACAGTCGTGTGCCTTCATACTATTTTATCAGTCAAATGAAATCAGTTATTTATATAATGCCACGGCACATCAATGTGAAAGAACGTGCAGGAAATATCTCCTAAATCAACAACCTTCATGATCCAAAAAGCCATTTGTACCTTCAGTCCAGCTGAACAAACTCAAGCTGCTAATGTTACACAACCTGCAGAAAAAAATACAATATCTAAAACTACTAGAGGAACCTCCAGTTTGCTTCTAATTTTAGGTTTTAAAATGAATTAAAACATAAAATCTTCACAAAAAAGAGGATGTAGATATTTGTGGAACGTTATGCAAAACCAGCACAGACTGTACTTTCCAACATAACGACGAGAAAAATAGATCTAAGATAATATTGAGGATACTTTTGCTGTCATTCTTTTTTTTAAATAAGAAAACTGCATTTGCTTTTATTTCTACATCAGTTGGTTCAGTTACAGGGACCCATGGTGGGAGGTCCAACGGGCCACTTGTGGCTTCAGAGCCACAGGTTGCAGACCCCTTTTAGACATGTATTTCCTCAGAGTCAGGAAATACATAAATAAATGTATAAATTTACGTCTTTATTCATGGAAAACTGTCATTTTTTCCTCATAAATTTCTGACTTTTTGACATCAAAACGTTTACTCCTGATGATTTCTTTCTCGTTCGTCTACAATGTTCAGGTTTTTCTTGTCATTTATTAGCATCTGCTGGCGGATGTTTGAGATTTTTCTGGCAGACCAAAAATACAAAAAAAGAGAAAATGATTTAATTTAATTTTTTTTTCTTTTTTTTATTGCTGCGACAATCCTGCAAAGAGAAAAGTAACACCACCCTGTGTCACACCTTTAAAGGTCATAGTATGCATGTGTTTGACTATATGTATGCATGAGCGCTTGCTATAAGTGTGTGTGTGTGTGTGTGTGTGTGTGTGTGTGTGTGTGTGTGTGTGTGTGTGTGTGTGTGTGTGTGTGTGTGTGTGTGTGTGTGTGTGTGTGTGTGTGTGTGTGTGTGTGTGTGTGTGTGTTCATAATGCCACAGAGTCGATGTTGTGGGCTGTTTCTTGCACTCCACAGTTCTGGACTGCAAACCTGCACATTGAACTCTGCAGTTGCACAAGGAAACTCAGTGGCATCAATGAGCTCAGCTGTCATAAACCTCAGGTTACAGTGAATAATGTTTCTGTTTGGATTCTTTTCAGGCCCGCAACAAGCAGAATGGAGAGCTGGCGGCTATTAAAGTCATCAAGATGGAGCCAGGTAAGAATTTTTCTCTGTTTGTTGGAAGGGAAGGTACTGCGTCTTTAAGAAAACTTTGATTATGTTGCAGCTTAGCCTACATAAAAACCTCAGACTCGTTTTAAACTCAGTGCAATTGTTGGTTTCTTTTCTCAGTTTAGTTCAAATAGAAACGCTTTAGCACCTTCAAACCTTGGACTGTTTTTATTCTCTTAGTGAGACAGAAATATAAACCAAACTGCATCATCAAAATGGCCAAAAACAACCAGAGCCCCCGCAGTTGCATCACTTTTCTGCCGCGTGCGTCTCAGTCGGTCCTCTGAGTGGAAAAACTCAACATGGCTGCCAGCGTTACTCACTTCGTCCGAGATTCTTGTAAACTGCCAAAAAATATCTGGATCCAAATTTATTTTATTGGTATTTTTTCCATCCTTTTGTTCTGTTTTTTTAAGTTACACAGTAGAAAAATTAGCAGCAATAATTCAGATTATTGAGTTAAAGAAAAAAGTCATAAGGTTCATTTTTCTAATTATTTCAGTGAAAATATCAGCTGATTTTAACCCTTTCTGTCTTTTATTCTTCTTCTTTTCTGACAGTTTTTTTTCCACATCTCTTTATTACTTTTATCTCCTTGTGAATCTAACTGGTCAGAAATATTATTAGCATTCAGACTGACTGCAAGGCGCTAAATGTAGCATCTAACTGGTGTTTAATTGTGATTAATCAATTAGTGAAATAATTGTCAACTAATTTAGTAATCGATTAATTGATAATGAGTTTACAAACTAAAAAAAATCTAGTATGCAAAAGAACACAATTATACAAAATGTCTAAAATATATTCCTGGAGTCGCAGTTTTAGCTTCACCTGCTTCAAATTCTGTAAAAAATAAATTAATTAATCTGTTAAAACCCAAAATAATCCACCCTTCACTGAGTTTATGTTGGGTCCATCTGAAAGAGCTGAGCTTTTCATTTGTTGTTGGAAGTGTTTTTTAGTTTCAAATAGATTCTTTGCTACAAATAATCATTAAATAAATGCTTTGTTGTTGAATTTTAGGCATTTTAAATGTTTTTTCCCCAATATTGTATAAAAAGGCTTAAGAGGTTAAATGAAAAATCTGCAGAATTTGACAATATTTTTATCCTATGAATCGATTAATCATCAGAATAATCGATTAATCATCAGAATAATCGATTAATCATCAGAATAAATGATTAATCATCAGAATAATCGATTAATCATCAGAATAAATGATTAATCATCAGAATAAACGATTAATTGTCAGAATAAACGATTAATCATCAGAATAATCGATTAATCGTCAGAATAATCGATTAATCGTCAGAATAAACGATTAATCGTCAGAATAACTACTATCAACACTAAAATAATTGTTAGCTGCAGTTAATAAAGTGATAAAAATTGTATGTTGACTTATTGAGCAGCTTTAGGACAAACATTGAGTCTTTAAGTACTTGAGGCTCCTCGGCTCTCAAAAATTGTTTAATTTTTAATTTTTTTTTTGCTTCATCTAAAAATGTCTCCGTCCTTGTTAGAACTGTTTTTGTTTTTATTTTCCAGCTTTGCATCACCAAGTGGTTAATTTCTGTTTGCGTTAGCTTGTAACAACATAGTTTAAATTCCTCGTATTATAACTTTACTATTATGGTTGAATGTTATAAATGTGTGGAAAAGGGTAAAAATCAGCTGCTCAAAGTGCCTTTTTCCCATCATGCACTGCTTTTAGTTTAAATTGTGAGAACCTGCTGCTGGTTTTAATGGGGAAGTCGACTGAATTCAGGGCCGTTTGTCTGTCAGAACGGCGGCCGATCGTTCTGACAGACACTCAACCAAACATCAGTCAGACGCAACCGACACATCAGAGTTTTTGATTTGGTTGCATCACCCATATTTAAAAACTGAAAACCGTCTCCAGTTCCTGGTCATGTGGATAAAAAGGCCAAGTCTGCTTCAGTTGAGGTGATTTTAGGCAAAACTTTGCAGAAAACTTCAGAACTTCATCGACCTTCAGACTCTTTTGCTGTCTTCCAACTTTCCAGAGACTCGAATGCAGTGAAATGTTAATTTACTTTATAAAGAAGTTTATTTCTAATTGTTGATTTTGTATCAACATTTCATCGAACCATTAAATATCTCGGTTTTCATTTTGGAAAATAATTTTCTCTGCTTCCAGAAACTAAAATCCTCTAAATTCATCCGACTCTTTCAGATGACGCGTCAATTCAGAGAAGATAACCTGAGAAATGAGGAAATATCGAACAAAAAAAATCACAGTTTTCATAAAATTCCCTGTAAATACCCCTCTGACTTTTTAATTTCTCACTTTATAACTTGGTATGCACAGCATATTGGCATTAATGTCGGCATCGGCTGATGTTGGTCAAGTTTAAATTGATTTATATTTTCGTCTTGGTATTGTCATAACTCCACTGTTGGATCTGGAAACTTTGCAGCTCTTTGTTTTATTGTTTTCTCTGTGTTTAGTAGAAAATGACAGGATGGAACCATAAGTTATATTTAAATGTCTACAGAACTTGGAGAAATAAATCATTTTTGTTCCATCCTCAAACTTTTAAAACCTTACACTGCAAAAACACAAAATATTATCAAGTATTTTTGTCAAGTTTCTGGTGTAAATATGTTTCTGCACTTGAATTAAAACAAAACTAACTAATAAGTGACTTTACAGCCAGATATAAGAGCTTGTTTAGAGTAAATAATTTATTAATATTGATGAACAATTACTTGTTTCATTGGCAGATAAATTAACTTTTAACATGGGAATATAATATAATATAATATAATATAATATAATATAATATAATATAATATAATATAATATAATATAATGTAATCAATCAAATCAGATCCTCTGTTTTGCTGAAAAGTTATTTGTAAGTTTTCTCTAATTTCAAGTGTAGTAAGATATCTACACTATAAACTAGACAAAAACATTTGGTAATATTTTGTGTTTTTGCAGCGCATGATGGAAAGAGGGTGCACTTACTTTCCCCCCAGGCCTGTATGTTGTAATCAGTAAACAGGAGGAACTGTGGTTGGAAAAAAACCTTCCACCCGCGTTAAAGATGAGCAGAAAAACATCCGAGGCCCAAACAGAACGTGATTCATCGTAAACAAGTTGTGACCCCATCAGGATGACTCACCTGTTGCCAAGCGGACGGAGAGAAAACCAGGAGAAAAAAAAAGTCTGCAAGCGTTTTATTTTGAAAGCGGCTTTCTGTCTCCACAGAAGACGACTTCTCCATCATCCAGCAGGAAATCGTCATCGTTAAGAGCTGCAAGCATCCCAACATCGTGGCGTATTACGGCAGCTACATACGGTGGGACGTTTCTCTGGATGCTTATTTATTCATTTTGAACGCAGTCCCTAACGCTGAGCCGTCTGTCCTCCTGCAGAGCCAATAAACTCTGGATCTGCATGGAGTTCTGTGGCGGCGGGTCCCTCCAGGACATCTACCACGGTCTGTTTGCTTCTTTATTTAATCCCTTCTTTGTAAAACGTTAAAATCCCCCATTACGTCTTCAAACACATTTATTTCTAAATGAATAGAGAATAGATTTTTATTTTAAAGAGGTTTAGCATTACTGGTTACACAGGGAAGCATTGATGACATTATATATGGAGGAAAAGTTTCAATCCAGTAATTATAACTTTAAAAATTGCAACTAAAATGTAATTAGTTGAATTTTCCACTAATTTAAATTAACATGTTCAGGGCATTAAAACATTTTAGCCTTTATTTTGTACACTGTTGCTCTAAGGACAGATGGGACAAAAAGGAAAAGGAATAAATTTCCATCAAAAAACTCAGAAATTTTGAGAAAAAAAAATCTGAAAATTTCAGAGTTTGAAAAGTTTAAATTTTTCAGAAGTTTCCAAGTTTTTTTCTGAACGTTTCTGAGACTATTTTCAAAAATATCAGAGTTTCTTGGTGGATATTTACTTTTTTTCTTTCTACATTTTCCCTGATACACATTCGTAGTTTTGCTTGTTAACTTATTATTAAAACCACAGGGAAGCTTTGACTTCTACTGATATTAATATTGATCTTCATCCTGGTGATCAGAAAGAATCTGCCAGTATTTTTTATCGTTTTTCAATAAAACTGAAAACTTTTTTTAGTTTAGTTCAGTTTTTGTTTTTTTGGTTTGAAACCTGCAGCACATTTTTGCTCTAATGGTAAATTTTTAATTGACTTCAGTGTTGAATTAAAACAAAAATCTTTTATCAAAATCAGATTCTGTGTCAGTAGTTTTGTTTTTTATTCATTTGGAAACGGATGCAGAGGATCCTCAGCTGGTCAAAACCCCAAATAATAACAAAACAAACTAACTTTTTGCTGTTTTTACGAATTGTGGCATTTTTCTTGTTCTCTAAAAACGTGTCTGCAGCGTTTTTAGTTTGTTTTGTTCATTTTTATGTGTTTTCTTTGATTTCAGTATTTTTTATTTGCAGTTTTTTGCTTTGTGGGTTTTAGAGTTTGGTTTCGGGTTTTCAGATTGTTTTTCCGTTTTCCATTGTGTATAAACCAGCTTCAACAAAAAGCATCATGTTCACCTTTGAGCCACTGATTCACCTTCTTCATGTATTTTATTTTGAAGGCCGTAATGGCTGCGTTTCGTTGTAACGATTAAACATGAATGTTGTCCTGCAGTGACCGGCCCTCTGTCGGAGCCACAGATCGCCTACATCTGCAGGGAGATGCTGCAGGTAACCGCTCTGTTTTCCAGGTTTCCTTGCATATTTTGAAGGACCTTCAAAGTAAAAGTCTCCTGTGTTTGTGTGAGCAGGGCCTGGACTATCTGCACGCACAGAAGAAAATCCACAGAGACATCAAGGTCAGCCGGTCGAAACCTGATTCTGTTTACGTGAACTCTGCGTTTGTTTTCTTAAGATTCAGCTAAAACATGCAGACTCCTGCACTGCAAAAACACAAAATCTAAACAAGTACTTTTGGTTTATTTTAGTGCAATTATCTTAGTACACTTGAACTAAATGTTTTTTTAATCAATGTTCAATAATTATTGACTCATAACAAGCTCCTGTATCTTGCTGAAAGGTTACTTGTTGGCTAGTTTTCTCATATTTCAAGTGTTTTAGGAGATTTGGACTTGAAACTAGACTAAAATATTTTGTCAGATTTTGGTTTTTTTGCAGTGCAGAACTTTCTACTGAATAATCAAACTCCACATTTTCCTGGAAAACACTTTTCTGCTTTTGCAGAACTAGATTGATGACAGTTTCTGTTCTGATGTCCAGAAATAACATTCCTGGTAAACCGTCAGGTGTCTGAGCTCCAGCTAATCAGTTTCCAGCCGTCAGTCGTGTATTTTCGCTCTCCGTCCTGTGCGGCTTCGCTCACAGATCGCCGGGCAGATAGAGGGAGAAGCTGTGAAGAATGAAAAGGTTTCTGTGGTGCAGCTGCTCTCATGTTGCGTTTCTTTTCCTTGCAGGGTGCCAACATCCTCCTGAATGATCAGGGCGAGGTCAAACTGGGTAGGTGGAAGTTTGCAGCGTCTGCAGTGTCGCGGTGTGGTTAGCATGAGTCACTCACCGCCAAGGTGGCAGATCTCATCACAACACCTCTGCTGCCTCGTAAAACTGTGGCATTACTTCAAAAACACAAACATTTGCAACATTTACTGCTTATTTTCACTCGACTCACAACGCTTGAGCGAACGCTGCAGACCTCAGCAGCAAGAGATGCTAAATGAGCAGCATATTAGTTCACACTGCAGCCTGAAGTGACCCAATTCCGATTTTTTTTGCCGGTGCCGTTCACACTGCCAGTAAATGCAACCTGTATGTGTTCTGCAGTGTAAACGGGCAAACGACCTGAAAGTGTCCCGCATGCGCAGTAGAGGGCGCCATAGCGTCAGCGTTCTCAGTGTTCTGCCAACCGTCATAAAAAGAAGAAGAAGAAGAGCTCAGAGTTTGAGGAAGTAAACATGGAGGCTAACGGTGGAGCTTAGCTTATATATTTGAAGTTGTTTTCCAACCGGAGCAGCAAATTAACAACTTAATCCTCATATAATCCATCATGGTTGTTGTTTTTCTTCCTTCCTGTGCGTTTCAGGAGCAGAATAGTGAGATTTGTTGAGAATCAGTGACGTTCAGTTCGGATGAAGGTGACCTGAACGTTATGGTCACATTTGAATCGGACACGTATCGGATATGGGTCACATTCTTAAAGAATCCGACCTGAGCTGTTCACACTGCCATGAAAAGATCGGATTCAGGTCGCATTACGTCAAAATAAATCGAAATTGAGTCACTTCAGGCTGCACTTCATGCCTCATAACGTCTTAAAAACAAGAAAACAAGACTGGAGTGAAACCTGGATAAAACCGGAACGGTCAGGTCATCAGTCTGGCGTTATTTCAGATATTTAAAACAAAAGAACTAATCAATAATTATCTATAAAAACTGATGTGAAACGCTTTCATCATGATACGTTTTTCAGCCTTGGTTTGTGAGAACATAAAAAGTCAGATTTTAGGGATTTACTGGGCAACAAACCACCTCACAGATCACAAATTTCCTTTTTAAATAACCTGTAAGAATAAACCTGTCCAGGTTTGAGTTGTTTGGTTTTACAATAAATCGTTATTGGGTGACTTCATGCTGCAGTGTGAACGCAGCCTTAGATTTTAAATGTCTTTTTCTTATTTCTGTTTAACTGCAGCTGACTTTGGGATCTCGGCTCAGATCACAGCCACTCTGGCTCGGAGGATGTCCTTCATCGGGACGCCGTACTGGTGAGCCGCGCCGCCGTTTCTCTGCAGCTCCAATCAGAATGAGCTTAGGCCACAGTTTATTACCAAACTTAACAATAATAATTATGCAAAATCTAACCGCAAATGAAAACACCAACCTGATGGCTTCTTCATGGCTTTTACAATTATTGGAAAGAAAAGACAAACCTTTTTTTTTGTCTAGTTTATGTTGCAAAAATCTTGAAAAAGACGAAACTAACTTACAAGCAGACGCAGATAATAACTAGTTACATTTACACGAATAACTTTTTGTAAAAAATTAACATTAACACTGCAAGAACACAAAATCTTTTGGTTTCCAATGCAGATGTTTTAATACAGTTTAAACAAGACAAAATGAACCTACAAGTAACTTTTGAGTAAATAGAAGTTTGTTTTAAGTAAATAATTCCTTACTGTTCATTTTTGTAAAGAAGTTTTAGTTCCACTGACAGATTATTTCACAACATGGCAGAAATGTTTTGTTTTAAGAGAAATAATCTGCCAGCGAAATTATAATTTTTTTAATATCAGTATTAAGGGATTATTGACTTAAAACAAGATATTTTAATCAATATGTTCACTCATTTTTAAATTAACTTTAATAGTTTTATAGTTTTTCTTCTAACCTTTGCTTCTTTCCATTAGTCCAGTTCTTATACCTGACCATACACTGCAAAAACACAAAATATTTTTAGTCTGGTTTCTAGATCAAATATTTAATTACATTTGAAATAAGAAAAACTCACTTACTTTTCAACAAATAGGATCTTTTTTTAGTCAATAATTCCTCTTGATGTTGATGAAAAACGTCCAGTTTCATTGGCAGATTATTTCATTTACAACAAGACATTTTCCTGTGTTGTTAATGAAATAATCTGCCAGTAAACTTGAACTTTGCCATCAATATTAAGGAATAATATCTTGAAACAAGCTGCTATTTTCTGACAAGATAAGTTAGTTTTGTCTTAGTTCAAGTGCATTGAGATATTTTTTACAAGAATCCAATAAAACTACTTGGAGATTTTGATTTTCAAAATGTTCCGGCTAACTTTTCGTCTTCTCCCTCCTGTCCACAGGATGGCGCCAGAGGTAGCAGCTGTGGAGATTAAAGGCGGCTACAACGAGCTGTGTGACGTCTGGTCAGTGGGAATCACGGCCATCGAGCTGGCAGAGCTGCAGCCGCCCCTGTTCGACATTCACCCGCTGCGGTGAATAAACGCTCACACTCACCAGCAAACAGCTGATTGATTCACAGCAGGAGGCTTGAGCCGCCGATGAGCCGCCGTTTCCTGCAACGGCGCCCTCTGCTGGGCTTTGACTTGCACTAGCATGTCTGGGAAATATGCATACGCTTCCATTTTTTTATGGTTTTTAAGTTTATTATGTATTTTTCTCTCGTTTCTAGTGAAAATATGTCAGCACTGAATTAAGACCAACTAACTTACAAGTAACTTAAGCTAATATACAGGAGCTTATTTTAAATAAATAATTATTGTTGATGAAAAAGTACAAATTCCACTGGTAGAGTACTTGGTAATCAATGGACTTCGCACCATTACCTAGCAACCCCTTCCAAGCCCAACTGGTTACCTAGCAACCCTAGCCAAGCCTAGGCTGTCACCTAGCAACCCCAGCCAAGCCCAACTGTTTACCTAGCAACCCTAGCCAAGCCTAGGCTGTCACCTAGCAACCCCTGCCAAGCCCAACTGGTTACCTAGCAACCCTAGCCAAGCCTAGGCTGTCACCTAGCAACCCCAGCCAAGCCCAACTGGTTGCCTAGCAACCCCAGCCAAGTCCAGGCTGTCACCTAGCAACCCCTGCCAAGCCCAACTGGTTACCTAGCAACCCCAGTCAAGTCCAGGCCGTTACCTAGCAACCAAATTCTTGTCCCACTGGCAGATTATTTCACTTATGACCTGGGAAAATGTCATGTTATGACTGGAACTGGAACTTTTTCATGAGTTTTAATTAATTATTTATTTAAAATAGGATCCTACGTCTTCCTGAAAAGTTTTTTGTAAATTAAACCAACGATGCAAAAACACAAAATCTTACCTGTATTTTTTTTTCAATCTAGTTTCTAGTGTAAATACCTTCGTACACTTCAAATAAGACAAACGACCTTATAAGTAACGTTCCAACAAGACATAGGAGCTTATTTTAAATCTTAATTCCTTAATATTAATGAAACTGTTCTAGTTCTATTGGCAGATTATTTCACTTTTAACAGGTGAAAAATGTTTTAAGTAAAATAATCTGCCAGTGGAACTAGCATTTAAAAAAAAAATCAATATTAAAGAATTATTTACTACTTGTCTGTTGGGTAATGATAAGAATGATAAAAATAAAGGAGGAGGAGAATTGTTAGAAGAAAACTATAAAAAGGAGCATAAATATATCCAGCTGCCGTCAGAGTCGCACCCACAGTTTATTAAAGATGAAGCTTCCGTTGTTTCTTTTTTAGTCGTGGTGAACATGTAGCAACTTGTGTACCAGCTGCACCACTGAGGCTCATTAACATCATTTTTCCATTACTTATCTGCCAGAAGCAAAATCGGCTGTAGATAATTTGCTGAAGAGCATTAAGTTTCCGCTGGTTCGTGTCTCACGGATCCATTTCTGTCCCTCCTGCAGGGTTCTGTTCCTCATGTCCAAGAGCGGATACCAGCCCCCGAAACTGAAGGACAAATCCAAATGGTAAACATATTATTTGTTTAATTAAACCTTTATTTAACCAGATAGAAAACAAAGGCAGCAGAATAATGGGCACACTGCAAAAACACAAAATCTTACCAGCTACTTTTTGTCTAGTTTCTAGTGCAAATGTCTTATTTCAATTGAAATAAAACAAAACTAACTTACAAATAACTTTTTAACAAGAAATAGTAGTTTGTTTTTAGTAAGTAACTCCTGTTGAAATTTGAATGCTAAGCTAACTCTGATCCTACAAACCTCGGTCTGGGTTCGGCTGAAGTGAACTCTGGTTCAGGTTGAATGCATATGTGAACGTTAAGCAGACCAGAGGCGCTCCAAAAACAGGAAGCAGACTACAGCGCAGGGCATTCTGGGTAAACCAAAACAAACATGTTAGCCTAGCTCTAGCAGGAGAAACGGCTCCTCCAACCACTAAAATCTGGCACTACTCCATTTTTGTTTGTTTTGTGAAATTGTGTGAGGTTTTCCTGTTGTTTCCTTCAGTTGCAGCGCCCCCACAGGCCAGGAGGGGAACAGGTTTGGTTGGTTTGACTCGGAGCAGAGAGGAAGATGGAGCCAATGTTGCAGTTTTGGTTCCAGATAGAACCGAGTCTGTTAGATGTGAAAACAGCCTCAGTGTTGTTCTTTTTTATTTTAAACATCAGCCGTAGCGGATAAATGTGATCTGTTTTAAGGATCAGTTCATCCCTGATCTCATGACTTGCACCAGCCGTAGCGGATAAATGTGATCTGTTTTTAGGATCAGTTCATCCCTGATCTCATGACTTGCATCAGCCATAGCAGATAAATGTGATCTGTTTTTAGGATCAGTTGGTCCCTGATCTCATGACTTGCACCAGCCGTAGCGGATAAATGTGATCTGTTTTTAGGATCAGTTGGTCCCTGATCTCATGACTTGCACCAGCCGTAGCGGATAAATGTGATCTGTTTTTAGGATCAGTTGGTCCCTGATCTCATGACTTGCACCAGCCGTAGCGGATAAATGTGATCTGTTTTTAGGATCAGTTGGTCCCTGATCTCATGACTTGCATCAGCCGTAGCGGATAAATGTGATCTGTTTTTAGGATCAGTTCATCCCTGATCTCATGACTTGCATCAGCCATAGCAGATAAATGTGATCTGTTTTTAGGATCAGTTGGTCCCTGATCTCATGACTTGCACCAGCCGTAGCGGATAAATGTGATCTGTGTTAAGGATCAGTTAATCCCTGATCTCATGACTTGCACCAGCCATAGCAGATAAATGTGATCTGTTTTTAGGATCAGTTGGTCCCTGATCTCATGACTTGCATCAGCCGTAGCAGATAAATGTGATCTGTTTTTAGGATCAGTTGGTCCCTGATCTCATGACTTGCATCAGCCGTAGAAGATAAATGTGATCTGTTTTAAGGATCAGTTGGTCCCTGATATCATGACTTGCATCAGCCGTAGAAGATAAATGTGATCTGTTTTAAGGATCAGTTGGTCCCTGATATCATGACTTGCATCAGCCGTAGCGGATAAATGTGATGTGTTTTTAGGATCAGTTGGTCCCTGATCTCATGACTTACACCAGCCGTAGCGGATAAATGTGATCTGTTTTTAGGATCAGTTGGTCCCTGATCTCATGACTTGCATCAGCCGTAGAAGATAAATGTGATCTGTTTTAAGGATCAGTTGGTCCCTGATCTCATGACTTGCATCAGCCGTAGCAGATAAATGTGATCTGTTTTTAGGATCAGTTGGTCCCTGATCTCATGACTTGCACCAGCCGTAGCGGATAAATGTGATCTGTTTTTAGGATCAGTTGGTCCCTGATCTCATGACTTGCATCAGCCGTAGCAGATAAATGTGATCTGTTTTTAGGATCAGTTGGTCCCTGATCTCATGACTTGCACCAGCCGTAGCGGATAAATGTGATCTGTTTTTAGGATCAGTTGGTCCCTGATCTCATGACTTGCATCAGCCGTAGCAGATAAATGTGATCTGTTTTAAGGATCAGTTGGTCCCTGATCTCATGACTTGCATCAGCCGTAGCGGATAAATGTGATCTGTTTTAAGGATCAGTTCGTCCCTGATCTCATGACTTGCACCAGCCGTAGCGGATAAATGTGATCTGTTTTAAGGATCAGTTCGTCCCTGATCTCATGACTTGCATCAGCCGTAGCAGATAAATGTGATCTGTTTTTAGGATCAGTTGGTCCCTGATCTCATGACTTGCATCAGCCGTAGCGGATAAATGTGATCTGTTTTTAGGATCAGTTGGTCCCTGATCTCATGACTTGCATCAGCCGTAGCAGATAAATGTGATCTGTTTTAAGGATCAGTTGGTCCCTGATCTCATGACTTGCATCAGCCGTAGCGGATAAATGTGATCTGTTTTAAGGATCAGTTCGTCCCTGATCTCATGACTTGCACCAGCCGTAGCGGATAAATGTGATCTGTTTTAAGGATCAGTTCGTCCCTGATCTCATGACTTGCATCAGCCGTAGCAGATAAATGTGATCTGTTTTTAGGATCAGTTGGTCCCTGATCTCATGACTTGCATCAGCCGTAGCGGATAAATGTGATCTGTTTTAAGGATCAGTTCATCCCTGATCTCATGACTTGCATCAGCCGTAGCAGATAAATGTGATCTGTTTTAGGATCAGTTGGTCCCTGATCTCATGACTTGCATCAGCCGTAGCAGATAAATGTGATCTGTTTTAAGGATCAGTTGGTCCCTGATCTCATGACTTGCTTCCTGTCCGCAGGTCGTCCAACTTCTACAACTTTGTGAAAGCCATGTTGGTGAGGAATCCCAAGAAGAGACCCAGCGCCGCCAAGATGCTCTCAGTGAGTTCAGATTCATTCATTAATTCATTCATTCATTCACCAGATTAATCCGACTGCATCACATTCACATACGCTGCAAAAACACAAAATATGACCAAATACTTTTAGTCTAGTTTCTAGTGCAAATATCTTAAAACACTTGAATTAAGATGAAAACCAACTTACAAAATGTTGATGGAAAACTTTTAGCTCCATTGGCAGATTATGGCAGATTACACATGAAATCACCCCAGGGGCCACAATTGGCCCCCATGCCACACTTTGAACACCCCTCATTTGCTGCTAACCTGCAGCTTTGTTTCCTCAGATCGTTTATTTTTCCTTTTTTTCTTTGTGCAGCATCCGTTTCTGACCCAGCAGTGTCTGAACCAGGAACTGACTCTGGATCTGCTGGACAAGTTCAAGAATCCTGAGAAACACAAGAGCTGCGTGTCGACGGAGGACGACGACATGGAGGTCTGCATCAGACGCTCAGGGATTAAATACTCCGGTCTCAGATTAGCTGATCAGCTCCTTCCTCTGAAACTCTGCGTGTTTTCAGCTGTTTTCGTTTCTTTGTGATCTAAGGTGGCGCCTCCTGCGTCGTTGAGAAGAATCCAGTCCATCAACAAACACAACCGGGCCGAGAGGACCAACTCCGACATCAGCTGTGAGAAACCCGCTGCGTTTTTGTGCTTTTAGTTTCACTTGGAAGCTTCTCTGGACACGTTTAAAACGATCTCTATCTGATCAGTCGAACAGATTTACACCCAGAGGCCGACGAAGACCGGATCCCCAAACGTAACGGTGCGATTTCAGTTCCACTCTCTTTGTTTCTCCTCGCCTGTTCTTGTTCTGAATGTTCTTAAAGGGCCGGTTGTGCCAGAATATATCGATCAAAACTGTTAAAGTATTAGTAAGTAGCTGTATCTGTAATCAATGTGTTTCTTCTAAATTCAATAATATTGATCGTTTTCTCACTTGATCAGTTCCTCCAGTTTTGCGATTGTTTTTGTGATTTTTTTGTAAACAAAATTTCAGATTTAAATTTTGCAATATTTGTGTCTAAAAATCTTACTAAGTTTTTTGTTTAGTTTCTAACGCAAATGTGTTATTACACTTGAAATAAGACGAGACTTCCTGAAAAGTAGCAAGATATAGGAGCCTGTTTAAAGTAAATAATTCCTGAATATGGATAGAAATGTAGTACATCCATCGGCAGGTTATCTCACTTATAGAAAGACATTTTTCCATGTTATTAATGAAATAATCTTCAAATGAAACTAGCATTTTAAGCAATTATAGACATAAAACTTACAAAATTATTTTAATTCAAAACTTACTTTTAGTTTTGACTTATGACAAACATCTAAAATGTTTGCATTAGATAAAAATACTTTGTGAGATTTTGTGTGTTTGCAGTGTCTCAGATCTCTTCAGTTTATTTTCAAAATATTTTTAAAATACCTTTCAGAATATTAATGCTACAACATTACGAATGAACACATCTCGTAAACAAGGCTAGCTGGATAGTTAGCAGTTCTCCAGCAAATACTGTGATGTAATAGTTCAAAAAACGCATCAGATAATAAAAAAACCTGAAAAATACGACAGAAACAGAAGATAAAGATATTAACAGCACTGGGAGAGAATAAGTTAGTTTTGCAAAGTCTATTTAAGGAATAAAAATGGGATTATGTCCAATTTTTACCTTCATTCCAGAAACATTTGATGTTTCCTTAAAGCATGTTGGGTTTTCTTTGTTTCCACAGTTAAGGGCGTCATCAGGATCTACAGGCAGCATCAACAGCCCATCCAGGTAACGAATTAATCCGATTAAATCCCAGATTAAAGCAATTTATCTGCAATAAGCTGATTCGCCTTTCGCCTCTCAGGGATCAGGACTCGGACTCGGACGACTACGATGACGTGGACATGTGAGGAAATAAGACATTTAAAAAACTAATAATAAAGATGATTGCTCGGAGGCTTTTCTTTCTACGTGTCAAGTCCAACCATTTGCAGCCTGTTACACTAACTCATGCAGCCGCGTGTGCTTTGTAACAGTATTTATCATTTTTAATTGTGCGTCTTTGATGGTTTTGAAGAGATGTTTCTATTTATTTCTACAGAGACAATATTTTACACATGAATGCAGACTCGTGGCAGTGTATGACTCTTTTGCAAGGCAATAGTGAATCTTTAAAGCTTGTATTTTAATAAACAATCTTGTTCCTGATAGCCCTTGACACACTTATGTGAGGCTAAACTAAAACTGTTTTTTAGCACTTGTTTATTTTAGGTTGTAAAATCATTAATTTTCTATTTTCTCTTCGTCCCTTCAGACCGACGATGCAGCCCACATGGTGAGACGATCAAACTTTTCTTCATGTTTGTTTTATTGCTGCACGACGATAGAAAACCTTTACAACAGAGTATTTCTTTATTTACGTGAATAAAGTCAGATTTTTATGAAAATAGACCGACAGAAAGACAGAAAATAAAAAAAAGTTACGTTTTAGCTTCACTAGAGTCAGTAGAGAAAAGTCTCGGTGTCCTGCTTCAGATTTTAATGTGTTAAAAGGTTCAGATTTTCCTTATATGTAACTTAACAAGACGATCAACATTCCTCATTTATATATTTAAATAAGTTCTTATAAAATAACTACTTTTGCCTCATATTATTACAACTTTATTCTTTTCAGTATTTCATCTTATTCTGGTAATATTATGACTTTATTGTCTTATTTTGCCTTTTTTCCTGATCATATTCTAACTTTATTCGTCATATAACGATGAGTTTTGGCCTCTGCCTGTTTCCTCCTTCACTCTGTGACCTTTAACCTTTTGGTCAACATCCAACGTCCAGCTGACTGAATGTTTCTTTAACCTGAAAAATAAAGGCTGATATTTTAGCCAACAGTTACTGCGCTCCGGCGGTTTTTTACGATGTAGATATTTCACGCCGATGTTGCGATTTATTTCCGATAAATCGTAACGCCTGCGGCTTGTTTCCAAGGCAACGACTGACCAAGCTTTCTCTCTCCGACAGTCTCATAATGCCAGAAGACGAAACTCCTCCTCCGCTTCCTCCAAAGGTGAGAACCGACCCCGACGCCGAAGACGTTTTCTCTGAGCAGAAAAAGAAAGTACACCCCGGGTTTTTGGTGTCGGTGAAAATAAACCCGATCTGGGCTTTAAATCTGGCCTCTAACGTACAAAAACATCACAATGTTCAGTTTCATTACTGAAGATTCGATTAAATACACGAATTTAACAAAATGACCTTTCATGACCTCTGGAAACTTTTTTATCTTTTAAATGACAGCAGCACAAACAACAGTTTTACAGCACAAACGTTTGACACCAATGTGTTTAAATTTGAAGAAGGTGGGAGGGACAAACTTCACTCAGCGGGTGAAGATGTGCATGGAGAAACTAAGTACACCCTTGGTGTTTTGGTCGAATTTAAGAAAAAGCAGCTAGCTTAAACTCCTCTGACGCCACGTTAGCCTGTTAGCTGAGGAAGATCAGGAAACAGTTGAGCATGAAACCCTTTTGAAGGTGAATATCAATAACCAGTAAAAATCTCAGATCATTTATCGATTTCTTTTCTTCTCTCCGTTAAAGCCTTCGGGTTCGGTCATTCTGTTGCGGGACTTTTTGTCGTTTCTGTCGATCCGTTTTCACGAGTCGCTGTTTTCGTTTAGCCCAAAGCCCGGACCAGCTCGGAGGAGAGCGTGGCGTCGGAGGACGACCGGTCGAGGAAACACGGATCCCTGTGTCCCCCTGCGCCCGCGCCGCTCATACGGACCTCCAGCGGGACGCACGTCCGACCCACACCGCACCCACGGGCGTCACGACACTCAGGTGAGCCGAGCCAATCAGAGAGGAGTAAACATCTGACAGGTGGATGGAGGGATGGAGACGAGGAAAGGAGGAGGGGGGGAAGGAAGAAAGGAAAGAGAAGAAAAAATAAAAGGAAGAAGACAAGGAAGGACATAAAGAAGGGAACAAGGAAAGAAAATGGGGAAAAAAGTAAGTTAGGAAGGTGACTCACCTCAGGTGAGAAAGAAGGAAAGAGAGAAAAAAGGAAGGAAAAAGAAGGAACTTAAGAAAGGAATGGAGGGAAATAAAAACAAAGGAGGGAAGAAAGATAGAAGGAAAAGAAAATGAAAGAAGGAAGGATAAAAAGAAGCAAAAAAGGAAAGAGAGAAGGGAGAAAAGGAAATGCATAAAGAAGGGATAAAATAAGGAAGGAAAGAAAGAACAAGGAAGCAACAAGACAGAAAAAATATCGGTTTCATTTATCGGACCGATACCGATATGTTTGAAAATGATGAATATCGTCCGATATCTATTTTGGCGTCGGTATGTAAATTCATCCCCAGTTCAGATTTAGTAAAAATGTTTGTTTTTGTGTTTTTTCTGTTTTTGTGATCTAGACCCTCCATCGTTACCGACCCAGATCCAAAACATCCCAGCTGACCCGGTTCCTCCAGAACTTCCTCCTAAAGATTTCAGAAGACGGAAACCGATATCAAAGGTAGGAGAGAAGAAGAAGTTTTCAGGAAAATCTGATCTGTTTTTAGATCAGAGATCAGCAAACTTTACAGCCTAAAGAGATAAAAAATAAACTTTATAAACGTTAAATTACCGCCTGAAAAAAGACAAACTGTCTTCTGATGAAACTCATCGGGGATTTTGAAAGAGCAAACATCTGATTTCTGATATTTAGGTTGATTAAATCAATAAGATGTTTATAAAAGCAGAAGGTGTCTGCGCATCGTTAAAAAAGCCTTAAATTTATTAATCTAAAATAAAGATCTTAAAATGTTACAGATCTATAGGATCATCGGATCACCTTTGTTCATAGTTGTTCTGTCTTTAGGTTTCTTTCCTACCTGCATTAAAAAAGGTCTTAAAAAGTCTTAAATTTGACTTACTGAAACCTGCAGATGCGTACGGGAGAAGATTAGTGCCACAGGGAGAGAAATCCCAACTTTAAACTCCAAATTCTGATCTTTTTCCCCAGATTTCTTCCATTTTTTCACAGAATTTCGACTTTAATCTCAGAATTCTGATTTTAATCTGCAATTAAAGTCAGATTTGTTTTCTGTGGCCTTGATCCTCTTCCTCAGATGCTGTGTGAGAGGTTTGCATAAAGATGTTTGTGGAAAATTATATATATAAAGTTAAACTTTAAACTTAAAACAACGAGAAGTAAAAGCATTTTTCACTCGGGTTGCAGACCGCTAATCTAGATTATTAAGTATTAGCGATAGATCTGATCGCCTCTCAGTTCATCCTGTCCGCCTGGTGAAAGTTTGCTCTCCGTCTTTGTTCCTCAGGATCTCCCAGAATGCCCCAGCCCCGTATTGAAGAAACCTCCTGTGAGTTCCTCCTCCATCTGAACTCGTTTCATAAACCGGTTTTAATCTGTTTTAATCTGAATCTCCTTCTCTTTCTGTCTTCAGGTCTATTTTAAAAAGATTTTCCACGGCTGCCCTCTGAAAATAAACTCCTCCACAACCTGGGAAAACCCGACGTCCAAAGGTTCCCGAGCCGCCGGCTGTTTCACTTCTTCTCTAAACTCTAAATCTTATGTGTCAAACTTGAGGCCCGGGGGCCAAATCTGGCCCATCAGAGCTTTTTATGTGGCCCTAAGACTCCAGATGCTAAATTACTTCAATCAGTCCCTCCAGTTTTTGTGACTGTGTGATCGCTGAAATTCAACGTTCAAAAAAATGTTACTGATCCCGAAGTAGATAAAAGCAAAAAAAATAAAATAAATATTGTATTTTATCGGACTAATGCCCGGGTCTGAGTGATGCTAACTCCCACCTGCAGGTGGCAGCATTTCTTTTACTCCACTGCTGCCTCAGTTCCTGTCAAGGTGAAGCTCACGATCGATTCGCCGAGTAAGAGAATCACATTTATCGTCACACAGAATTGAAAAATTAGCAAAATTTTTGCATTTCTTTTAAATTAGCGCCAGAGAATCTGTGATTTTGATTGCAAAAAATCACAAATAGATAATTTGATAAAATTAACCCTGAGCTAAGTTATGAAGTTATATATATATATATATATTTAGACTTACTAATATTTTCCACATATATTAAAATAGATAACGTATAACCAAAAGTTATTTCTAATAGTAATAATAATAATAGGGCTGTTGTAAACAATTATTTTAGTAATCTATAGATTTTTCTTACGATTAATCGAGTAATCGGATAAAAACAACTATGAAATAAAATATTGGTAAATCTTCCATAACACCAGTGTTACTATCGGATATCAACATCAGTCTATTTTTTCCACCTTTGAGCTTCCCTACCAGTTACTTTTTTGTAGACCGGGGGAGCAACACGGGATATTTACGGCTCCTCCGTTCAGAAACTCATCTACCAGCCATGTTCCGCCTCCCGTTTGTTCAGACCGGGATGATATCAGTTTATTGTGCGGTTCGTCCGTAAAGCTGCTCTGACCCTGTAAGCATCAACCCTCAGCCGCCCGCCGTGTTCAGTCTCTCCGCTCACCTGTAAAAATCCTCCTCAGCTTCTTCCCGCCGTTCAACCAGCAGCTCCGGAGCAGAAAGGCTGCCGAACTCCCGGCATCGCGCCGGTCATTTTAAGGATGTTTATTGGTCCCACAAAAACGATGAAAACCCGGAATTATCACCAATCAGTAAAATTGAAGATTGGACGTTATGCCGCTAACACGTAGCTTCCGTCAACAACTCAGAGGCGGAAGTCAGAGCTCCGCGCAACGCAAATAATGTTCCGGCTGAAACACGGTGCGCTAAATGATAAAACATAAATTAACGAAGCTTCGAGGCAGGTCAATTTTCCTCGAGGAGTTTTAATAATCGAGGTACTCGAATCACTCGAGGAATCGTTTCAGCCCTAAATAATAATAAATCAAATTTATATAGAGATTTTTAGGACTCAAAGATGCTTTATAAGAGAAAAAAAATGATTAAATCTGAATTTGTTCTAATTTTGAGTTTGAAGCGTTTTATCGACACTTGGCATCTGAGGAATGGAAAAAAGACATACAGCAAATAGTATTAAAAATCTGTATAATTGTAGAAATTTAAAATTTATTGAATGTATTTTGAAAATATTATATAAATAATGATGAATGGTTATTAAATAAGTACTAATACAATTTTTTTAAACAGTTATGAAATCAAAGATGGACTCTCCAGTCTAAACAAATTTAATTTTAATAAGTCTTTACTGAACGCAGCTTTTTGTTTTATTCTACCAGTTTAGAGGGTTTTAGAAATGCTTTCTGGCCAACCGGCCCTTTAAGAACATAGGTGATGTTTGTATGTCCCAAAATGTTTACCTTCCTCCTCTTCCTCCTCTTCGTCCTGCAGAGCAGCACCTGATCATGGGGGCCGAGGAGGGGATCTACACCCTGAACCTCAACGGCTCCGAGGCGACCATGGAGCTGGTACGGTCTGCCTTAAATGCCAAACATTTAAACCGAATCAGATGTTTGAACTTGGTGCTTGTTTCCTCTCTTCCAGTTATATCCTGGGAAATGCTCCTGGGTTTACACCATCAACAACGTCCTCATGTCTGTGTCAGGTAAATAACGAGCTGGATAATCACAGCTGTTCAACTCAGATCAGTTTGGTTGATTTATGCAGCAGGAATTCACAACACGTGTCAACTCCAGGAATTTTATACAAAAATATCATTTAAATTCAATCAGACAAACTTACTAATGTTTTCTACAACAGCTAACAACATTATTTCTAATAACAACAATATGTATTTTTAAGACACTCAAAGATGCTTTGCAAGAGAAAAAATAAAATAATTCAAATTTTGAGTTTGATGCTTTTTAGCGACACTAGGCATCTGAGACATGGAAATAAAAAACGTTTTTAAGAGCAGTGCATTAAGCTCAGTTTATTAATCAAATTAATTTATTTTTTTCTGTTTGTGGAGTTTAAAGTGTGTATTTAAGCACACTAAGTTATATTTGGTGTTTGAACTATTAAAATAAGCAATAAGCATTTAAGCTTTTCCATTGCTAAACAACACATATTTACTGATATCTTTTGTTTGATGAGTAAAATTATATTATTTTTTTCTATATTACATTTAATTAATTTTTACAGTGATAAATAAAATACATAAGACATCAATATGAATATTTCTAAAAAAAATTTTTGTTTATTTAAAAGCTCATCCCTTAATTTTCACCCAACTTTTTCATCGTCATCATTATTATTATGATTAGTAGTATTGATTGTAGTTTTTTGTTAAACCTTTCTTTACTTACTGCAATAAATTATAAATTAAATGTGAAGCCATTGAATAAAATAATCAACTTAGCATCTCAATCATTCATTTTTTTTCACAGGGTTTTACAAACAGAAAGAAAATATTTCAGGGTTTCCGAGCCTAAAATAAACAAAAATGTGAAAAATGCCAAGTGAAAATCTTACCTGAAATAAAATAAAAAATACAATTCCTAAATTCCCCAGCTGGCCACAACACAGAGGAGAAATTAGTTAAAACAAAATGGCGGAAAACCCCAAACAAACAAACTTAAAAAAACTTTCAAACAGAAAATGTTTGATAATCGCTCATTCTGTTGGAAGCGCTTTGCCTCCATCTGGTGGTCAAACTGTGAACTGCATGCAGTTCATGGACATTAACAACGGGCGAGAACATTTTAGTAAATAAAATTAACCCTTAGCTAAATTTTATGTATATATATATTTATGTGTATAGGCTTGCTAATGTTTTCAACTTATTATATATTAAAATAGACAACATGTAACCAAAATTACCAGTCATTTATAATAATAACGATAAATAAAAGCTTTTTTAGAAAACTCAGATGCTTTAAAATAGAGAAAACAATTCATAATTCTAAATTTATTCTGATTTCGAGTTTGAAGCTTTTTAGTGACTCTAGGCATCTGAGGAATGGAAATAAGAAATACAGCATATAGCATTAAGAATCAGTATAATTGTAGAAATAGTCAATTCAGTGAATGTATTCTGATTATGATGCCTTAAATCAAAGGACATTACAAAAATAATATCTAAATAATGATGAATAAAGTTATTGTATAAGTACATACCCCAATAAAAAACTTCTTTTTTTTAAATTGAAACAGTAAAAAAAACTTCTGTAAGAGAAAAGCAGCAAAGGGATATTTCAGTTATTAGCTGTATTTAAAACCAATAATTGTTCAAAAATATATGTTGAAATTCTCTTTATAAAACTGATTTCATATTTCAAAAGTCCTGCTGGAACTGTACAGACACCGCATTTAAAACACTGTAATGAATATTTTTACAGAATTTGACTCAATTTCAACATTTTGTTTGAGCAAAAGCATCAATAAAATAATTAATAAACTGGGATTAAAAGGTTTTTCATTCCTGAAGTGTCTGGTGTATCTAATTAGCATCATAGCTATATTTACCCTAATGGTGGGTGAAATGTTCCCATTTCTAATCTCTAATTAACTTACAGCAAATACATAAATAATAACATTTTGGTAGAATTTAAATAAATGAAATCAGCCTTTAAGGGGTTTTAACCATCAAAGCTGCAGCCTCAGCTCCTTTCAGCTGAACTTTGTGGATTTTGTTAAAGGAAATTTCCTCTAAAACTGAATAAAACTGATTGTTTTCCAGGTAAATCGTCGCAGCTTCACTCACACTCACTAAAAGAATTATACGAACAGGCCAGGAAAGACCAGCGGATGGTTCCCTTACCGACCCACAGGCTGTTGTCAAGGTAACGGGGGGCTTTGTTTCAGCCGCCGTTTCATTTCCCAGCGAAAAGATGGAAGAATTCGCCTCGCTAAAACTGTGTTTTGTTTAGAAAATGTCCGGTGACGAGCAAAATACCGGATACCAAGGGCTGCAAGACCTGCGCAGTCGGTGAGCAGGAAAACCCGCGTCAGTGCACAGAGATCTGGATTTTATTTTTATTTAAGTGTCTGTAAAGACGGATTTCAGATTAAAACTCCAGAGCTGTTTTTGTTTTTCCAGGGGGAAACCTGTTCCTCTGCTGCGCTCTGGACGCCAGCGTGGTTCTGCTGCAGTGGTACGAGCCGATGCACAAGTTCATGCTAATCAAGGTACGAGCTTTTAAAAATGAACCACATGAACTCAGGAGACGAGCTAACGAGGGTAAAAATACGACTTTTAGAAAAGTTTCCTTTAAGGTCAGACAAGGACGGCAACTAACAATTATTTTAATAATCTATTATTCTAATGATTAATCGCTTATTCTAATGATTAATCGTTTATTCTAATGATTAATCGCTTATTCTAATGATTAATCACTTATTCTAATGATTAATCGTTTATTCTAATGATTAATCGCTTATTCTAATGATTAATCACTTATCCTGACGATTAATCATTTATTCTGACGATTAATCATTTATTCTGACGATTAATTGATTTTTTTTTTTAAATGTGGCTCATTCTGCATATTTTTTTTATTGAACCACTTCACCTTTTTATACAGTATTAGAAATTTAGTAAAATATTTTTTCAAATAGGAAAATAAACATTTCATTGCCTAAAACCCAATAAAATAACAATCCTTTAGTGAACACTTGATAATTTGTAGCAAAGGATGCATCTG
Source organism: Poecilia reticulata (assembly GCF_904066995.2). Lineage (NCBI taxonomy): Eukaryota > Metazoa > Chordata > Actinopteri > Cyprinodontiformes > Poeciliidae > Poecilia > Poecilia reticulata. Next base: position 32,189,937 of record NC_088842.1, read on the forward strand.
CAGTTAAAAAATATTAACGTGAAAAGTCCAGCCCTTTTTGTCGACTTAGCATCAATACAGCGAAGAGCTAATCTGTAATTTGATCAATGATTTGATGCTTAGTAGGAGATTTTGACAGCATTTGAACCAGCTGAAGCTGAAACTACTACTCGATGAGTTCTGGGTAGAAAATACTTACAAATGTTTATTTTTTAAGCACTTTGCAACTGAGGAATAAAAATGAGGAATACAGTAAATATTATTAATAAGCAGTGTAATTAAAGTAGTAGTAAATCCTATTAATGCATGTTGATTATGTGAAAAGCCTCCTTGTAAGTCAATTTTGTCTCATTTCAAGTGAAAATCGGCAAAAAAAGATTTTGTTTTCGCAGTGTGACGATTAATCGATCGCAAGCTAGTCGAAGGTTATTTGAATAATCGATTAATCGAGTGAATGTCTGAGTGAACGCCGTCTCCCTGCCTTGCAGCACTTCGACTTCCCGCTGCCCAGCCCCCTGCGGGTGTTTGAGATGGTGGTGCCGCCGCTGCAGGAGTACCCCCTGGTGTGCATCGGCGTGTCGCGCGGCTGCAGCCCCAGCGCACCGGTCAGCGTGGAATACATCAACCTGAACTCCAACACGTCCTGGTTCTTCAACTCCGGCATGGGTGAGCCGCCGTTCCCCTCGGGGCGTTTCCCAGCAGCCACTGCGTCGAGTCGCTGACGCCGTTTCTGTCCCCACAGAGAAGCCTTGTCCCGACGTCGTCCAGGTCAACCAGCTGGACGGAAACTCGCTGCTGGTGCTCATGGACCGTAAGTCCCACTGTTACCGTAGCAACACTAACGACATAACAAAAACCGGAATAAATAAAAACAGTAACTAATGGGGGAAAACTAGAAGTAACATTATGCAATTATTGATGTAATATCCTTCGTTTTTGCTTCTATGAATCTGTTTATTAGTCTTTTTTTACCCAAACAACCAGCTTACGGCAATTTACGGCACTCCGTACTGCATAGCCCTCAAAATGGCTAATCTTTCGCAGTATTTTCTTCTTTGTTACTTTTTTCTTCATTTTATTTTTTCTTTCTTTCTTTATGTTTTAGGGTTTTTTTCTTTTTTGTTTGTATTGTCAGGTATTTTCCTTCAATCATTTTTCCTCAAATGTTTCTATTGTTTTTATTTTTTTATTCTGTTTTACCTGAAATTATTTTGTTTTATTTATCTTTATTTTTTTTCTTTCTTGTCCTTTTTTACTTTATTTTCTTTTCTGTATTTATTCATTTTTTCCTGTTTTTCTATTTTTCTTTTATCCTTTTTTCTATTTTTTAATTTTGATTTTTCCTTTAATTTACTTTTTATTTCACTTTTTCTTATTTTTTTTTAAATAATTTTTCCTTTTTTCTTTATTTTTTGTTTTCTATATTTTTCTTTTCCACTTTATAATTTTTTCATTCTTTTTTACTCTTTTTCCTCTTTTCATTTATTTTCTCACTCTTGTGTGAACTCTGGTGGGTAGATCCTCAGATCCTCCGTTTGCCGCCTCTGTAGCGTCTTAACTCCTGCTTTTTCTGCAGGGTCGGTTCAAGTCGTCAACCTGGAAGGAGAGCTGAAGACGAACCGACATCCACCCCAGGAAACCATTTTCTCTCATGAAGTTGAATCTATAGGTGAGGAAAAACCATCAATCAGCTGATAAATACTGATCAACTGAATGATTAACTGTTATTATTCTCATTGAATGGCCTCCTGTTAGTCCCATGCAGATGTTCTGAACTCCTTCATTATGAACGATTATAATTATCAAGCATATTAAAAGTACATTTTTGCCTGCAGTGTATTTTGAAGACACACTTTTGGCAGTTTGGCGTCACGGCTGGCAGAGGAGAACGAAAGGTTTCACTGAGGTTCTGGACGAAATGACGGATCACAGGAAGATCTACAGGATAGTGAAGTCAGACAGGTAGGCTGCTCACCTGCTGCTCGCTCAAGTCATAGAGTCAGTGAGGGACGGCGGCCATGTTGGTTTCTGTTTATGTCAATGATAGTCTAGTTTTCTTTTCTGATAAATTTGCAGAAAGTTCTACATTTCTGGGTTTTTCTGTCAAGACGCTGAGTTCGTTCATGGGAAATTATTTGAGCTTTTTTTTATTTTAGCTAAATTTAAAGGGCTCTGAAAACTTTCTGAACCCACTGAGCATTTTTATAATAACTGAAGGCGACTTAATAACTCGGTTGTGCTATAAAGTGACTCTGTTTGCCTGGAAACACATAATATCTCCCCTTCAAAGAGCATTTCATCTGTTTCTTTAATTATTTTTTACAGTATTGTTCTCATTTGATTTTAAATATTTATTGCGAAAAAGAAACACAAGATATTTTAGGGTGTCTTCATATTTTAAGTTCAGTGTTCATATTGGTGCTTGAATCCTTGAAAATTGTGTTTTCAGGGTTTGGAAAGTTTTTGATTTCTGTATAAATCCTTGAAAGTTCCTGATATTCAAACTGCTCAGTTTTGTAATAAAGTGCAAATCTAACGTTTGATTAAAAGCCTAAATTTTGATAAAATTACTCGGTTCAAACCAGATATTTTCATGCGCTGAATAAATGTAATTTTTTTCTCACCGTCTGAAGTTAAATCGGAATAAACTTTTCTTATTTTAGGACAGTTGGGATCACAAAAATTATTTCTATTTGCTAAATGCCAGAAAATTTAGCAAGAACTCTTTTTTTTTTTCTTTGTTTTTTTTGTGACTTTTTCTGTATTTTGTGTTTCTTTGCTCTTGAAATAAAGGTTGTCTTCCATTTCAGCAACATTATTGAAATTGGCATTTCTATATAAATATATTTTGTTACATTTTAATTTACCCAGAATATTTTCACAAGACTGTTAATATGATAGTGAGTTGAAACTGTGTTCTTTTTAGATCATTTTTGTTGTTTTTATCTGCAGAGATTGAAAACGCACCTTGGAAAGTGTTTGAATTTTGCAGAATGAGGCGTGTTAATTAGTTTTAGTTAGTTAAATCTTTTGTTTTGTCCTGCAGGATGGTGGTGCTGGAGACGCGTCAAGTCGAGGACCAGCTCAGACTCTCCAACCTTTATCTTCTGGAAGTCGCTGAGAACTACGTCCTGCTGCCCTGACGCTCCGCCGCGACGACTTCCTGTTTCCCAGAAATCACCTGGAAATAAAAAAACAGACAAAAAACAGCAGGCAGAACATTTGTTGAACATTTGCTGCGACTGTCCCTGTATCTTATCCTGAGGCAGAGGAGGAAGCGACGACACGAGGAGATTGTTTGCAGCTCTTCTCCCTCGGTCAGAGGGAGCCTGCTCTTTATTTATGCTCTTTTCCACTCTGAGACGCCAGAGTACTGAGAAAACCCTGAAACCGAGTGAAGGAAGGTCCGACTGCAGCCTCCTTCCTGCACAGTGTTATTGATCACAGCCTGCAGGGACTGACAAAATGGCTTCCATACGTTTCCACAAACAAGCTGCTGTGCTGCGTTGTGTGACCTGAGCTTGTGTGTCAGTGTTGCATCGTGTGTGTGTGTTACTGCCGTTACACTCTAATAAAGGTAAATAACACAACATGAGGCTGGCTGGGTGTCATTTCAAGGGATGGGAGAGGAGCCGTATGGAGCTAAATTAGGACCACAAAGTTTGTTAAAAAAAAAAAAAGCTGAAAAAAAACCTTGAATCTGAATAGTAGTTTTGAACTTTTATAAGTTTAAATGTTTTTCAGTTTCAATTCTTTTTTTCAGTTTAAAATCTCTTTTTTAAAAAATTCGGTTTCAAAATTTATAGCTCCAATTTAGCTCCACATTCCAGGAATTGATAATATTCTCAAAATTTTCTTACTCTAAAATTTAGATTTTTTTCTAGCAAATTTTCAAGTTTTGAAACTCAGAAATTGCAAATATTTTTTCTAGAAAACCAAAAACCTATGAGATTAATCTAAAATTCTGGCATTTTTTTATTTCTCAAATTAAGAAATTCCCACGTTTTTTTCTCAATGTTTTTTGAGAGTAGCAAAATAAAATTTTCGAGTTTTTTCTGGCAAATTTTTAGACTGTTGGATCTCACAAATTTCAAAGGTTTTGTAGAAGTTTTTGGAGATTAATTTCAAAATTTTCGAGTTTTGTCCAGCAAATTTTCAACCTTTGCAACTCAGAAATTTTCTGAGTTTTTCTAGAAAATTTCTAAGTTGAATTAAAAAAATTCGGATTTTTTTTTTTTTGTGGAAATTTTGGACTTTTCAAACTCAGAAAGGTCCAAGTTTTTTTTCTCAAAATTTTCTGAGATTAATCTCAAAATGTCAAAAAAAAAAAGATTTCTAGCAATTTTTTCACTTTTCAAACTCAGAAATTTCCGGGTTTTTTTTCTTAAATTATTTTCTGTCAAATTTTGGACTTTCCATATATTCGCTTTACTAGAAAATTTGATATTTTTTGGCGGACGTTTACTCTTTTTTCCTATCAACAGCCCTAATGCGCCGTGGTTTTTGTTGTTTTATTGTATCCATGTGTTTTAATTGGACCGCGGGTTTCCCAGCTGATCCGGTTCGGTGCCACTGGGTGACCCAGCCCGGATGTCTTGTCTCTATCCGCCCTCCCTCGGACCACCGACGCAGTGCCAGGTCCGACCAGCAGCAGCAGACGCACCGCGCCTCACGCACTCCACGCACTGGAAGCCAGCGGGAGGATGCTGCTGCTCGCACCGGCTCAGAGAAGCTTCCTCCGCGGGGTTCGGCTGCAGGCGGCGGCGGCGCGGCTGTAGGATGCACCGGACCGGACCGGGTGTGGAGCGGGCCTGGCTGAGCTCGGCTGCTGCTCTCCTCCATCACCATCAGTCCTGATTCGGTTGTTTTCTTTTATTTTTTACTCCCATCGCAGTGTTTTTATTTCCAGGTCAGAACCAGTGTTTCCTGTGCGGTCGTTTGCACTGAAAATGGCCGGAGATGGCGGCGCTCTGAAGGATATCAATGAGATTAAATCCCAGTTCCGGACCAGAGAGGGCTTCTACAAGCTGCTCACCCTCTCCGACTCGCAGCAGCGGGGCGGCCTGCCGCGGGGCCCGACCGCCGGAGCCACGCTGGGGCCCGGCGCAGGACCCGGGCCGATCCCCGGAGCAGGGGTCGGGCTGCTGCAGGGGCCCGGGGCCGCCGCAGCCTCGTCCTCCTCCAATGCGGCGGCCAACTCCTCCCCGGCGGGCTTCCTGCCGCCTGTCCGGGTCTCCATGGTGAAGCTGCAGCCCGAAGACCCGAGCGAGGAGTCGGAGCGGGTGTGCTTCAACATCGGCAGGGAGCTGTATTTCTACACCTACACCAACATCAAGAAGGTGAGCCTCCGGTGCGCCGCTTTAGCCCAGCCTGCTAACCTGCTGGGCGCCGAGTTTCAGCCAGTTTTCATCGCGGGGCCTCCTGGATGAGGGGCGACCAAAATGGATGCAGAGTCCGAGGAATCTGCAGGAGGGCCCCGGTGATGCTGGAGGAGCAGGAAGCGAGCATCCAGCTGAAATACTCCCCGCAAACTCACTCACTGGCTGCGTTTAAAAGAACCGCAACAGAAGATAGAAAATTAAAATTTCTTAATGGATACAAGAAAATTTAGGAAAAACTCCTAAAGGTTTTGGTACGGAGCCCCTAAGGGGACATGGAGAAAAAAAAAGGGAAAGAAATCCCGACTTATTATCTCGAAAGTCGGGATCTCGAGATAATAAGTTGGGATTTCTTTCCTTTTTTTTCTCCATGTCCCCTTAGGGGCTCCGTACTTTTGCGCTATAGGATGAGGTGGTTATTTCGGCCGTATTGAATTACATCTATCTATCTTAGTATTGTGGAAAACTGTAATGGGAACACTTTTAGCGTGACACAAGTCACGTGATCAACATCCTTATCTTACTACTGGTGGAAACGACAAAGAAGACGACAGGAAGTAGCAGGAGGACGATGGTTTGTTTTTGCAGCTGGCTCCACCAGAGCTCTCACAAACTGCGTGTCCATTAACCCTAAAATTGAGCAAATTTATATGAAGAAAATAAATTTGCTAAATTGAAACACTGCAATTTTGATTAAAAGCTTTTAATGCTTTTAATGAGGTGGTTTTTCAGCCGTTTTGGAATAGACTTATTTTGCAAAAGTGCAATAGAAAAAAAATTTTCCGCAGGAGATAAATCCATCATTCAACCATAGCACTCATCATCTATCAGCCAATCAAAGGAGACCTCGATGTTTATTCAGGTGTGGAAGCGACAAGCCCCGCCTACTTGGGAGCAGCTACTGTAGGTATGCTGCGTTTTGAAGAAACAAACCATCATCGTCCTACCACTTCCTGTCTTCTTCGTCATTTCTGCCAGTGGTAGCATCCAGCTGTTGAAAGTATTTCCACTGCAGTTTTGTAAAATACATCTATTTTTATATGACAGAAAAATCACCTCATCCTTAGACCTGATCTGAAAACATGGCTACTGGATGACAAATTGTCCAAGAAGTTATTGCAATAAATGATAATATTGTTATTTTGACACCATTTTCACGTAATATAATAATAATAATGCAAGAACAGATTCTCACTAATCAATAAACTTTAAATTTTTAATGAACATTTAACACTGGAACTAGAAGACATTTAAATATCTAAAATAAATAAACAAAACAACAGTAACAGGAAATAGAATGAATTATGAAGTTTCTGTAAAATAAGGCTCCAAAGCTGAAGACTGAAGATTTTTATCATCCAGTTTTTAGCAGGAAGAGGAAAACGATTAGTCATGCAAATTGAAATTATTGAGATCGTTTTTATTTATCATGTAATTAGTTGATTTATTTGGATTATTTCCGAGAGCAAAAACTTTTTTTTAATTAGCTAATTTATTTTCACAGCTCTGTGGTCAGTGGCTTTGCAGCTGTTGTGGCCAGGAGTCTGACCTCAGTGACCTTTCTGCCCTGCAGGCCGTGGACCTCAGTAAACCCATAGACAAGAGGATCTACAAGGGGACCCAGCCGACGTGTCACGACTTCAACCAGTACTCGGCCACGGCGGAGAGCGTGGCGCTCATCGTGGGCTTCTCCGCCGGCCAGGTCCAGTACCTGGACCCCATCAAGAAGGAAACCAGTAAGCTCTTCAACGAGGAGGTACGACTTCTGTCGCATGGATTCTGTTTTAGGAGAAATCTAGTTCTTCTAATAGATTTCTAGTTTATAAAATCTACCGTGTGAAGCTTCTTCTTCAGACCAGCCACTGACAGATCAAGGTCAAAATCCCCTTTAAGACTCTGCACTGCAAAAACACTAAATCTGACCAAGTAGTTTTGGTCTAATTTCTAGTGCGAATAGTAACTTAAAAGTAACTTTTCAGTATGAAATATGAGCTTTTTTTAAGTCAATAATTCCTTAATTAAAAGCCAAAAGCTACTTGTTCCATTGGCTGATTATTTCACTGATAACATGACATTTTCCCATGTCAGAAGTGAATTAATCAACTAAAACTTTTTCATTTACTGGATGACACTTCATGACAACATTTACAAAGACTCCTTCCTGTTCATTACAGTGTCACATCTTATATGCATAAACGGTTCCCAAAAAACATTTATGAAATAACAGTTACATACTTTTCACTCTTTAATCTGTGTGTATTTTCATAACAAACAAACTTAGTGGTATTTCCTTCCTGTCTTCCAGAGGCTGATCGACAAATCCAAGGTGACGTGCCTAAAATGGCTGCCCAAGTCGGAGAACCTGTTCCTGGCCTCCCACGCCAGCGGTCACCTCTACCTGTACAACGTGGATCATCCGTGTGGAACCACCGCTCCGCAGTACTCGCTGCTGCGGCAGGGCGAGGGCTTCGCCGTCTACGCCTGCAAGAGCAAGACGCCGCGCAACCCCCTGCTGCGGTGGGCCGTGGGCGAGGGCGGCCTGAACGAGTTCGCCTTCTCGCCAGACGGCGTCCACGTGGCGTGCGTGGGTCAGGACGGCTGCCTGCGCGTCTTCCACTTTGACTCGATGGAGCTGCAGGGCGTGATGAAGAGCTACTTCGGCGGGCTGCTCTGTGTTTCCTGGAGCCCCGACGGGAAGTACCTGGCCACCGGCGGCGAGGACGACCTGGTGACCGTCTGGTCGTTCGCCGAGAGCCGGGTGGTGGCGCGCGGCCACGGCCACAAGTCATGGGTCAACGTGGTGGCGTTCGACCCCTTCACCACTTCGCTGGAGGACGACGAGCCGATGGAGCTCAGCGGCAGCGAGGAAGACCTCCACCAGGGGGCGCAGAATAACTCCACGCACTTCGGCCGGGTGCGGACGAGCAGCACGCTGTCGCGGCTCTCGCGGCACAGCTCGAAAGGCGGCGGCTCGCCGTCCGTCACGTATCGGTTCGGCTCTGTGGGTCAGGACACGCAGTTCTGTCTGTGGGACCTGACGGACGACGTGCTGTACCCCCGCCTGCCCCTGTCCCGCGCCTTCACAAACACCTTCGGCCCTTCGCTGCCCAACTCTGGCAGCGGCGGGGTCAACAGCAGCTCTGGCGGCGGGATCGGAGGCGTGGAGGGGCACCATCACCCGCCGGGCGCCAACACCGGCAGCGCCAACCCGCCGACGCTTCCTCTGCCGCTGCCCCGCTCCCTGTCCCGCTCCAACTCCCTCCCCCACCCGGCGGTGGCGAATGCCTCCAAAGGTCCGGGCGCCTCCGAGGGCGGCGGCGGTAGCGGCGGAGGAGGGGGAAGCGGCGGCGGGGGCAACAGCGCCCCCTTCAGCATCGGCCGCTTCGCCACGTTGTCCCTGCAGGAGCGCAAGTCGGACAAGTCCGGGAGCGGCGGCGTGGAGAAGGAGCACAAGCGTTACCACAGCCTGGGCAACATCAGCAAGAGCAACGACAAGATCAACGTTGCCCCCCGCAGCAACCGGCTGGACGGCGCCAAGGTGCTGGGCACCACGCTCTGCCCCCGCATGCACGAAGTGCCGCTGCTGGAGCCGCTGGTCTGCAAGAAGATCGCACACGAGAGGCTGACCGTCCTGGTGTTCATGGACGACTGCATCATCACGGCCTGCCAGGAGGGCCTGATCTGCACCTGGGCGCGGCCGGGGAAGGCGGTACGTCTTCACGACCAAACACTGCAACCAAACAGGCGTCCAGTTGAAGGTTCCTGCAGATCTGATGTGAAACTGGAAATGTTCCCTTGAGGAGTGGAGATTCTAACAGAGCATTAGAGCCGCTGTAGATCAAAACTGGAGTAAATTTTACATTAAAAAAATATTTTCTTGAAAAAACTTGGAAATTTCTGAGTTTCAAAATTAGAAAAAGTTGCCAGAAAAAAATTGAAGTTTTCAGATTCAATTTTTATAGAACAAGCAAAACACTTTCAACTTTTGAAACTCAAACATTTCTTAGATTAAGATCAACATTGTAATTTTTTAAAGACATTTTTCACTTTTCAAACTTAGATATTTTCTTGTTTTTTTTCTCCAAAATTTCTGAGATCTGACTTTTTTTTTCTAGTAAATTTTCAACTTTTCCATCTCAGAAATTTTGATTTTTTTTTTCTAGAAAATTTTTAATCTCAAAATTTGATTTTTTTCTACAAACATTTTTGAAGTCTTTTCAAATTTCTCTCTATTTTTTTTTGTTCAAAAAGTTTCTGACATTAATCTAAAAAATTTTTTCTAGCAAATATTTTACTTTTCCAACACTTTTTTTGTAGACAATTTTACTAGAAATGTTTTGACTTTTATATTTCAAATTGTTTTCTATAAGATGTCTGCAGAACCGGCTGCAGTTTAACAAGGAATTAAAGAATAATAATAAAAGTTTAGGCCTTTATTTATGTCCGATCTGCAGCTGATTCGGGTTTTCTCTCTTTCAGAACCTGACAGCACAGAACGGGAACTCTCCCAGTGGAACGGTGGTATAGCTGGAGGAGAAGCTTTGCACTCATCCCTCCTCCTCCTCTTCTGTTCGACGCCTCCTTCCTCTTCTTAAACCTCCTTTTGGGGCCAACGACCAGAACCAAACCCTCGGCGTCTCTGATCGCTGAAACTCTGACCCTGACTCCTGGACTTTCTCTGAAGAAAAATCTCATATTTATTTCCGTTTTATGCAAAACTTACAAGTCGGTATTAGAGAAACGGGGTTATGTAGAATAGTTTGGAGCTGCTAGTGTCTTACCTGCAGCAGACGGGAGTCAGAGAGATTTCAGGTGAAACTCTGACAACAGGAACCATCCAGGAATTATGACTGAAATCCTTTAAATGCTTAAACTTATGTTGTAAATGTGCTTAAAACTTTAACTTTTTACTATAAGTTGGATCTGTAGAAGTCTGCAACCTTTCAGACGTAAAGATTTATTTGAAGTTTTATCCCTGGAGGAAGCCGTTTGTATGCAGAGAACATCTTCCAGATGAGATTTCCCCTGACTGTCCAAACACCTGACTGCTGCGTACTGCAGGTTAGATACTGACTGCTAACACAGACACCAGAAAAAGAAAGTACACCCTCTTTAACTACTTAAATCCAACATCAGAAGGGGAGAAACACATCAGGTTCAACACTGTCATTATTTATTACACAAAGACGAATCCTAAATATACAATCTGTGTGGTGAAAAAGTAAGTACACCCTTTGTTTATAGGTGTTTCAGCTTGGTGCTGCTAATCAAATGCAGAGAAGCGATGGAGCAGTGGAAAACATTTTAATCAGCTGTAAGGTCACTTCAAATTCAAATCCCTCAACACACAGAAACCCCGAATGTCCAACTCAACCCTACAGGCTGCAGGTAGCATGCTAAAGGTCAAAGTTCATGACTGGATGGCTCTAGAGTCGCTTGTTCCTGAAAAGAAATCGCAGAATGAGTCAAGTTGGCCAAACTGCATCTGACTGAACCTGAAGATTTCTGGAATAACGACTTTGGTCAAATGTAGGGCTGAAACGATTAATCGGATTCATGGTGATTAATCAACGTTTGAAATAAACTAACATTAGTAATTGATTAATCATTAACTGACGTATATAGTATACTGCTAAAAAGATATTTACCTAAAGAACAACACAGTCAGAGCATTAAATAAGTCAAAACTGTACAAAAAGTAAAAGCATTTTGGATTCAAGATCAAGAAAAAACATATTTTTCTGTAAATATTTTCTACCCAGAATTCCTCAAATCATTTTTCAGCTTCAACATTGTTCAAATTCTGTAAAACAAACAAAAAAGATCTCATATTAATCATTTGTGATCCAATTATTAATCTGTTAATTCAAAATATTAGGGGCTGCACAGTGGCGCAGTTGGTAGAGCTGTTGCCTTGCACAAGAAGGTTCTGGGTTCGATTCCCGGTCTTTCTGCATGGAGTCTCCATGTTCTCCCTGTGCATGGTGGGTTTTCTCCAGGTACTCCGGTTTTCTCCCACAGTCCAAAAACATGACTGTCAGGTTAATTGGCCTCTCCAAATTGTCCCTAAGTGTGAGTGTGTGCATGGTTGTGTGTCTCTGTGTTGCCCTGTGACAGACTGGCGACCTGTCCAGGTGACCCCGCCTCTCTCCTGGAACGTTAGCTGGAGAGGCACCAGCAACCCTCCTGACCCCACTGAGGGACAAGGGTGCAGGAAAATGGATGGATAGAACAGATTTTTTCTAGAGTATTTTTTTAGCTGCATTTTCATCCTTTCCTAAAAATAATAATTTTAAGAATTCTGCTATTGGATCTTAGGCTCCAAAATGTTTGTTTTCTTATTTTCATTTTAATGTATTTCTGATATTGTATAAAATAATCTTTGGTGGTTCATAAAAAAATCTGCAGTATGTGCCAATTATTTTAAATCTAATTAATCGTCAAAATAGTTTTTTTTAATTTTTATTATTGTTGTTTTCAGCTGAAGTTAAATGAAATAATGCTGAACATGAAGCACAGTGAAGGAGGAGTGATGCTCTGGGCTGCAGTTCTGCTGAAACAAATCTCAAAGTTTCTCCACTGAGATCAGATGAAGTTAGGTCAAGGGGTGTACTTAGTTTTTCCACATATAGTTTTCTCTCTGTGGAAGTTCGGATGTTCTCCCGGTGCAGCTCAGCGTTCTCTCTGGGAACTCCAGCTTCCTCTCCACAAAGAATATAAAAGTCTGGAGAGTTAAAAGAGGGTGTACTTTCTTTTTTCTCCATGTTTTTGACGAGAAACGGTTAAAAAGTGACTTTGGGATCATTTTTTTCTGGGTTTTTTTATATTTTTCTCCTCCATCTTTGTTTCTGATTGAGCGTTTCTCGTTTAGGCTGAGCTGGATTTAAATGCTGCAGCGTTCAGGACGAATTCTCCGCCTTCTTTCTGCTCCTCTTCCTCAGCAAAGCCTCGGCTTCATCATGCAACAGAGCCACGGTCGTTCCCTTTATTTATTTTTGCCACAGGACTGCGTAGTAATTTATACTGTAAATATTAAAAGCTCTATAAATGCAAACGGGAGAGAATGACTCTGCAGCGACGGAGGAGAAAAAAACGAAGATTATTAATATATGAAGAAGCTTCTATTGTACATAAAGTGACTGTCTGCTGTTTAGGGAGCCTGGAAACGTCACTGTGTTTTTATTTGGTGTTTTTGTCGAAGCGGTCCAGGTTCATCCTGCACACACACACACACACACACACACACGAGCCCATCACGGTGTAGCATCACTGTCACCTGAACTGCCTCTTGCAACATTTTGCACATCCAATAAATCCACAGTGCACAGCTGCGAGCGTTTGGGGGGAAACGTTGCTTTGGAGAAGGAAAAGGAAACCTGGAAATCTGAATCACTTCTGTTTGAATTTAAGATGCAGTTTAGAAGCCTTAAAGGGAGCCGGCCAGAGACATAAGCAAAACATGCCACAGCTTAGCGGCTCCACACTGAAAAAACACAAAATATGTCCAACTATCTTTGGTGTAATTTCTAGTGCAAATAAATAAGACAAAACGGTAACACTTTATTTGAAGGGGTGTGCATAAGACTGACATGACACTCATAAACAGAAAGGAGTCTTTATGAATGTTTATGACAGTTGTCATGAAGCGTCATTCGGTAAATAATGACACTTTTAATGCAAAGTTGCTCTAAAAGTTTCTCTAAAAGTCCATTAAAATGCCCAACTTTGCATGATTTTGTAAATTCTGATAATTTAATGCAAAGTTGGCATTTTTAATAGACTTTCAATGCAACTTTTAGAGCAACTTTGAATTAAAAGTGTCGTTAATGACACTTCATGACAACCGTCATAAACATTCATAAAGACTCCTTCATGTTCAGGTGTTATGTCATGTTTATGACAGTGTCTTGTGCACAACCCTTCAAATAAAGTGTTACTGACAAAACTTACAAGTAACTTTTCAGCAACATATCAGTTATTTGAAGTTGCAGAATGTAAATTCTATTTTAAAAATGTTTTTGATTTTTACATTTTTGTTGAAACCTTCTCCATGTCAGTTTATGAGACATAATTTGTGAAAAAATAAAATAAAATCAAGCTCCTCTACCTTCTCCCAGTGCTTGCTAGAAACAACCAATCAGAGTCAGGTGGCGGGTCTTAGCGCTGTCAGTCAGGCTTTTGTGCATCTCTGCTACCCTGAGCTAGCAGATTGTGTTGTCAATGCTAATGCTAGTTATCATAGCCACTGATGACAGCAGATAAATAGTTTTCCTATAATGGTGAGTTGTTTCTCTGCCGTTAGCACATTTAGCAACGAGTACATGAGGTTAATTGACAGCGTTAAACCCCTCCTCCTGGCTCTGATTGGTTGTTTTTGGTGGTTTTCTTCAGAGGCCAATAGCATCTCAGGGAGGAGGTGAAGGAGGTCGACCTTCTCACAGATCATCTGTCTGATGACAACCTGTTACAACATGGTGACAGTTTTAGCAAACATGTAAAATATTCAACTTTTATAAAAGTTACACACTGCAGCTTTAATATTGATGAAAATGTTAAAGTTTATTGTTGAGCAAGAAAAAAAAAAAAAATCACAGTAAACTAATTTATGTATTTTTAATTTAGTGACTTTTGTGACCCTCCAATTGGCAAAAAATATGCCACTTTTGGCCCCAAGAGTTTGGACACAAAGACATAACATGGGAAACATGTATGGAGGTATTTTAGGTGCAAAAGTATTTATGACGGTAAAGTTGCGGAGAGAAATTCTCTAGGAATTTTGTAATTGTATATTTTTTTCCAGTGTTTCACAAATACAAAACAATTACAAAGTGTAATTTTTTTTTTTAAGTGTAACATAAAAAATACAGTTAAAGTCGTGTATTTAAGAACTTGGAAAGGCGTAACTGCTGCTTTGCTTTTGTGAAAGACTGAAAAAATCTACAATTGAATTTTTTTTTCTCTGCAACTTCAACTTCTCAGTAACAAGGCACAAATAATTTTGCACCAAAAATACTTCCATAGATAAAATATTGTGGAAACAGTATTATGGATTTGTTGACTTAAAACAAGCTCCTATTTGCTGAAAAGCTACTTGTAAGTTAGCTTTGTCTTATTTCTAGTGTAGGAAGATGTTTACTGTAAAAACTAGGGACAAAATACTTGGTAAGGTTTTGTGTTATTGCCGTGTTTGGCCACCAGGGGGCAACCAGGAGCACTTGAATCAGGGTTTTCATAGAAACTCTGGAAAACTCTGGAATTTGATTCCAGTATTTTCCAGGTTTGGATAAATTTGGGAAAATAAAACAGGAATTTGCAGATATATTTATATTTTCAGACTTTTATTCCTTAAAATGCCTATTTCTCCTCTCGTCTTTCCTCCGTCCTTCCCTCCTTTATGTCTTCATTTCATTTATTCTCTCTTTTTTCCTCCATATGTCTTTCCTCCATTGTTTCCTTTTGTCCTTCCTTCCTTTCCTTGGTGTCGTTATGTAACATAAAGTCACAAAGCAGGAAACAGATCAGAGTCAAAGATTTGTGTAGAATTTAAAAGAAGCCCAGATATTATCAGCCACTTTAAATATAATCTTTTTTTTTAATTTTTTTTGTTAAAAAATGTAAAAGATCTATTTAAACATTCAAAGAACATAAATCATCAGGTTGAAAGTTTAATATTATTTTAAATTATGACCAGATTTGAAGTTTCTGCTGCTTCAGTCTGAGCCGGAGTCATTTAGTGAACGATGCAGAAAAACTAAACAAATCTTTTACTTTCAATTTTCCGCTTGTACATAGAAGAACAAACACAAACATTAAGCTCTGGAAAATTAAGTTGTCCCTTCTAAAGCTGATTTATGTGAAGTGGTAGTTATTTATCAGTCTGTTAAACAATCAAGCAGACATTGGAGAGATCTGTGTTCACACAGCAGGCAGATAAACACGAATCAGATGTCCGAACAGCCACCTCTACGACGGTGTATTGGGCCGAATTAAACCGAAAACAGGAGTCAATTTCTGCAATTTCATTTAGCAGAAAAAGCAAAAACTTTTCTGATCTCCGAAAATCAAAAATATTCTAAAAAAAATATCTCAGACATTTTTTGAGAAAGTTTGAAAACTTGAAAATTTGCTTGGAAAAAATCTTGGAAATTTCTGAGTTTGAAAAAAAAAAAAAGCAGAAATATTTTGATTAACTTCAGAAATTGTCTGGGAAAAACTTAAAAATTTCAGAATTAGAAAAATTTTAAATTTCTAGAAAAATTTGACATTTTGAGATTTGGCTCAGAAACTTTTGAGAACAAAAGTGAAATTTCTAACATGGTGAAAATATGATAAAAAAAAATGAACTCCCCCTTTTTTCTATACGACAGCCTAAATAAACCAAATTATTGCTGTTTATTTTTTTTACTGTGTAACTTTACAAACGGCAGCCCACAAAACGGCCGGATTCCTGGGTTAGTTTGTGATTCTGGGTTAATTTGTGCGTTTCTCGTGTTTGTTGTCGAAGCTCGGAGCTCGGCTCAGAACTGGATCGTGGTTCTGGAGTGAGTTTTAAATCAACACCTTTTCACATCATTGAAGGCAAACGACATCCGTCTGGGTTTCTGCTACCTGCGCAGTTTTTCTTTTAAAACACTTTGATCACAAACACTGTCAGAATAAACTGGATTATCTCGTCTCTCTGCGGTTTCATCTCTTCCTTGGTTCTCAATAGTTTATCCAATTAAAAAATACTTAATTTATCCCAAAGGAGAAAATACGTTGTTTTTTACTTGTACCATCTTTAAAGAAGCGGTAAGTAACGTTTACAAATATTTTTTTTCATATGTATTTAAAAAATTTAAATGAACATATATGAAATTTTTTTTTCTTTTTTTGCAAACGTTTCATACTCTTAGCGCTGTCAATTAACCTCATGTACTCGCTGCTCGGCTTGCTAATATCAGAGAAACAATTTACTGTTTCAGAAAAACCGTTTATCTGCAGTCATGTGTGGCCATGCTAACTAGCCTTAGCATCCATTGTAGATTATGAAGGGGAGGGCTGAGCACGAGAGTGATTGACAGCACTAAGCTCCTCCTTCTGGCTCTGATTGGTTGTTTCTTACTGAATGGCGTATGTCTGGAGTTAATACAGAGGAGCTCGCTTAGGAGGACATAATCTGTGTTGACAATTTAAAATATAAAAATAGAATAGAACTGAATAGAGAAGAACACTGTGGACCACGAAAGAAAATTAGATTTAACAATTACCTGTAATTTCAAACAGCTGCACAGTCTGATAATATGGTATAATCCGTCAGATTGAAGCTGTAATATAACACTAGATGAATACAGTTAGTTTATCATTTTGGACAGAAAAATATGTGAATTTGATTTATATATATAAATATATTATAAAATGTATTTCTTTTGGGAAATAGAAGCTTTAACAAGTAAAACAATATGCACCTGATTTCTGCAGAATTACCTGAGATAGTGGCCTTAGTTGGCCAGTAGGGGGCGGAATTCCGTGTGAAGAAGCTCATTATGCAGCTATCGTGGCCATTTCTAAAACTGTTTCACGTAAAATACAACGTAATGAACAATAAAAATAAATAACACGAGAAAGGTCAAACAAAAATACAAGATGCAGTTTTCAGAATGATTTTATGCATAAATTTCATAAACATCTGGAAATTGTCTTAATTTGCATCTATAGGTACTAAAATTGGAAATAAAAATGTACGATAATTTGTTTTATTTTGTATGATTACCATAATTTCTGCCAAATATATTGTTTTATTATAAAATAAATGTTTCCAGGTATAAAATTTGTATTTTTTTTGTCCACATTTGCCCCCATGCACAGTGATTTCGCTCTTGTGGAACAAAATAGTGCCGTCTCCGTCACCTCCACCCGCAAACAAAACGTTTCATACAGCTCTGACCGTGTATGATTTCAATTTTCAGTTCTCTGCTGGTGGAAATGCGGTTATGTAATAGTTCGTGTACCTCAAGACCCCCGCCTCCTCTTCAAAGCCTATGAAAAGACATAAACAGGACGTAAAGTGACGTAGGGTGACGTAGGGTGGGTGTGTGGCGACACGGCAGCGTCGAAAGAGTCAAGCTGGAAACGTAGCAACGGCGAAAACCGAAGGACAGAAAATAAAAGCCTTCTTCGCTTCGTTGACCTACTTTCATGGTGCGTTCTAGTCCCACCGGGAAAGGAAGAATTTCTAACTTCAAGGTCACAAAAAGACTATTTGAACATCCCTAAAATTCAAATCGCCGATCCTAAAATGTGCATTTGGGGAAATACTTCCACAATCCCGACACAAAATTTCCGTAAAGGCTACAGCGATGGACTCCTTCGTTGTAGCTTGGATTGTTTGCGTCTCCTTAGAATTGCGATGCACTCAGCTTTTCAACACTAGCCAGTGAACATGTTGGGGGTTTGAATTAACAAAACGCAAATAAATACAATGTTTTGCTAACAACAGTTTGCCTGGATGCTGCCCAGAACAGTAACACTGAGTGTGACGTCATTTTGAAAGTCTAATTTCCCAGCTAACACAAACGCACCACAAGACAGAACGTTCGCCATTAACGTTGAAAAGCTGACTTATTTTAGTCATTTAAATTTAAAAAGTGTAACCCGTGCAATATATGGGTACTACGCGGAATATATCGATTTAAAACTATTTAAAATCTTTTAATTTATTTGTGCCAAAACCTTTGAGTGAAAGTTAATAATATTGTCATTTTCAACAAACAAATGTTGATGTATATTGGTTTGTATTAAAATTAAAATATTTAAGCACTTAGGCTTGCTGTTTATGCCCACGTATTAAAAATAAATACTTACAGTTGAAATATTTATTTAGACTGATTATAGAAAAATAATTTTTTTTTAAATTACCCTGAATTCTGGTAAACGTATGAGATTTAAAATAAATAAATAAATAAATAAATAAATAAATAAATAAATAAATAAATAAAACAAGAACTGAGCAAGTTGTAATTTATTTACTCCACTGATTTATATTAGCCTACATTGCTTTTCGTCCCTGAGTTTGTATGAGGCTTTTATTCTGAAAGGGTGAGCGGAAGTGGCCTGTGCTAGCCGTTGATGTCTTTATGCGCGCGCAGTGATATCCGTTTATTCGTCGCTTTTCTGAGCTACGGTGAACGTCGTGAGGAAACAGTGAGACTTTGCTTTGGTGTTCTGATGAAACATGGAGAAGGAAGACGGGGTCGTGGCGGTTAAACGGTGAGATCCATTTATTTATTACTATATTTTATTAAAAATTGGATTTACATGATTCAGATGTGGGAGAATTTGCTCGAAATTTCCCGAAACGAGTTCGGCTGCGAGAACAAACAGCTGCAACTATCTGGTGTTGTGATTAAATGAGCTAAATCCGCTGCTACCTGTTAAGCTAATTTTTCCGTTTTGCTGGCCAAAATGTGTCGCTTTCGGTGAAAATGTGTCGTGTGTGTCGTGTGGGTGGGCTCTGGAGGCTCCCTGCTTCTTGTTTCTGCGCCATTGTTTACGCCACGGTCACAGATGGAGGCTTTCTGCGTGGATCCAGCCTCACTTTTAATTTCACGTTGTTGCTTTGATCAGAAATGTCTGCTGAGAGTTTGTGTTTATTTGCTGCTTGCTTTCACAGTATTTCCTTTAAAAATGACCTGCAGGAGAAGGTCAGATAGTTCCTCTGTTCTGGTGACATTCAGGGTAAAAGTGTTTTATTTTTGTTTGTGCAAAAGTCTAAATGATTTATTTAAATATAATCTGAATTAAGTGGATTAAAAATAAGCCTTTGGAATAATCTCTGTTCTTATTCCATTCTTTGGTAAATATAGCTCATTTATTTGAACTCCAGTGTTTGTTCGTGTCCCTCTCTCTGCTGCAGGACAGTAATAAAGCTCCTGCTGTAATCTGTAATCCTCCATTACTTGGTAAATATAGTTCACCCACATGGCCACAGTCCAGATTATGTTCTCAGTCAGTTTCGGACTCCAGAGGACATAAACACACACTGCCATTTAAACAGATAATGACCACAGGTTGTCCTCTGAACTAGGACAGTTTGTTCTCTTAAACTCCGCCCTCTTGCCAAATTTCTTTCTCTTGTTGTGAATTTTTCTCTGATCTTCACTGCAGAGCTCTTAGTTCCTGAAGTCTAACTTTCTTCCTGTTGTTGTTCAGACATTTTAAACACTTTTAGTGACTTTCAGTTTGACAGGTGTGGAGCAGAGCTGTGTTTCTTCTGTTTTGAATTCAGAAGTCAGCCAAGTTGTTCATTTCCAGCCTGTTGCCTGTTTTACTCACCTGGCTTCAGGTCAATCCTGCTAATTGCTGTGATCATGTGATCAGTATCTATTCCAACTACTCCAAGTAATCCAAGCCTGTAAATAAAACACGGTCTGTTTACAAAAGTGTAAATGAACAGTTTAATTCTGCAGCGATCAAAGCTCTGGGTGATGTGGCGGCCATTTTAGATATTAAGGAAAATATTATTCATGTATCAGAGTTCAAGTTGATTTTTCCTACTTTAAACTCTAAAAATCTGACTCCATGTTGCCTTGTTTCTGCTGAGTGGTACGGGTCACTGTGGTACGCTACAACTGACCCGTACCACACCATTCCTGGACCCGCTTCAGTTCTGGGCCCATAGCGGTTCGGTTGGATTAGGATGGCGCTGCTGGCAGCCATTGATTTGAGGGCAGAAAAACGGCCCTGGTTGAAACAAATACAAGACATGATAGTTTGCTGTTGCGTTAGCTTGACGTCATGTTTGGGATTAATGCTGCCTGTCCAGTGAAAGTCCAGCTAGCAGTGAAAACGCTTTGCTGAATACCCTGGACCATAAAACAGCCTAAAATACCACCTGGGTAAAAAATGAGATGACAAACTTTAACTTGCTGCACTGACAACCAAATGTTTGACATGCAGGGCATCTATTTTGGGTTGGACTTTATTCTGAGCAATCTGACCTTAGTGTGGTGTCCTATTTATATTTTGAGTTTCAAGTTTGAATGAAACAAATGTTTGCTTCAGGCTCCTGCATACTGGGGCGTCCTGTCCTGACTCCAGGAACACAGTCAGCTGAGATGTTATAGTCGGGTCTACTGAGCTGTCATGATCAATTTCATCATTTCCCTCCATCCAAACGGATTCTAGCGAGTTCGATGAGCTATTTGGGCGCCGTTTGTTCCCCACAGTCGGCGCGGGACAGAGCGCCAGTCCTTATTGGTTCATCAGCTTGGTGTTTCATTCAACACAGTTGGATGTGAACGCTGTTCCACAGCTTGACTGTCTGTTTCAAAACCATAATGGTGGATGCCCTCACGGTAGCAGTTGTTGTTTCCTGAATGGTGAAAATCCTGGCAAACTTCACCCAGTTCCTTGGAAATGATTCGGATGATAGTTGATTGTCACGCAGGTCTGAGACAATAACAAATTTTATTGGACGATAAATTAAATATGAAGTCTCTCTAAACAAAACTGTCCTTCACAAAAAGGACTTTAGTCATTCAGTAGGAAGAGAGAGAGGAGAAAAACGATAAATCATGCAAATGGAAATGATCATGTGATCAATGGATTTATTGTACAGGCCAAACCAAACGTCCTCATCAGATGATTTACACCCTGATTCTGTCCTAAAATTACTGAATGGGGTTCAGGTGAGGCAGCCAGAGAGCCGAGTTGGCAGGTAGGTATGAAGTGGGAGGAAAAGTTCCTTCATGACCAGCAGAGCTGCTGTCGTCTTTCACTGCCACCATGTAGTGATGGGTTAGTTTTCACTTCAGCTGCATCTTGTTAAAATGACTGAACTGGAGCAAAATGACAAGAATATGTGACTTTTTTTAAAGGAACTAAATGAAGGCTGAAATGATTAATTGGGATTAATCGATTATCATCAACTGATTTAAGCGATGAATCATTAACTGGAGTATTTAGATAAATTTATTCTCCCACCTGCTCCTTTGAACATGTAAAACAATGATTTTGACATTATGCTTCATGCTGTATATAATCAAAATGATGAAAATGGTCCAGAACTCCCTCCAGTTCATCTCCACTCCCAGAGTTTGATGATCTCGGCTCTGTTGTTGTTGTTCTCATGTTTCTTTACGTCAGCAGCCTGACGGGGCTTACAGTAAACGTTTGCTGAGGAATGTTATCGGCCTCAGCTCCTCACAAGTACACATGTTTGTTTCAGACTGAACTTGTGAAACTTCCCTGCAGCAGATCAGGCCTTTCAGAGAGGAACCCGTTTAAAGCTTCGCTTCACAGGGATTCAACTGCAGTTGGGCTGCAGTTAACGATCGATTAATCTATCGATTTATTTTGATGATTAATCAAATAATCAGATAAAAAAAATGGCACATTTTGTAGACTTTTCATCAAAAGCCTTTTTATACAGTATTATAAATGCATTTAAAGATGCAAATAAACAAATAATTCATTTCTTTTTTTAAAATAAGACGATAAACATTTTCTTGCCTAAAATGCAATAATAGCATTTGATCATTTGCAGCAAAGGTTTCATCTGCAGCTAAAAATACTATAACATAAAAAGTTAAACCCTTTCTGCTGGATGCTGATCTGTTTATTTATTTACAAAATTTGAACCAAGTGAAGCTAAAATGACCACTTGAGTAATTCTGGGTAGAAAGTATTTACAAACAAAAAATGTTTTTTATCTTAACTGGTAAATGTGCCTAGTTTTTGTACAGTTGTTGCTCAGTTATTTTTTGATTAAACAGTTACTGAATTGGTAAAATATTATTTGAATAATCGATTAATCACGATTAATCGATTCAGCCCTAAACAGCAGCTTTACATCTGCTCCTTCAGCTTCTCTCTTCTGCCTCCACTGATTCAAATTATTTTGAGTAAATCAACCTTAAAACACCCTGAGGTGTCCAGTGGAATATTTCAGAATATTTTCTTTGCCATTCTTGACCCCTTGCCTCATGTGGCGACCCCTGAAAGCAGGAACATTCCTCCTGCGGCTTCCTCCGTTACAGTAATCTGCAGCTCCGGTGTGTGGAGTTTCTCATTCCTCCGGAGTCGTGGTGAAGTTTCAGGACAGCTGTGGGAGTGGGCATGACTTGGCACGCTCAGCCGCCTACACACGGCGGCGGCTTTTGGACCTTCATCTGGATCTGGTTGCTGATGCAACGTGATCAAACTGAAATGTGTCGTGGTTGTTTATGCGGCGTGTTTTTGTTCTGTACACTGCACTTCCTGTTCCCAGTACACAGAGTTCTTCACTTTGAGGACGTCACAGTTGGCTCAGACAAACCAGCCAGCCAGGAAGAGATCGCCGTGTTTTATCAGTTGTAACCTAGTTAAACAAGGACAACAGGAACAACAACCCAAATGATCTTAAAGGTCCTGCAATCATCTGCCAGATCTGAGGTTTTGGTTTTTTTCCTTTCACTCCCTCAAGTTTAACTCTGAACAGAAGCTGGAAGTTTACATCGGCGTCGATCCTGAGTGAAATTCCAGCCTCTGGTTGCATCACGACGCCTGCAGCAGTTTGGCGTTATGCAGCGGCTGCACAGTTTTAACGGTTTTAATTTTCGGAGCAACCTGAAGTGATGAAGAAACACATTTCACTGCAAGCTGCTACCAGCTTTACTTGGCAACAAACTGAAGATTTCCCGTTTGAAATCGTTCCAACTGCGTCACATCGACAGCTGCTGTAATAAATTCTGCAGCTTCTCACAGGTTTTCCGTCTGTCCAGCTTTTCTCACCCTGCTGAGGACCAGCATTCCCTCAGCATTATGCTCCCACCACCATGCTTCACTATGGTGATGTGCAATCTCATTTTTCTGGACACATCGTTTTGCTCCATACCAATAAGTAATCTTTTTTTTTTTTTGGGATTTGGCCTGAGTAGCTCTTTAGGGCTGCAGCTAACAATTATTTTGTTAATTTATCATTCTGATGATTAATCCATTTATTCTGACGATTAATTGGATAAACAAAAAATGACATTCTGCTGATTTCTTTTTAATTAACCACTTAGAAAAACAATGCTAATAAACAAATCATTCAATTTTTTTTTTTAAATAAGAAAATAAACTATTTGTGGCCTAAATCGCATCATCACCATTCATTCTCTTAGTGAATGTTTGATCGTTTGTAGCAAAGGATTCATCTGCAGCTAAAAAATCCAACATGAAAAGCTCAGCAGATTCTGCTCGACTTAATATCAATACAGGGCTGATCTGGTGGGGATTGATTTTTTTATTTAAAATTAATAATTCGATAGCAAGAGATAACAGATTTTTTTTATTCCAGAAATCCGGTGAGGCTAAAACTGCCACTTGAGTTTTGGGCTGAACAGATTTACAATGTTATTTCGTCTGTGTGTGTATATATGTGTGTGTGTGTGTGTATAAAATTTTAGTACAATTAATCGATTGCCCTAATAATCGATTAATCAATAACTAAAGTAATCACTGGTTGCGGCCCTAATATCAACTGGTATGAAATTCTTCCATATTGGTGTATTTTTAACCATATTTCCAGCCCCAGGCAGGAAGCAGAGAAGCTCCTCTGGAGAAATGTATATAATTCTAATAAATATTGGTGATCGGTGTCGGCCATATTGATATTGGGCGTCTATTGGTTCAAGTCTTTGTATTCTCGGTGCAACCTTTCGCTCTTGGCCCCACCTGTTCAGGTGGATGTTGGTCTAGTTGGTCTCCGTGTTCGGATGATTGAGCAGCTCTCTGGGAGACGTCCGAAGCCCTGGATGTTGTCGAGCAACCTGTTCCCCTCCGGGCCTGTGGGGGCGCTGCACCAGCAACCACGAAAGGAAACGACATAAAAACCTCTGAAGACACTGAGCGCAACTTCCTTCTTCACCAGATGGAAACAGAAATAGAGTGTCGTCAGATTTTAGTGGTTGGTGGATTTCTATTTTGTCTTTGGCTAAAGACCACTAACTATTTCCCGCTAGCACGTGGCTGATGCGTTTGGTTTGGTTGTGTTTACCCAGAATGCTCTGCGCTGTCATCCACGTCCTGGTTTAGGCATTCAAACCGAATCAGAGTTCACTTCAACCGAACACGGAACGAGGTTTGCAGGCGGACCAGAGTTCACTTTTTGGTTCGATTAGCATTCACACGTCCCCAAAAGAACCAGACTTTCTAGTGAAATGGACTGGAGTTGGATTAAAGCGGACTGAACAGAACTGTGTACTACCTGATCCCAGCATCAGAAGAAGAAGAAATGGCTGTAAACGGATTTAAAACCGATGAGTCAGCGTGACGTGTTTGGGTGTTTTGTTCTGTTTGTCATTTTGGATTCGGCGCCTCTCCGCTCTGATCCTGCCGGTTTCAGGCGGATCGGTGTCTGCAGCGTTCCTCCAGCCTCCTCCCAGGTTGCATCTCCCTGTAATCTGCTGCAGGTGTTTGACACTTGACCCCTTGCTGAAGCTCAGACACTCGGTGGAATCATGCCGTAAACGTGAGGGTCTGTAGGGTTTCTGAGTTCAGCGCCTATCGGAGGGGGTGAAGAGGCCCTCTGCCGCTCCCTCCTCCCCCTGCAGAAACTTTCACAACAACCCACGGCGTGGTTCACGTGAGCAGAGGCGGCGCGCCACGTGTCGGCTGCGTGGCCGCTGAGGCATGGCTGGGAGCTGCTCTGTTTACATCGGGAGCCGCAGGAAGCTGCTGGGAACTGAGCAGAAAACCAAGTCTGGAATCATTCATCGTGATTAATCGATTATTCAGATAATCAGCTCATTTAGTTATTGATTAATTGTTAACCAGAGACTCGATAAAGGAAAATTTGCTGAAACAACAAATCCAGAGCAGAAATTAACCCAGAACTGCTAAAAAAACCTATATACGTTTTGCATTTAAGATAAAAAAAGACATTCTTTGTCTGTAAACATGCTTTACTCATTTAATCACTTTTAGCTGCCCAATTATTAATCTGTTAATCTAAAAATAATCAGATCCCATGTTGGCGTTCACTGAAGGAACGCTGCTGTGGCGTTTTAGGCAATAAGATGTTTTTCACATTTATAGAATTTCTTAAAATTAGTTCACTTAAATCCTTTAATTTTTTTTTATGTTAAAGTAAAAAATACTGCAGTTGAACAAAAATCTGCTGAATTTGCTGGTTTTTTTAATATGATGAATTCATTAATCGTCAGAATAATCAATTAATTGATTAGTGAAATAGTCGTTAGCTGGAATCCCCCAGAAGGAGTAAAAAGGAAGCGATTAGATGGAAGAACGACTAACTGAGTCGCCATGTTTGGGTCTGGTGTGTGTCTGTGTGTGTTCTCCGGTCCGGTCCGGTCCAAACCGAGGACTCAGGCGCTGCAGAGTTCACTAGGTTTTCTGCAGAAGGAGGAGGAGGAGGAGGAGGAAGGGGCCGGTCCAGGCTGCGCTCCATGTCACAAGTTACAGATCCTGCTGGTATTTTTCCACTTGAGATTGTTTTGCTTGCCTTGTGAAGTGGGTGTGGGACGTCCATGTCTGGGCGGACTGGCTGCGCCTCTGATTTTCCTCCGATTAGCTCAGGCAGCAGCAAGTTTAACATGTTCACTTCTGTCCGGATCCAAGTAGCTGCAGCTTTTTAATGTGTTCAGCAGCAGGTGACACGAGTCGGTGGATCTGGACGGATTTTACAACCTGAGAAACAGAAATCATTCAGATTAGAGAAGCAACGATCTGGTTATAAATGCATACAAACACATTTTTGTTTTAATTCAATCTAAGTTGTATTTCAGCAACTGTTTGCTTCTAAGTGTAGCAAGAGAGTCACTGAGTTGGCAGCAGTGGGTAGAATATTGACAACTGCATGACCAGATGGCCGGTCAATCAGTAAAACCTCTAACTGCAGAGGACAGCGGCTGATTTTTAGATATTCGCTGATAAGATCGGCTTCACTTTTAAGTATCAGCTGATCACAGATCTCCCAAAATTAAGGAAATCGGCTGGTCGGTCGATAAATCGGCTGGTCGGTCGATAAATCGGTACACAAATGCTTGCATTGTTTCATCGACTTCACCACAATCTCTCAAATCAAGCATGCGTATGGCGACAGTGGAGAGTAAAAGCTCCTGTTTAACGGGAAGAAACCTGCAGCAGAACCAGAACTGGGCTCGGTACCATCGACAGTCTGCTTCATGCTCCTCCTGTTCGTCCTGCAGGAGCAGCTCGGAGCAGAGGAAGCTCCGCTCTCGCGATGCGGCCCGCTGCCGGCGCAGCCAGGAGACCGAGGTGTTCTACGAACTGGCCCGGACCCTGCCGCTGCCGCGCCGAGTCTGCACCCACCTGGACAAGGCCGGCATCATGAGGGTGACGCTCAGCTTCCTGCGGATGCAGCAGCTCCTGCGACCCGGTGAGACGGAAATCCTCTGCTTTCGCTGCAGCAGAGTCTCTGGATATAGATGTAGATAAAAAACTAAAACTTACATTTTTTTAATTATGCCGGTAATAATTTTACCCAGATTAAAAATGAAACGCCTCCATCTGCATCTTTGGCTAAAACTTGTATCGTTCTTGAGTTGTGGATGGGGGCCACACAAACTCAATCCAAGAGCCTCAAATGGCCCCAGAGCCACACTTTGGACACCCCTGGCTTAGCTAACATCAGTGTTTATCTTTCCAACATTTAATTCCACAAAAGTCACATAATTTAGATTTAATTCTCTGTGTTTGGATCCACTAAAAATAGATAAAACTCTTAATACTCAGGGTGTCTGCACGTCCTTAAAACGTCTTAAATTCAGTTTTTAAAAGTAAATTAGCCTTAAATATGCAAATTATTGGTCTAAAATTTTGTCGTTCAGTTGTATATGTAGTCTGTTTTCATGCTGGACTTTTTGTCAGACAAAAGTTTGAGTTGCATTCAGACATTTTCATTAGGTTTTGTGACTCAAGGCTAACGCTAACTAGCTGCTAATGTGCTCTTTCTAGCTAGCTAGCTTTTTTTCTGTGTCCATCATGGATAACTGCGAATATGTCACAACATTCATTCAGGATCCCCTATAATTTACAGTTTCTTCTGTTAAATGTGGTAATTTAAGACAGAAGTCATTTAATTTAGTAATTAAAAAAAATAATACTTTAGGACTATTTTTACTACACTTAAAACACCAAACTTTCCACTTAACTTTACATTTTAGTTTGTCCAATAATTTTATGTTTTAAATATAATATGAATGATAATTTGATCAGTTACTTTATACCAAATACTTTTTCATTTGAGTAATTTCTTGGATGAATATTTTGATATGAGCCACTTTACTGAGTGTAATCTATCCAGCTGTGGTCGGCATTAAAAGCTTTACTTTGTTTTTACCCAACAGAAGAGAGTGTGAAGAAGGAGGAAGAGGAGGAGGATGAAGATCCGATGGACGCCTTCTTTCCCCAGGCGTTGGCGGGCTTCGTCATGGTGATGACCGAGGAGGGGGACATGGTGTTCCTGACGGAGAACGTCAACAAGCACATCGGCATCACGCAGGTCCTGCCCTGTTCCTCCTCCGGTTCCGATCCCGGCCGGGTGCCTCCTCCGGTTCCGATCCCGGCCCGGTCCCTCCTCCGTCTGACCGGCTTGTTTTCTGTCCCACAGCTGGAGCTGATCGGTCAGAGCGTCTACGACTTCATTCATCCCTGCGACCAGGAGGAGCTGCGAGACCTGCTGACTCCGCGTCCAGGTCAGAACCGCAGAACGAATAAATATGAATAGTTTATGTCACAACTAAGATGATTCATGAATAAAAAGGCGTAGAAAGACGTATAAACTTGTATCTGCCGTAAGAAGAAATGTTTCAAATACACAAAAAAAGCAGAACAGAACAGGAGCTCATCCAGCGGCAGGTTTTCATTTTTATGTTTTGAGGGACTTTTGCTTCTGCGCCTCCAGGTCTGAGTAAGAAGCTGATGGCGGAGCAACCGAGCGAGAGGAACTTCTTCCTGCGGATGAAGAGCACCCTGACCAGCAGGGGGCGCACCGTCAACATCAAATCTGCCACCTGGAAGGTAGAGAGGGAAATTATTTACTGTTTACTTCTAAAGTCATTAATTTAACACTTGGTTACAAATATTCACAACCTGAATTCTATTCTTTTTGCATATTCCATCTTATGACATTTAATCAAATTAAACCGCCTCGTTTTTAAACTTTTGTTTTGCTCTTTTAAACTCATGAACTCCAGCAGTTTCTGACTTTGTTGAAAATATAATCCTTTTTTCTGCCTAAATCAAGTTTTTCTCACTATTCCACCATAAAAAAGTTATTTTTGTTTTTTCACACTCCTTCGTTCAAATAGATGATAAAATAATTAAAATAAATATTTCCTGTGCGACGAATTAATAAAATTTACATCTTTTAAAAGTTAAAGTGCAGGGAGGAGTAATAATGATTTAAAATAAAAAAAATAAAAAATCTGTGTAGCAGGATCCCTGTTACCATGACAACGGAAACAGAATCAGGATTTCGTAACTCGGGCGTATTGTTACCGTTACTTGAAAGGAGAAAGTAATCGGATCGCAGTGAGGCCGTCGCTCTGAGGTCGGGATGCGTCCCAGCGGACGGTGAAGCCGCTGCGTGGCGTTGAGCTTAAATTTGTCCCTCATGTGAGTCCAGGATGAAAGCGATACGAGGCGCAGAGTGTTTCCGTGGAGACGAGCCAAGGTCGCGTCAACGCCTCCGCCAGCGATCCCGGGAACTCGGAGCGCGTCCGGCCCGGCTCGGCTCTGCAGAGCACCGGACCTGTCACCTACAGTGCAGACGCGCTCCGGCAGATGGTACCGCTCTGACCCAACAGGAGAACTTTGACATTTAGTTTGATATGAAAACAAAATGTCATTAAATGTTGTTTTTTTTTTTGCCTAAATTAGGAAACTTTTTACATGCAAAACCCCAGAAAACCTTTTGCTTTAATTATCGGGACGGAAACAGTTATTAATATTTGATCACTGGATCTGTAGTGAAGATTTAATTTGTGAAAATCAGGATTTTACTTCTTTTTTTTAACCCAATTTCTCCTCTGGTTTCTGTGGTGACGTCAGGGCGGCCATCTTGTTTGACAGCTTCTGTTTATTTTTGAGTTCAGGTCAACTTTATAATAATGAGGCCAGGCTAGTTCTGTATCTACTTTTTTTTTTATTGATGATGTCGAAATGGTGCAAGAATAAAGTATTAACATTAGCAGCATATACTGACATAAAAAAATAACAAAAGAAAATATCCAAACTTTGTTCCCATTTTAAAAAAACTTATTTTTAAGACTTTATGTGTCTTTATTCTAATATGATTCTCATGATCAAACGCTTCTCGTAGCCTGGCTCTAGGTCTCCATCGTTAAGCTCACATAAAGGAGGATTAAAACAAACAAAATCCACTTTTCTGTCATTTGTAATTTATTTTTTATTAAAGAAAACAAGACAAAAATTGGATCTCTTGTGGAAAAAATGGTAGATTTTATATATTTTCATCCCTCCTTTCAGCTTTCCTCTCTCCTCTCCCTCAGGTTCTCCACTGCACGGGCCACATCCGCCCGTTTGGCTCAGCGTCGCCCCCTGCTGCCAGAGTGATGACGCTGCTGTGCGAGCCGATCAGCCACCCGTCCAGCGTGGAGTTCCCTCTGGACAGCTGCACCTTCCTGACGCGCCACACCATGGACCTGCGCTTCACCCACTGCGAGGGCAGGTGGGTCGCCCGCCCGCCCCGTCCTCCGCCCACAGGCTCACCGCACTCGGGTTTTACTCTGCGGGTTTCTGTCGTCAGGGTAACGGAGCTGGTGGGGTACAAACCGGAGGACCTGATTGGACGCTCGGCCTACGAGTTTTATCACGCGCTCGACTCGGATCGCATCAAGAAGAGCCTGCTGACACGTGAGTTTAGTAATTATTATTAAATAATTAATTTTTTTACTATCGTATAGAAATGCAAATATTAACACAAAATATATAAACAGAAAAAACATAAAATAACATAAAATCAAATCCTGAAAGGATGGAAAGAAGTTCAAACATATTTAATCCTTCAAGTCAAACATTATTAATATACATTAATTATATTAAGTTTATTTCTACTTCCAGGAAAAAGCTTAGCTTGTAAAACCATTAATAGATATAAATACACAAACCTGGATGTTGTGAATACAGTTATGAAAAATGACTTGGAATATTTTTAAAAATACATGAAAAAATGTTGAGTTTTAAATAAAATGTAAAAGTATTAAAATTCAGTATTAATAAATGTACTAAATTAAAAGATTAAATATTTAATAATTTCATTTATGTGATGTTTTTATTTGTTTGTTTTTGGTGATTGTTTTCATTTTGGATGTTTAAAATGTTCTTTACAAATTTAAAGTTTGCTGATGTTAGAAATGTATTATTATGTCCTTATCAATAAATCACTATTAATGGCCTCAAAACAACATTATTATTGTTTATTGCAACAGATTCTGTCACAATAAACAATAATATTGTTGTTTTGAGGCCATTAATAGTGATGAAGCAAGAAAACATTTTCAAAGATCAATAAACTTTAAATTATAAAGAACATTTAACTCTGGACCTGGAGGACATTTTAAATATCTGACAAAAACAAAAACTACAAATGAAATGAATATAAAGTATCTAAACAAAATGATCCTTCATAAAACACCAGACTGAAAACTTTAATCATCCAGTTTTTGGTAGAAAACGGGAGAAAAGATAAATTATGAAAATGTAAATTATTGCGATCATTTTGTGCCGTTTATTGATTTATTGCTGAATATTACGCCCGGCAGCGTTTGAATAAGTGTAAGTGAATCAAAGTTCCTCTTCCTGTCGCTGCAGTTCTGTCCAAAGGTCAGGTCAACACGTCGCCCTACCGCTTCCTGGCCAACAGCGGCGGCTTCGTGTGGGCCGAGACTCAGGCCACCGTCCTCTACAACAACAAGACGTCGCAGCCCGAAGCCGTCGTCTGCCTCAACTTCATCCTCAGGTGCTCCGACTGGCGGAGAGCGAACCTTTCCTTCCAGAGGAGGAGGAGGAGGAGCGATGAAGCTCTAACCCTCCTCCTGGTTGTGTCCTCCTGCAGCGCGGTGGAGCAGCCGGACGTGGTGTTGTCCGTCGAGCAGACCCGCTGCAGCCTCCTGCCTAAAACCAAGCCGTCCTCCCCGGAGCGCGCCGCCGAGGACAGCGGCATCTCCGACACCTGCGACTCGGACGGCGAGGAAGCCGGCGGCTCGGCGAAGCTCCTCCTGGGGCTGACGGAGAAACCGGAGGAGCTGCTGCAGCTGGAGGACGGCGGGGAGCCGCCGCTGACGGCAGGTGAGCCGACCGTTCTGACCCGATGGCCAGTCTGACCGGTTTCAGCTAACGATTAATCGAACGATTAATCGGTTATTCTCATCATTTATCGTGTAAAAAATGGCAGATCCTGCAAACTTTCCAAGCAATTATTCAGATCTCTAGCTAATGATTTTAGTTCTGGATTATTATGATGGTTAATTATTATGATGGTTAATTGACCAAAAAAAGGCACATTCTGTAGATTTTTCATTTGACCACTTAAGATTATTTTATATAATATTAAAAATATGTAAAAATGCAAATGAACAAATAATTCAATTAATTTTTTCAATTAGAAAATAAATATTTTATTGCCTGAAATGCAGTAACATTATTCCTTTAGTGAATGTTTGATCATCTGTAGCAAAGATCCACCTGCAGTTAAAACAACATAAAAACTGAAATGTTTTTATTTCTTGTACAGTTTTGGTTTAATTTCTGCTTTGTGTTGTTTTCCCACCAAATGGGTCACATTACAGTTAGCGATTAATCGATTAGTAAACTATTTGACGATTATTTAAAAATCTGATTAATCGCGATTAATTCGATTAATCGTTCCAGCCCTATTTTTCCCCGTCAGGTGGGGTGGAGCTGTCGTTCGCCAGTCCTCCCAGTCCAGACACGGTTCCGGACCATCCTAAGGATCTGTGCAGCCCTCGGCTGCGGCAGCTGCTGTCGCCCATCTTCGACGGTCTGAATCCGTCCTCGTCGCCGGCCGCCTCCTCTGAGCCGGACCTGGTAACCGAGCCTCCTCTTTTAACCAGCGAATGTTCTGGTTCTGGTCTGACTGCTGGTCTCCGTCCGGCCCAGAGCCCCTGTGAGGACGAGGCGATGGACACCAGCGAGGTGGAGCGTTTCTTCACCATCTGCCCGGAGGAAACGCAGCTCAAGGAACAAGCTGCCGAGGTGGGAAACTACGGAGCCACAATGGAGACAATAATGCTAGAAATGTTATTTAAAAAACTTGGAAATACCTGACCTCCGCACAACTACAAAACAAACAAACTGATATTTTAAGATTAATTTCAGAAAATATCCTTAAAAAAAAAACTTGGAAAATTCTTGCGTTTCAAAAGTTGATAATTTTCCACTTTTGAAGTTCAGAAATTTCTAGAAAAAAATTGGGAAATTTCTGAATTTGTAAAGTCGAAAGAACCTCAAAAATTTTGAAATTAATCTTAGAAATGTTTTAAAAAGTTTTCAAAAATTCTGAGAATCTAAGTTTTCTCTTTTGAAACTGAGAAATTTCTAGAAAAAAAAGTTTCTGAGCTCCAAAAGTCAAGAAAAAAACTCAGATCTTTAGATAAATCTCATAAATATTCTACAAAAAAAACAAGATTTCTGAGTTTCAAAATTCAATTATTTTGACTTTTTTAACTTGGTTTATTCTAGAAAATTCCTTAGTTTTTTGGCAGAAATTTACTCCTTTTTTTCTACGTACACTGGCCGTGATGTGCCGTTATCATAACGGCTCAGATTTGAATCCCAGCTGTCGTCCATCTTGTTTCAGGACGTGGAGGGGAAGGAGCTGGAGATGTACGCGCCGTACATCTCCATGGACGACGACTTCCAGCTCACCTTCCTCAGCAATCTGCCGCAGGAAGCCGGCAAACCCGCCTCGCTGCTGCTCCAGGGCGCCGATGGGATTCCTGCCGTCACCGTCAGCAGGAAGAGGTGAGTCGCATCACTTCCTGTCGGGATCATCCTGGGTCTGGTCCTGAGAGGAGTTTATTCCCACATTATTCAAGTTGAACCAAATTGGTGTCAAACGTTTGTGCTGCAACAATTTGTGCTGCTGTCACTTTAAAGATGTTAGTAATAGTTTCCTGAGGTCATGAAAGGTCAACTTGCCCAATTTGGTGTCAATCAACTGTTTTTAAGTGACATAATTTGAGATTTTCTGTTGCAATAAAATAAAGTTTTTGACACGTTTTAGAGACAATAGTTTGTCCTGAAGGGGGCGCCAGAGGAAACATTTTGCTCCTAAAGCTTCCAGTGAAGCAGGAAACCAGAATCTGAACATGATCAATGAGGATGACGGACACTTTTCATGTTATCTTCCTTTTTTAAATTATGTTTCAAATGACAGAGCATTTAACTATTGTTTGAATTTATCCAACAGCAGAAACGACATATTTGCAACTACATTGTTTGATTAAAAAAGAATCATTTTTCTTCTAATATTTAAATTGAATAATTTGGTCTTAATAAATAAAATAAAAAATAAACTGAGGTTTTAGCTTTTGAACATGTTTATTAACCTCCTGAACATTTATTTTTGATTTTTTGCTGCCTGGTTTCACCGGTTCGTCTGTTTCTCGCTCAGGACCCACGACTTGGACAAAGAGCCGCCGCCTCTGCTGCTGATCCAGGACAAGAGGCACAAACCGGACCCGACCTCCATAGAGGAGGAGCTGCTGCTCAGCCACAGGCTGCTGGTGAGGCCTGCAGGATGCTAGCTGGCGTTAGCATTTCACTCTGAACTTTCGCTTTCAATCGGATCCACTTCAGGTTCAAACTGAAAACTTTCAGATTCCTTTCTAGTTGTTTTTAAATGAAATGTTTTGATATTTTAGTTGGTAGAAAGTTCTAGGTGCCTTTTAAAGCTATTGCTAATGCTAACATGGTAGCTAACGAAGGTGCTTTAATCTGAGCCTCATAGGTGCTTTAATTTAATCCTTGAAAACCTCTCTGATATTTTTCTTTGTTTTTTTTCAGGGTTCGCTGGAAGACGGCGACCAGTCGGATCTGGTTCTGGACTCCGGACGCAGTCAGCTGCTCACAGACAGAGACCCGGTTCTGTCAGAACTGTGCGACACCGCAGGTAAAAACGAGCGCACCCACAGGAACCCCACACGGTACAGGCGCAGACTCTGATTTATTACCAACATGAAACTGTTGGAAAGGGGAGAACAGATGATCAGTTCTTTGTTGTTTGAGTTCTTTTCTATTAGTTCTTTACTATAGTAGTTCTTTTTCTAGCTCAACCAATTCATCTCATTAGTAGTTCTTCTAGTTGTAGTTCTTACTTCGTCTTGTTCAAGCTTTCCTCTCCATAGTAGAAAAAGAACTACTTCTACTTTAGTAGTTTTACTGATTCATTTCCTCAATAGTTCTTTTTTCTCCTAGTAGATTTTCACGATGTCAACAGAAAAAGTTTTTTCTTCTCTTCAGGTAATAAAAATGTTCATTTGAAAACAAACTGAATCTGAAACGGGCTCAATATTATAGGCACAGTTAAAATTTTAAATAAAACTTTCAGCAGCAAAGCATTCTGGGACTTGTAGTCTTGGTGGTGCCTGTGCCGTCTACCAGGTGGCCAAATTCGGCCCACGAACCCCAGTTTGAAGATCATGTTTGTTTGAAAGTTCATAGATTCTCTAATCAGTTTAAATTACGACGGAGGATTTTAATCCCTTTTCTTCTGCAATAAAACATTTTAAAGTTTTTTTCCCTGATGTTTAAAGCAGAATCGTCTCCGTCTCTCTGCAGCTCTGATGAGGGACATCTTCGTCCCTCGGCCGGCTGATCTGTCGCCGCCGCTCTCGCCCATGACCTGAGGCAGCTCCGGGGTCGGCGCGACCTCCGCCGCCGCCACCGTCGGGGCGAGCGACGGAGAGAGGTTGGCGCCGAGTCCGCCGCCTGCAGCAGCAACACAGCAACTTAAGCGCACACATCTAAACAAAACCACAAACCTTTACGCACAAGATGGTCGCCTCGCACGCGCCTCGCCGCCCGCTGAGGGCCGAGCGGCACAACCGACCGGGACGCTTTCCTCCGCTGTGAACCGAGACGGCGCCCGTTTCCTAGGAAACGGCAGGCGGTGCCGGCTTTCTCCATCTGGAGCGTTCGGAAAAACAGATTTCTTAGTGCAGCTAAAAATCAGACGTATCACGTTTTTAATCGTTTGTTTTAAAGATGAACAGCTTGCAAAAAAAAAAAAAAAAAAGGTTTCGCTTGTGAAGCACTTCGACAATAATCTGCCGTTTTTATTTTCATAATTACACCAAAAATCTTTTAAAAACAGCAACAAAAAAAAAAAGCGAATATCAGTGGCAATTTTTACAACTTTTTCTACTTTTTGTTTTTAACGATGCATTAACTGTAGTTTGAGTTTATTTCCCGTGTTAAATACGAGCCGCCTGCGGAACCACTCTGGTGGCGCTCGTTCTGATCCTCCCGGCGTCCCAGGCGGGCGGTGCTCATCCGACACTCCCTGTAAGCCAATGCGAAGCGATCAATCAAAAAGGTTTTAGTAATCGACTCCCAGACTGACTGACCCACCCGGCTGGAAAACTGGAGCAGATTCTCCAGTTTGTAAATGAAATCATGTATTTTACTAACCGCTTTACTGAAGCCATTACTAGCTGAATAAAAGTAGAGTTAGCACGTATCTATGCTTGTGATTAAACACTAGTGTTTTACTTTTATTTTCTTCCTTTAAGTTTGAATCTTGTAACAAATTATACCTCAAATCGCTGAACTGAAAACAGTTTTGATGAATTAAATCGATGTGAAACATTCAACGTGTCGCTTTCAGGAGAAAAAACAAACTTTGAATAAAAACTGCCAGCAGGTTGTTTCTCACACAGAGCTCTGTGCCTTCTCGCCACGCAGTAAAACCTTCAGCCAGACTGTTACCTTCACACTGATTCTGCTCTAAAGCTGCTCCTCTGCAGAGCAGCCAACACACAAATAAATAAATACTGTTTTCTGGAACCTTTTACTGTTTATTCTGTACGTACTCGAAGTAAATAAAACAGTTTAAAACTAAAACTGCTGTGAGTTTGATTTATCAGAGATGTTTGGTCAGGAAGAGCAGCAACACGCCTGGTTTTAACGTCAATAATTCATTAAAATTGATGAAAAAGTTCCAGTTTTTCTGCCAGAATATTTCACTTGGGAAAAATGTCAAATAATCTACCAGTGAAACTGGAACCTTTTAAATTCAATATTAAGGAATTATTGTCTTGAAACGAGCTCATGTCTTTCTGAAAAGTTACTCATAAGTTTTGTCTCCTTTCAAGCGTACGAAAGATTTGCATTAGAAACTGGACTAAAAATACTAAATAATTTTGTAGGTAGAACACAGTAAATGTCAGTTAAAACACAAAATTAAGGTTAATTTCAAAAATTTTCTAGAAAAAAAGGAATTTGAGTTTGAAAAGTGAAAATATTTCAAAAATTTATAGAATTTTAAAAATATTTGGTTGAAAATTTGCTTATACTCAAATGAGAATTTTTTTATTTATTTGAGTTTTAAGTGAAAAATTTGAAAGGATTTTTTTGAGGTACATCTTCAGAAATATTCTACTACAAAAAAATAAAATAAAATGGAGAATCTCAAATTATCCATTATTTCTGAATATAAAAAGTCAAATACTTTAGAAACTCGGAAATTTCCAAGTTTCTTCAAGAAATTTTCTCAGAATAATCTTGTATTTTTTGATGGAAATTTCCTCCTTTTTTCCGACCCGGAGTCTCTAGTGACGTTTGATCTGCGGCTGTTGATCCCGGTTACAGTGAAGCTGAACCTGTCGTCTCTCTGGTCCGACTTCCTCCAGACCAGCTGGTCAGAAATGAACCAGAATCGCATCTCGGCGTTTCTCTGCGGGGTTTTCTGCTGCTGCTGGTCACACGGCGTCACATGAGCTGCACCGCAATAAATCAGCAGCTTAATGATTTAAATTCTTACCCGTTTCTGGAGTTCTTGTTTCGTTGTGATGGATTCATGGAAACTGCAGAACTTCTGACGTTAAATGGGAGAAAAGATTAAAATACTTAATTTTCAGTCATATTTGTTTAGAGATACAGAAGTTTAAATACACACTTTCATTGTCTGAAGTTAAATCAAACCTCATGTTTTATGTCAGAATTACTAAAACCAGAAAATGTAGCAAAATTTTGTTAACTTTCTTCTAATTCAGAAGTTTACAGAGATAATTAATCGCCTTTAAACTCAATGACTTGAGCCAAAACTTGAAATTTGTACCCATAATCCTCCTGATATATCATTTATGATGAAATGATTGATAACTTGATCAGTTAATCAGTACTTGAATTGACTTTCTACAAAATACTTTGTTAATTTCTTGGATACTTTTTACTTTTACATAGATAAAAATATGTTGAAGTGAGGCACTGTTTACACACTTCACATTAAAATATGTTGAAGTGTGTAAACTTCTGATCCTGAAGATTCTAATAAATTAATCTGACAGATTCTCTCACCATTACAACAGTTTATTATGGTCACTGTATTTGCTATAAATCTCAGAAATTTCCAAGTTCCTTCTCAAATCTGAGATAAATCTCAAAATTTCAAAAGCCAAAGATTTCCCACTTTTGAAACAGGAATGTCTCAAGTTTTTCCTGGAAATTTTCTGGGACTGATCTCAATTTCTGATTTTTTTTCTTCTTGCAAATTGTCAACTTTACTCGAAGTTTCAAAAGTAAAAAAAAAAAAAAAAATCAACTTTTGAAGCTCAGAAATTTCCACATTTAAATAATTCTGAAAATGTTAGAGTCCTCTTTTAGCAAATATTTGACTTTTCAAACTTGAATTGTTCAGAAAAAAACTGGACATTTCTGTGACTTTTCAAAAGTTTTCAAAAGTTTTTTCTAGAAAATTTCAGAGATCTGAATTTATTTATTTTTTCTAGCAAATTTTCAACTTTGGACCGAGTTTAAAAAGTCTAAAAAAAAAAAAACTCAAACATTTTCTAGAAAATCTTGGAGATTTCTGTCAAAAATGTCAGTTTTTTCTTGCAAATGTTCAACTTTTGAAACAGAAATGTTCAAGTTTTGGCCCTAATACGCCGCCGTAGATTATTGAGTCTTAAATTTGGTGAATCTAACTGACCTGAAACAAGATAAGTTTGGTTCTGGTTTAACTTCAGCGCGAAGGCCCAAACGGACCATGATGACGTCAGAGCTGCCCCTGGCGGTTCTGGTCATTTGCCCTTTTGCTGCTCCTGCCTCTGATTCACCTCCTGCTCGCTCAACCAGAAACATTTTGTGACTAAAGGAGGGACATTTCGCCTTTTCAGCTCCGTTTCTTCATCCATTTCTCTCCTCTTCCAGGACGTGACGTCGTCGCGTGGTGACGCGCCCGCAGTCGTTGCAAAACGTTGGTGTCATTTTTAAACTCCTCTCTTACATAAAAACAGTAATTGCCCCACGGTCCCACGTGGGAGAAGGAAGCGTTGGTCAGGATCATTCATCGAACCGAGCTGACCGCTTACAGTAACCCGAACCGGACCGCCGCCTCCAGTCCTGAGTCATCGGTCCACTTCCGCTTTTTGTGGTCGGAACTCCGAAGATTCGAACCAAAGCAGGAAGTGGGAATCTAAACTCTGGCTCCTACAGTCACATGTCAAGTTAGCGTTAGCTGTCCAGTCTCTTGTTATTCAGTTTTTATCACTGTGGGACAATAATGGACATTTCTGTTCTGTTCTACCAAAAACTTAATTTCCTGAAATCTTCAGGATCATTAAGATGTTTTTGGTAAATCTGAGGCTGGTTCTCCTTATTGCTGAATCAGGACCTCTGACTCATTTCCATCTGTAGATTTGGGCCAAGAGTTGGAAAGTAAATAGTTACATTTACTTAATTATTTTTTTTTGGGGGGGGGAGTACTTTTAGAAGTAGTTTTATGTTTGGTTAATATTATGAGGAATTGCTGCTGTTACTTCAGTAAAATGTACAGGCTGAGAGAAACTTCACCGAATGAAGAACAAACATGTTTCAACCAAAAACAAATGGACAGTTTATGTTGAAGTGAGACCTCTTGTTTATGCACCAGCTTTGTTATTCTGTTATTTACTATCTGGTGAGTCTGTCGGCCATTTGGAGGTCAGGTGAACATTTATGGAAACTATACATACAATCACTGGAAGTACTTTATACTTATGGTAAGATTTGATCATAATTAGCTTAAAAGTCCATTTCCGGGTGTGTAACATTTTCATCAAAGCCATTTATACTTTTGGTCTGTTATTGATCATCGATCATCAGATATTCTATCCATTCAGCTTTCAAGTGTTTTAGTAAATTTAAGCAACATTCTTTAGAAATATGGGCTGTGCACTCTTATGGTAGCAGCTTTTAGCAATGAGATGCGATTTCAGGCTCTAATAGCTTTGCTGACATGCTAACTCCTTTTAGCAAAACTTTTCCAGCGTCCAATCAGGTGGGTTCGTCTTTAGCGGATCCCATTTGTACGTCACATTTACGGGACTACCAGAAATGCGCGAAAACACAGGTTCCGGTCGGTGTTACAATTTTTAACGCATTACAATATATTAATCCAAATTGACTGTTAAAGTCCCGGCCCATATAAGTACGCATAACTTATTGGCATTTTAATGATTACAGCTTGTTCTGATCAGTTACTCGTCCTGTTCATCAATATTTTTTACTCGGACTTAATTTCCTGTTACTTTTTCAGTTTTACTTCAGTAAAAATATATTGAAGTAATGTTACTTTGGAGAACATTTTCAGCTCCACCTCTGATTGGGACATCATGTGTGCGAAAAATAGAGACTGATTACACTTCTGTCATAATTTAACATTTTACAACCCGGTGCTTTTGGGACGTTTTTCGTCTTAAAAAAATAATTTTTAAATGTATCTTTAGATTTACTCAGATTATCTTTAAATATTAAGATTAGATCGATCTAAACCATTTATAAATAAAGTAAAATAAAATAAAAAGTCCACTAAATGCTGTCCTGCTGAAACAATTGCTTTGGTAACTTGAAATTTCACCATCTTAACAAAAATAAAGCGGAAACCCACATTTTTTACGCTTCTGGACACGTGAAACCCAGATTTTCTCCTTCCAAGTGAAAAAAGTCCGGATTTGACTAACCGGTTAGCTCGACTCCCCCATTAAACATCGATTCTCTGAACTACGGTTCCCTCTGACTGTTGGATGTGGTCGGATTCTGAAACGGTCACATTTCCTGCAATAAATCTTTTTTTAAAAGTCTTGAAAGTGAACCGAAATGGCGCAAATGCTATAAGAAACCAGCGACACGACGCAAACCTTCAGCAGGAGAAAAATCCTTTCCACTGGCAAAATACTCCCAATAAACTCATTGTTATATTTGAGCTTTTTAAATTTAAACTTATTCACCTTTTCTGGTGGTTAAAGAGAAACGAGCCTCGCTGCGTCATCCGTCCGTCAACTTTCACAGCTGAAACTAATTACGTCACAAATCAGACCAACATAAACGCCTCAAACATTTATTTATTATTATATTATTATTATTCTGTGCAATAATACAATGTACAAATAATCATCTGCAAGTATTACAATCCTTTTAACAGCTACACAAAATCAAACATTAAATACATTCAAGGTCTGTGAAGGCATCATAAAAACAGGAAAGTGTCCGAAGCTTTCAGGTCATTTAAAGATTTTCTTTTTTTTTTCCCAGGTTAAGAAATAAAAAGCAAAACAAAAAAGTCCGTTAGTCTGTTTGATTTAAAGAAAATCAGTCTTAGGTAGTAGATTTAACTGTTATATTAAAAATATAGATATTTACATTCCGCTCTCCACTGATTACTACAGAAACACATTTGATTGTTCTCATCTCTCCAAATATATTTATTTTATGTACAAATAATAAAACGCTTAAATTACTTTAATAAATCTGTGCGTCGCGCTGGTTTAACATCTGCGCCACTGTCTGATCGCACCTGAAGACGTGCAAAAGTCTCAGACAGGAATGGCGCAGAGTCGATCGCCATGGCAACGGGAAACGTTCCTGTAACACAGCCCCGTCACTGAGGGGAGGGAAAAACGACGTCTCCAGAACTGAAAACCTCAAAAAACATTGACATAAATTAATGTTTAACAGCTTAGAAACCGGCCAGGAGGAAAACAACATCCAGCCCAGGCCGTACATTCATAACACACACACTCAATACAATCAACATTTCATTTAGAAAAACGCTCCGGTCCTCAGCCAGCTCCGTCGACGCACTGGGCGCTGCTGTGGGGGCGCCAAACAGCGGGGATTCTTTTCCAAGCCGGCGTTTCTTGAACGTGTGTAAGTGCTATGATCAATAACAGAGGCATGTTATTGACTCGGTCCTGTGCGCCGACGGCTGGCCGATCGGATTTCGTCAGCTTCGTCTAAAAATCGTTTCCGTTCTGATGCCGTGCAGCTGCGGCCAATCAGGAAAAGTGCAGGCGGTGGAGGAATCAGCTGCTCCTCCTTCATCTTCGTCAGATGAAACGCTGAAGATCACCAGCTGTCACAATCGCGTCTCCACAGGAGCTCCTCGGCGATCAAGCGTCCTTATCGTCCGATAGATGGCGGATGTTCCCGTCGTTCAGCCGGTCTCTGGATCGGGACGACGGGACCTCTTCGTAGGGCGGAGGGGCGTTCTCCGGGCTCTGGACGGACAGCAGGGGCTGGTGGCTGCCGTCCGGCTGGCCGGCTGGAGGCGACGGGCAGAAGCCGGGTTCCTCCTGGGCCAGCAGGAGCTGGGTGGGTCCCGGGGCGGAGCAGGGAGCGATGCGCTGCCCCCAGCTGCCGTACACCGCCTCTTCGTAGGACGGGAGAGAGACGGAGAGGCCGTCCACCATCAGGTCCAGCTGGTCCGAGGAGCGACGGCTGCGGGA
The DNA here is from genome assembly GCF_904066995.2 of Poecilia reticulata. Classification (NCBI taxonomy): domain Eukaryota; kingdom Metazoa; phylum Chordata; class Actinopteri; order Cyprinodontiformes; family Poeciliidae; genus Poecilia; species Poecilia reticulata. The sequence continues at coordinate 32,232,250 of NC_088842.1, forward strand.
GACAGGAAGAGGAACCTCACATTATTTAAAGGTAATTAGGAAATGAGGTTCTAGTTCCACTTATCGTCAGTTTCCTACGATGACTTGGACCACGTGGAAGTGGCACAGATTAGTTTTTTTGGGTGAAATGATCGGAAGTGGGCGGTTCAGATTTGGTCATTTGGCCTGATGTGTGAACGCAGCCCAACTGATTTTATTTATACAGATTCAGTTACTGGACCACAAATCCAGATTCAGATCCAGTTATCATTCAATTCAACCCAGTTTGGATTTCAAAACGGTTTCTGTCTCTTCTCCTTACCCGTGCGATCGGCAGGGGTAGAGGCGGGACTTGACGATCAGGCAGGCGGTGGTGGTGAGCAGGAAGATGGACACGCCCACCGCGGTGGTGGCCATGCTGGGCATGTCGCCATCGGGCTTCATGCTGGGCCCGTCTGTGGAGGAGGGCAGAGACCAAAAACGTTAAAAAAATAAAATAAAACGACCACAGGTGGAAGAAACTCTGCAAAACACAAACTGAACGGCAGAAAAGTTCAGCTAGGAAAGAAAAAAGGATTAAATCAATTATTCCCTCTGGTTCTGATGTGTTTTTTTTTCTTTTTTTACATTTGGACAGTTATGTGTAACCATGGCAACAAGGTATTGCTTTTACAACCATTAGCAGCTGATTTCAGAAGCTCAAATAATATCCGAACTACGACCCCCAAACCCCCGAGGAGCTGAAAAGGACAAATCCTGGATGCAGAGAGAAACAAGTTCAAACCATCTGTTCCAGAAGAGGAGCAGCAAAAGCAAAGGAGGAGGATTAGCAGAGTTCGCTAACAAGCGATTGCGTCATCCAGGACACGTTACTGTGGAATATCGTCTCTGCTGCTAAAGGTCCACAACTTACCGAGAAGATTTGGGGTAAATAAAGTATTTCTGAGTTTAATTCTTCAGAACAAAACTTTAAAAATAAAAACTAGCAAAACATCCTAAACTAAAGGAGATTATATAAAAACACAGGTGTTGGGTTTTTAAAGGATTAATGTGCTTCCTGTTGAGAGACACTCCGGCTGTTTGTGGTGTTTTGCTGCCAGTAATGTCTGCTTTCAGAGGAAACCGGGAAACGGGGTTCCACAAGGCTGAGTGCTTGGATCCCTTTACCTCATAGTAAAACTGGAGCCCATTTGGTTCAAATAATCCACTAATTTCTCAGATTATTTCAACACAGAGCAGTCATGTGTCATTCAGGGACCTCCAGTCATTATCATCCACTGCAGAGACAGGAATCTGCAGCTTGTGTTTAATCGTTTATGCATTTCATTACATTTCTGTAAAATATTTAACTTCACCCATTTATCAGCTGCAAGATGTCATTTTTTTTCTCTGCAGGTTTCCATCGGTCTGACAGCTTGGAGGAAATCTATCTCGGTTAATTTATAGTGGCTTTGCCCGCTTCCTCTTTGTGCGCTCTGACTTCCTGTTGCTTTGCGTTCGACTGAATGGCGACAGAGGAAGTTGGAACAGTTTGAGGACGGCGAAGCTTCTAGTTCCTCTGCAGCGAGTCAGAAAGTCTCTGAGCGGATCTGCTAACTAGGTCAAAAGATAACGGCGATAAAGCTGCTGCGCGTTGCCAAAAGGAGCAAACCGGGGAGATTTTCAGGGCCAAATCCAGCAAAACTATTAAAATAGTTTTAATAAAATTCAAAATAAGTTATTCTCTTGATTTTCACAGACAAAGAAACTAAAGTTTTTTTTGTTTATTTTAGGAAGGAGAGAGAATGTGAGCAAGTAAAGGAAGTAAAGTTGTGCAACCCTAATTTTAAATGTTGTAAAAAAACAGCAAAGCCTCGTAAAAATGACTAACTGCTGTTCAGAGTATCTGGGTCAGAAGCGACCGTGAGTCAGTAGATCATAAACTGAGAAACGCCGCCGCATTCGGTCAGCGCTACGGGAAACGTTCACAGTTGCCCAGTAACCTCTGCACCAGAACTCGCACTGCAAAACAGAATCCTGCTAATTTTTCTGTAAAATATGCAACAAGTCGGAGCTGCATGGAGCTTCCTGTGTGTTTTATGTAAATGTTTGACTTGGTCAGCTGAAACGGTTCTTCCCCATTTTATTCAGAGCTGGAGTAAAAGCATCCATCAGCAAAACCCGTTTGCTTCCGCTTTTAAAGTTCACTTAGAAGAAGTCCTTTTATTCATTCATTGAAATGATCGCAAACAGGAATTAAGAAAACAATATGCAGAAGATTCTTTCATAACGTTTGAATTGGAGGTTTTCACTGGAAGCTGCAGAAGCTTTTCACACTTCCAACCTTTAAGACATCTACATGTTCAGCAAACTGCATGTCATCCTTCAAGAGAAGTTTCCAAAACACGAACAGACGGGAGATCAGCAAGAAACAGGTGGGGAACCACAGGGCTGAGTGATCGGACCTCTTATCTTGATGAACTGCAGGGGTTCTTTCAGCTGCCGTCTTCCAGGAATATTTCTTAATCACATTTTTAGCTGTTAGGAAATGTCATCATGAACTAGTAATGTTAATGAGAAGTCATGGCCACCATGCAAATCAGCATAAAAAGCCGTAATATGACGCTGTAATCTGAACATTTAATCCCTGCTAACCTGCATGTGCAGCTCAACTGGGAGCAAATGATTGTTTTTAATCAGCAGAAAAGACAGAATCCTGTTCCCGATATTTTAGTTTCAAACATGGTCAGATCTCATTTCCATGTAAAGTTCATTAGAAAAGCACCAGAAACGTAAAGTTATTTTAAACCCAGATTGCAGCTTAAATCTGAATCCACGGGTCAAACTGGTTGCATAAAGGCGTTCGCTTGTTGGACGAAATGATTTACGCAATGGAACTGTAACATTGAGATCTCCAAGGTGAGCTCTCCAACAGCAGGAAGTGGACTACAGTGCAGGGCATTCTGGGTAAATGCAAACATGCTAGCCTAGCGTTAGCACCTCGTGGTCTTGTGCTAAAGACAAAAGTGAAATCCTCCAGCCGCTAAAATCTGACACCACTCCATTTTTGTTTACATTTCTTCAGGGGTTTTTGTGTCGTTTCCTTCAGCGGTTCTTGGTGCAGCGCCCCCACAGGCGAGGAGGGGAACAGGTTTTTAAATTAGTTTGGTTTGTTTGACTCAGTGCAGCATGAAAGAGAATAACTGCAGCTAAAAATGTAACAATTTTGGTCCCAATTGAACCAAATCCACTGGACTACCAGCCTCAGATTCATCATGATCATCTTCTGTTTTTCTGAATAAATTGGTACCTTTCATGGGGATGCAGGGCGGGATGGGGGCCCACCTCCCCCGCTGACACCTGGAGCTGGGCTTCTTGTTGCCCGTGTGGTATCCGTTCTCACAGAAGATCCGGATGACGGTCTTGGGAGGAAACCCGCGGCATGGAGACGGGTCGCAGCGGAAACCTCCATGTTCTGGTACCAGAGGGTGAGAGCAGTTCAGCCGGCCTGCAGGGTCAGAAACAGGACGACAGACGGGTGAGCGGGTTTCTGGCCCATCTCCGACCTTAACAAATGCCTGACCTGCCGATTCCAATTTTGAACAATTTTCTTCATTTTTTATAACAATCAATTTCCATTTTTTAAAATCAAAACCGTTGAAAAGTTGTCAAACAAACAGGGCAAAGCAAATGAGGCAGATTTTTTAAACCTTTGCAGAGGGAGAAAAAGATTGATGGGATCGGTTAGCAATGGCCGATCACAGATATTCCAAAAATGTATTGATTTCTCTGTGCATAACCAACTATTACTTTCTGTATTTGGTCTAGAAATGTCAAAGTTTCAACCATCAGTCAAAAGGTGATGGACAAGAAGGTTTTTTTTCCGGCTTCAAGATGATGTTACATGCAAGTGAAAAGTTCCTTAAAGGGTTGGGACTTTCGGCCTTTACATCAACATGTACGTCGTCACCTCAGGGTGAGTCAGAAAAACATTTTAACTTTCAACATGTTTCCCCCCCCAAACGTTTCCAGAACGACAGTTTCCATCACGTCTTCAGGCTCCGGAGCCCCAAAAACAAACGGAATTATGACATAAACCAGGTTCAGAGGAAATAAACTTTTACAATAAGTTAAACCAGACGGCGGGTTTCAAACCTTCAAAAAGAAGACGGTAGAAAAAAAACACAAAGTTTCACATTCAGTCACGATCAGAAAGAGTCTTCAGAATGAGTCAGAATCAAGCCATAAAAAGGTCAAAGGTTGCACACCAGGTGTGAAGAAAGTACCTGCAGAGAGGAGCGGGGAGGAGGCCAGCAGGAGGAGTCCACAGACGAGACAGATGCGTCCGCTCGGCCATGAATACTGGACTGGCGCCGACATGAAACTTCCTGAAGAGATGGAGAAAAATCCCCGACATACTTAATATTTTCACACCGAGTTATTCAGAGAATCAACTCGCCTCTTAGGATATTTTTAAATCTAAAAATCTAAGACCAAAGAGGACATGTTGGTTTCTGGTGCCTCAACAGAGACTCTTGTTTCTGGGCAGCTGGAAAACTAGAGCAGCAACTTGAGAAAACATAAAACCAGAGCAGAGCATTTCACAAGAACTCTGAACAGACGAACAAACACACGCAGGTCAACATCTATGCCCATATTAGGACTTTTCATCCACTTTCGATGTTCCCCCAACTCTACAAAAGGGTTCTGCCGCATTAGAACGGGTTTAGGGCCCCATAAGGTCCATCGGTCTGCAGAAGTCAGGTGAATATCACAGAAACGCTCCTAAATAAACAACTACAAACACACAAGTTGGCATTTCTACCCCTATTAGGACTTTATATTGACCTCCATTCATTTTAGTCATTTAATTTATGCCTGACAACATAATCCTAACCACAACCAAAACTTGATTTATGTCATAACTCTGAATAAAAAAGCAGGTTTTATGCATTAATTCACAAAAATGCCTACAACTTCCTGCTATAAAATAGTTAAAAACCACCAAATATGCCTCAATATGCATTAATACACAGCAGAAACTGTATTAGCGTTAGCCGCTAAGCTAACGTCTACAGTCTTCATGAACATTAAATCTTTAAAGAACCTGAATTAATGAGTTACAACAAAGTTTAATTTCCCTTTGGGATCAACAAAGTATTTTTTTAATTTAAATTTAATTTGAATCTTTGCTCTTGGGGGTTCAGCCAATCAGTGCCAAGGAAAGCTAATACTCCAGGATTGACCGCTTTCAAACGCTAGCCAATAGTGCATCAACTAGCATTATGCCTAGTTATTCCGGCGTCTTTAGAATATTTTAGATGTGAAGTTAGAAAAACATCTACAGTTTTCCACCACGAGCAACCTGGGAGCCACGTTCCACACAAAAACCCACCAATAATGAACCATGGCCTACGGTGATCCAACAAACGACGCTTTTAGTGATTCAGGAACCCGGGGCTCGGAATGCTGGTTGCCATGGTGATTCCCTCCCTTCCGGAGGGGTGGGCGGGGCTAAAGCCCTGCTAGCATGCAAGTCTGAGCTTTAACGGTCACTGAGCTCAAACCACAAACCTCATCCTGACATGCTTCACCCATGAGAGGCAGGAGGTTCTGCTGGTCCCACATCTGAAGGTCTGTGATGTTTTTATGGTGTTTTTATGTGAGGCAGGTTAAAAACGGCATCGATTTCAAAGTAAAGCTAACCGTGTTTATACTCGCCTTGCTGCACGATTTAGCAGAAACGCACTAAGCAGAGCATTTCATGGTAAAAATATCACAATAATAACCTCTGGGAACATGAGTGTGCAAATACCACACACACAAAAAAAAAGCTAAAATGTTTATTCAGTCTTGTGCTTCTCCAAGTAGAACATATTTAAGAAGTTTCATTTTAAATGCACAATATGTATTTTTTGCACAATCTTGACTTAATTACTGCTCTGAAGCAGCAGTAATTAAGTAATTAATACTCCAATTAACAATTAATCGATTAATTGATGATTATTTCAATTAATTGTTTCAGCCCTAATTTTGACATTTGTAATTTCTCTACAAAAGAAACGAGAAAAAAATTATTCAAATCAGAAATCAAATCTGCAATGGGGGAAAAAAATGATTTCAAACGATTAAATCGTTTCAGGACTATTTTAAATGATTAACGTTTATTTTTCAACCCTACCGTTTCCAGATCAACATTTTCTTTTCTGTGTGTTTGTGCATTTGAGCGTTTACTGCTGACCTTTGCACCTGCTCAGGCCACTCACTGGATCCGTTCAAATGAAAAAACGAAACAGACAGATTTCACCCCTGAAATGTTTCTGCAGCACAGAGAAAATCAACCCTGATAAATTTCCCCTTTTATTTCAGTTAAATGGATGCAAAATGATTCCTGTGAACCACTCTGAGCTTCTGCAGTAAAACTCTGACATCTTCTCCACTTCGACATGAAACCAGCCTGGCTGCAACCTCTCAGCCGACTCAAAGTGAAACCCCTCACCTGAGAGCGTTTACGGTTTCAACAGAGCCCATATTGACCGACGCTCATCTGGAAAACATGCAGAGCTTCTGAGGTGACGCTTCCTGCCCCTCTCTCCTTCATTCCCAGACAAACACGGCCTGTGAAGCGCCAGACCTCTGCCAGCATCAAACCAAATGCCACAGTGTGTGAAAATGTGGGTGTGTGGGAGTGTTTTCGCCGCCTTCGGTGTGTGTGTGTTGGGAGCTTTCATGTCAACAGGGATGCCAGTCATCCCAAGAGCAGCGGCGGGGGAGGGCCCGGCGCCACCGCAGCACGAATACGCCGACACCTCCGTGTGATGCGACCGCGACCTGCGTGGGCGCCGCCGCGTCTTAGTCAGCGCTGATATTAGGCCTGCTGCTGTCAGAACCAGGCAGAATTAAAGCCACTGATCAAACATTCAAAACGAGAGAATTAGCATCAAATTTGTTTCAGCTGCAGGAAAACGGGAGGAGAAAATTATTTCCCTCGTCTCAAATTCAGAATAAGGAACAACATGATCTGCGTTGAGCCGTAAATGTCAGATTTCCTGCAGACATCAGCGACTCGCAGCCAGGAACGAGACGCTTGTCATGCAGGCTGTGCTGCATCAGCCTCTGCTGGGACGATTCACGTTTCCAGCTGCAACCTTAGTAATCAATTATTATATTGATCGATGATCATTTGGAGCAAAGGATGCATCCGCCGCTAAAAATAATGTTTACTAATCTGTTGATTAAAAAAAAAAAGATAATTGGATCGTAAAAGGTGCTTAAAACGAGTTTGAGTTTTAAATGCAAATTGTTTTTATGTTTTGTAAAGTTCGGCTTAATTCTGAGTTGTTCGTTTGCCAAAAACAAAAACAAATAAAAAGCCAGCGGTTTTATTTCTAAGCCTTAAAATCCCCTGAAGTTCTGGATGCTCCAGATCAGAAAACCAGGATCTGGTCCTGAACGTTTTACTGATTTCTCACACTTTGAGCCTCCTGCTGATTTTCCTCCTGCAGGGTTTTCGCTGCGGCTCAAACGTTTACAGCAGCAGGTTATGGAAACGCGCAGCTCACGTCATCAGGCTGGATCATCATTTGCAGCTTTGATGGCCCTTTTCTAGGAAAAAAAAAAAAACTTCCGGGACACAGGAAGTGATGCGCTTTGTTTCCAGCCACAACATTCGACTCGTTTGGCACAAACACAGGATGACGAGTCGCAGCGCGAGCGACGCTGCTGCAGACAAGAGGAGGAGTTGTGAGGGGAAAACCCTGAGCAGGAAGAAGCTGCAGGACGGACGGCAGAGCCAAGTGGCTCACATCCGACAAACTGCATGAAACTTCTGTAAATATGTGTTTTTATTACATATTTGTTAAAACTGTCATCATGTCGTGACAGTATTATACGGATAATCTATAAAAAGATCAATCTCCTACACCTCCATGACGGCCTGAAGAAATGCACCACAAACCACCAATCAGAGCCAGGAGGAGGGGCTTAGCGCTGTCAATCACCCTGATGTACTCCCTGGAAAATGTGCTAATGGTGGAGAAACAACTTGTATTTTAAGGAAAACAATTAATTTAAAAAACAACAGTGGCTATGCTAAGCATTGACGGCAGGAGGTTGAGCAGCACCATACCAGATTGTGATTGACAGCACTATAACCCGCCTCAAAGCTCTGATTGGTTGGTTCACAGATTACCTTGAAATTGATCAACTGAATTACTAATATGTTTTTTAATGACTTATCGTGATTTATAGCTTCTTCATGTGTGATTTTAACTTCATTTCTGATTAAATAGAAACACTGGAACTGCTTATTTGTTGTTTTTTTAGACGTCTGCAGAAAATAGATACAGATTTGCATGTATTTGTAATGAAAACGCCACAATCAGGCTGATCAGCAGCTGCAGCGGGAGGCTGGATGTTGACATCGGCTCACAGCGAGGCGTGATGGAGCCCCACGGCTCCACATTCAGCTCTCTGCGATGCAGGAAGCTTTGTCTTTGCGCTCATATGTGCAGTCAGCTGTGAGAGAAGCCATTCAGCACGCTTCTGCACAGAGACAATGCTGACAGTGCATAACGGGATGGGCTTTCACCACATCTCTGCTCTCTGACACAGATCGGATCTGAGCGATTACACCAAAATAACCTCAAAACACAAGCAGGTGAAGCTTAAAGCTGCTTTGTTTTGGGTAGAAGCCGAATCCAAACCCCTCGGCCATGGAGGGAGTCACCAGAAAACATGAAAACTCTGCACTTTTATCCAAAAAAAAAAAACACTTCTGCAACATCAGCGTTTCACTTCTGCTCCTAAAGTTTCGTTTTAACCTTTATGAATTTCGCATCAGGCTCTCAGCTTGCGATAGCGCACGTTTCTGGTGTACAAACACATTTTCTATTTAAATAATGCAAGCAGGGCCGGATTCAGGAGGACCTGGGCCCCTGGGCTGAAGCCAGTTTGGTGCCCAAAACATACAAGGTTATATTTTGTCTGCAAATTATTTCAAAATCTTTTGTCGTCATTTTTAAAGCACATTTTGAAGCTTTAGAAAATGGTAAGATTTGAGAAACATCCTCAATTTTGACAGAGTTTAGGTGTTTTTGACTTTTCTCAAAAAGAGTTAATGCACCAAGTAATTAAAAAAAACCCAAAACTAACCAAACAGGTTCTGATGTAGTGAGGGTTGTTTGTTCAGGCGAACTACATTTTTCAGAGACCAAACCAGAAGATGGAAACAAGCTTGATTTAAAGTTTACTTTTTTTTGCAACAATTCATTAAAATTTGCATGTCATTTGGATGGAAACATGGCTATTGTTATGCAGAAACGTCACATGTAAAGGCCTTGTCAACATAGAACTAGTTTTTCCAAATTTTCTGAATTTATCCTTTAAAATTTCTAGAGAAACAACAACATAAATTTTAAATCCCATCATAAGTTGCCAATATTGTGGTGGTAAACAAAACATCCTGTAGCGTGCTAAAGGGCTAACCCGTTCAAATGTGCGCCTAGCTTAAAAATCCTCAGCCGTATAAGTCCAGTGAGTAAAACAACCAATGCTTTTCTCTATCATGTTGATAAATGTGTTTTTTTTTTTTGTTTCAGTGTCGAAAAGGTGAGAAAACATTGTTTTCCAGGATTTAAAGGAGTATAAATACAGGTTACCAGGCCAAAGTTTCACCTCGATGCATATCTGGGGTAAAAAAAAAAAGCCAACCCCGTGTGGGTCGGGCACCAAACCGCATCCTGCTGAACGCGGCCCTGCGCAGACTCATCCTCTCATCAGCTGGCCTCACGCTCCAGTCCACCGGTATTAATCCGTTAGTTTGTTTTTGCTCCTCCTCACTCCGAGTCCAACTACATTTACTAATAATCAATAAAACAGGACTCCTCATCAACAGCCAGGCAGAGTAAAACTCGCTTTGAATTCACCCTTTAACCAGTTTCACTGAGCGCAACTGGAAAAGTGAAAACTGATTTTTTTGAAAGCTCCGTTTGGTGAATGAAAATAAACTGAAATGGTAAAAACAGGAGAGCAGACGCGTTCAGCTCTGTTGGTATTCTAGAAATACATGTAGAATAAATCCCTCCGTCGCTCATTTAATAAAAAGGTGTTTCGTGTCTGAACGTGTCCTGTAAAGGCGAGGTAAACGGTGAAGACGCCTCACCTGTGGGGCGGCGGCGCGGCGGGGCTGGCAGGCGGACTCCCGGTTCGGTTCCAGGCTCTGAATGGGGACGAGGCGGTCGGAGCTCCGCGGTCAGCTGACGGTCTCTGCTCCTGCTCAGCAACAAGTGAGACCTTTTCTGCTGCTCCCCCTCGCTTTGACTCATCCATCAGCTGGGCTTCGCAGCGACACCCCGGCCTCCCATTGGCTGCTGGCGGCTAAGCCCCGCCCGCCGGCGCGGCGCCGTTACATTCTGGAAGCGCCGTCCCTTCTTTTCACCACAAACAGACCCACATATGAGAGAAAAGGGAAACTGTGGCCAGATAGCGCATTTAAAATACATATTTAAATCGAGAATACCCGGAAGGTAGTAAAATCATCTCAGGGCTGCTTAGTGATAAAAGCCAGACTTCCTGCTTTTGACTTTTACCCAGAAGGACTCAAGAAAAAAACTCCCAGAAGCTGAACTGAGACGATGTTCAAAGAACTGGTGCATACAACCTCAAAGGTATTTACTCAAAACTGCAAAAAACAAAATGAAATTAGCTTTCACTTTATTATAAACATTACATGAGAAGTCAGACGTCAAATGTTGAGTCCGTTTCTGACTGAACAGATTCCTGACTGAACTGATTCCTTACTAACCAGATCCATGAATGAACAGATTCCTGACTGAACTGATTCCTTACTAACCAGATCCATGAATGAACAGATTCCTGACTGAACTGATTCCTTACTAACCAGATCCATGAATGAACAGATTCCCAACTGAACTGATTCTTTACTAACCAGATCCATGAATGAACAGATTCCTGACTGAACTGATTCCTTACTAACCAGATCCATGAATGAACAGATTCCCAACTGAACTGATTCCTTACTAACCAGATCCATGAATGAACAGATTCCCGACTGAATTGATTCCTTACTAACCAGATCCATGAATGAACAGATTCCTGACTGAACTGATTCCTTACTAACCAGATCCATGAATGAACAGATTCCTGACTGAACTGATTCCTTACTAACCAGATCCATGAATGAACAGATTCCCAACTGAACTGATTCCTTACTAACCAGATCCATGAATGAACAGATTCCTGACTGAACTGATTCCTTACTAACCAGATCCATGAATGAACAGATTCCTGACTGAACTGATTCCTTACTAACCAGATCCATGAATGAACAGATTCCCGACTGAACTGATTCTTTACTAACCAGATCCATGAATGAACAGATTCCTGACTGAACTGATTCCTTACTAACCAGATCCATGAATGAACAGATTCCTGACTGAACTGATTCCTTACTAACCAGATCCATGAATGAACAGATTCCTGACTGAACTGATTCCTTACTAACCAGATCCATGAATGAACACATTCCTGACTGAAAATGTTCATAAAGATCCCTGCCCGAACTGATTCATGGATGAACATGTTTCTAACTGAACAGATTCACAACTGAACTGATTCATGAATGAATAGGTTCATAAATTTGCTCTAGAAACTGCTCTAGACAAAACCTTTGAGTTTTTGCAGTGAACTGGCCGAATCCTGGCCACTCGCTCAGGTTGGTTCAGTTTCAACATTTTACTGTGTCAAATCCTCCCAATAAATTCCAATAAAGTTTGTTGTTGCAGCACTAAGATCAGGTGGGTTAACCCAAAAACGGACCGGAACCAGAACATTTTACATTCTGCTCTGTAGCTGCAGCAAAAGGTTTGATGTGGATCTTCTGGTCTCCAGAACCACAAACATCCAGCCGTCCTGCGGTAAGTAACGGCACCGCTTCTCATTAAAGGGGACGCTCCGTTCTGTCCGCCTGCAGCAGCTGCAGCAGCTACAGCAGCAGCTACAGCAGCAGCAGCAGCTACAGCAGCAGCAGCAGCTACAGCAGCTACAGCAGCAGCAGCTACAGCAGCTGCAGCAGCAGCAGCAGCAGCAGCTACAGCAGCTACAGCAGCAGCAGCAGCTGCAGCAGCAGCTACAGCAGCAGCAGCTACAGCAGCAGCAGCAGCTACAGCAGCTGCAGCAGCAGCTACAGCAGCAGCAGCAGCTACAGCAGCAGCTACAGCAGCTACAGCAGCAGCAGCTACAGCAGCTGCAGCAGCAGCTACAGCAGCAGCTACAGCAGCAGCAGCTACAGCAGCAGCTACAGCAGCAGCAGCAGCAGCTACAGCAGCAGCAGCTACAGCAGCAGCAGCTACAGCAGCAGCAGCTACAGCAGCAGCAGCAGCTACAGCAGCAGCAGCTACAGCAGCTACAGCAGCAGCAGCTACAGCAGCAGCAGCTACAGCAGCAGCTACAGCAGCAGCAGCAGCTACAGCAGCAGCTACAGCAGCAGCAGCTACAGCAGCTACAGCAGCAGCAGCTACAGCAGCAGCAGCTACAGCAGCTGCAGCAGCTTCCACCCAGAAGGCGGAAGTGCTAAAAATACAAACCTTCGCTGACTCTGCCTGTTGCCTGTAACACGGCGTGGAAACAGAGTTTTTTTCTGGGTTTCCACTGATAGTTGCGTCAGAAACCTTCAGGTGAGAAATAAAGCAACCCCGACTTTTAATGAATGTTTTAATAAACCTTTATGCAACATTTCCGAAAATCCTTTTCAAACACGCGAAATGTTTTAAAATAAACTTTTGATTAAAGTTTTGAAAGTCAAACTTTTGGAAAATTCAAACACAGCCTGTAAAAAGTCTTCACTCTCTTGGTGCTTTTAGCTTTTATTGCTTTTACAAATCAATCCTGATCAGCCAACGATTATTCTGGTAATCAAATATTCTGACCTTTAATCGATTAAAAATAGGACATTCTGCTAAATTTACATTTAGCCATGCAGTTCAGTTAATTTTATGCAATAGGAGAAATGCACTAAAAGATGCAAATAAAAACTGAATTCTGTTTTAAAAATAAAAAACATCATTTTCCAAAGGGAACGGATTTAAGTTTTCAACTGGATCCACTGGTCTCATGATTTAATGTCACTGAAACTGAACGTTTTCCTCCAGACTTCCTGATTCTGTGACATCACTTCCTCTTCAGGCACCTGCTTGCCTAAACTAGGGATGTCCAAAGTGCAGCCCGGGGCCCATTTGTGACCCTTAGAAGGGATTCTGCGACCCGGACTCAAGTTTAACTCAGGCATTCTGGACCCGACTTGTTATTCAGAGAAATATTTAAAAATCGTCTTCAAATGGAAAATGTTGGTGCAGCACCAAGTTTGCTACCATAATCAGCGCAAATCTAATTTTTGTTCCTCTTATGTGGCAAAGTTGGGCCACAAACACAGATCCATTCACTAACGTTTGCAACTCTGGAGAAAAAAATGGCTTCCTGAGCCACTCTGGGCGATAAAAGACCCGACTGCTGGTTGTTCTACAAAAACATGCTAAAGAGGTAAAAATAAAAGAAATAATTTGATAACATTCTGCACCAGAAGCATCTAAACTCCCTCCAGAATTTCTTCAAACAATCTAATTTATTTCTTGATGTGAACAGGCATCATCATGTGAATTTATGTTTTTACAACATTTACAAAAATTCAGTTTCTATGCACCACAAATCTGGAACAAACTTCCAGAAAACTGAAAAGCAGCCGAAACACTGAGCTTCTAAAAATGAAAACGAAATGTAGAGTTAATTAGAGTCACAATAAATGGAATATTGACCAAAATATTTGAGGTGTGTTGATGATTTTCTGGTTATTTTTCACACTTTGCAGCGGATTCCTCACGGTAAACCTCAACACTTTGAGGTTTGGTCCCTCCAGGTGAGAGGCGTTTACTGTGGCCGCTGATTGGTCAGTTGCTGAAGAACCCATTGAATCGATCAATTCAATGGGTTCAACGTAAGAATCTTCATTCTTACATTGAAGATTTCGTCTGAGAAAATCTGCACGACTGAAAAGACGCCAGTAAAGGAAGCAGCTAATTGACGGAAACGTCGCTGCAACCACAGGTGGAAAACCACATTTTCAGAAAACTTTTCCCCAGAGCAGAGATAATCTTTCCTAAACGAAGCTGCGCTGCTTTCTAAAATCTGATTAGTGACGTTAGAGAAACCGCCAGACGTCTTCAAAGTTTCTGCAGCTTTTATAAATCATTTCAAATAAACCACAAAGACCGGCTGTTTCCAACGTCAACTATTTAAAAAAATGGTACTTTAAGACTCAACATAAAGCTACGACATGCGCTTTGTGATGCGTTTCTGTCTGCAGAAAAACTGGGTTTGTTTGAAGGAACAAAGAAGCTGAATTAGGAGTCGAAACGACGGAAACACCCGAGTCAGACGAATCCATCTGCACGTCGTATACAAAAAAATCATCGCAAAGGAAAGTCAACTTTAACTTCTGCAGGCCCAGCCTGGAGGAAAATATATGTACATCTTTACACATTTTAAAGTTTTCTTTGTGTCTTTTAGCACCTTTACTGTTGCTAAATTAACTGACTTCCATGTGGAAATGTGAATATTTACTAAACAAATTTAATTTACTTTTTGAAGGGATGATTTGAAACACACTACCAGCTGATAAGAGCGTCTCGTGCCGTGTAAGATTTGTTTTGTGTCTAAAATGGTTCCGTTTTATTGTCCCAGTGGGTTTTTTTTAGCACATTTTATTTCCGTTTCTGGTGGTGGAGACAATGGAGACTTTGAGCCTGAAGCCAGTTCTGCTTTTTTCCAGGTTCACATGAGGCAGAACATCAAAAATCTGCATTAGCTTCTGACTCCGGCTTGAAATCTCACAATGCTACAAAATATGCAAAGAAACTTTTGTTTCTTCCTCATTTTTATTCACAATTCAACAATTATTACACTCGTTTAGCATAAATGCTGCTTCATACCTTCTGATTTTAGTTGGCCAGGTTTTTTTTTTGTCAAACTTTTCTATTTCGCGCTGCTATGCTACACTATGCTATGCTAGCTACGCTATGCTAGTTTCATCTAGTTTAACCAGTGGTGTACTTAAGTAAATTTTTCGTGTATCTGTACTTTATTTAAGTAGATTTAATAATGGATACTTTCTACTTTTACTCCACTACATTTCGCAGTAAGTATCTGTACTTTCTACTTCACTACATTTCTACAAAACCGTCGCGTTGCTCTTTTTGTCCGTTAAAATGTGACGTTCAGGGACTTAAGGTGGCGCCGTAAAATCCAAGCAATAACGTGACTTACGTGTCTGTTGTCACTCATCGCCTCCACCTTTACGCGGAGCCCCAGACATGCGCAGTGGTTTCCTCTGAGTGGGAGAAGATGTCTGTCTAATCGCCAGTAATATAATAGCGCTGCGTAAATCATAAGATATGGCGACATGTAAAATCAAAATTATGATGCATAGAATCACATATCTAAGTCTAAACTATAAACTGTTCTTAGTTTTATTAAAAATTTGTAAACATAGTTAAAAAGTTGTGTGTGATCAAGACGATCTGCAACAGTCATAGTTTGAACAATTACTTTTTAAAACAGTTATTAATTCTGAAACACAGGAAACTCTTATTGAATACCAGGCAGTGTTTAATACTAGAAACCTTTGGTCTCAGGTGTAAAATCCTCTGCCAGGCGTTTGCTCTGCGTTAGAAATGAGTCATGGCTTCATAAAGCCGGAGATCAGAACCTTAACCACTGGAAATAAAGTGACATTTACAGAAACTGTGCCATGAAATTCCGAGTATTTTCACAATTATTTATCATCATCAATCAAAAATATTGATATGGTACAAACCAGAAAACAAGATACAATTTGGAAATAAAACGATTAATCGTGATTAATCAATTAATGAAATAACTCAACTAATTTAGTAATCGATTAATCGTTAAGTGGGTAACAGGTTTTTAATGTATATAAATATGGATAAAATAACCTTAACAGTTAATTTAAAAGTAAACGTATTTTTCATGGGAATATATATATATATATATATATATATATATATATGCCAAAAATAATTTAGGATAAATGTGAGAAAAGAATAAAAAAAATAAGACAGGCTGCCACCTGGATTTTAGTTTGTACTTTATAACCTTATTCTTTGATTCAATCTACCGTTTATATAAAGCTACACCTGTTATAGTTCTACTGTCTGGTTTTATTCTTTTTTTATATATTTGTGTTTTCACTAAACAAAACCTGGATGGAGGCAGAAGGAAAAGATTTTGTGCAAAGCCACACAGGCAGAATTGAAATGATAATTTCCCTTTGCTTTATTTAAGATGTGCCAAAAAATCCGTGTCTGTTGTGAATTATGAGAAACGTAGATGTCTACATTAGAAAATTTAAATATAGAAAATAAAGTTGGATATAGATTGCATTCGCCTGCTGTGTGAAAGTAGCCAAAAACACCAACTGCTGTTATATTTTATTACGGGCCCTCGCTGTTATTTACATCCGGAAGTTTCGTTCTGGAGGCAAAAAGACGATTCTTTCCCTCGACATCCGTAACCGCCGCCGCGCTGGAACCGTTAACTAAATGAAAGCTGGAGATGAAGGATTCATTTATCGCAGCGCGCCACAGCAAAGAGGAAAAAATAACACCGTTAAAGAACAACTCAAAACATCTCTTTTCTCGCTCTCTGTATCCACTACGCTACACGCAGACCCGTTGCCGTAGCAACTGACAACGCCACTTTACGTTTCAGGATTCAACAGCAAAAAAAACACTCAAAACATTTCCCACATAAAGAACAGAACATTCAGTCAGTTACAGATTTATGTTTTCAGGTTTGATGTTTATTTTGCGATTATTAAGTGATCGCTGCGGTAGATTAGCTACCGCTGCTATTAGCTAAGCTAACACGGTGGTAGATTAGCTACCGCTGCTATTAGCTAAGCTAACACGGTGGTATATTAGCTACCACTGCTATTAGCTAAGCTAACACGGTGGTAGACTAGGATTAGCTACCGCTGCTATTAGCTAAACTAACACGGTGGTAGATTAGCTACCGCTGCTATTAGCTAAGCTAACACGGTGGTAGATTAGGATTAGCTACCACTGCTATTAGCTAAACTAACACGGTGGTAGATTAGCTACCGCTGCTATTAGCTAAAATAACAAGGTGGTAGACTAGCTACCGCTGCTATTAGCTAAGCTAACACGGTGGTAGATTAGGATTAGCTACCACTGCTATTAGCTAAACTAACACGGTGGTAGATTAGCTACCGCTGCTATTAGCTAAGCTAACACGGTGGTAGATTAGCTACCGCTGCTATTAGCTAAACTAACACGGTGGTAGATTAGGATTAGCTACCACTGCTATTAGCTAAACTAACACGGTGGTAGATTAGCTACCGCTGCTATTAGCTAAAATAACACGGTGGTAGATTAGCTACCGCTGCTATTAACTAAGCTAACACGGTGGTAGATTAGGATTAGCTACCACTGCTATTAGCTAAACTAACACGGTGGTAGATTAGCTACCGCTGCTATTAGCTAAGCTAACACGGTGGTAGATTAGGATTAGCTACCACTGCTATTAGCTAAACTAACACGGTGGTAGATTAGCTACCGCTGCTATTAGCTAAAATAACACGGTGGTAGATTAGCTACCGCTGCTATTAGCTAAGCTAACACAGTGGTAGATTAGATAATTTAAACACCTGCTCTGCTGATGATCTGTCAGTTTATGTCGCCTTTTTTTATTTTAACTGAACCGAAACGCCAAATTCCACATCACATCTACATGTTACGGTTGTCAAAGTCAAGCTAGCATAGCTGAACTACTTCCCTCGCTCTTTTTAAAATTAAAACTTTTCCCGACCTTGTTATCTAGTTGTCGTATTGTAGCACAGAACTGCATCCATTTTTCTTTTGTATTTCAGGTGAATATTTAAGATTTTGTGAGTTATACCGCTAACTGTTATTGGTTTTAACTGTTATAAGTTAAAACCAAAGCTGGTCATCATCAGATAGCAGCTTTTTGCCCTCACACTGCAGCGGATCCAGAGGACAGCAGCTTGTGTTTACAACAGGAATCACTTAATCAATACAACAGATTGAGTTTAGCTGGTCCTCTGGATGTGGAAAACCAAACATTTACAGTTCAAATCAGACAGATAAACCTGCAGACCTCCTCAGAGGACGGCTGGCATCCCGGCTGCATTTAATGGAGAAAAAGCGTCATTCAGAAACGAGACGGGTCAACTTCATCTGTCGTTTACTGTAAAAACAGTTTGTTAGTAGCAGGAGACATAAAAAAAAAACATCACAAGAGTTCAAGAAGTTTCAGTTTTTTAGTTCATTTTCTACAGTGAAAAAATTAAATATAAAAAAAATCAAACATAAAGTAAAGCCTATTGTTCTAAAAAATGCTACAGTTATTAAAACATAAAGAAGGAATTAGTAAAATTTGACCTGGTGTTATGGGACTGTGTGCTGATTGGTTAATGCTCCCGTAGCGTCTCTTCTGAAGGGTTTAGTGTTGCAGGAAGCATCTCATCACCACTGCTCCATACGTTCACTCTGCACACTGCAAAAACTCAAAATCCAACCAAGTTTTTCTGGTTTCTTTCTAGTGCAAATATCTGATTACACTTGAAATAAGAGAAAATAACTTATGAACAACTTGACAGCAAAATACAGGAGCTTGTGTATCACGTCACCATAAAGCTCCCTTTATAGTCGAGTAATAGTTTATAAATATGTTATTTATTCATCTATAAACACTTAATAAATCATCAATAACTTGAATTAAGAATGAGAAGATATAACAAAAATATGTTTGCAAATGTTTATTGTTCTTACAAGGTAGTCTGAAATATTCAGTACAACAAACCTAGATAATTAATGCATTATTAACAGTTATTAATGATTTATAAAGTGCTTAAAGATTAACTAATAACATATCTTAAATATTGACCATCGATAAGGGAAGCCTTATTGTAAAGAAGCAATATTCCTTTATATAGATGTAAAAGATTATTTACCAAAATATCTTGATATAAATTAAATAATCAGTTTAATTTGTCCTGCTTTTAATCAATTTTAGCAGATTTACATAAAACAAGCTCCTTTATTTTACTGAAAAGTTGTTTTTGAGTTAGTTTGTCTTATTTCAAATGTATCGAGATATTTGCACTTCAAACTATGCAGAAATATTTGGTAAGATTATGTGTTTTTGCATCGTAATAAACAAAATACAACAATCATAAAAACATAAAAATAAAAATTATCAACGCTTCCTCTATGTTCACCGTTTTTACACAGGACTATTAGGGGACAAGTGGAAGAAAAAAAGTCCTCTGCTACCATGACTCCAGTGTTTACATGTTCACTTAGTGTGTTTTTGCTCGTTGGCAACAGGAAGCTAGGATAATTATGGCTACAACATACAGTCCGAGTCCAAAGGTCGCCGCTGTCAGTAGTAAATTCAGGGTCCAGAGGTCGGGATCAGTGTCTGTAGTGGAAACGCTGGCAGATTGTCGGCAAGTGAGATTTAAAAAGTTACTCCAACCGTCACCGACTCCTTCGAACCCGGCTGTACTCCAAAGCAACAAAAAGAAAAAAGCATCACACTCATTCACCCACGCATTCGTCGTTATTGCCTCTGATCCGGGGAGCGCGGTGCCCCCCACAGTTCAGTGACTCACAGCGGATACGCAGAACCCTCCCCGCACCGCCTGGGTGGTGCGGGGAGGGTTCTGATCCGCCCGAGTCGCCTTCACAGCCCCGGAGGTGTGGAGCGCCGCGCTTCATCGCATCCTGTTCTGCCGCATCAGGGGGACGATGCAGGACGGCGGGCCGGCCTTGGACAGGAACTGGTGCTTCAGGAGCTCGCTGGCCGTCGCCCTCTGGGGCGGCTCACGCACCAACATCCGGTCCAGGAAGCCTTTGAGGAGCGGGGACACCTGCAGGGACACACAGGCTGTCACACAGACTGTCTGAAAATGTTATATATATATTCAGCAATATATTATTACTGGTATATTTATGTGCAGTTGTGATTTTCTGTGGGTTTTAATATTTTGTAAAATTGTTTTTTCTGTAGCGGGCTGCACAGTGGTGCAGTTGGTAGAGCTGTTGCCTTGCAGCAAGAAGGTTCTGGGTTCGATTCCCGGTCTTTCTGCATGGAGTCTCCATGTTCTCCCTGTGCATGGTGGGTTTTCTCCAGGTACTCCGGTTTCCTCCCACAGTCCAAAAACATGACTGTCAGGTTAACTGGTCTCTCTAAATTGTCCCTAGGTGTGAGTGTGTGTCGCATGGTTGTGTGTCTCTGTGCTGCCCTGCGACAGACTGGCGACCTGTCCAGGTGACCTGTCCAGGTGACCCAGCCTCTCGCCCGGTACGTTAGCTGGAGAGGCAGCAGCTCCTCCTGACCCACTGAGGGACCAGGTGTTAGAAAATGGATGGATGGTTTTTCTGCAGCCAAGCGATGAGATTTCATTCACCATGTCACCGAACGATAACAACATAATAAGCTTATTTTATGCGATAAATAGATACTTAAAAGAAAATCCTGAACGTTTCATCATTCGGATGGAGAACCTCAGGGCTCGGTACTGGGGCCCATCCTGTTCTCCACTCGGACGGAGCTTAAACTACGGCTACAGCTAATTATGTCACTAATCGATTGTTTTATCGATTAATCGGATAAAAACATTTCATTCAACCACTAAAAGCCTTTTTACACATTATTAAAAATACATTGAAGATGCAAATAAATAATTTAATTACACTTTTAAAGAAGAACATAAACATTTTATTGCCTAAAATGAAATAAGATATTGTTCCTTTGGTGATTGATTGAGTGATTGATTGATTCTGGAATCTGCAGCTAGTAAAATATTTTACCATCAACATGTGAAAAGCTGAAACCTGTTGCAGCGTACAGTCACATGTCTATTGATTATGTTTAATCAATTAATGGCTGGATAGGAAAAGGTGCTTTAACAGGAGATTTTTTTTTCATCTTAGATGCAAAATGTATTTTCTTTTGTACAGTTTTGGCTTAATTACCGTTCTGAGTGTGTTTGTAAAACGTTTATTTCGTTTAAAAAAATAGATGTTAACGGATTTTTAACGTTTATTGAAAAATATGCAGAATGTGCCAATTTTCTTATCCGATTAATCGTCTGTGTAATAACTAGAACAATCGATTAATCGTCTGTGTAATAACTAGAACAATCGATTAATCGTCTGTGTAATAACTAGAACAATCGATTAATCGTCTGTGTAATAACTAGAACAATCGATTAATCGTCTGTGTAATAACTAGAACAATCGATTAATCGTCTGTGTAATAACTAGAACAATCGATTAATCGTCTGTGTAATAACTAGAACAATCGATTAATCGTCTGTGTAATAACTAGAACAATCGATTAATCGTC
Source organism: Poecilia reticulata (assembly GCF_904066995.2). Taxonomy (NCBI): domain Eukaryota; kingdom Metazoa; phylum Chordata; class Actinopteri; order Cyprinodontiformes; family Poeciliidae; genus Poecilia; species Poecilia reticulata. The sequence goes on from NC_088842.1 coordinate 32,253,694, forward strand.
TGTGTAATAACTAGAACAATCGATTAATCGTCTGTGTAATAACTAGAACAATCGATTAATCGTCAGAACAATTGTTAGAATAGTTGCGTTGTTGTCTGAATAGTCGTCAGTGTTTAACTGTGTGAATAACTGATAACTGAAATAATTGCAGCTCTGCTGTTTTCGTGTCGCTTCACAGCTCAGTAGAAATGAATGGAAACGATGAAGCTGATTAGAACCTGAACCAGAGATGATGAACCCGTCAGCTGGACAGAAGGTGTCGGCTTCGTCCGACACATTTCACAGTAAAGATACGATTACAGACATTTTGATTCTGATGACCCAAAACTACGACTTAAAGAGGCATTAAGTGATCGCTGCGATGAAACGGATTTATGTTCCAAAGGCTTCTGCTTCATTCTGATTTATTCTGATTATGAAAGCAGCAGTGAGAGAGAATAAAAGTTCAGATGACTCAACTCTGTTTCCCATCTTGTGTCTCAACTCTTACGACATTGTAAAGAAACATTTCGGCCTTGAAGACGACGTGGGGAAACATCCACGTTTCACATTCCTCACAACGAAACAAACATGTCGCATCCTGGTTTTGGCGTTTCAGCTGTTTCACCTTGTGCAGGTTCTTCAGTTTGGGCGGCTGGTTGTCTCGAATCATCTTCATGGCTTTGAGCGGCGGCTCGTTGAAGTACGGCGGCTCGCCGTCCACCATCTCTATCACCATGATGCCCAGAGACCAGATGTCCACCTGCAAACGGAAAACATCAACAAAGACAAACACAGGAAGCGTTCAGTCGCCCGATTGTTTCCACCCGCATGTTTCATGGACATTAGTTTTGTGAAAACAGAACAATTCATCAGTAATTTTCACCTCTGGTCCGTACGGCAGCCGGGATATGAGCTCTGGTGCCATCCAGTACGGCGTTCCAACCAGAGACTTCCTCCGCTGGACTTCCTTAGACACCTGAGCGCAGAAACCGAAGTCTGACAGCTTCACCTGGAGATGGAGATGCAAACACAGCGATGCTGAGACTGTTGATGAAGGCAGCACTCACACCAGCCCTGTTCAATGCTTGTTGTGAACGCCAAGCGGACCAGAGACCGCTCTAAAAGCAGGAAGTGGACTACAACACAGGGCATTCTGGGTAAATACAACCAAAACAAACGATTAAAATTTCAATTCCTGGTCACAAAAAGTCATTAAACAAAAAACGCAAAAATAAAAGAAAAACAGACAGTTTCCAAATCGTTTGGATTATCAGTTGTTTTCTGCTTTGTTGTCCAAATTCTTTAGCATTCTCGACTTGTGGCCCGGGGCCCCTGGTGTAGCATTAGCGGGAGAAATGGATCGTCATCTTTAACCAAAGACAAAGAAGAAATTCATCAACCGCTAAAATCTGACGCTACTCCATTTTTGTTAACATTTGGTGAAGAAGGAAGTTGCACCGTCTCTTCTTTAGAGGTTTTTGTGCCGTTTTCGTCAGTCGTTCCTGGTGCAGCGCCCCCACAGTTCAGGAGGGGAACAGGTTTTCCAAAATGTTTGGTATGTTTGGCACAGTGCAGCGTGAAAGAACCACAACAAATACACTGCAAAAACACAAAACCTTACCAAATAATTTTGGTCCAGTTTTTAATGCAAGTCATCTTGGTACACTTGAAATAAGACAAAACTAACTTACAACTAACTTTTCAGCCAGATACAGGAGTTTGTTTTAGGTCAATAATTCTGTCAGTGGAACTAGAAATGTAAATTAGTTTAATCTTATTCCAAGATATTAGCACGAGAAACTAGACTTAAAATACCTTGTGAGGTTTTGCGGTTTTGCAACTTTGGTCCCAAATCAAATTGAGCCAACTGTTGCTTTTGGGTGTGACAGCAACCTACAGGTTAGAAACTAATTATTAGCCGTTTTAATCCAAAACAAAGTGGTATTTTTGTTTGAGCCGTTATGTGGGCATAACTTTGCAGCCTCCTGCAGTGGACAGATGAGCACCCACCCTTCTCTTTCTCAGAAAGTTTGGGCCTGGCTGAGTAATGTTGAGAAGCGGATTGTGACGCCGACCACAAGGCCGTCTGCAGCGCTCAGACCCAGAGAGGGAAATGAAACAAGCTGGTTCAGAGACTCATTTAAACAAACATTCATACAACAAAATGTGTAACATGACCTCAGCGGATGCCACGCAACACCTGATATGGATATATTTAACTAAACAGCGCAGTAATTTAGCATCAGATAACAATAAGAGAAGTTTAAAAAACAGCAAGCAGGTTCATGAGGAAGGTCAAACACACGCCCATCCTTCTGCCGAGAAACGCTTCAGGGTTGGTTGGGTCTGCTTCCCCTGCAAGGTCAAACCACAAAGTCCCTCACACCCAAACACCAAACTCTGCAGCCTGCTCTGAGAACTGCAAACCAAAACCATGGAGTCCTGCAAGCAAATCATCTCTATTTGGTAGAGAAAAGGGACATTTGCATCCAAACATTTTGCACATGTCCAAAAATAAAGGCTGAAAGTGTGAGAATACGGAGAACCGAGCTGGAGCCGCACAGCTGCAGAGTTCATCATCAAGTCAAAACGATACGGGAGATTTTTCACCTTTAAGATAACGAGAGCAGTGGAGCCCGTCATGATAAATGTTGTTGGACGGTAAATCGCTCCAGAAGTTACTGCGATAAACGATGATATTGTTGATTTGAGGCCATTTTCATGCAATTTAATGTTAATAAATAATGAAGACATTAAATAAGCTTTAAATTCTGATGAACATTTAATAAAACTGAGACATTTTAAATAAACAAAACAAATAAATAAAACTGATGCTAAAAGAGCAAGTTGAGACCAAAACACAAGAACGAAAACTTTTGTCATCAAGTTAGAAAAGAAGGGAAAGAGAGAAACAATAAATCATGCAAATGGAAATTATTGAGTTTGTTTTAATTTACCATGCAATTAACTGATTTATTGCTTATTGCGACAGATCTAAGTGTAATGTTATGGTGCTAAATTAGCTGGCGATGGTTTCAGTAATCGATTAATCGTGATTAATCATTTATCGATTCTGTGAAGCCATTTTCTAGGAAAACATCCCACTACAACTGGAGCGCGCTCTCATTTTTGAAAGTCGTCACGTTTTTGACCTCCGTCTGTCAATTATTAGAAGATGAAACACGTTTCGGCGTCTCAGACGACAAAAACAAACCTCAGAGAGTCAAAGCCTGGGTTATCAGTCTGCATTATTAGCAGCAGGCGATGAAACAGATTGTGGGTAACTGTGTTTTCGTTTCGACTCTTTCCTGGCCTGAAAGAGACAAAACGACGCCTGCAGCAGCAGCAGCTGGAGTCCAGAACTCTGGGTGAAACAAGCGAAGACGCCAAACCACAGACAAAAGTCAGCTTCCACTGTGGTTTACACATTAGCTCATCTAAACTCAGAATGTGTGACTTGCACATTTGTTGATCATCATGAGCAAGAGGTTCAGGCTCGACTTGAAACTAGCAAGTTAAGAAACCTGGCTTTGTTTTGGTGCAACTGAAAAGGAAGAGAGAGAGGCAGCGCTTTGGATCAATAAAGCAAGTTAATCCAGGTTAAGACGGAAACTAATGGTTATTTTATTAACAGATTATTCTAACAATCGATTGTTCTGACGAGTAAATTGCATTAAAAACGGCCAAATTCTGCAGATTTTTCCTTTTTACAAAAATAAAATGCAAAAACATTGCATTTCTTTAGTGAACAAAGCATCTGGAGATGTGAAAAGCTCCGACTGAAAATCAATCAGTGTAAGATTGATCAGTGATTATTTATCCATAAAAAATGAATTGAGTAGCAAAAGCTGCTCAAGTTTAACAATTTATAAATAAATGTTATTTTTATACAATAGTGCAACTTTCTATACGTTTTCCTCTTCCTGTCAATTGTCTGGAAAATACGATCTTTGTCGTCTCTTTCATCTCAAGGTAAACATCCTCGTTGACGCGTTGAAGCGTTGATGTTTACATCCGGATATTTTGCGCGTGAACATTCAGACTATTTATGTTTTATGTCTTCAGGCTTCGTGTTTATTTTGGGATTATCAATAAGTGATCACTGCAGTAAATTAGCTACTGCTGGTGTTAGCTAAACTAACACAGCGGAGGTACCGTGTTTCCCCGAAAGTAAGACAGTGTCTTACTTTCTTTTTATCCCCAAAACCCCCACTATGTCTTACTTTCGGGGTATGTCTTATATTGGAAAACAATTGTCGAATTTTTTGTTTTAACCATAAAATGAACATTTATTAACAACCTGAACAGTATTGTATTCACCACAAAACAGTTTTATAAAAGGAAATGCAGGGGATGGTGCGGACGTGGGCAGGAGGCGGCGCGCAGCTAGATGAGAGGGAGGCGGCAATACCCCGTGTTTCCCTAGCCGACCCCCCTGAAACCCCCGATACGTCTTACAATTGGGGAAACACGGTAGATTGCTCTACTGATGATCTGTCACAGTTTGTGTGTTTGTTGCCTTTTTTACTCAACTGAAACAACAAATTCTGCAGCACATCTACATTCAGGATGTCAGAGTCAAGCTAGCATAGCTAGCTCTTCTTCGCTATTTTTTTCTTAAAACTTTTTCCTGACCTTTTCATCTAGTTGTTGTAAAGTTGGCAATTAGCATCAAAGCATTGCGTCCCTTCTTCTTTCACATGTGATGTGTAGATTTAAGACTTGGTGCGTTACGTTGATAACTTGACAGCTAAAACAATGCTAGCAGGTTTTGGCCCTTCAGTGGATAAATGGGAGGTGGGATCTCGCATGCAAGGCATCACGCTGCAATGTGTCTATATTAGCCACATATCCAGCCATCCATCCATTTTCTTACACCCTTGTCCCTCAGTGGGGTCAGGAGGTGCTGGTGCCTCTCCAGCTAACGCTCCAGGCGAGAGGCGGGGTCACCTGGACAGGTCGCCAGTCTGTCGCAGGGAAACACAGAGACACACACTCACACCTAGGGGCAATTTGGAGAGGCCAATTAACCTGACAGTCATGTTTTTGGACTGTGGGAGGAAACCGGAGTACCTGGAGAAAACCCACCATGCACAGGGAGAACATGGAGACTCCATGCAGAAAGACCGGGAATCGGACCCAAGGCAACAGCTCTACCAACTGCACCACTGTGCAGCCCATAAGCCACATAATAGTGGCTAATAATTATGTAACAACTATATATTACATTTGAAAACGTAACAACATATAGTCTGGAAGTTACTGTAAATTAATTGATATCAGTAATAAGAGATGCTTCTGATGCGCTGCTGTTACCAATGCAACCTTAGAGATATGACCAAAAACCTGGCAGAAACAATTAAATTGTTTATTTGGTTTTATAAGAAATACAAAAACTAGTATATTACAGCTTCAATTTAATTGTTATGATGCATACAGATGGCAAAGCTCAGGTTTTACCCAATGAAAGACTGACGGACCTGCAAGTAAACAGAATCCAACACACAGAGTGACTGCAATGTTCTTTCTCTGTTTGTTACTCACCTGAACTAGCATAGCATCGCCAACATTAGTGCAATAAACTGTTCTGCTGACTGTGACACCAAGCAAACTGAGGCGCTTCTCAGTTCGGAGTTGCTATGCAACCAGGCTGGTTTCATTTTCTGCAGAAAGCAGAAACCTGCTTGTCACCACGCAGGAAGTGATCTGGTGTCTGCTGCAGCTCGGCAACAATACCAGAAAACTAGAAATTAGGCCACTCTCAACTCCAGACCGATTTTATCTACATCGCAACCCAAGTTCTTTTTTTTTTTTTTTTAAAGAAGTGGGAAACTTATTGCTCTAAACTGCAATTAAAACTAGAAGTAAAAAAAAGGATTGGTTCTAATGTGAATAAATAAATAATTATCTGTAAAAGGCCTTAAGCCTGCAGTATGTAACTTTCATAAAAATATATTTTACATATTTATTATCACAGACTTTGTAAACACTGAGCTCCTCTCCCAGTGCTAACTAGAAACAACCAATCAGAGCCAGGAGGCGGGTCTTTGCACTGTCAATCACCCTATGTGCTGCGCTACTACAGTGCGGTTTGAATGCAGATGTGAACGCCAAGCAGACTAGAGACCGCTCCAAAAGCAGGAAGTGGACTGCAGGGCAGGGAATTCTGGGTAAATACAACCAAACACACCTGCTAGCTTAGCGCTAGCTGGAGAAACGTCTCATGGTTCTTCATCAAAGACTAAATAGAAATCCTCCAACTGCTAAAATCTGACGCTGCTCCATTTTTGTTTACATGTCATGAAGACTAAAGTTTCACTCTGTGTCATTCTCCTCAGTGGTTCTTGGTGCAGCGCCCCCACAGGCCAGGAGGGGAACAGGTTGGTTTGACTCAGAGCAGAGAGAGAAAGAACCACAGCAGCTGGAGGTGGAGCAGATGATGCAGCTTTGACACCCTTAGATTAAAACTTCTGCGTGAAAAACTTCAAATGAACCTCACTGTTGAGTAAGGTGGTAAATGTGTGATGCTGTGGGCCCAGTGAAACGTGTCAGAGCTCTTTAAAATGCCCGAAACTTAAAACATGAGGGATATGATGAAAAACCACCAAATTGACTCAAAAATCCCAGATAAAATCTGAAGACGGAGAAGAAGAATAGAAAGATAAGCGATAGAACCAGGCCTGTGGAGCTTCTGCAAACAGAACATGGACAAACGTCCCTCTTTCTGTGAGGATGCAGACGGTAAAGATGCCAATATTTCTGAACAGACCAGTTTATTCTGAAGCTTCTTGGACGTGGAGGGCGCTGTGTGTTTTCGGCGTCCGGCGGCTACGTACCCGGCCATCATGCGTCAGCAGGATGGAGTCGCTCTTGATGTCTCTGTGGATCACGCCTTGAGTGTGCAGGACAGACAGCGCCTTCAGCACCGACAGACACACGGTGGCGATCTGCTCCTCGTTCATCCTGCGCAGTCAAACAGAAACCAAAGTCATCTGGGATTCAGTTTTTCTAGATTTTAGAGTTTCACTGAATTTCACGGGTGACTAATTTGAATTTGGCACCAAGAAAAGCAGCAGAGACACTGGAGACATTAAAACTGTGGAAAAATACCAGATCACAGCACAGATTCTCCATCACTTTGTGCAACACTGCCCCCTGCTGGACAGGAATATTTCTGCTGATATCACATCAGTTCAATGAAAACATTTATTTTTAGTATTTTTTAACTTATTTTTTCCTTTGTAGGAAAACAAAAAACTGTTTCTATTCCATCTCTATTAAATGTTTTAGTAGATTCAAAGACAGATTTCTTCATAACAAGGTGGAAAGTTTCTGATAAATAAGCTGCAGTGAATTTTCACACATTTCTAGTTCCATATTTTCTCCACGTTTCAGAATAAAATTACTGATGGGACTCGATTAAAATATTTAATCAGGTTAATTACAAGGTGGATAACTAAACAATCGAAAATAAATATCAATTTTAATTCAAAAACTGCTTTTTGTTGCTAAATTATTGAATAAATATAAATATGAACTCAACAACAAATATTTTTATAGCTTGTGCATCAGATTTAAGGGTGTACCAGAAACATGCAAGGGTTAACAAGGGTTCCAGTTCGGGATTTTTGTATCCAAAACAATAATAAAATGCGCTAAATGGTGTTGGAAGTTACTAATTAATTGAAATTTAAGTGTAAAACTCCCCCAGGGTTCGTTTGGTTCTGACATATTTAAACACCAGAGTGTGTTTGTAAACATTGTGTATGTAAACTTCTGGTTCCAACTGGTTGGAAAATGTTCAAACCGAAACATTTTCCCCACTCGACGTCCAATTTTTAATCCAAGACATTCCAGGACCTGCAGCTTCTATTGGAAAGAAGAAGAACCAAGAGCAAGCAGCCGCGTCGCCATGACGACGGGTTCACGGCCGTCACCTGGTGTGCGTCACGATGTCGGTGAGCGCTCCTCCCTCCAGGAACTCCATGACCACCCAGAGTTCGTCGCCCACCAGGTAGCTGTTGTACATCTCCACCACGTTGTCATGGTGATAGTCCCGCATGATCACCACCTGCCGCCACCGGGAAAAACAAAACCAGGAACTGCTGTTACTGTAATCACACAGCTGAGACTCATTCCTACCTGATGGTGGCGTAAAGTAGTTTTTTTCCTCTGTTGGCCATAGAATTTAATTTTTATTTTTTTTTTTTAAATGGTAAATATTTTTTTTCTTGAATATGTACTTCAATTCACTCTATAGCTACAGTCCGTATCTGGTGCACTTTTTCCTTCCACTCAACTTTCTAGGTATAAACTTAGACCTTTATAATTTTCTAAGACACAGAAATATAGTTTATATAGATCTATGGATGATGTTCTGCATAGTTTCTAACTGTCTACAGACCAGGTGGCCTGTATTTTGCATGTTTCCTTTTAATCTAATCAACAACCAGGTTTCCATGAACTGTTTTTTTTATCTGCATTTCGATGCATCGCATTACAGAATGTTGATGGAAACGGCAAAATAAGAAATACCCATCCCATCCCCACCCATTTTCTGACACCCTTGTCCCTCAGTGGGGTCGGGAGGGTTGCTGGTTCCTCTCCAGCTAACGTTCCGGGCGAGAGGCGGGGTCACCTGGACAGGTCGCCAGTCTGTCGCAGGGCAACACAGAGACACACAGAGACACACAACCATGCACACACACACTCACACCTAGGGACAATTTGGAGAGGCCAATTAACCTGACAGTCATGTTTTTGGACTGTGGGAGGAAACCGGAGTACCTGGAGAAAACCCACCATGCACAGGGAGAACATGGAGACTCCATGCAGAAAGACCGGGAATCGAACCCAGAACCTTCTTGCTGCAAGGCAACAGCTCTACCAGCTGCACCACTGTGCAGCCCAAAATAAGAAATAACTTCCTCAATTTTGAAAAAAGGTTTTTATGCTCGTTTGAGGTGGTTTTTGGCTTTTCCACTAAAAAAAGTTCATGGAAACACATCAGATCTGAAGTAGCTAAATAAGCTCTGACGTAACGAGCTTCTCCCCTTCATTAGTGGGTCTGTGCCTTACCAGAGGCACAGTTCAGACCTCCATCTGAGATCCGATAATTCGGTTTTCTCAGATGTGCGGTTCATGATGGTTTACAACCTCTAGATCTCGTTCATCGCAGCCACGCATGACGGCAACATCCGACAACATCTGCCTGGTTGATTTGCTCTATACCTGTAGACAGAAACTGGCCTAATTCACATTTTCCATTCATTTCCACGTTTGCAACATTTTAAAAGTTCACTCAAAGTTTTGATGACAATCGGATGGAAACACGGCTTATTTTACATCTAAATTAAATCTTTTTGGCATCTGTTTTGGGCAGCAAAGAAATGATTTAATGAGTGGAAACACTACAAAAACACAAAATCTTACCAAGTATTTTTGGTCCAGTTTCTAGTGCAAACACCTGAGTTCACTTGAAACAAGACAAAACTCATTTACAAGTAACTTTTCAGCAAGATATAGGAGCCTGTCAATAGTTAATAATTCCTTAATATTGATTAAGTCAGTGAAGTTTGTTCAACACATTTCACCAAACAGGCAAGTTCAAAGTGCTTTTCATCATAAAAACAAAAATACAAAGTCATCAACTGAAACATTTTGCTAAATCTAAATGTATTTACATTTTAAAAAGTATGAGTTTCACTACAACATGGGAAAAATCTCATATTGAAATAATCTCCCAGCAGAACTGGAACTTTTTCATCAATTTTAAGGAATTATTGACTTAAAACAAGCTCCTATAACCTGCAGAAAAGTTACTTTTAAGTTAATTTGGTCTTATTTCAAGTGTATTAGTTCATTTAAACTAGAAATTATACAAAAATACTTTGTAAGATTTTGTGTTTTTGCAGTGTGGATTCATTTTTCATTTTCTGTTGACTTGTCGTGGTTTTGCAGCAGATTTTGCTGGAATGTTTACAGCCACAGTCCACCTCCAGGAGGGGTCAGAGGTCAAAGCGGCCGGATGTTAACGCCGTACCTCGTTGAAGAGAAGTTCCCTGCGCTGCTGCTTCCTCAGGTCCATCTTCTTCACGGCCACCAGCTTCCCGGTCGTCTTCACCGTGGCGATGCACACGATTCCCGTGGATCCCTCGCCGATCTTGATGTAGTGGTCCAGGTAGGTCCGCGGGTCGCCGGGGTCCACCACCAGCTGCAGCGCCGCTCTGAACTGCTCATGGGAAACCCTCTGGGGCTCCCGCTGCGGGGAGCGGCCCTGCGGCGCCGCGCCCGACCCCGGGGTCGACGCGGGGACGGGGGGCCGCGGGGCAGGCACGGTGGGGTGGGGGGTATGCGGCAGCTGGGAGGAGTCCGGGGTCAGGCTGGGGTGGGAGGCGTGGTGGGAATGAGGGAGGCTGACTGGGGGCTTGGAGGAACCCCGGGCGGAGCTGCTGGAGGGCCCGTTCTGGGGGGAAGACTCATGGTGTCGCACCACCTGGACGGTAGAGACGAAAAACAGCAGAAAATCACAAACTTACAAAATGAAAAGGCGACAAACACCAACTCTGACAGGTCATCAGAGTTGATGATCTGTCAACTCATCAACTCTGAGTGGGTGTTTACATTAGCTAATCTGCCACCATGTTAGCTTAGCTAATAGCAGCAGTAGCTTATCTACCACCGTGTTAGCTTAGCTAATAGCAGCAGTAGCTTATCTACCACCGTGTTAGCTTAGCTAATAGCAGCAGTAGCTTATCTACTACCGTGTTAGCTTAGCTAATAACAGCAGTAGCTTATCTACCACCGTGTTAGCTTAGCTATTAGCAGCGGTAGCTAATTTATTTAATTTAGTTGTTGTCAGTTGCTATGGCAACTAATCTGCGTGTAGCGTATCCGACACAAACGGCAAGAAAAAGTGGTTTTAATTGTTCCTCAAAGGTTTTTCAGCGTTATTTTTCCCTTTGCACTGAGTTAATATCTACATCTCCATGCTTTGATCTAGCGGCAGCACTGAGAATAAAACACTAATTTAACAAAATGTCCATAATTTCAATAACGTACAAAGTACAAATTATAATCGAACCTTTATTTCAAATACACAGATCAATAGATCATTGAGCCATTAAGATCAATAAATATTGTTTATATTAAAACAATTCAAACAGGTTGAGGTAACTTACCTTTCTACTCAAACACAAAATACAAAGAATGTTACAAAGAAAATCTCTAAATATTATCAGGTTTTTTGCATTTAGTAAATATTAATAATTTTGGTGATTCTAACAGACATAGAATAATAAAAGTTTAGTGTGATTTAACTTCAGGCAGAAAGAAAATCACGTCAGACTTTTTATGAGGTGTATGAAAATATCTGGTTTAAACTGTAAATAACATTTTCCAAATTTCTGCCTTTAATCAAACATTAGCTTGAACTTTAATACCAAACTGTGCAGTTTGAATATGAAGAACTTTAAAGGACTTTAAACAGAAATCAAAAACTTTCCAAACCTTGAAAACATCTATTTGAAATTCAAGCATTTTCCAGGATTGCGAGCAGATGTTTAAAACCTGATAAATACCGGATCCCGATAAATACCGGATCCCAGATAAATACCGGATCCCAGATAAATACCGGACCCTGATAAATACCGGACCCTGATAAATACCGGACCCTGATAAATACCGGACCCAGATAAATACCGGACCCTGATAAATACCGGATCCCGATAAATACCGGATCCCGATAAATACCGGACCCTGATAAATACCGGACCCTGATATATACCGGACCCTGATAAATACCGGACCCTGATAAATACCGGACCCTGATAAATACCGGATCCCGATAAATACCGGATCCCGATAAATACCGGACCCTGATAAATACCGGACCCTGATAAATACCGGATCCTGATAAATACCGGACCCTGATAAATACCGGACCCTGATAAATACCGGATCCTGATAAATACCGGATCCTGATAAATACCGGACCCTGATAAATACCGGACCCTGATAAATACCGGACCCTGATAAATACCGGACCCTGATAAATACCGGACCCAGATAAATACCGGACCCAGATAAATACCGGACCCTGATAAATACCGGATCCCGATAAATACCGGATCCCGATAAATACCGGATCCCGATAAATACCGGATCCCGATAAATACCGGATCCCGATAAATACCGGACCCTGATAAATACCGGACCCTGATAAATACCGGACCCAGATAAATACCGGACCCAGATAAATACCGGACCCAGATAAATACCGGACCCTGATAAATACCGGATCCCGATAAATACCGGACCCTGATAAATACCGGATCCCGATAAATACCGGACCCTGATAAATACCGGATCCGGTCTAGAGGAGAAAATACTTCCCTGAACTATCCAGCAGCAGCTTCGATCATCTGGGCCGACTCCTACCTGTCCCGTTGGACTGCGTCCTCCGTCGCTCTCCGTCCTCGGGTACGTGTTGAACGGCCGCGTGTTCTGCTGGGCCGTCTTCATCACGCCTTCGCTCACCGGCAGGTTGGGCGTTCGGATGTTGGGCCCCGACAGCGGCCTCTTGTCCCTCGGAGACGTGGGGCTGCCGTCGCGCGCCACATAGCTGGACTTGGGCCGGATGTCGCCGGCTTGGTCCCGGTGGATCACCTGGTCCTGAAAAACGGAGAGGTTGATAAAAATACAACAACAGGCTGGTTCTCAGCTACATTTAATGGTATAAAAAGGAAGAAAAATCTGCAGAATCAAAAGCTGAGATGCACTGATCAGAAGTTTTAGGCCATCAGGTTGAACCTCAGATATCGGTATCGGAAGTTAAACATCTGGATCGGTGCGTCCCTAGTTAGTAACGTTTAGTGAGCGAATCATTTGGGTCTCGGTTGGTACCTGGTCCCGGGGGTCTCTGTGAGGCTGCTGTCCCGAGCCGGACCGCTCCCTGTAGGCCCTGCTGGGCTCCTGGCCCCTCGGCTGCTGCTGGGGCCGGCCCTGCACGCCCTGGTCCCGGGGCTGGACGCCCCGCTGCCCGTGCTGCGGGTCGCCCCCGGCAGGGTGGTCCTGCCTCAGTCTGTCCCTGAGACCCCAAACATGCAGTCAGCAACACCAATAAACCAGTCCGTTTCTAATCAATCGATCCGATTTTGGGTTTTCCCACCAGCTGAGTGCAGAGTGATGTCGGCCATTTTGTTTGACAGCTTCTTTTTATTTGAACTTTTAATTCAGATCAACTCTAAAATTGTACCTCAGCACCAGCAAAACTACTTCAACATGTTTTTACTCCAGTAAGAGTAAAAAAGTATTTGGTAAAAAGTACTGATCAAATTATTAATAATTTAAAGTTTAAAAATTAAATCATCAGATGGACCCAAATGTTAAGTGGATATTTAGGTATTTTAAGAACAAAAATGACAATAATTTATATAAATAATTAAAGATAACAAAAATCAGCCACAATTATTTTTTCCCAAATCGGTTTCCTTCAGTAAAAAACTTACAAAACTTTAACAAAAGCTGCAGGTGTGAGTCTGGTGAATGTTTGGTTAAAACATGTTTTTGGTAGAAAATCCTGACATTTTACTCAATTAAGAACAGAGACACTTCAAAATAAAATTACTCAAAGTGCAGCGTAGTAAAAATACTCTTAAAAGTAAATTATTTTCAAATGTAATAATTGAAATAATTATCAGCCTGGTTGCGATAAAAGCCTCTTTTTGGAAATGTTTTTATTTTCTGTTAGTTTTTAGAAAAGGAAGCCACAGGAACGTGGTTTCTCCCACCTGTCTGGCTGTGTGTGGTGCCTGAGTCGGGGGTCGCCGTTCTCCTGCTCTCCGCCTGCAGAGCTGGAGTCGCGGCGGGGCTGAGTGGGGGGGCTGCCTCGCCGCAGGGAGTTCGATCGGGTCACGGACATGGTGTCGAACTCGTCCAGCAGCCACGTTAGAGAGCCGTCTGCCCCCAGCTTCGTGCCTCGTACGATCGTCTGGCGTCACAGGACAGAAAAATGCAGCTTTTTAATCTGAAGCATGGAAACCATCCAGTTGGTTCCAGTCATTTTCAAAGTTTTCTGCTCTTTCTGCTATCCTGCATACTCTTTAAATTTAAATAAATGCTTGGGCAATATATTCTTCACTGAGCTTTTCCATGGTAAAAATTCAAGAACATTTCAAGAATTTTCAAGGTATGTTTTAAAAACACCACAGTTTGGAGTTAAATCCATAAAACAAACAAAAGGCAGTTTCACTTTCCCATTATATGATATTACTGTTATTAATACATTGTGATCGTAAACTATAATAAAACGAAAGTTTATGTTTTGAAATTTTGACCTGATTCGTCTGAAAAAGTTAAGAAAAATTCTCTAAAAATGTTCATGATTCTGGCATTTAGCAAATCTAAATAATTTGGGTTATTCTAACTAACCCCAATCTAGAAAACTTTGGTTTTATTTAACTTCAGACTGGAAAAAAAAATTATCTGTGTCTTTTAATTATCTGTAAATATCTAGTTTCAACTGTAACATTTTCAAATCTAGGATTTTACTCAAACATTAGTTAGTTTGCACTTTATTACAAAACTGCAGTTTGAATATCAAGCACTTTATAGAGAAATCAAGCACTTTTCAGGACTTTATAGGGAAATCAAGCACTTTTCAGGACTTTATACAGAAATCAAGCACTTTTCAGGACTTTGTAGAGAAATCAAGCACTTTTCAGGACTTTGTAGAGAAATCAAGCACTTTTCAGAACTTTGTAGAGAAATCAAGCACTTTTCAGGACTTTGTAGAGAAATCAAGCACTTTTCAGGACTTTATAGAGAAATCAAGCACTTTTCAGGACTTTATAGAGAAATCAAGCACTTTTCAGGACTTTATAGAGAAATCAAGCACTTTTCAGGACTTTATAGAGAAATCAAGCACTTTTCAGGACTTTATACGGAAATCAAGCACTTTTCAGGACTTTGTAGAGAAATCAAGCACTTTTCAGGACTTTGTAGAGAAATCAAGCACTTTTCAGGACTTTGTAGAGAAATCAAGCACTTTTCAGGACTTTATAGAGAAATCAAGCACTTTTCAGGACTTTATAGAGAAATCAAGCACTTTTCAGGACTTTATATGGAAATCAAGCACTTTTCAGGACTTTATACGGAAATCAAGCACTTTTCAGGACTTTGTAGAGAAATCAAGCACTTTTCAGGACTTTGTAGAGAAATCAAGCACTTTTCAGGACTTTGTAGAGAAATCAAGCACTTTTCAGGACTTTGTAGAGAAATCAAGCACTTTTCAGGACTTTGTAGAGACATCAAGCACTTTTCAGGACTTTATACGGAAATCAAGCACTTTTCAGGACTTTATAGGGAAATCAAGCACTTTTCAGGACTTTATAGGGAAATCAAGCACTTTTCAGGACTTTATAGGGAAATCAAGCACTTTTCAGGACTTTATAGGGAAATCAAGCACTTTTCAGGACTTTATAGGGAAATCAAGCACTTTTCAGGACTTTATAGGGAAATCAAGCACTTTTCAGGACTTTATAGGGAAATCAAGCACTTTTCAGGACTTTATAGGGAAATCAAGCACTTTTCAGGACTTTATAGGGAAATCAAGCACTTTTCAGGACTTTATAGAGAAATCAAGCACTTTTCAGGACTTTATAGAGAAATCAAGCACTTTTCAGGACTTTATAGAGAAATCAAGCACTTTTCAGGACTTTATAGAGAAATCAAGCACTTTTCAGGACTTTATAGAGAAATCAAGCACTTTTCAGGACTTTATAGAGAAATCAAGCACTTTTCAGGACTTTATAGGGAAATCAAGCACTTTTCAGGACTTTATACGGAAATCAAGCACTTTTCAGGACTTTATAGAGAAATCAAGCACTTTTCAGGACTTTATAGAGAAATCAAGCACTTTATAGAGAAACACTTTTCAGGACTTTATAGGAAATCAAGCACTTTTCAGGACTTTATACGGAAATCAAGCACTTTTCAGGACTTTATACGGAAATCAAGCACTTTTCAGGACTTTGTAGGAAATCAAGCACTTTTCAGGACTTTGTAGAGAAATCAAGCACTTTTCAGGACTTTGTAGAGAAATCAAGCACTTTTCAGGACTTTGTAGAGAAATCAAGCACTTTCAGGACTTTGTAGAGAAATCAAGCACTTTTCAGGACTTTGTAGAGAATCAAGCACTTTCAGGACTTTATAGGAATCAAGCACTTTTCAGGACTTTATACGGAAATCAAGCACTTTTCAGGACTTTATAGGGAAATCAAGCACTTTTCAGGACTTTATAGGGAAATCAAGCACTTTTCAGGACTTTATAGGGAAATCAAGCACTTTTCAGGACTTTATAGGGAAATCAAGCACTTTTCAGGACTTTATAGGGAAATCAAGCACTTTTCAGGACTTTATAGGGAAATCAAGCACTTTTCAGGACTTTATAGGGAAATCAAGCACTTTTCAGGACTTTATAGGGAAATCAAGCACTTTTCAGGACTTTATAGGGAAATCAAGCACTTTTCAGGACTTTATAGGGAAATCAAGCACTTTTCAGGACTTTATAGAGAAATCAAGCACTTTTCAGGACTTTATAGAGAAATCAAGCACTTTTCAGGACTTTATAGAGAAATCAAGCACTTTTCAGGACTTTATAGAGAAATCAAGCACTTTTCAGGACTTTATAGAGAAATCAAGCACTTTTCAGGACTTTATAGAGAAATCAAGCACTTTTCAGGACTTTATAGAGAAATCAAGCACTTTTCAGGACTTTATAGGGAAATCAAGCACTTTTCAGGACTTTATACGGAAATCAAGCACTTTTCAGGACTTTATAGAGAAATCAAGCACTTTTCAGGACTTTATAGAGAAATCAAGCACTTTTCAGGACTTTATAGAGAAATCAAGCACTTTTCAGGACTTTATATGGAAATCAAGCACTTTTCAGGACTTTATACGGAAATCAAGCACTTTTCAGGACTTTATACGGAAATCAAGCACTTTTCAGGACTTTGTAGAGAAATCAAGCACTTTTCAGGACTTTGTAGAGAAATCAAGCACTTTTCAGGACTTTGTAGAGAAATCAAGCACTTTTCAGGACTTTGTAGAGAAATCAAGCACTTTTCAGGACTTTATAGAGAAATCAAGCACTTTTCAGGACTTTATACGGAAATCAAGCACTTTTCAGGACTTTATACGGAAATCAAGCACTTTTCAGGACTTTATAGGGAAATCAAGCACTTTTCAGGACTTTATAGGGAAATCAAGCACTTTTCAGGACTTTATAGGGAAATCAAGCACTTTTCAGGACTTTATAGGGAAATCAAGCACTTTTCAGGACTTTATAGAGAAATCAAGCACTTTTCAGGACTTTATAGAGAAATCAAGCACTTTTCAGGACTTTATAGAGAAATCAAGCACTTTTCAGGACTTTATAGAGAAATCAAGCACTTTTCAGGACTTTATAGGGAAATCAAGCACTTTTCAGGACTTTATACAGAAATCAAGCACTTTTCAGGACTTTGTAGAGAAATCAAGCACTTTTCAGGACTTTGTAGAGAAATCAAGCACTTTTCAGAACTTTGTAGAGAAATCAAGCACTTTTCAGGACTTTGTAGAGAAATCAAGCACTTTTCAGGACTTTATAGAGAAATCAAGCACTTTTCAGGACTTTATAGAGAAATCAAGCACTTTTCAGGACTTTATAGAGAAATCAAGCACTTTTCAGGACTTTATATGGAAATCAAGCACTTTTCAGGACTTTATACGGAAATCAAGCACTTTTCAGGACTTTATACGGAAATCAAGCACTTTTCAGGACTTTGTAGAGAAATCAAGCACTTTTCAGGACTTTGTAGAGAAATCAAGCACTTTTCAGGACTTTATAGAGAAATCAAGCACTTTTCAGGACTTTATATGGAAATCAAGCACTTTTCAGGACTTTATACGGAAATCAAGCACTTTTCAGGACTTTATACGGAAATCAAGCACTTTTCAGGACTTTGTAGAGAAATCAAGCACTTTTCAGGACTTTGTAGAGAAATCAAGCACTTTTCAGGACTTTGTAGAGAAATCAAGCACTTTTCAGGACTTTGTAGAGAAATCAAGCACTTTTCAGGACTTTGTAGAGACATCAAGCACTTTTCAGGACTTTATACGGAAATCAAGCACTTTTCAGGACTTTATACGGAAATCAAGCACTTTTCAGGACTTTATAGAGAAATCAAGCACTTTTCAGGACTTTATAGAGAAATCAAGCACTTTTCAGGACTTTATAGAGAAATCAAGCACTTTTCAGGACTTTATATGGAAATCAAGCACTTTTCAGGACTTTATACGGAAATCAAGCACTTTTCAGGACTTTATACGGAAATCAAGCACTTTTCAGGACTTTGTAGAGAAATCAAGCACTTTTCAGGACTTTGTAGAGAAATCAAGCACTTTTCAGGACTTTGTAGAGAAATCAAGCACTTTTCAGGACTTTGTAGAGAAATCAAGCACTTTTCAGGACTTTGTAGAGAAATCAAGCACTTTTCAGGACTTTATAGAGAAATCAAGCACTTTTCAGGACTTTATACGGAAATCAAGCACTTTTCAGGACTTTATACGGAAATCAAGCACTTTTCAGGACTTTATAGGGAAATCAAGCACTTTTCAGGACTTTATAGGGAAATCAAGCACTTTTCAGGACTTTATAGGGAAATCAAGCACTTTTCAGGACTTTATAGGGAAATCAAGCACTTTTCAGGACTTTATACGGAAATCAAGCACTTTTCAGGACTTTATAGAGAAATCAAGCACTTTTCAGGACTTTATAGAGAAATCAAGCACTTTTCAGGACTTTATAGAGAAATCAAGCACTTTTCAGGACTTTATAGAGAAATCAAGCACTTTTCAGGACTTTATATGGAAATCAAGCACTTTTCAGGACTTTATACGGAAATCAAGCACTTTTCAGGACTTTATACGGAAATCAAGCACTTTTCAGGACTTTGTAGAGAAATCAAGCACTTTTCAGGACTTTGTAGAGAAATCAAGCACTTTTCAGGACTTTGTAGAGAAATCAAGCACTTTTCAGGACTTTGTAGAGAAATCAAGCACTTTTCAGGACTTTGTAGAGAAATCAAGCACTTTTCAGGACTTTGTAGAGAAATCAAGCACTTTTCAGGACTTTATAGAGAAATCAAGCACTTTTCAGGACTTTATACGGAAATCAAGCACTTTTCAGGACTTTATACGGAGTCAAGCACTTTTCAGGACTTTATAGGGAAATCAAGCACTTTTCAGGACTTTATAGGGAAATCAAGCACTTTTCAGGACTTTATAGGGAAATCAAGCACTTTTCAGGACTTTATAGGGAAATCAAGCACTTTTCAGGACTTTATAGGGAAATCAAGCACTTTTCAGGACTTTATAGGGAAATCAAGCACTTTTCAGGACTTTATAGGGAAATCAAGCACTTTTCAGGACTTTATAGAGAAATCAAGCACTTTTCAGGACTTTATAGAGAAATCAAGCACTTTTCAGGACTTTATAGAGAAATCAAGCACTTTTCAGGACTTTATAGAGAAATCAAGCACTTTTCAGGACTTTATAGAGAAATCAAGCACTTTTCAGAACTTTATAGAGAAATCAAGCACTTTTCAGGACTTTATAGAGAAATCAAGCACTTTTCAGGACTTTATAGAGAAATCAAGCACTTTTCAGGACTTTATAGAGAAATCAAGCACTTTTCAGGACTTTATAGGGAAATCAAGCACTTTTCAGGACTTTATCGGGAAATCAAGCACTTTTCAGGACTTTATCGGGAAATCAAGCACTTTTCAGGACTTCATGGAGAAATCAAGCACTTTTCAGGACTTTATAGAGAAATCAAGCACTTTTCATGACTTTATAGAGAAATCAAGCACTTTTCAGGACTTTATAGAGAAATCAAGCACTTTTCATGACTTTATAGAGAAATCAAGCACTTTTCAGGACTTTATATAGAAATCAAGCACTTTTCAGGACTTTATACAGAAATCAAGCACTTTTCAGGACTTTATACAGAAATCAAGCACTTTTCAGGACTTTATACAGAAATCAAGCACTTTCCAAACCTTGAAGTCACCTAAGGAAATTCAAGCATTTTCAAACATTTCAAGAACTCCGTCTTCAAAAGTGATTAAAACTGATAGTAAGATTCACATTTAAACACTGAAATGAATACAGTTACAGTTAAAAGTGAACCTTTATGCAGACGACATCGTTCTTTATTTGACTGATGCAACTTTAGAGGTTTAAGAAACCTTTCAGCGGCTGGAAGCTACTCAAGTTCTTTCATGTTGTTGAAAATATCGACCAAAAATATTCCTCCACACTGGAAGCGAAGAAGCCTTTTGAGTGAAACATTTTCGAGACACGACAGAAAACGAGTTTTTATCTAGAGCATGTGCAGAACTAAAAGGATTCAGTTATTTAAGGCGGTTGCAGTTGTTTTGAAGGTTTTCTGTCCCAAGTTCAGTCCCAGAGACTTGAACTTAGCTTCTGCATGTTCTTCAACACCTGATCTGAATAAATGTTTAAGAAATGTCAACGCCTGCTTTTCAAAAGTGACTAAAAACGCCACCAAGATTCAAATTTAAACACTGCAGTAACACAATTACAGTTATAAGTTCCCCTTTATGCAGATGACAACGTTTTATATTTGACTGGTGCCTCTTTAAGTATGTTGAGGACCTTCAAGCATCAGTTTAGGGTTTGAAATTTACTCAAATTCTTCCATTTTGTTGAAGATGCTTTACTTCTCGTCCAAATACATTTCTCAGAAACAGAAGAAGCCTTTTGGGCGAAACGCGAAGCATCTTCGAGACACAAGAGAAGACGCCCAGTTGCTTTCCATTTAACCACTTACAACCGTCATTTCCTGTATGACTGAGAATGGACGCCAACGCCTCAGCGTAAAGTTATGAATATGAATAAAACTGAGAGCAGCTCCTCTTACCTTTCGCGGTTCTACGGTGGTGATGATCGTCGCGTCGATGAAAGGCTTTGGCCTCTTGGCCGTGTCTTCGATGAGGGACTGCCATTGGCGCGGCAACCCGACGAACTTCTGCTCCTGCTCGTCAAAGTCTGTGTGGACGCGATGCTCGAAGTTGGACGGAGCAGAGATCTGGATTCGAGACTTCTTCTTTTTGGCAAACATGGTGGCAACGGCTGCAAGCTAGCATCAGATCTGCAGCGAGGGAGAAGAGAAGACGGCAATGTGATTAGCAAATAAATACAAAAGAAAAATCTTAGTGTACCAGCACAATAAAACTGCTATGCACACATTTTATTGCATTGATATCTCATATGCTTGCACATTTCAGCCCAGGGACTAATAGGCTGGATGGTGGCATTTATCTAGCTCTGACCTTTAGCTAAAGGTCATCATCAGGCTCAAACAAAACTTGAACCCAATATTGATGACAAGACATCAGCTCCAAGCATTTCCTGAAGGGGAGAGCATCTTTAAAAGGTCACTTCCTGGACATTAACAGCAGCTTTTATGACCCAGAGGAGAAAATGAACAAGATGTGAGCTGTTAAAGCACCAAGTCAAGCCAGAAAGATGAAAGCAGCAAAGAACAAAACAAAAAGGAAAACAATGAACTGCAAGACGATACTAATGAGGAAAAAAGCAGCTAGCATGAAGGCATCGAAGACTTTATAATTCATTTTGTTTGTTGTTTGTTTTACATCTACACTTTATCACTGAGAATGTGTTCTTGAATTATTATTACCATTTTATTACTTGAAAATGGTCTCAAGTAGTGATACAATAATCTCACAATACGGTATACGATATTCTGCTCATGATACGATATATATGGCGATATTAAGCAAACAATGCAATTCAATACACTTTTGCTATTTTCTGAAAGATTTTAGACGGACAGAGTGATTTTGGTGACATTTTGTGACTGTTATAGAGTTGGATTAAATTAATTTAACTGAAAACTGATAAAAAGCACCAACTACACAATACCTGGCTCTGGTTGGACACAGACTTAAAGTCGACAGCTGGACAAAATGAATCAAAGAAGTGGTGAGAAAACATGTTTCTTTTAAATGAAACAGTACAAACTGTAGCTTACATGCATTTGTAAAGTAAATAAAGTTCACCAAGTACCTGCTCTGAATAGTTTGATACCTTTTCAACACTTAACATGTGAAGGAATCACTCTAAGCCTGATGACCGAATCACTCTCCCGACGAAGCAAGCAGTGAGTGAGCAAGGTGACAGTTGGATGTTACGATACTTGAGGATGGATATCGATTTTTTTCTAGGAAAGAAAATATCGATATACATCGCAAAATCGATATTATTACACAGCCCTAGTCTCAAAACAACGATATTATCATTTATCGCAATAAATTCTGGGACAATTTATCATTCAGCAACATTTGATACAATAACTGGCCTACTGGCAGGAACATAAATGTAAATCTAGATACAAGATCAGGCTGCAACATTAGAGAAATGTGCAATAGTATGGATTAATGATGTGATGATGATACAGGCAGAACATTTTCCTCACCATCTACAGTTAAATAAGATCAAACTTCTCTTATTTTAGGTCCATTAGAATCCCCTAAATAGCTGAATATGTAGGAGCAGCTTCATGTTTCCACCTCATAACCGTCTAAAAATTTAAAAAAAAGATCCGGTGGAGTGGAAGGAGAAAATCTGTGCAACTGAAGAGGAAATTGTGGATAAAAGAGGAAAATCATGTCAACAGTTTAGCAGCATTTTTATTACTTAAAACACAATAATTATGGGTGGAGTGAAATCAAAAGCTTATATTTTGATACATTTTTCAGCATTAAATGACGGACAATAAAAAAGGTCAAACTCAGTTCTAGCATGAAAATCAAGTGCAAGTTGTTTGTTCATTTCAGACGGTTCACGCGAGACAAGCAGGAGTAAAAGCTTGTATTCAGTAGTTACAGAGACAGAAAGGCCAGAAGAATAATTAGGTTTTAAACATGTTTGCTAGCTGGTGAAATCGGGTCACCAGCTGATTAAACGTTGCTGACCTAATATTTTTTATTTTTTTGCCTGCTGAGCAGCAGTAATCTCCTACGACTGAGAAACATCTACAGGGACCAGTGCACTGCAAAAACACAAAATCTTACCAAGTAGTTTTGGTCCAGCTTCTAGTGCAAATATCTTAACTTACAAGAAACTTTTTAGAAATCTGTCGGAGCTTGATTTAAGCCAATAAATCCTTAATGTTGAGTTTAAAAAGTACTTATTCTACTGGCAGATTATTTTGATTAAAACAAGACATTTTCATATGTTGTAACTGAAATAATCTGCAACTGTAACAGGAACTTTTTTCAGGAGTTTTAAGGAATTACTGACCTAGAACAAACTCCTATTTCTTGCTGAAAAGTTACTTGTCTTCGATGTTTTTAATGTTTTTATCTTTACTTTTCATTTAGTTATTAACTTTTTATTTCTCTTTCACATTGTCTATGTAAAGCCCCCCGGAAAACGTCCCAGTTAAATGAATCTATATCTAGGGGTGTGAGAATCCTTGTTAAATGACATCTTAACTAAAACTCTGAGGTGTGAGAATCCTTGTTAAATGACATCTTAACTAAAACTCTGAGGTCTGAGAATCCTTGTTAAATGACATCTTAACTAAAACTCTGAGGTCTGAGAATCCTTGTTAAATGGCATTTTAACTAAAACTCTGAGGTCTGAGAATCCTGGTTAAATGGCATTTTAACTAAAACTCTGAGGTCTGAGAATCCTTGTTAAATGGCATTTTAACTAAAACTCTGAGGTGTGAGAATCCTTGTTAAATGGCATTTTAACTAAAACTCTGAGGTGTGAGAATCCTTGTTAAATGACATCTTAACTAAAACTCTGAGGTGTGAGACGTTTAACTGAAGTCCTACAAGGGGTGCGGGTTTTAATGTTTTTATCTTTTTTAACCTTTTTTAATTCTCTTTTTCTGTTTATTGAATGTCACATGCTGTTTTTATTTTAATTATGTAAAGCACTTTGGAATGCCTTGCTGCTGAAATGTGCTATACAAATAAAATTTGTTTGATTTATTGATCGTCTGTCTTATTTCAAGCATACTAAGATATTTGCTCTAACTGGATTTTGTGTTTTTGCAGTGTGGGACATCAGACGCCCTCTGAAAACCAGAGGCTGCATAAAAACCTGCAGGTTGAAGAGAAAACACTCCCAGTAATAAAACAGAGTCCTGCTGGGTAGCAGCATGCTAAACCGCTAAGGGGGATTTTTCCATTTTCATCCAGCAGATTTTTCTGTTATTTCCTACAACTAAACGGCGCCACACCTTCAAGCGCTTCTTAAATAATAAAGACAGACTAGAAGAAAAAAAAAAAAAAAGATGCAGGGATTGTGGGACAGAATGACGGAGAGCTGGGTGGGAGCGCCGACTCGGGCGATTAGGGTGGATCATAAGCCAGAGGCCGTGAGTCATGCTGCTGGCCCAGGCAGAGTTACTACAGACCTTCACAGCAGGGATGTTTGATGTGAAGCGAGACCCACCCAGAAACAGAAACGAAAAGAAAACGACTCGGTCGCTACCAATGTAGCACCGGAGCAGCAGAGCGAGACAAAATACTGGAGATATTTACCAGAGACGTTTATGCATAGAATCTAAATTAGGGTTAGTCCATGTAAACTTAATATTTTATGGTATTTAAAAAATAAAAATGTGTTTAGAGCCCAGAGGTTGGGAGATTACCCAAAGATTGGACTCAGGCAGAAAATCTTTACTGAAGAGTGGAAAAGTATTTGGTAAAAAAAAAATCAACTCAAGTTTTGAGTAACTGATCAAATTATCAATCGTTTAATGTTTAAAAATTACATCATAAAATGGACAAAAATAGAAAATTAAGAGGAAATTTTGGTATTTTAACAACCAAAATAACAAAAATTCATACAATAAATAAAATCAGGCAAAATACAAAAAAAAAATAAAAAATGTGTTTCTGTCAATAAAAAACGTATAAAACTTTAACAGAAACTGCAGCTGTGTGTCTGGTGACTTTTTGGTTCAAACATGTTTACAGACGTCACAATCCCTCTTCTTTATTGTTTTGCTTTTAGGTGTTTTTTCTGTTTTACTTATTGTTTTGGGTTGTCGTGTTATCTGCCGTTCACAAATGGTCTCAAAACAGCAACATTAT
Source organism: Poecilia reticulata (assembly GCF_904066995.2). Lineage (NCBI taxonomy): Eukaryota > Metazoa > Chordata > Actinopteri > Cyprinodontiformes > Poeciliidae > Poecilia > Poecilia reticulata. The sequence continues at coordinate 32,278,878 of NC_088842.1, forward strand.
CATTTATCGCAATAATTACTGGGACAATTCATCACCTAGCTATAATTGTCATTGTTCCAGTCGTATCAATATTTATATTTACCTACGGTGTAAAAGCGTCTCCATTGCTGACATTTAGGGCTCAAACGATTAATCGGATTGAAGTAATCGTCAGCTAACGGTAATAATTAACCATTAACTGAAATATCTAGAATAGAAACACCAGATAATTATGAAATACTTCTTAAAGTAAAGCGCTGCTTCGTCCATAACATCAGGGAAAGTTTCTGACACTCATGAATCATTCTGACATTTTCAGATTTACAGCCTGGGAGTAAAAGAACATTTTGGCTCTGAAAGTTTTATCCTTCATCTGGTTCCAAATCGCTGAGGGCAAAAAACAAGATTTTACTGCAGCCCTGAGGAGCCAAGAAATCATAAGATGTGATGCAAGGCGAGAAAAATGACAAACAGGAAGCGGATCACAGGGCAGCGGCTCAACGAAGCAGCTCTGATTAATGGAAACCAAACGAGAAAATAAAATATTTAGACTGAAATTCATCAACATTTCGTAACAATAAACATACCTGAAGATGTTTTACGAAAACTTTTCTTTTAACTGGAAACTCTGGTGGAGATTTACTAATAAAAAAATCACTTCCAAGTTCAGGAAAACAAAGATTTTCTGATATTCTGGCTCCACCTTAACCCAGCATCGCTTTGGATTAGAAATCCAAACGTCTTGGTCTCCATCATCGTAAAAACAATAAAAAAGTATCTTAATTTTCATAAGCAAGTATGACAATCTGCTAAATTCTGGTTTATATAATATTCCTTAGTCTGTGCTCAGAATAAGGAATAAATTACGACATAAAGGCAGGGCGGCATAATGAAGGAGTAGAAGCTCCTTTCACAGTAAAACATGGGCAGCAGGTCCAGCTTGAAGCTTCTTTAGTGCACAAGATAAAAACTGATGGTAAAACTCACATCTAAATCAAGTCTCAGCTCTTTAAAAAAATGAAATTTAGAGATGAATCTTAGAAATTTCTGAGTTTCAAAAATGTGTTTTTTTTTAATTAAAATTATTTTTACTTTTATAAATTTTCTGAGTTGCATTTCCAACTTAAAACTTCAAATTTTCTCTAGAATTTTTCTGAGTATAATTTCTCTCAGATTTCTGGCTTTTGGCTCAAAAAGGTCCAAGTTTTTTGTAGAAATTTTCTGAGATTAATCTCAAAATGTTTGTGCTATTTTTGGGGAACGTTTGTTTTTGTATCTACAGCAGCCTTAATACGCCGTCATACTTTTCTCTAAAAACCAATAATGGTAAAAATATAAAACCTTGTATATATCCACCCTTTATATCCCCGAGTCATATGAGTTTTCCCGTTTCCCGCCCTCCGCCCAGAGCGAACCGGTCCCTCGCAGTCTGTCCATCCATGCCTGGCTGAACAGCGAGAAAGCCTGTCTGCTCTGTGGACCGAACCGGACTGATGAGTTCTGGACAGAGCCGCTGTCTTCTGGCCTGATTCTACTGTGTGGGTGGTCTGCACTGTGAAAGATGCCAGTTTGAGTGAATAATGATACAAGTTGAACTATATAAAGAGATTTAGGCTGTAAGCATATGGACAAAATATGCTCCAGATTTCTTCTTCTTCTTCTTCTTCTTCATAAAGTTGGCAGGAGAGTAAAAACAAACTCGGTTTAAACAGATGACATGATGCATATTATTGGACTCAGAAGAAAATTGATTCATTTAGGGTTGAAACGATTAATCGTTTGATGAAATAATCAACTAATTTAGTAATTGATTAATCATTAACTGGAGTATACAGAGTCAAAGAAAGTCCATTTTTATAAACAACATATTTGGGGGAATTATTAAGCCACACATTTTGCTTTTAAGAAAAAAACCCCCACCTTTGTCAGTGAATATATTTAAGCTCTGAAACTCCTCAAGTGGCAGCTTTAGTTTCACCTTGTTCAAGCAATGCTGTTATTACCTTTTAAGCAATAAAATGTTAAAAAAGGAATATAAGTTTGTTTATATTCATTTAAAAATATTGCTAGTATTGTATAAAAGTTTTAGCACCGCATTAATTGCAATGAATTGAATACTATAATTATAGTAAGCTAATTTAGTAATCGATTTACTGAGTATAACAGACTGGGAAAAAAGTCCAATCACTGAAAACCAGCAATCAGAGCAGTAATTAAACCAAAATAGACATTTTGCCTACAAGACTGTAAATATTTCACCCACAGCTCAAGTGGCAGTTTTAGCTCCACCTGGTTCAAAATCTGTTAAAAATAAAGAAATCTGTCAAGCACCTTTTGTTATTCAATTTTTAATTGGTTAATCCAAAAATATAATCAATAGATCAGTCCTAGACTGCAGTGATGCCAAGTCCAGCAGAAAAGGCGAAGCTTTTCAGATTAAGTTCTTTTTTAGCTGCAGACATCATTTGCATTCACTAAAGAAATTATTTTATTGCATTTAAGCAAATAAAATCTTTAATTTCTTATTTAGAAAAGGAACTGAATTCTTTACTTGCATGTTTTTATGTATTTCTGGTATTGAAAAAAAAAACAAAAACGCTTGTATGGTTGAATGAAAAATCTGCAGAATGTGGCAATTATTTTATTTAATTAATCACTTAATCATCAGAATAAACATTAGTTGCAGCCTTAATTCAAAAACACTTAATTAATCCCAGAGGGATATTAAATGCAGCTCAGACAATTTTCCACCACCAGTTCTTCTTCTCCAACAAGTAAAATAGTGTTTGACCTGATGAACCCAGTTTCTCTTGAAATCTAAAATCATCTCCTTTGTTTTGTTCACATCCAAGATAAGACGACTGTTTCCACACCAGGCCTCGTTTCACAGGGACAGATTATTGCTGTCGCACCACATGCTTCTAAAGCTGTGGACCCACAAACACCAGGCGTCCACACCAACGCAGACAGAAACAGAAAACATCCCTTCTACCAAAGACCCACACAGGAAAATACGGAGGCATTCCCACCAGCCATGTTTAATACGCTGTAATCCAACTCCGGTCCGTTTGTCGAGAAACTCCGGTCCGTTTGTCTGATACAAACCAAAATAAACAAACACCGGTCCACCTACAAACCTCGGTGCCGGTTCGGTACAAGTGAACTTTGGTGCAGCTTTAATGCATATGTGAACACCAAACACACCAGAGACCGCTCCAAAAGCAGGAAGTGAACTACAGAGCTGGGCATTCTGGGTAAATACAACCCAGACAAACGCATTAGCCTAGCGCTAGCAGCAGAAATGGCTTGATGTCTTTAGTCAAAGACAAAAGAGAAACCTATAAAATCTGATGAAACTCCATTTTTGTTTCCATTTTGTGAAAAATTTAATTGCGCTCAATAGCTGTGTTTCCATTACAAATGTGGGTAAAACTTTGTCAATATGTTGAAAAATCACAATTTCACAAATTTCTAATAACAAGAAACGTAATTAAAATCACACGTCGGTAAGTTTGTTCACGTGATCAGTCATTAAAAAACACTCGCTGCACCATCATCCTCCTACTGCTTCCTGTTGTTTTCTTCCTCGTGGTTTCTTCCAGTGGCAACATCTGGTTGTTGATCATGTGACTCGTGTGATGCAAAAAAAGTGTTTCCGTTGCAGTTTTGCGAAACAAATCAATTTTAATACAGCTAAAACTAACCAAACTTATCCTAGCAACAAAACTATCAAATGATTTTTTAAAATAAAATAAAGCAAATTTTAAAAATGTCAACTTGCGCAATTATATGGTGAATGGAAACATAGCCAATGTCTTCTTTAGAGGTTGTAATGTTGTTTCCTTCAGTGGTTCATAATGCAGCGCCCCCACAGGCGAGGAGGAGAACAGTTTCAAATGGGTTTGACACTATGCAGTTAAAAAAAAACTGAAAATGTATTAAATGTTGCCACTTTGATCCCCAGCAGAACTGAATGCACCAGATTATCATGCGTGAAAACAGTAACAACTGATGCACAACTGACTGTCAGCTCAGCTTGCTACAAACAGGAGGGCTCATTTAAAGTCAAATGTCTCTCCTTCTGAGTTAAAGAAAACTCTTAACACCACAGAAAATGTGCTTCTATATTAATTAAAACGAGGCACAAGCTGGAACAGGAAGTGAAGTAAACGGTGCAACCATGAGGTCTCACACAACTCAGAATTATCCCAATCTATGCCATAATCTCTCTGTGTTGAAGCAAATTAATCCATTAATCACGGATAATGGTGCTGAAGTTAGTAATTACGACATGAATCCCAACTTTAATGAGTTTAATCCAATGCAAATACTGTTCTGCATTTCTTAGACATTTGAAATTTAATTAAATGGCTTTTTACATACGGACCACAATGTCAGCCGACCACAGAATTAAGATCATCAACTTCCTCTGAATGACTGGGAACCAGCCACAGAAACGGGCAGAATCTATAAATCCACCAGCCAAAAATCAACAATTCCTCACGTTTTAGTTCGAGGTCGCAGCTCTTTTACGGGACAGGAGCATTCTGGCTTTAAAGATATCCACCATAACGCTGCATTCAGGCTGCCCTTGTTGCTGCGATGCTCTAATATTAGCTCACCGCTGCTGAATCCGAGGTGATAATTCATAGGTTGTTCCCTCATTGCAGCAGACGCAGGATTCCCAGATTTACAAAGGCCTTAAAAGACTTACAGTTCACTAAACTTTGTATGCAATTAACCTGATGAAATCTGCTGAGTCGACGTTATAAAAACTAGAGGTGGGCGATATGGGCTTAAAATGTTATCACATTATTTTTGTGGTACTATTGTGACAACTATAAAAGTGACAATAAGAGCTATTTATAACTACGGTTTTAGGAAACTGTAAAGCTGTGACTGTGCATCACATCAATTATAGCTTCACAAATACAAATACTGCCTCTGAAAAACATTTATATTGTAATTTGCTTCTTTAGGCCTCCAGTCACATCAGAAGGTGTGATTTATGATACTAAAATGCACAAGTCAGTGCATTTAGTCATATTTTCAAATTTTCTGATACACCTTTATTATACAAAAGGGAGAAAAGTAGTAAAAGTCTTGACAGTTTTAAGTTTCTTTAAACATTAACTGGAATTTATGGCGACAACAATAAATCAAAATATTATCTTGATAAGAAATTCATCACAATTATAAACAATACTGTTATGAACTTAAATAATTGTGAATAATAACTAACATGATAACTGTTTAATCATTTAAAATGCTGCATTTTAAATTATTAAACTTTGTTATTTTTTAAGCTGGTAAGCAGTGAGTGGTAACAGATAATTACTTTATTACTGCTGATTAAAAATAGGATTTATTCCTCCAGGTTTCAACTGAAAGCACAAAAACAAAAAGTCAGCAGCAGCAGCAGCTCCATCTTATCTGTAAATGCCTGAAATTTTAATCTACATTTCCCCTTTTTTTCCATTAAAACTCCGGTTAAAAGTGCAAACATCGCCATCCTCCCCCTCTCTGCTCGGCTCCATGTGTCACTAACACTTGTGCAAATAAAGACAGATGACTGTGATGGTGGAGTCCAACAGCTGTCTCCACAGTCAGCAACAGGTCTGAATGGGAACACTGGGAGAGAAATAACAAAAAAATAAAACTTATTCTGCTGTTCAGATCCCAAAACCGACCGCGAGGTTTCAAGAGAAATCAAACTTTCCTTCCGTCGCGATGAAACTCAGCTGTGATCGGTAATACTCACTAGGAACCAGAACCGAGTCCAGCGAACCAGCACCGGATCCGTTTCCGCGGAGGAATCCAGCTGAGAAGCGGCGACATTAACCGTGGAAGCGGCGGAACCGAGTGGAGAAGCCGTGGGCTCGGAAACACGTAGCGTGTCGCATTCCTTTGGTTTCAGTGTCGTGACGTTACCGGGTGAGACAGCCGGTCACCGGGGGGAGGGAGGGAGATTAGCGCGGCTCTGTCAGCAGCCAAACGGGTTGGAAATCACAAACAGCGACGCCTCTTCCTCCTCTCCGTCCCTCACCTCACAAACGGACGTGCAGGTGTTTTACCTGCACGGTCACGTGACGCACATTTGACTTTTTACACTTCCTGTTGGGAGGTTCATTTCCAGGTTTGGTTTTGTTTCGGTTTTTCTCCCAAATTAAATAATAAACCGGTGGGCAGCGGACATTTACAAAACGAGTAAAACAAACAGTGATGTGTTCAAGGACCAAAACTGACGGTGGGAAAATTAAAAAACAACCTATTTCTGTACTTTTTTTTTTTTTTTTTTTTTACATGGATCAGGGCTGTATTAGTGAACAGTGGTGGAACTAGAGGCGAAGTGTCTCTCCTTTATTTGTATTTTTTTCATTTTGGTCTTTAAACTACCAGAATTTGCATATAAAAGTTTATTTTTGTTTGTCTGTCATTAACTATAAATCAGATAATCTGGTCTGTAACTCAGTACTTAAGTAGCTTTCATTGAATACTCTTTTAATCTTACATGAGTAACTTCTTACAGAGACCAAATTTTAAAAAAAACGTGATGCGTTCAAGGACCAAAACTGACGGTGGGAAAACTAGAAAACAGCGTATTCCTGCACTGTTTTACATGGATCAAGTTTCTACTAGTCAACAGTGGTGGAACCAGAAGTGGGTAGTAACGAGTTACATCTACTTGAGTACTTTTACTACACTGTACGTTTTGCTACTTTTGACTAAAATAAATTGAGGATAAACAGACAGATGTCTTACCAAGACTAACGGTGGGGAAATTATAAAACAACCTATTTCTGTTCTTTTCTGTTTTTTACATGGATCAAGGTTGCATTAGTGATCAGTGGTGGAACTAGAGGAAAAATGTCTCTCCTTTATTTGCATTTCTTTTTTTCATTTTAATCTTTAAACTACTAGAATTTGCATATGAGTTTATTTTTGTTTTTCTGATGTCATTATTTCTAAATATAAATCAGACAACCTGATCAGTAACTCAGTACTTTATCTTTTATAGAGTACTATTTTAATCTTAAATGAGTAACTTCTTACATGATGCACATCTAAAACAAACTGTGATGTGTTCAAGGACCAAAACTGAGAGTGGGAAAATTAGAAAACAACCTATTCCTGTAGTTTTACTGGAATAGGTTGTATTAATCAACAGTGGAACCGCGCCATCACCTTCCAATTACTTCCTGTTGTCGTCTTTTTTGTCGTTTCCTCCAGTGGCAACATCTGGTTGTTGATCATGTGATGCGAAAAAAAAAATAATTCCATTGCAGTTTTGCGAAATAAACCAATTTAGATACAGCCAAAAAAAACCCCAAAAAACAAATACCTCATCCTATCAGCAAAATCTGATCAAAAACGTATCGTTTTTCCTAAATTGGCGTGTTTCCATTAAGCAAATTTATTTTTGAAACGTCAAATTGCAAAATTATAAGGTCAATTGAAAAGCAGTTAGTGCTTCAGGTGAGTAGTTAGTAGTTAGCAGTTAGTGCTTCAGGTGAGTAGTTAGTGCTTCAGGTGAGTAGTTAGTAGTTAGCAGTTAGTGCTTCAGGTGAGTAGTTAGTGCTTCAGGTGAGTAGTTAGTAGTTAGCAGTTAGTGCTTCAGGTGAGTAGTTAGTGCTTCAGGTGAGTAGTTGGGCTTCAGGTGAGTAGTTAGCAGTTAGTGCTTCAGGTGAGTAGTTAGTAGTTAGCAGTTAGTGCTTCAGGTGAGTAGTTAGTAGTTAGCAGTTAGTGCTTCAAGTGAGCAGTTAGTGCTTCAGGTGAGTAGTTAGTAGTTAGCAGTTAGTGCTTCAAGTGAGCAGTTAGTGCTTCAGGTGAGTAGTTAGTAGTTAGTGCTTCAGGTGAGTAGTTAGCAGTTAGCAGTTAGTGCTTCAAGTGAGCAGTTAGTGCTTCAGGTGAGTAGTTAGTAGTTAGCAGTTAGTGCTTCAAGTGAGCAGTTAGTGCTTCAGGTGAGTAGTTAGTAGTTAGTGCTTCAGGTGAGTAGTTAGTAGTTAGCAGTTAGTGCTTCAAGTGAGCAGTTAGTGCTTCAGGTGAGTAGTTAGTAGTTAGCAGTTAGTGCTTCAAGTGAGCAGTTAGTGCTTCAGGTGAGTAGTTAGCAGTTAGTGCTTCAGGTGAGTAGTTAGCAGTTAGTGCTTCAGGTGAGTAGTTAGTAGTTAGTGCTTCAGGTGAGTAGTTAAGTGTAGATCAGGTGTTACACCTTAAAATGTTTTCTCAAAAAATGCTTGGTGATTTCTGGGAACCCTCTTCATTTTGTTTTGGTTTCACTTTTTATCGTTGCATTCATTCTGCACATGTTCAGGTATAAAACAAACGGGGTAATCGTTCGGTATGCCAGACCAACGAGGCTGTCCTGGATATTTTCAGTAAGAAGACGTACCAGAAAACCTTAAAAACAAGAATACATTCAACTTCCAGCCTCGCAAATGTGTATTTGCCATTAGAATGACTCCCTCTTACACAACAAGCGGTGACAGTCTGCCTCAAATTAGCCTGTTTATCTAATCAAAGCACGCTGCTGTGAAATACCAAGTCTGCCTGTTAATATAAGCACATTCATCACCAAACTGAGCAAAACACAGACACAGCCAAGGCCAAATTACAGAGCATGATGTCAGAAACCCAGTCAAACCCCTCCAAGGATAGTTTGGTTTGCTTGAGTGTGGATGCAATCAGATAAGCAAAAACAAAATAGTTTACAAAGAGAAATAATTAACGACTGAATGAAAAGTTTGGCTGTTTAATGAAGGAAACTGGTGAATTTATTTCCAGGTGCCGATCAGGAATGTATTTATTACTTGAGCAAAGAGAAAGCCTGTTGACATTCCTGAGTAAAAATACAGCAGAAACTGGTTCAGCCGACGTATCAACGGCAGAGACGCACAAAGCTGCCAATCCAGAGGCCAAGTTCAAACAAAGCTCGCAGTGTTGCAGCCAATGAGGGCCGACTTTCAGGCGCAGGTTGTGGAATGTGGAAAGGTCAATGATGAAGACAAGCTGAGAAAGTAGGGTAAATGAGTACACAAGCTGACTTCCACACATTTCAACAGACTTTCTGACTGCGCCTGAGGAAACCTTTTCCAGATTTCTACACACTGAACAACAAAGAGATACTTTTAATAAACCCCAAGGCTACTTTAAATTGGTTATAAACTTACCTTTAGGGTCGAGTGTCAAATGTTCTTAAAGCTAATTGATCTATGAGAATGTGTTCTTGCATTATTATGTCATCGCATTACTGGAAAATGTTTATTGCAATAATTTCTGGGACAATTTATCATCCAGTAAAATATGTCATTGTGACTATTGATTATTATGTTTTGAAGGAAAATGTTGTTTTGTTGAGACTTCATAGTCTTTTTTTCTGTTCTTTGGAAAGTAAAGTTTACTGATGTACTTGCGTTATTATGTCTTTAGCAAATTTGTTGTAAATAGTCTCAAAATGATTATATTCATTTCTGGGACTATTTACTGTCCCAGAAATAAAGTTTGTTATTGTAACAGCTTATAAAACAATAGTAAAAATTCACATTTACTGCATTAAATATTTTCCATGACTTCAGACCTGTCCAGAAATATTACATTTTTCATGTATTTATTAAACATTTGTGCATCTTTATGCCTGTTTTGCTCATAAATCCTAACATTTTTGAAGGAGAATTACCAAAAGTAGACAGTATTTTCAAAAATAAATGAATAAAAATAAATATAAGTAACCTTTAATCTGCTGTAGCTATTGATAATCAAAAAGACCAGTTTTGTCCGATTTTGGGCCTCAAGAGTTAACAATTTTATGACAGTAAGTGGCACAAAACAAGCATGGGAAATTGACTATTAAAGTTCAGTCCACTTCCAAATTATTTTAAAATAAAAGGATAAAAGGAACCAACTAATAACAACCAAACACTTCATCCTCAATCTAGCACAAAAAAATTCTACCAATTTAATAAAGGGTTTACCTTCATGTCTCTTGAAACCCGTTTAGACCAAACTGCACTGCAGAAAATATTTTAAATATGCGTAAAGTGAAGGATATACAATGTATAAGTAATAAATGTTACATGAAACACACCTCTCATAAGTGAATTAGTCAAAAGATCAACAGAAAAATGCTTCGGATGCAGATAAAAATACTACGTGTCCTCGATATGCTTCGGTGAAAACAAGCGTCGGTGAGTCATGAGCGACTGAAAATGTGGTATGAATTTCCAGACAACAGGAATATCCACTTAGCAGCAATAACAGATCCAGAAACGATTTGTTTCAGCAGGAAACAAATACCGACTGAGAGGGAAGGAAGAAACCGGACGGACAAGAATCGGCCGAGGCCCGATACTTGCTAACTCATGCTTAGAAATAGATTAAATTTATTGTTTATAAATACAAGAGATAAGAAAAAAGTGACAAAGGTATTAAGGTTATTTATTATGTGCTTTTACCCCAAATAAACAGCTGGTTTAAACATACACACCACAAATTATTATTTAATTTCACTTTTGGATCAATATAGTTTTAATTTAATTTAATTATCATTTGTTCAGACAGATATATGTGCTCACATCGGTCTCACGGCGTACTTATGTTGGGAGCACAAATGGTAATAATAATCAGGTTGCTGGTCCAGTGTCAGAGCTTTGGGAATGATTTTCAGATAGTTCATGCTAGGAATCCACAATATAAATGGTCTCCGGTAGAAATCTGGACTGTGATGGAGATCTGTAGTCTACTGGCTAACCGCGGCTAAACTACTGGCTAAAGCTCATCAAAAAAAGCAGGCGGGAAGCAGCGAGGCTGAGGGCGCAAAGGAAGAACTCGTTAAAAAAGCAGGTGCAAAAAAACGTCAGTTATCTGGACCGAATTCAGGTTTAACGGCGACACTCAGGAGGAGCGCAGCAGATGTCACGGTCAGACAGAAACAAGTGTTAAAATGAGCTTTAACACATACAAATATATGCATTACAATCAATTAGTATCTGATTTTATAGAAATCATATTGTGGTACATAGTGTTACCACCACCATGCCATATCGCACAACCCTAGTTCAGGCTTGAACCTTTTTTGTTTAAATCATGCTACATTTTAAGAAATAAAATATTTTCTCTGAATTATTTACTAGCATCTTGTTCTTCATACATTTCTTTTACCAGCTTAAGCAGCTACTAGCAGGACAGTTTTTTGATTACTAGATTAATCGCTAAATGACTCAAACTAATCTATTGAGAAATCAGGCTGAATTTGTGGCCAAACTGGCTATAATCCCAAGTGGTGTCCAGTAAATATGTGAGTCATGGTGGCGTTGTCATTACATAATGTCATGTTGTAAACAGAAGCAATGAGGGTGTGATCATCACCTCTCTCATTAGGAAAACGCTGGCGTCATGTGACCTCAGATTTAAAGACAGCTCTGAAAAGTGCTGCTCTTTAATCAGACGCGGCAGACATCACGTGACCTGTGAACCTGCTGGGAAGCTGCTGCCGTGCTGGAAGGGATCAAGTAAAGCCGTGTGAAGATTACTCACAGTTTGAAAATATTATGTGAAGACGAACAGAGAGATTCTTTCAAGGGGCGGGATCCTGAGAAATAATCTAGGAACGGGTCAAGTCTCGTCCATCTCATCCAGACTAGCGAAAGCTTTCGTTTCCCCCTCTGAAACCCGACCGGAACCGAGGTGACACACCGCCACCATCCACAAGTCTCTCTGTATTGTTTCTGTTAATCCTCTGTAACACTGGGAGCACACAAGCCTCAGCATGATTTCACAGCCAGAACGGGAAACGACTGCAGAACAAACATTTACTGAAGCCAAAATAGGGACAAAGAACCAATCAGCCTTTCAAAGAGAGAAAAACTACAACTCCCTTAAAATAAAACACAAGCTACTGGAGGAAAGTAGGTCAGGTTATTGTTCTTTTACAATAAAGTTCACATTTTGCTTCCTCCTCTACTGCCGATATCCATATTTACACACATTAAGGGAAACGCTCCATTAATTAGCTTTTATCTGACCCAATCTGAACATTTATCTTACCTAAAAAGAAGGAATCTGTTTATGCACCCAGGCAGTAACGTCACAAAATTAACCCAAATAACATCTCACTTTAATAAAGATGTAGAAATGAAAACAGAATTTTAGGGCTGAAACGATTAATCGTGATTAATCAATTATCGAAATCAACTGATTTATTAATAAATTAATTGTTAACTGGACTATACAGACTCAGAAAAGGCCACTTGTTGAAAAAACAACATACTCAGAGCAGCAATTAAACCAAAACTGGACAAAAATATGTTCATTTTGCATTTAAGGTATAAAGAAGCCGTCTGTAAATATGTTCTACCCAGAACTCCTCAACTGTCACCCTGTTCAAACTACGTAAAAACTAAAATCTGCTATTTAGCACTTTTTGCTATCAAAATATTAGTCAGTGCAAAAATTTGCCAGTCTACAAATTCTGCAAAATGTGCCCATTTTTTACCCATTAATGATACAAATAATCAATTAATCGGCCCAATAATTTATAGAATAATTGATTGCTGAAGTAATTGTTGCATAATTTTCCTGTTTGCTTTGCTCTGCATCATTTAGCAGTGAGTAAACAGCTCCTTCACGTCTTATCTGCTGCAGCAGCAACAAAGGGAAGCTTGTCCTTCACCATATCAGGGCCTGACGTTTCAGTCGATACCAACAATAACAACCTTGTTGCGTTTTTCTTCGGCTCGCGTCGCTCTAAAACTCCTCATTCAAGTTTGCTTGTGCTTGCAGAAGCAGGAGAGATAATAAAAACAGTCTGATGCTCATGTCAGAGAAAGAAGACGACAGGCGACCCGTCCTGCAGGAAACTCATTAGATTTTGTCTAAATCTGCGGCAGGAACCTCCAGCATTCTTTGCTTGGTTTTATTTTAAATCAAATAGATTCTTCAGGCCTCGTTTCATAGATGAAGCCCTGCAGCAAACATTTACAACATGCCATAATTACGGGTCTAGAACCAAACAAATGCAGCTGATTCATGGAGTCAGAAACGGATCTGCTGCCCGGCTAACAGGGAATATCTTTTTCAGTTCAGTCGCTGTTGTTTCTGTTTCTGAGCGCCTCCAGGCCTGTGTTGGAGTTGGCTGGTTCAGTCATTCCTCAGAGGATTTTCCTTTCTGTTCACAAAGTCCAGCTCTTTAGCAACGTTTTTTAAAAAAAGTATTATTTCTTCATTTTCTCCATGTCTTCCTATTTCCCAACCAGGACTTGTCTACAGTTTGATCCTGTAGATTCTGGGTATCCAAACTTTTTGTGACACAAGTTAAAAATTGTCAAGTCAGAATTAGTTGCTGCCCAAAAAATATATCTTAAACAACAAAAAAAATCTAATTTTACAAAACTAAGCATACAATAATTAAAGTAAATAGACATTTTGTAAGAATGGAGGTGTAAATCACTGTATCCCCAAAAATTAAAAAATGTGTGTGCATAAAAAGGATTATGCACACACATTTGCTGGACAATAAATTGTCCCAGAAGTTATTGCGATAAACGATAATATTGTTGTTTTGAGACCATTTTCAAGTAATATATTGGTAATGGCATATTAATAATAATCCAAGAACACTCACTTTTTTTGCATTAAAGCTTTTATTTGCACTAAAAAAGAAGCAAACGACATATTTACAGAGTTAAAACTTCTTCTCTCAAACAACTTTTTATAATTCTTATAACACATTAAACAAACTGAATTTAACACAATTAAAAATTACTACTCAATGCAAAATATCCTTAAGGACTGGCTCACAATGAAAATTAATCTTTGTTTAACGAATCATCATGGATGTGATGAAGCTCAGCGGAGTGCGGAGTCAGCAGAACGTTCATCATTTTCATAATTCACTGTGTCGTCGTCAGCAGCAAAACAAACATTGATGTCTTTCTGAGGCTTTTTTCTTCCGGTGGTTCTGATGATACCAACAGTGACTCCAACCATCAGGATCAGTCCTGCGATCTTCAGAATCAGCATGATGACGCTCAGAGACGAGGCGGGGGGGCCTTCAGCTTGGTAGTGAGCTTTTATCTCAACCGTGTTTCCTTCAGCAAACTGGCAGGTGAATCTTCTGCTGCTCTGAAGATTCACAGTCAGATAGGAAACACAACCAGTCTGGCCTCCAGACTTGTATCCATCATCTTCACCAGTCGGTTCAGTTCCTGTCTCATCCAACCAAAGGAGACTTTTACCCGGGCAGGAATCCAACCGGCTGTGTTTCACCAGAGAACAGTACAATGTGATTTCTCCGTTCTTTGTTGGATCAACAGCTGGTGGAGATGAAGAGACGATCAGCAGATTTAGATATAGATCTGTGTTATAAGTGCTTTCATCTTGAGCCTGGCAGTGGTAACGTCCAGCATCCTCAGCCATGATGTTGTTGATGATCAGAGAACAGTTTCTGTCCAAACTCAGCCTGGCAGAACGAGGTGAACTCTGAACGATTCCTCTCTGAACTTTCTGCTGATTATTCATGTTTTCATTTTTCTCATAAATCCAGTTAACAGACGAGCATGAGCCGGATGACGAAGGTCCATTACAAGGTAAAACAGCAACATCTCCAGCTGTGTGGTAGATGTGGACTGGTTTTCTTCTGTTAACTGTGTCAAACCAATGTGGGTAGTGAGCTTCAACCTTCATTGTGTTTCCTTCAACAAACTGGCAGGTGAATCTTCTGTTGTTGTCGCTCTGACGCTTCACAGTTAGAGAGGAAACACAGACCTCCTCTTCTCTTTCCTCGTTTCTAACACCTTCAGTCAGTTCAGTTCCTGTTTCATCCAACCAGCGGAAACTTTTCTCTGGACAGAGATCCAACCCACTGAATCTCCACAGAGAGCAGTGTAATGTGAAATCATCCTCTGTTGAAAAGACATTTTGTTGAGGTAGATCAATGAGCAAAAGATTCAGATACACCCGGCCCTCTGTGGAGGTTCCTGAACCAGGTTGACAGGTGTACAATCCAGCATAATCAGGATCGATGTCTTTGATGATCAGAGAGCAGTTACTGTCCACATCTAACCTGGAAGATCGATGCGATCTCTGAGCAGCTGCTTCGTTCCAAACCTGCTGAGTATTTTCATCTCTGTTGTAAGACCAGGAAACATTGGAGCACGAGGGAAATGATGAAGGACTGTTACAAGGCAGAACAACATCATCCCGATCTGCGTGGTAGAGATAAAGCTCTCCTCTGGTTCCTTCAAGCTGAAGCACAACGACCAGAACCAGAACCAACATCTCCTGTCCGTCTATCAGCTGCTGAACTGAGAGACTTTTCTCTGCTGCAGATCAGGAAATACTGATCATATTTCCTGTTTGTGGCTGAATTAATGGTTGAAATCAAATTGGCATTAACACCCACCACACTTTGCTCTTATCAACTTTATCTATCGTTTCTAGAAACCACCAAAAACAGCAAACAGCATAAACTTCAGTTAGACATGAACATTTAAACTACATTTAACTCTTTCGTGCTGTAAATCAACTGAAGTGAACCATGTTTTAGCTGAAGGGTCTGCTGGTGAAGAACATAAAAAAAGAATAATAAAGTTTAATTTCCTGCTCTTTAACTGTATATTTTTTGTACAACTTGTTCTAATTTCCGTTGCGTGAGCAGTCAGAGATAAACTGTGATGCATATTAATGAGCTACAGCACCAGACTGAAGACTTTTATCATCCAGTTTTTGGAAGAAAAAGAAAAACAAACCATGGAAATGGAAATTGAGTTAATTTGTCACGTGATTAATTAATTTATTGCTTATTGTGACAGGCTTAATGCCACTTCCTGTTTTTCCACACAAAGGTTAGCTTTAGGAAGCAAACTTTTAGCACGTATTTTATCATCACAACTCCAATATTTTGGTATGAATACATAAATATATACCGTATTTTCCGCACTATAAGGCGCACCGGATTATAAGGCGCATATAATAGACGTTATAGATTTAAACAGTAGAGGCTGGAGTTACGTTATGCATCCACTAGATCAGAGG
Organism: Poecilia reticulata; assembly: GCF_904066995.2. Classification (NCBI taxonomy): domain Eukaryota; kingdom Metazoa; phylum Chordata; class Actinopteri; order Cyprinodontiformes; family Poeciliidae; genus Poecilia; species Poecilia reticulata. Next base: position 32,294,883 of record NC_088842.1, read on the forward strand.
TTCCCAAACTGTGGGGCGCGCCCCCTAGGGGGGGCGCCGTGCCATTGCATGGGGGGCGCGGGAAGCCGTCTGAAAAAAAAACAAAAAAACATGAACGCTGAATGCGACGGGTTTTTACCTTAGAATGGCCAACTCTCTGTTATTCCTCTGTACAGCAGGGGCTTCCACACTTCCCATATCTGTGACCTCTGTCACTTTTATCAGCAGTTAAAACTGTTTCATCCATGTGATGACCTGTTTTCCCGAGCCGCCTTTAAACACAACATGAGCGCTACGACGCTCGCGCTGGGTTTACACCTGTGCGGCAGTGCTGTGCATGTGTGTGGTAGAATCATGGCAGCAAACCAGCAAAACGCAACAAAGTTTTCACAGTTTTCCCCCCAAACTAACTGACTGGGTTGAGTAAAGCTGTTGGATGCAGGTAAAGTTAGCTAGAAGATGATTAGCTAATATCAATTCAGCACCATAAGCTTGTTAACAAGTAGCCTGTTGGCTATCGAAGCTGTTGTCTATGTTCAGCTACGTACATTCACTTTGCTCCCAAAAAAGTCGATCTCTTCCCCCACACCCAGGGACAGGGGGGCACAGAAAATGTTTGGAAATCACTGCACTAGATGGAGCTGCACTAAAGGGAATGTCAACAAAACAGTCCGACTTGATTATCAACTTTATCGTTTCTAGAGCCTTCCGCAATGGGCCGGACGATGGTCACCCGTCTCCGTTCGCGCACAGCATGTTGGTGGAGAACGTGGTGCTACATGACCTGCAGACGACCTGATTCTAGACGGTCGGTAGGTAGATATGTCCGTCAAACTTTATTAACCAACCAGCGTTCTGACAACTATCCCAGCATGCACCGCGCGCTTCTTCTTCTACGAGCAAAATGAAGTCGGCGGCTGCTTACCGTAGCTGCTAGACCTGTTGTGGCTCAATATTGCTCCATATATAAGGATTATAAGGCGCACTGTCGGCTTTTGAGGAAATTGAAGGTTTTTAGGTGCGCCTTAAAATACGGCAAATAAATAAATAAAGATCACATGACCAACTCATTCTTTTTTATTTAGTGTTGATCACGGCTAATAATTACACTAACTTAGAGTCAATCAAGTGTTTTTAAACATAAGATAACTGCTCTTTTCACTGACCAGGTGCTCTGCAGGGCTTGAAGATGGCGCTGCTGTTTAGGTGTGATGTATAATGTGAGAGAACAGTGACCCCTGCATGCACCTCTGGCATCCCAGGAATGTTCAAACGGACAACTTTACTGAACTCACTCACTGAGTGAACTTACTCACTGCAGACATAAACGATCACAGGCTCAACATGAACACAGAGCATGAAAGATTCTGTAGCTGATCAGAACCAAAAACACTAAAACAGAGCAATGCTACAAGCTAACGCTATGACACTAGCTGCTTTTCATTACAAATGAGTGCAAAACTCTGTCAATATTCCACTAATGTGAAAACCCTCCCACAATTTCGCAATTGCAGTGTTTCAATTGAAAAAGAAACTTGATTAAAATCACACGAGAATAAGTTTGTTCACGCAATAAGTTATTAAAAACAGGCCGCGCCTCCTACCACTTCCTGTTGTCTTCTTTGTGGTTTCTCTCAGTAGTAGTAACATCCTGTTGTTGATCACATGACTCGTGTAATGCAAAAAAAAGTATTTCCATTGCAGTTTTGCAAAATAAACCAATTTTGATACAATCAAAAAAAAACTGCTCCATCATCGCGGCAAAACATTATTGACAAGAATTTTTTTCAAAATTGCCATTACTCCATAAAGCAAATTTATTTTCGAAAAGTAAGATTTTCCAATTATATAGTCAACTGAAACGCAGCTACTGATGTTTGAGAGCAACTTAAAAGATCAGTAAAACAGTAAACCTCTCGGTCGACATAAGCTAACAACTTGCATTTAAATATTAGCTTCATGCACACAAACAGTCCAGTAACAAGATTTGATAAGTCGGAAGATCACGATTCTCTGATTTAAACCCGGAATGCTCTGTTCTTACCCCCACAATGAACACAAGGAAATGTTAATCAGCTGTGCAGCGAACTACTAGTGAAGCACTGACACAAACCAGTGTAACTTTGAATTCACAGTGGCAATATTGCTGAAATGGTAAATTCCATGTAATAGCTACGACTTTTCCCCAATAATCAAAGGCTACATTCATACAGCAGATAAAATCCAACCCAAACCCAATATTTTTTCCAAAATCTGACCAATATCTGGCTTTTTCACAGTAATCTGAATGGTCCAATTACAATCTGTGCAATCTTTTCCAAAAATCTAATTTGTGCCACTTCCATGTATACCAGATACAGTATGTGTCCGATGGTTTTCAAAGTGTCAGCCTGAAACAGTTATGTCGCGTTTTATCCAACTTTTATGTCATTGACATGAATCATAATTCTGAACAAAAAGAAGCCAAACAGTAAATCTGGATGTAAACAATGGCTGAACATCATTACATTTTCAACCATTGCTCAACCATCTTAAATGGAATAGAAATGTCAGCCTTGTTGTAAAAATAAGAAAAACCAAAAAAAAAATCTATTTACTTTTTACTGGAGTTAAATAGTTTCAAAAGTTAAAATGCTAAAGAAAGACTAATTGAAAGACTAATCACTGCAATATTCAACCAAATTGCCATCACAGCAGCAAGTATGAATAAAAATCCCTTTCTTTCTACATGATGAAGCATCTCTAGTGTCTTTAGTTTTGTAAAAAAAAAAGAAAAAAGATTTATAATCTCTTAATTTATTGAATTTATTCTCAATACCCATCAGTTATGTTTCCTATAAAATAGATGAAATTGTAACATAAAAACAAACAATTATTTTCTTCAAAACAACTTTAAAATTCAGAAAACAAAAACAAATTGAGATCCAGGATTACCAGCTCAACTGTTGTACCTATTGTGATGTCATCGACCTAAATACTGACAGAGCAGAAGTAGTTGGTGTTTTTTCAACATGTTTTTTAAAAACATTTTTAATCCTTTAGTTGAAATCAATACTTCAGTACTCAGCCATGTTTTTTCTCGTCATTGTATTTTTGTTGGTACAAAAAGAAAATTCGCCTCTGGGCAGTTACTTTAAATCTCGTAAATCCTTACATAAAAACACGACGTGCACATCGTGTAAGAGGAAACAAAAGTTTATCAAATCGTTCAACTTTTTAAATGACTGATGAGACTGTCAGAAATCTAATACGGGCAAAAATAATTTGCATTTTACCAAAACCATCGTAATTCTGGAAGAGCAGCGCAGCGACATTACAGTAATGTAGAAACACCTCCTAAAACCAGACTAGGCGGTCATATATGCTGGAGTTACATTCATAAACAACTTAACACGTTTGGCTTAGGCCATTAATATCAAACTGCAAACTTTCCATCAGGCTGTGAGCGAGTTTTCATTAAATCAGAGAGAAGAGGCTGCTCTGCCTGGAGAGCACTGAGAGCGGCTAAAGTTAGCTCCTGTTAGCTCCTGGACGCAGAGCGCAGCAGCAAAATAACCTTTAAGTACTTTTTTTAAACCCGAAGCCGCTTACTCACCCAGAAAGACACGGAGAAACTCTTTCCGCTACCTCGGAGGGGAGTCTGTAAACTTTCCCGGGCCTAGTGGAGCATGAGCGGGATAAGTTTGGGAAAACTGTCTGACATTAGCTGAAGTCTCTTACTTTCCCAGCGCCATGTTGAACAGGGAAAAGAGTACATCCGGGAAACTGGGGCCGAGCATCACCATGGAAACGGAGCAGCGTCGGCCAGTCCTGCCTGAATATTCATGCGATTGATGTCGTCTTAACCTTTTCATCTCTAACGTATTAATTGGCTTGTGAAGGTTTATTCTGATTAGTTTTATTGTTGTAATTTGTATGAAATCATCATTTGTTTTGGTCATAAAGGTCAAACCACCAAAAAATGTGTGTGTTCATTTGTTTGAAATAATTACAACAAACAAAGCCAAAGCAGACAGGCTAAATTTTGAGTTTCATTTTATGTAATATAATGTTTGCTTACTTGTTACACACACCTAAGCTGCTAATATTCATATTTTTTGTTGTTTGTTTATTTAGTTTTTCCTATGACAGTTTCACTGTCCCTAACTAAAAAAGTTGGAGACAGAATCTGGATCGAAACGGTTAGACTTTGAAATTAATCTAAATAAATAAATAAATAAAATAACAATTCCCCAAGGTATTCCTTTTTACTTTTACTTTTTGAGCTCAAAAACTTCTTTTTTTCTAGAAAATTGCTGAGATTAATCTAAAAATTCCTGAGATTTTTCTCACAAATTTGAAACTCAGATTTTTTTTCTAGCTAATTTTTTAGATTAATCTAAAAACGTCTGAGTTTTTTTTGGCGGAAATTTACTCCCCCTTTATTTGTTCCTGTGCTTTTCAGTAGACTAACACTTTCTGGCTTGACAGCTGATTTTTTTTAATTATAATGTTATAGCTGAATAAGAGTCGTGGCTGTGTGGAAACTGATTCAGAACCAGCAGGAAAACAGATGTTGCTGATATCATAGCAGCCTCCTCCTTTTGGCCCGCTCTCCTCTCCTGCTGCAGGAGCCGTTTGGAAACAAAACAACATTTTAACGAGTCCAGAGCTGATAGGAAACCGAGGTGAAACATGGAGACGAAGAAGAAAAACAAAACTGAATATTTATTTAAAGTTTGTAGCAGAGGGAGGAACAATCTCTAAATGATTCAGTTTAAAAGCGGAGCGGAGCAGAACAACGTGTTCATGTTTCTGATCAGAAATTGGACGTTTGTGGTTCAATCTGCTGGAGGAGGAGGAGGAGGAGGAGGAGGAGGAGGAGGACAGAGACACTGTGTGTCTGTCTGACTAAAGCAAAACAATGCAGCCAGAAACACAGTGTACTTATTAATAAGATCAAACAGAAATGTTTCTAATTTGTGTTATTGTCCCTTAAAATATATAAAAATGTAAAAAATCACTTTAAATCTCTTCTACCGCGATTTCTTTATACATAATTAAATAAAGAAATAAAAAAAGAGAAGAAAGAAAACAAACAAAGAAAAGAAATGAATATAGCAAAAGAAAAAGAAAAGGAGAGAAAGAAAGGAACAAAAATTAAAGAAAGAAGCAAAGAAAAACAGGAAAGAATAGCTGTAGCGTCAGACATCCAACACTGACCTCTAGTGGTAGAATCCTTGCATTGCACCAACTGTCTCGCTAGTTTCCGCTGAGCGACACGAACTCAGTTATTTTAAACCAGCCACGTTAATTAATAAATAAAAATAATAGTAACATTTTCTGACTTTCAGAATGTCATCAAACTTTTATAATAATATTTTTTATTATATTAATTAAAGTTTCCATATAGATTAATGTTCTAAAATAATATATTTCAGAGATGTTAAGACTAGGAAGCTACTAACCATGCATGGAGGATTCCACCCCAAATCCAGCACCCTGAGACTGTACACGAGCCGTAAGGAAGGAGGCAGAGGACTAGTGAGTGTGAGAACCACTGTCCAGGATGAAACATCCAAGATCCATAAATACATCAAGGACAAAGCCTCAACGGACGATGTGCTCAGCGAATGTCTCAGGCAATGGGGAACAGAAGACAAGGTGCTGGAAGTACCATCATGGGAGGACAAGCCCCTACATGGGATGTACCACCGACAAATAACTGAAGTGGCTGATGTCAGGAAAACCTACCAATGGCTGGAGAAAGCTGGACTCAAGGACAGCACAGAGGCTCTCATCCTGGCCGCCCAGGAACAGGCCCTAAACACCAGAGAGGCTCAGATCTACCACACCAGAGAAGACCCAAGGTGTAGGTTGTGCAAGGAGGCCCCTGAGACAGTCCAGCACATAACAGTAGGGTGCAAGATGCTGCCAGGGAAAGCGTACATGGAACGACATAACCAAGTGGCGGGCATAGTGTACAGGAACATCTGTGCAGAATATGGACTGGAAGCCCCGAGATCAAAGTGGGGAAAAACCCCCAAAAGTGGTGGAGAATGACCGAGCTAAGATCCTGTGGGACTTCCAGATCCAGACTGACAAGATGGTAATGGCGAACCAACCAGACATTGTGGTGGTGGATAAACAACAGAGGAAAGCCGTTGTGGTGGATGTAGCAATACCAAGTGACTACAACATCAGGAAAAAGGAGAAATTGGAGAAATACCAGGCCCTCAGGGAGGAACTGGAAAAGACCTGGAAGGTGAAGACCACAGTGGTGCCTGTGGTCATCGGGGCCCTCGGGGAGACAGTCACCCCCAAACTGGAGCAGTGGCTCAAACAGATCCCAGGAACAACATCAGACATCTCAGTCCAGAAATGTGCAGTTCTAGGCACAGCCAAGATACTGCGCAGAACCCTCAAGCTCCCAGGCCTCTGGTAGAGGACCCGAGCTCAGAGGATGAAAGAAACCACCCGCGGAGGGTGAGAAGGGAATTTTTTTTTTTTATAATGTTAAATCCAACTGAATCTGACATTTTTAAGCTGAATTTATTCTAATAAAACTCAGTATAATACAGTCAGATAAATGCTTGATGATTAAAAATCATCAAGAAAAAAGTTTTCTATCTGGGAAATTATGTTTCATGCAAAGAGGAGGGGAAATACTCGCATTACATTTCACTAATTAGTTTTGAAGGCAGTATTGCGCAATCACCTCAAATTCAAGCCACACTTTTCAGGAAATCATTTTCCTTCCTCTTCACAACCTTGTTTGTCTCAATCCCCCAAAAAATACATTAAGAACACTAATTTACTTTTTTTTTTTAAGTGAAATAACTATACTAATGTAATTTTTTTCTCTTAAAACTTCTTTAAATCTCCTCAGCAGGTGAAAGAGCCACTTTGTCCTGCAGCAGAAACTCATTGAGTTTCTCCCAGAAACATTGACTTTTTCTCATCACTTTGCAAACTGAGATCAATAAACCCTAAAAGAGCTGAAAGTGCTAATTATTCGTGTATTTTTAAAGCTCATTTGCATTGCAACTTTTGTCCTGTGGAAAGTGTTGTTTGTTTTTTGCTGAGTTTGCTCCCTGATGTTACAGAAAGTTCACATGTGCCATTTAAACTGATTTTTAGACTGTAAATCCTGCTTACTGTGTGTACATTTAAAGAAATATAAAGATATGAAAGTGATTTAAACCTTGGCTATAAACTTTAGTAAATGGGTTAATCAGAATTGCAGCCAAATATAAAAAAATTTTCTAAATTAATATCTAATTTTATCTGTTCAACAATAGATTAAGCATATAATGGAAATAAACAAAGCGGTTGGAGATTTTGTAAGAATGTGTTCATAAATTATTGCAAAAATAAAAAGCATGATGAACATTTACCATTTACCAGACACGTTTATGGGGGAAAAGGGATTTTTGTCACTTTATAGGTCAAGATCCAGTTTAACTAATTCATTTAAAAAAAGATTTTGGTAATTCTGAGTAAAAGTCAATAAATATATGTGTTTTTATTTAATATAAAACCAAACAGAATGTACAAAGTTAGAAAAACTCACATTTTAAGGCCTTTTATTGACTTAATATTTTCTGTCCGTGTTGTCTTCACTTGAGCTGCTGTTCATTCACGCATCGGCTGTTCATTCACGCATCGGCTGTTCATTCACGCATCGGCTGTTCATTCACGCTGCAGGCTGAGGCTCAAATGTTCCACACCTGAAACGGAAAGGTTCCTCCTGGTCGCGTCCCTCAGGTGAGCCGATCTGCGCTGAACTCTTTCATCTCTGAATCAGAGAACCAATTAGTGCCGGGATGCCAAGTTTAGTGTAAAAACAAAACAGCGGATAGCAAACGGTCACAAGGTACAGACAAACAAAAAGAAGAGAATTTCAACAGGAAAAACGGTTAAAAGAACCTTCAGCTAATGGCGGAGAAACAAAAAACTGCTGTCATCGGTGGCTATGCTAGCTAGCTTAGCATTCAGAACAGGCAATGATAGCTGAAATAAATTAAAGAATAATTTTTAATAAATATTTCCTAGTGCAAAATTAAAAAAAATAATAATTTCAGCATCTAGAGAACATAATATTTTCCTTATTAGTTCAGGAATTTTTAAACGCTTAAACGCTATTCTAAGAAAAGGGACCATCAGCAGAGAACTCAAATAAGGTGGTTCTCTAAAGGTGAATGATCAGAAATGCTGATCTCATCAATACCAAGTTGCCTTCAGTAGTTTAAGATTTCATCCTTAAACTTTATTTTGTTTTTGTGTTGTAGAGACACTAATGGTTCTTTTAAATCAGGCCGGGAGACCGACGGCACTTGCTAGGAAGCCCTTGAGGTTAGCCCGGAGACCAAACGGACTCGCTGTGAACCCTAGAGGTCAGACCAGAGACCCACAGGACTCCCTACCAAGCCACGGAAGCAGGCCGGGAGAGCGACAGGACTTGCTAAGAAGCCCTGGAGATTAGCCCGGAGACCAAAAGGACTCGCTGTGAACCCTAGAGGTCAGACCGGAGACCCACAGGACTCCCTACCAAGTCATGGAAGCAGGCTGGGAGAGTGACAGGACTTGCTAAGAAGCCCTGGAGGTTAGCCCGGAGACCAACAGGACTCGCTGTGAACCCTAGAGGTCAGACCAGAGACCCACAGTACTACCTACCAAGTCATGGAAGCAGGCTGGGAGAGCGACAGGACTTGCTACGAAGCCCTGGAGGTTAGCCCGTAAGACCAACAGGACTCGCTGTGAACCCTAGAGGTCAGACCGGAGACCCACAGGACTCCCCACCAAGTCACAGATGCAGACGGAAGCCGGCCGGGAGAGCGACAGGACTTGCTACGAAGCCCTGGAGATTAGCCCGGAGACCAAAAGGACTCACTGTGAACCCTAGAGGTCAGACCGGAGACCCACAGGACTCCCTACCAAGCCACGGAAGCAGACGGAAACAGGCTGGGAGAGCGACAGGACCTGCTACGAAGCCCCGGAGGTTAGCCCGGAGACCAAAAGGACTCGCTGTGAACCCTAGAGGTCAGACCGGAGACCCACAGGACTCCCTACCAAGTCAAGGAAGAAGACAGAAGTAGGCCGGGAGTGCAACAGGACTTGCTACGAAGCCCTGGAGGTTAGCCCGGAGACCAAAAGGACTCTCTGTGAACCCTAGAGGTCAGACCGGAGACCCACAGGACTCCCCACCAAGTCACAGAAGCAGACAGAAGCAGACGGAAGCCGGCCGGGAGAGCGACAGGACCTGCTACGAAGCCCTGGAGGTTAGCCCGGAGACCAACAGGACTCGCTGTGAACCCTAGAGGTCAGACCGGAGACCCACAGGACTCCCTACCAAGTCAAGGAAGAAGACGGAAGTAGGCCGGGAGTGCAACAGGACTTGCTACGAAGCCCTGGAGGTTAGCCCGGAGACCAAAAGGACTCGCTGCGAACCCTAGAGGTCAGACCGGAGACCCACAGGACTCCCCACCAAGTCACAGAAGCAGACAGAAGCAGACGGAAGCCGGCCGGGAGAGCGACAGGACCTGCTACGAAGCCCTGGAGGTTAGCCCGGAGACCAACAGGACTCGCTGTGAACCCTAGAGGTCAGACCGGAGACCCCCAGGACTCCCAACCAAGTCACGGAAGCAGACGGAAGTAGGCCGGGAGTGCAACAGGACTTGCTACGAAGCCCTGGAGGTTAGCCCGGAGACCAAAAGGACTCGCTGCGAACCCTAGAGGTCAGACCGGAGACCCACAGGACTCCCCACCAAGTCACAGAAGCAGACAGAAGCAGACGGAAGCAGGCTGGGAGAGCGACAGGACTTGCTACGAAGCCCTGGAGGTTAGCCCGTAAGACCAACAGGACTCGCTGTGAACCCTAGAGGTCAGACCGGAGACCCACAGGACTCCCCACCAAGTCACAGATGCAGACGGAAGCCGGCCGGGAGAGCGACAGGACTTGCTACGAAGCCCTGGAGATTAGCCCGGAGACCAAAAGGACTCACTGTGAGCCCTAGAGGTCAGACCGGAGACCCACAGGACTCCCTACCAAGCCACGGAAGCAGACGGAAACAGGCTGGGAGAGCGACAGGACCTGCTACGAAGCCCCGGAGGTTAGCCCGGAGACCAAAAGGACTCTCTGTGAACCCTAGAGGTCAGCCCGGAGACCCACAGGACTCCCTACCAAGCCACGGAAGCAGGCCGGGAGAGCGACAGGACTTGCTAAGAAGCCCTGGAGATTAGCCCGGAGACCAAAAGGACTCGCTGTGAACCCTAGAGGTCAGACCGGAGACCCACAGGACTCCCTACCAAGTTATGGAAGCAGGCCTGGAGAGCGACAGGACTTGCTACGAAATCCTGGAGGTTAGCCCGGAGACCAACAGGACTCGCTGTGAACCCTAGAGGTCAGACCGGAGACCCACAGGACTCCCTACCAAGTCAAGGAAGAAGACAGAAGTAGGCCGGGAGTGCAACAGGACTTGCTACGAAGCCCTGGAGGTTAGCCCGGAGACCAAAAGGACTCTCTGTGAACCCTAGAGGTCAGACCGGAGACCCACAGGACTCCCTACCAAGTCACAGAAGCAGACAGAAGCAGACAGAAGCAGACGGAAGCCGGCCGGGAGAGTGACAGGACCTGCTACGAAGCCCTGGAGGTTAGCCCGGAGACCAACAGGACTCGCTGTGAACCCTAGAGGTCAGACCGGAGACCCACAGGACTCCCTACCAAGTCAAGGAAGAAGACGGAAGTAGGCCGGGAGTGCAACAGGACTTGCTACGAAGCCCTGGAGGTTAGCCCGGAGACCAAAAGGACTCGCTGTGAACCCTAGAGGTCAGACCGGAGACCCACAGGACTCCCTACCAAGTCAAGGAAGAAGACGGAAGTAGGCCGGGAGTGCAACAGGACTTGCTACGAAGCCCTGGAGGTTAGCCCGGAGACCAAAAGGACTCGCTGCGAACCCTAGAGGTCAGACCGGAGACCCACAGGACTCCCCACCAAGTCACAGAAGCAGACAGAAGCAGACGGAAGCCGGCCGGGAGAGCGACAGGACCTGCTACGAAGCCCTGGAGGTTAGCCCGGAGACCAACAGGACTCGCTGTGAACCCTAGAGGTCAGACCGGAGACCCCCAGGACTCCCAACCAAGTCACGGAAGCAGACGGAAGTAGGCCGGGAGTGCAACAGGACTTGCTACGAAGCCCTGGAGGTTAGCCCGGAGACCAAAAGGACTCGCTGTGAACCCTAAAGGTCAGACCGGAGACCCACAGGACTCCCCACCAAGTCACGGAAGCAGACAGAAGCAGACGGAAGCAGGCTGGGGGAGCGACAGGACCAGCTAAGAAGCCCTGGAGGTTAGCCCGGAGACCAACAGGACTCGCTGTGAACCCTAGAGGTCAGACCGGAGACCAACAGGACTCCCTACCAAGCCACAGAAGCAGGCCGGAGAGCGACAGGACTTGCTAAGAAGCCCTGGAGATTAGCCCGGAGACCAACAGGACTCGCTGTGAACCCTAAAGGTCAGACCGGAGACCCACAGGACTCCCTACCAAGTCAAGGAAGAAGACGGAAGTAGGCCGGGAGTGCAACAGGACTTGCTACGAAGCCCTGGAGGTTAGCCCGGAGACCAAAAGGACTCTCTTGAACCCTAGAGGTCAGACCGGAGAACCACAGGACTCCCAACCAAGTCACGGAAGCAGACGGAAGCAGGCCGGGAGACCAACAGGATTCGCTATGAACCCTAGAGGTCAGCCCGGAGACAAACAGGACTCCCTACCAAGCCACGGAAGCAAGCCGGAAGAGCGACAGGACTTGCTAAGAAGCCCTGGAGATTAGCCCGGAGACCAACAGGACTCGCTGTGAACCCTAAAGGTCAGACCGAAGACCCACAGGACTCCCCACCAAGTCACGGAAGCAGACAGAAGCAGACGGAAGCCGGCCGGGAGAGCAACAGGACCTGCTACGAAGCCCTGGAGATTAGTCCGGAGACCAACAGGACTCGCTGTGAACCCTAGAGGTCAGACCGGAGACCCACAGGACTCCCAACCAAGTCACGGAAGCAGGCCGGGAGACCAACAGGATTCGCTATGAACCCTAGAGGTCAGCCCGGAGACCAACAGGACTCCCTACCAAGCAACGGAAGCAGACCGGGAGAGCGACAGGACTGGCTAAGAAGCCTTGGAGGTTAGCCCGGAGACCAACAGGACTCGCTGTGAACCCTAGAGGTCAGACTGGAGACCCACAAGACTCCCCACCAAGTCACGGAAGCAGACGGAAGCCGGTCGGGAGAGCAACAGGACCGGCTACGAAGCCCTGGAGGTTAGCCCGGAGACCAACAGGACTCGCTGTGAACCCTAGAGGTCAGACCGGAGACCCACAGGACTCCCTACCAAGCAACGGAAGCAGACCGGGAGAGCGACAGGACTGGCTAAGAAGCCCTGGAGGTTAGCCCGGAGACCAACAGGACTCGCTGTGAACCCTAGAGGTCAGACCGGAGACCCACAGGACTCCCCACCAAGTCACGGAAGCAGACGGAAGCCGGTCGGGAGAGCAACAGGACCGGCTACGAAGCCCTGGAGATTAGTCCGGAGACCAACAGGACTCGCTGTGAACCCTAGAGGTCAGACCGGAGACCCACAGGACTCCCAACCAAGTCACGGAAGCAGGCCGGGAGACCAACAGGATTCGCTATGAACCCTAGAGGTCAGCCCGGAGACCAACAGGACTCCCTACCAAGCAACGGAAGCAGACCGGGAGAGCGACAGGACTGGCTAAGAAGCCCTGGAGGTTAGCCCGGAGACCAACAGGACTCGCTGTGAACCCTAGAGGTCAGACCGGAGACCCACAGGACTCCTCACCAAGTCACAGAAGCAGACGGAAGCAGGCTTGGGGAGCGACAGGACCTGCTAAGAAGCCCTGGAGGTTAGCCCGGAGACCAACAGGACTCGCTGTGAACCCTAGAGGTCAGACCGGAGACCCACAGGACTCCCCACCAAGTCACGGAAGCAGACGGAAGCAGACGGAAGCCAGTCGGGAGAGCAACAGGACCGGCTACGAAGCCCTGGAGATTAGTCCGGAGACCAACAGGACTCGCTGTGAACCCTAGAGGTCAGACCGGAGACCCACAGGACTCCCAACCAAGTCACGGAAGCAGGCCGGGAGACGAACAGGATTCGCTATGAACCCTAGAGGTCAGCCCGGAGACCAACAGGACTCCCTACCAAGCAACGGAAGCAGACCGGGAGAGCGACAGGACTGGCTAAGAAGCCCTGGAGGTTAGCCCGGAGACCAACAGGACTCGCTGTGAACCCTAGAGGTCAGACCGGAGACCCACAGGACTCCCTACCAAGTCAAGGAAGAAGACGGAAGCAGGCTGGGAGAGCGACAGGACTCCATATGAAGCCCTGGAGGTTCACTTCTTTAGTTAGAAGTACCATCTTTCAACCCAGTACCTCAGAGTGCCTGTTTGATACATTTTCAGAAATGTAGTGCAGACGCCTCCGATCACACGTCTGAAAAGATGTGGCTCCTTCTGTGGCTGGTCGGAAATCGACTGGATGTCTTTATGGGCTTCCTCATCAGATGGCTCCTGGTTATGCTGTTCCAATAATTTCTTGTTTTCCTGCTGCAGGGCGGCGTTTTCCTGCTCCAATGTTGTGTTTTTCTCCTCCAGGATGGTGTTTTTCTCTTCCAAGTTGGTGTTTTTCTTTTCCAGGGTGGTGTTTTTCTCCTCCAGTGCGGTGTTTTCCTGCTTCAGCGCGGCGTTTTCTTTCTCCAAGACGGCATTTTCCTTCCAGAGAACCTTCCTTTCCTGCCTCAGGTCTGAGACTTCCTCGGCGTAAACTTTATTTTCCCCGTCCAAGATAAAGTTTACCTGCTCATAATCAGAATTTTCCTTCTTCAGGGCGGTGATTTTGTCCTCCAGGTCGGTGTTTTTCTCCTCCAGGGTTGTGTTTTCTCTTTCCAGAGCCTCGCTTTGCTGCCTCAGGTCGGCGTTTTCCTGGACATGGACTGTGTTATAGGTCTCCAAGATGTAATTCACCTGCTCGAGAACTGAATTTTCTTCCTCCAGGATGGTGTTTTTCTCCTCAAGAGACCTGAATTTCTGCGTCAGTGCAGCAATTTCCTTATCACAGTCCATGTTTTTCTTCTCCATTGCAGTGTTGATCTTTTCCAGTATGGATTTGTCCTCTTCTAGGTTCATGTTCTTGTCCACCAGTTTTTTAAATTCTTCTTCTTTGTCTTGAGCAAGCTTGTTTCTTTCAAACGCCACTTGCTCTAGATTTAGTACTTTGATTTTTAAATCCTCATTGGCTTTAATTAATGAGTGCGTGTCAAAGGACATCCTTCCAACTTCTTCCAAGAGGTCATGAAGCCTCTGTCTTTCTCTCGCTAACATTTGATGTCCTTTTTCCTCCTCTGAATCCGAAAACGATGTCTTGCTGCTTTCACTCATTATGAATTGTTTGTAAAAATCCTTGTCAAACTCTTGCTTGGATACACTCCTTCTTGCTGTCTAGGTTCTGCAATGGTTATGACAGTAGAATTCAAGAGTGCAGCTTTTTGTGCATCACTCTTTGTGACATCAAATTGCGTGATGTCACACATTGATGTCACTACCTCAGCAGGGCAACTAGAAAACTGCTGAAGTTTGAATAAAAACAAACTTTAAGGCTGAATGCAGCTGGGTTAAGCTGATGGCCACTGGAGACAGTTCAGCTGGTAAAATATTACCAAAGCTGAAATCCACACTTGGGAGACAGCGGCTCTTGAGGATAATGGACTGGCACAGCAAGGGAGCCAGGACCAACGGTCAAAAGAAAAGTTTGTGCCCAAAACCAGAAAAAGGGGAAACGGGCGAGCATGTTACCCAACTGGTGCCTGACTCTCTTTCTGGCTAATATCCGCTCACTGGATAAGATGGTGGATTTGTTACATCTGAGGCTGAGAGTTTCTGCAGAGATGGACTGTGCCATTCTTTGCCTAACGTAAACCTGGTTTAACAGCAACATGCCGTTGAGCCTTCCAGATTAACAGTATTCAGTTATTCCAAGCAGACCGCGACCAACACTCAGAAAAAACAATGCATGTCAGAAGGAGCAGGACAATGTATGTAAGTGAATGCAGATTGGTGCATGAACTGTGGACTGGTTAACAGCTGTCAGCCATCCTATCTGCCTCAGGAGTTTACTGTGGTGTTCGTCACCATTGTTTACA
This sequence comes from Poecilia reticulata, assembly GCF_904066995.2. NCBI lineage: Eukaryota > Metazoa > Chordata > Actinopteri > Cyprinodontiformes > Poeciliidae > Poecilia > Poecilia reticulata. Next base: position 32,310,050 of record NC_088842.1, read on the forward strand.
TTCCACCGGGTGCTAACGGCAACGGAGGAGCTGTATGACATCGTTAGCTCAATGCAGATGAAGCACCCGGAGGCGTTTCACGTGAGCTGGGGGACTTTAACCACGTGAAACTGACGGACATTCTGCCCAGTTTTCATCCATCTTACACTCTGGACTTTGTCCACACCAACATTCACGGTGCGTACAGAGCTCTTCCTCACCCTCACCTTGGCCTCTCCAAACACATCTCCATCCTCCTAGTGCCAGCACATCGTCCACTGATGAGACGGATTAGACCAACGAAGAAGACAGTCACTGTGTGGCCCAGACATGCAGCCTTTGTGCTCCAGGACTGTTTTCATCCCACAGATTGGTTGATCTTCTGAGAGGCAGCTACTCATGAGGGAGAGGTAGACCTGGAGGAATACACCTCCTCTGTTCTTGGCTTCATCTCGTGTTAGTATTTATGAGCTGCAGACGCATCCTTAGCTACAAATCATCCAGTATTTACATACTGAAATAATTGTTTATTTGCATTTTTTCATCATTTTCTAATATTTAAAACAACTTTAAATGGTTACATCAAAAATCTGCAGAAAGTGCCGATATTGATGATTAATAAATTAATCGTCAGATTAATTGATTGCTAAAATAATGGCTAGTTGCAGCACTAGTTTGTTTTAAACCCAAGTTTTTCTGTTGGTTTTACTGCATTGATTGTGTTTGTCTGTAGTGCATTCCTTTCCTGTGGAGAACAAAACCAACCTTTTGTTTTTAGGCTCATTGTTGCTTATTTTTGGTGAATAATTAGCACTACAGCTGAACAATATGCAGGATTTAAAGAGAGAAAATCCTTCTTTCACCAGAAACCCTGCACCAAATCCCCAAAGCATTTGCAGCTTTCAATTTAAACAGCAGATTAAAATCAGCATCAATGAACGATGCAGAGCCTGCACTTTATCCAAGTCGCTCCGTTTGCGCTGCAGATGTTTGCAGGAGAGAAAAGGAGCAAACAGTGAAACCTTGGAGCGGTTGGGGGGGATGCAGTCTGCAGCAGAGGGTTGTTGTTTTTGTGTCGCTGCTGCTGCTGCTGCAGTCTGAAGCTCAGAGATCTGCTGAGTCATGCCAGGGCTCAGTCTCCAGGTCACAGCTGCAGAACCGCTGCTGAAAACTTCAGCTGCTGCTGATTTAATTATTGATCGGAGGAGGCGCAGCCACCTTCCGGCAGCTGCACACGGCTGTGGCTGAGCCGGAGCAAATAATGCATGAAGTTAAAATCTCTGGAGCAAAACATGATGAGATTTAGAGCGGGCGTGACAGGCGGTGACAGGAGACTGGCTGAAACACATCGCTCTGGTTTTATTGGGCCTGTTATCCCCTCTGTGATTCCAACTGAAGGAAATGGCAAAACACTTGGATCAAATGGGGTCTAATGCAGCACTGCATGCAGGGGAATCAACATTTACTCTACATTTTATGGCAATTATTCTGAACTTTTCAGGAAGATATAGGAGCTTGTTGTAGTCAATAATTCCTTAATATTGATGAAAAATGCTTGTTCCACTGGGAGATTATTTTATGTATAACAAAACATTTTTACCATGTTATCTGAAATACAACTTTTAAAAAATATTAAGGAGCTATTTGCTTTATACAAGCTCCCATATCTTGCTGTTATACCATTAATCTGCCGCCATGCTAACTAGCTTTAGCATTCACAACATGCTATGCTAGCTGCATTGCCACAGCGAGGGGGTTACTTGTAAATTAGTTTAGTCTCATTTCAAGTAAACTAAAATATTTGCACTAGAAAATAAACACAATTACTTGTTAAGATTTTGCAGTGTACAAAATGTGAAATTTGCATAATAAGGGTATATTTTCTCTGTTTCCTTTGTGTTTTTTCTTTAAAATCTGTGTTTATCTTGCACTTAGTGTTACATTTGGGTAATTTTAGAACCCAGTAAAGATCATTTCTTTACGTAAAACCTTCAAACGTGCGTATCAAGTTATTCTTTTGAAACTAGAAACATCTGAGATTGAAAGCAGCATCAAACTGACGTCAGCACGGCTGCTTCCCTTCTGCCATATTTCAGCCTGCAGCTCGTCTGTTTCCCCTCATCTGTCCTCCACACTGAGAACAACACGCACACAGTTTGGAATAAATGCATAGTTTATCATATCATAACAGTAAATAAAACAGTCTGGTTACATTTAATGCAGTCTAAGTTATAAAGTGAGGCGAACAAACGGTGTCATCGGAATCATAGAGTGACACTGCGTTGTAATATTTATGCTAATTTCTGTGAGGCAATGCTAAACAAAAGCAGCGCTAAAAACAATTATAACAAAAGGTTCAACATCCTCCTGGTACCTGAATGAAAACAGCTTCCTGCCGTGCAAAGAAAAAGGAAGAAGGCAACCGTTCCGCTGCAGGAGGGGACAAACGTCAGTTCGCTTCTTTCTTATGTTATTAAAACGTTGCGGGAGTTTGTCGTCTTCCTGGGTAGAGTTCAACAGATGCAGAGAGATTCTCCTCCTGGGCAGATTTAAAGTGTCTTAGTTTCAGCTCTTAAAGCAGGGGTGTCCAACATGGGCCAGAATCCAACGTTGAAAATACCCAGGGGGCCATATTCTTTCTCCAACTTGAAACGCAAAATAATTACTTAGTGTTATATATATACATACATATATATATATATTTTTGCAATATTTTAATGAAGCAAAGTAGAAACGTTTTTTGTCTAAAATATTATGTGGACATTCTCCCCAAACTGCAAAAGCACAAAATCTTACCACGTAATTTTGATCTAGCAGTTTCTAATGCTAATATCCTAGGACATTTTAAATAAGACAAAACTTAAAGTAACAGTTCAGTAAAAAAAATATTCACTTGTTTTAAGTCAACAATACCTTAATATTTATGAAAACGTCGTTCCAATGGGAAGTTAGTCCTCTTATTTCGCTAACAATGGAAGCTGCACCGTTACCTAGCAACCCCAGCCAAGCCCACCCCGTAACCTAGCAACCCAGTTCTAGTTCTACTGACAGATTATTTCATAATTTGTCATTGGAACTGGAAAAAATCTAAAATAGTTTTTTCTTATTTTAAACGTAATAAGTTATTTGCACTAGAAGCTGGACCAACATTACTAGATTTTAAATTTTTGCAGTGTAACTGATTATTTTTTTTATTTTGATCTAGAATTTTTTTGTCTATTTCCAGCAACACAAATGAGAACTTTCTTCAAAAAACAAGTTTATTAATAAAATAAATGTACTCCAGTTTTTTCCCCACTAGTAAAAATTTGTAGGTACGTACTATGAAATTAAATTTAACACTTTCCATTATAACAGAATTAAATTCCCTAAAAATGATTTTTTTTTATTAACCACTAGAGCAGCAAATTTGAAGCATTCTTGAACAGTCAGGGGCCACACAGAATTGTTCCAAAGACCACAAATGGCCCGCGGGCCACGTTTTGGACACCCCTGAGTTAAAGCATGGGTGGATTACTCAGCAGCAACAATGCTTGCTTTTAAAAAACTTCTACAAGGATAACAGGAGCAGCAGTCAAGACGCTTGGTGGTTCATGCAGGGAATCGATTCTGCTGCAGAGAATGTGAATATTTAGATATTTCAGAAGAAAAACGCTGAAAAACTTGATCGTTTTTATTTTTCAACGGTTTTTCACTCCAGATAATGTTGATGCTACTTCGCTACCTATTTGTAAGCATAAGGAGTGGAAATGATGTGGCATTAGAGTCCTTTTCTGTCCAACACATAAAAAAGCAGCAAGTTTTGAAAACATTCTACACTGAAAAAAGGGAACAAGTGATCCAACTTCAAAAATTAAGTTTATCCAAGTAAATATATTAAGTTTATTAAGTCGTCATGTTAAACAAACAAATAAAGTAAGTTTGACAAACTTAATTTGATTACATGTAACAAATGTACTCTTTTTTTTTAAGTTGGAGCTCCAGTCTTTTTTTTCAGTGTAGTTAATCCCAGCCATCACAAGTTTTAACTTCACAATGGGACCCACTTAGCTTGACTAATTAAAGCCTTTGTCGGTTTGCATTGTTGGCTTGACAGCTAAGTGCCAATCCTTTTGGGATAAAGGGTGAATTCACACCAGCCCTGCTTAATCCGCTTTAATCCAACTCCGGTCCGCTTTTCTAAAAACTTTGGTTCTAGAAACAGTTGATCAGTTGTGAATAACTGGACCAAAATAATCAAACTCTGGTCCGCCTACAAACCTCGGTCTCTGATCGGTCGAAGTGAACTCTGGTGTGGTTTGAATGCATATATGTATGTCAAGCGGACCGTAGACCGCTCCAAAAGCAGGAAGTGGACTTCTGCGCAGGGCATTCTGGGTAAATACAACCAAAACAAGCCTGCTAATTAGCGTTAGCAGGAATAATGGCTTGTAGTTTTTTTTTTTTTTGCTAAAGACAAAAGAGAAATCCTGCAATCCTAAAATCTGACCGTTTAGTTTACATTTTTTGCGGAGAAGGATGTTGGTTTCAGTGTCGTCTTCAGACGATTTTGTGTCGTTTCCTTCAGTGGTTATTGGTGCAGCGCCCCCAGAGGCGAGGAGGGGAACAGTGCAGTGTGAAAGAGAACCACAGCTGCTGAAAATATAGCAAATGTTGCAAATTTGGTTCAATATTAGGTGGGAAAAACACATCTGAGATGCAGACCGCTCCAAAAAGCAGGAAGCGGACTGCAAAGCAGGGCATTCTGGGTAAATCCAACCAAACCAAATGAATAAGTCTAAGGCTAGTGTGGTCTTTAGCCAAAAACAAGAGAAATCTTAAAATCTGATGCTACTCCATTTTTGTTTACATTTTTGCAGAGATGGAAGTTGCGCTCATTGTCTTCTTCAGAGGTTTTTGTGTCGTTTCCTTCAGGGGATCTTGGTACAGCGCCCCCACAGGTGAGAAAGGGAACAGGTATTTCAATTACTTTGGATGGTTTGACTCAGTGTTTCAACTTTGGTTACCTATCAGGTGGGAAAAAAACATCTGAGATGGAAACCACTCCAAAAAGCAGGAAGCAGACTACAACGCAGGGCATTCTGGGTAAATACAATCAAACCAAACGTATTGATCTCGTGCCAGTGGGAGAAGGAGCTTTTGGGGCTTTTTCTTTTAAACCAAAAACAAAAAAAAAACCCAAAAAATCTGATGCTACTCCGTTTTTGTCTACATTTTTGTGAAGAAGGAAGTTCGGCTCAATGTCTTCTTCATGTCGTTTCCTCCAACGCCGCCACAGGTGAGGAGAGGAACTGTTTTTAATTAGCTTGGATTGTTTGACACAGTGACCTCAGCAGCTGAAAATGTTGTATTTTTGTTCCCTAATCAAACCGAATCAGGTGTTTTGTTAAGGATCTCTTTTGGGAATCGTCGTTCTGCATCCGGAGGGACTTCTGGGGCCTTTTGGACGCCTCGGCGCCCAGAGGTTCGGACAAACTGAATCCGGCCCTGGCTTACAGGTTGACAAAAGCGCAGCATCCGGTCTCCTAAAAGTCCAAAAACGACATTTCTGTGTCTGTTTGACGGGCAGAGTGAGACCCAGAGGGTTCGGGGATAAAAACGGAAAAGCTCGTCCATCCATGCAGAATCCTCTCCATCACCCCGCAGCCGCCTGTCAGGTGTGTGCGTTCACCTGTCTACCGCGTCCCGCGCAGTCATCCGAAACTCGGCACGCACTCGGTGCGGTTCGGCGCCTCGGTGCTGTTCCCGGACGGAGAGTTGGATTTCCAGAAGAACGCGTAGTAGATGGCCAGGATGAAGGCGGCCACGGACACGCTGAAGAAGTAAGCGATGGCCATGGCCACTTTCACCCAGATCTTGGCCGACATGTTGGCGTGCTTGGCCCGCAGCTCTCCGGGGTAACTCGGCCTCCGCTTCGTGTCTCCGTTCGGCGTCTCGGAGGGCACCCCGACCTGCCTGCCGACCGCTTTCATCTCGGAACCAGCGCTGGAATCTGCTCCTCAGATGGATGCGGTCTGTTCATTGGAGTCCGCGGCGGTCGGGACGGGTCTTCCTCAGGCTCTGGTGCCGGTCGCAGGGCGAGCAGGTTCGGGTTCGGTCCGCGGGACGCTGCAGCTCCGTGACCCCGCAGAGTCCTCTGTGCGCACCGGGCAAACTGAACTCACTGATGCTTTCCAGGCATGAGCTGCATGGGACCGCTGTGAAGCTGCGGGGAGCCGCACAAAGAGCTTCCGGTGCGCGCTTTCAAAATAAATGCGCGCAACGGAAACGTGCCGTTTAAACCAAATACGATTATATGGAGCTAAATTGGGACGAATTAGTTTGTTCAAAGGAAAAAAAATTATACTGAAAAAAAGAAAGTTTTGATACTGAAAAAATATTTTTAAACAGAAAAAATATGAAGCTGATAAAAACGTTTTGAAACTTAAAATAAAATGTTCAGAGCTACTTTTTAACAGTAGTTTATAAAAAGTTTGCGTTGTTTTCTATTTCAGATCGTTTTTTTCAGCTTCAAGTTTTTTTTTTCTTTTTAATAAACATTATGGCCCAATTTAGAACCATAAGGATTACAGAGATTTAATGTGCAATTTACAAAGAAAACAGAAAATGAAAAATGTGGCATAAAGAAACATGAAAAACAAAACTGGTTCTTTCTATTTTTGTATTCTTATGGGGACTTTTTAACATGCAAAAAGTGGTTTTCTAGAATTTTCATTTAGTTACATATTGTTTTTTTTTGTATACGCTGCAAATAATTTTATTTACTATTACTGTTTTTAAAAAGCAGAACTCATTTCAAAATATGCTATATAACATGTTTAATAGTTTATAATGTAAATGATTATATAAATAGTACTTAAAATAATTGTACATAGTTAAACATAAGGAAAAATGGAAACAAGTTGTCTCTTGTTGATGTTCTCAAAGTCAATTGATAATACATCGACAAGTATGAAAGGGGCAGGATATTATAAGATGTATCTTCTACCTGCTCCTTTTCGAACAGAAAATATAAAATTGCATGTCACATGGGCAAAATAATTTGTTTTACATTTTATTTCTTAAGTTTGTCTCATTCTATTTTGTTTTCTTGTTCTTTTTAGACTGTTTTTAATGTCTGTTCGAAATAAATAAATAAATAAAATGAAAAGGGGCAGCATTATGTATTTCAGGCATATAGTACCATTTCAATCATGTAGCTATGTAACCAGTTGCTATGAAAATGCTGTGACTTGAAAGAAATTAGACTTTGTAATTTAATGCCTTGAAATTGGGCCTCTGTCTCTTTAAGAAGCTCCTGCTCTGACACTCGGCTTTCAGGAAGTCAACAACAACATTACTATCATGTTTTTATATTTTTGATAAGGGAATATAATTATAAGATTTTTGAAGATAAAAAAACATTAGAACAGAGATTACACAATAACATAAAGCTCATAAAAGTCCATTTCAATCTAAACTTTCTAAAATACCATATTTGAAACAAAGTATGAGTATGTACAAAAAACATAGAAATATGATAAAAAATGAAAAATTCAACAGCAAAAAACTTAGGTTTTTGCTGTGCCACTAGAAATAATTGAACTAAATTTAAAATTAATAAATAATACAAATACATACATCTCCATGAACATTTGACTAAATAAGTGATATATATTTCATTAGTGAATAAGTTGGGCCATTTAATGGCTTTTATAGTTGAAAAGTTGTACTTTAAGTATCTTTAACCAGAGATTGTTTGACAGTTTAATTCTCGTTTTAAATAAGAATTCTTGATAATGTTTAAGGTTTTATTTTGAAAAGCAGCCGGCATCATTTCCTGCCTCGCTCTTTGCGTTTCTGTTCGGCTTGACGCCGTTTGGGTCGAGGAGGAGCTGAAAGGACGCAACATTCAGCGATTGGGTCCCAGTTTGAGAGAAACGTCCCGCAGCAGCAGAGACGAGCCGCCTGGGAACCAGAGAAGTTCTGGTTCTGGTTCTGGTTCTGGTCCGGGTGGGAAAACTCTGCAGTAAGGAAGACTACAGCTAGGCTTTTTCGATCATAAAACAGACAAATCATCCCCCAGAGCTCCGAGATTTATCAAATAAATAAGCAGAAATGATTAAAAAATAAAATCAAATAAAAAATCTTTGATTTTAACGTATAAGCATCGATTTATTTAACTCAGTAAATCAGAGATTTGCTATTTTGGAGCAGCAATTATCCTAATTAGAGAAGCAACTGGAGGATTATAAAACGGTTTCCAAACTAATTTTTCATTCGACGGAAAACAAAAAGAGTCACAAGTTGAAAACATTAATAACAAAAGCAGCTTTTCCCGCAAATTCAACACCAAAATCGATTATTCTGATGATTAATTGGATGATTAATCAGATTAATAATTTAACCACTTCAGCTTTTCTATACATTAGAAATACATTCAAATATGCAAATAAGACGACTTAATTAATTTTAAATAAATTAAACATCCTAAAAAGCACGTCTGGAGATTTTTCATGCAACCGCTTAAGTTTACTTTGTGCAATATTAGAAATGGATGAAATAAATGCAAGTAGTTTAATTAATTTTCTAAATAAGAAAAAACACTATATTACCTGAAATGCAATATACAAATAGTCAATGATTTGTTGCAATATGCAGTTTAAATATGTTTCTGACATCAACATATGAAAAGCTGATCTGATCTGGTGATTAAATTTTTCTAACAACCAATATTAATCGGCTACCAAAATGTCCAAATAAGATATTTTTTAAAAATTTATTTTCTTTTTTACGGAAAAGTAGATGCAAATGATCGATTGTAAAGTTGATTGATCATATAAATTAAACATGAAATTATTTCAGGGCATAAAAAGAATGTTGTGGCCGTCTTTGGTACTCATCTCACTCTAGCCGCTGCTTGGATGATGGAGAGTTAAGATGTTTTCTTCCACTAACGGGAGAATCGTAGTTTGTCGTTATCGTAGAAGAATAACAAGTTTTATCATAAAACTAAAGGAATCAACTTTACATGCTGGATTTAGCAGAAACACCTGAAGAACATAAAAAAAAAACGAGAAACTGCGACATCTTTGAACCCAAATTCATGATTTTTATTCATCAGATCCCGGACACAAAGACTTTAAAGCAATCAGTTTGTCGTTTTGTCCTCAAACGCCACACAGCTGCTCAGATAAAACACCATTTACAGACGAGGAAAAACTCAAACAAACCAACTAAAAACCCTCTTGGTCTGCTGAGGTATGAGGGGAGAGACAAAACACACATACTGCATCCGAACAATACATCCTTTTAAGGTAACTTAAAGTATAAAAACAAACTTTTAGGCAGTGTTGTTCTTTGCATCACTGTGGCAACAAACTCAGACACAATTCATGGATGAAGAGAAAAGAGGAGCTGGTTTAAAGCAAAACATGATTGTTCAAAATTAAAAACATGATTTGATATGATGCAACATTTAATTTAAAAAAAACAAACTTGTTTGTTACATGATGTAGTAAAAACAGACTTTATGATTTAAATCCAAGCAACACAATAATCAGCATTTCAGACTCGGACGCCATGTTGTCTCCATGAAGTGTTTCTATCAGTTTACCGCATCGTTTACGTTCAAATCCTTCCAATCACTGAATCTACTTTGATTTTATTTACAACACGGGATTAATGAGTCAGATTCCCTTTACTGTAGATTTAAAACCAACAATCACGCTTTAACCTGAGAGCGAAGCTTTGAATCAACTAGCTTAGCATCGCTAGCGGCTGCAGGTGACGTCACCAAGCCCGACTTTTCTGCAAAATTGTGAATTATGCAACATAATCTGGTCATTTCTAATCTAAAAATCTGAAATTAACTCACTTTGATGAAAATGAGGTTTGCCCTCCGACTAGATTATCACGTGAACAGAAAAGGTGGTAAAAGATGCTAAAAATGCTCCTTTTTACAGATTTCAGTTCCTCAAAGAAATTTGAAGTGGGAAAAAGATGAGAGCAATTAAAAATTGTAGTTTTAAAACCATTATTCCATGTAATAAATGTGAAAAAAACAGATTATTTTAATAGATCTGGGCTCGTTTCAACAAGCCACAGCCAGACTTTAGGTTGACGTCTGGTTTCTCTCTCACTGGAGGAAGAAATCCTTAGTTTTTGATGAAAACTGAAGAAACGGATGGAGATGTGACCAGCGATGCTTCGGTGGATCAGGATGATCCAAAGTCTTAAAACCAGCTGAGAGCGACCGGTTGGTCCATGCGTGTAAAGCTCCGTCACTCCTCTTCCTCATGATGATGATTAAAGTCATATTTAGATGTAAACCTCGGTGCCGCCGATGTTTCGCTCCCTCTCCTGTCCGTCTCAACCTGTAGGTAGAAACATGAAGAGAAGGATTAGATGGGGAGAAAAACTCAAACGGACTCGAGCCGCGAGACTCCAGAGCAGAAACGATTAATCAGATTAATTATCATATTAATCAGAGTGATTGTGATTAATCAGATTTCTTGTGATTAATCATTACAATTGGATTAATCATGATTAATGCTATTAATAAATGCCAATTCATTGGTGATTAATTGGATTGGCAATTTGCTGAAAGAACAACAAATTCAGGGCAGTAATTCCTGTACAAAAAATACATACATTTTGTAATTAAGATAAAAAATAATGTTCTACCCAGAACTCATCAAGAGGCAGTTTTTGCTTCTCTTGGTTCAAATTCTGTATAAAAAATGTATCAAGCAGCTTCTGCTATCAAATGAATCTGTTGCTGTTAATGACCAAGTGTTCACTAAAGGAATTATGTTTATAAGCAATATTTGTTGTGTTACTTAAAAATTAATTGCATTATTGGTTTACTTTCATCTTTAAATGTATTTCTAATATTGTATAAAAAACACTCAAGAGTTTCAGGAAAATTCTGCACAATGTGCCAAGTTTATTTATCAAAATAATCGATTAATGGTCAGAAGGATCTACATCTTTAAGACTTTTTAGTTCGCTTTTTTTTCCGATGAACATTTAGCTCTACTTTAGGCGGGAATCACCATAGCAACCAGTGTCTCCACTGCTGAAATTGGATTTGGAGCTATATTGTAGCTTGTGCTTTTTATTTTTATTCCTGAAAGTTTTTTTTGTGTGTGTGTGTGTGTGTACATTCGCCTGTCGCCGCCAGATTGTTGAGCAAGGAGCCTCGGAAACATGACGAGATTTAATTCGATCAGGCTTGAAACGCCTCCCTGGTATCGGCACCATCGTCGCTCCTGCAGGCCGCAGCTCATTTCCTCCAAAGGAGCCGTTTAAAAGCTTTAATTGTGCCTCTGATTTCCCTGGTTTCCTGATCCCCACCCGATCGCAACACACACAACATAACACACACATGAGCTCGTCTGACTTCTGCTGGAAATCACACACCAGTTACCAGAAGCGTAAATGCAATCAGCCTCCCTCCTTATTCCAAAGAAAATAGAACGATGGCCGTCTCAACCACGTTACGGTGTTTTTGCCAGTCGGTAAAGATCGAGTGAGCTGATGGAAGAAAATCAAAATGGCTCCTGAAATCAACAAGTGTTTTAGTTATTTAAACCCTACAAAATGATTCAGACCTGAAGATCCAGTAATTTAGTTTTAGTTGTTTAAAAAAAATAAATCAAGTTGAAAATAAAACTAAACTAATTTAAATGTGTAACTTTCACATTTCATGGTAATTTATTGATACATTTAAATTTGACATATTGTCTAAATACCTAAAATATATTTGTAATAATCAAAATAAATATTAATTCAATTATCTAGAATAGGGCTGCACAGTGGCGCAGTTGGTAGAGCCGTTGCCTTGCAGCAAGAAGGTTCTGGGTTCGATTCCCGGCCCCGGTCTTTCTGCATGGAGTCTCCATGTTCTCCCTGTGCATGGTGGGTTTTCTCCAGGTACTCCGGTTTCCACCCACAGTCCAAAAACATGACTGTCAGGTTAACTGGCCTCTCCAAATTGACCCAATGTGTGAGTGTGTGTGTGCATGGTTGTGTGTCTCTGTGTTGCCCTGCGACAGACTGGCGACCTGTCCAGGTGACCCCGCCTCTCGCCCAGAACGTTAGCTGGAGATGGGCACCAGCAACCCTCCTGACCCCACTGAGGGACAAGGGTGCAAGAAGATGGATGGATGGATGGATGGATAGAATATCTTTAAAAGGGACCTATTATGCAAAATTCACATTTTGGACATTTCTGTGCTTTCCTTCAGGTTCCTACTGCTTCTAAAAAAACACTCAGCTGTTATTTGGCAATAAGTTCATGTTCTTTGGTGTCTGGAAAAAGAGCCCCTTCAAAAACCTCACAAATGAGCAGGCACTGTGCCGTTACCTAGCAACCACAGGGGAACTCCGCCTCCTGTTACCTAGCAACCCAACCCAAGCTCCAGTATGTTTGGTGAGCTTGTTTTACCGCTGTACACTGCAAAAACAAATAAACTTACCAAGAATATTTGGTCTAGTTACTGGTGTAAATATATTAGGACATTTGAAATAAAACAAAACCAACTTACAAGCAACTTCATCAAACAGGAGCCGGTTTAGAGTCAATAATTACTTAATATTGATGAAAAAGTTTATTTCACTTATAGCAAGACATTTTTCCTATTTAAAAAGTGAAATAATTTGGCAGCTTAACAATAACATTTTTATAATTTAACGTTTTTATATCAGTATTAAGGAATTGTAGACTTAAATTCTGTTTCTTTCGGAAAGGTTTCTTGTGAGTTTTGTCTTATTTAAAGTGTACCAAGACATTTGCATTGTAAAGTAGATTAAAATGCTTTGTAAGATTTTGTGTTTTTGCAGTGTACAATGGCTGCTGGAAAATACATTGTAGAAACTACTTGCTGCATTCTTGTTTGTTGTGAAGGGGGCTCCACTTTTGCTTTTCAAAGATGTAAAGTTGTGTGGTGGTGCATCTGTTTGCAGCTACTTTCATATGTGAGTGTAAACGTGGAGTTGGGGGCGTGGCCAGCAGCAGCTTAATTGGATTTAAAGTGACAGAGGCCCTAAAACTGCTCAATCTCAATAAACAGACTAAACTCTGATCATCTAAGAATTATTTTATGCAAAAAAAATATACAACATGTTTTGTATAGGGCTGCACAGTGGCGCAGTTGGTAGAGCTGTTGCCTTGCAGCAAGAAGGTTCTGGGTTCGATTCCCGGTCTTTCTGCACGGAGTTTGCATGTTCTCCCTGTGCATGGTGGGTTTTCTCCAGGTACTCCGGTTTCCTCCCACAGTCCAAAAACATGACTGTCAGGTTAATTGGCCTCACCAAATTGCCCCTAGGTGTGAGTGTGTGTGTGCATGGTTGTGTGTCCTGTGTTGCCCTGTGACAGACTGGCGACCTGTCCAGGGTGACCCCACCTCTCGCCCGAAACGATAGCTGGAGAGGCACCAGCAACCCTCCCGACCCCACGAAGGGACAAGGGTGCAAGAAAATGGATGGATGGATGGATGTTTTGTATAGACCGTAAACCTACCATAACCTGTTAAAAGAAGCATAATGGGTCACCTTTAATCATTTCTTTGTCCTTACATATAAAGCTTTGCACTGTGGTGTCGCGGTATGGGACCAGCCGGTACTTCAGGGTCGGAGAGCGGGACTGACCCTGATCTAGTCTAGATGACGGTTTTGGTCTGGAGATTCCTTCACAGCAAATCGACTCCTTTTTTGGACAAGCTGCCGTCAGAGCTGACAGGAGCTATTTTAGACCCGACAGAGGAAACAGAAACAGCAGCTAAAGACGACGACTCTGAATCTAAAGCCGTTTCATGTAAAGTGAATCTGTCCGTAAAATATAACTATCTATTCTGTATTTCAACTGAAAGTAAAGAAATTATATTTTTCCTGAACACGTAAATGGTCAAAAAATTATTCTTGTAGTTGAGTAAATTCACAGAAAATGAAAGCTAACCTAAAACAACGAGGGAAACGTCCGCTTCACATTCCGGCTGCTTTCACACCCGATATTCTGGTCGACTCGCTTTTATTTGGGAACAAAGTTGCAACATTTGCTCCATTTTCAGTTGCTGTGGTTCCATTTCTCTCTAAACCGCGTCAAACCAACCGAACCCTTTGAGGAACCTGTCCCCCTCCCCGCCTGTGGGGGCGCTGCACCAACAATCACTGAAGAAAACGACAAAAAGCTCAGAAGAAAAACAATGAGCGCAACTTCCTTCTCCAGAAAAACATGAACAAATCAAAGTTTAGGAGTTCTCCTTTGTTTTTGGCTAAAAGCCAAACTAGCGTTAGACTCCCGATGTATCGGCACCAACATCGGAATCGAACAACATTATTCATTTTTTAACGTATTGGTCTGATAAAACTGGGCCGATACCAACAACCGATATTAAATCCATCTTGTTAATATCAGATATCGAATTCGGCTCAGATTTTCATATTGATGCACATGTAACAAAAATGTTTTTGATTCTTATTTTAGCATCTTTAGCATTTGCTCTCAGGGTGGAGCTTATAAAGGATGTTATGTTTATAATTCTACTCATTTTTAAACACAAATGTAAAGAAAATTAAATTTTTACTTTATTTTCTAGTCATTTTACTTGAATTTTTCCTTATTACTCATAAAAACCAGTAGGAAAGGCTCATTTGGTTTCTGATTCATGTCTTTTTAGTTTTTCTTTTTTATGCTGCAAATATGTAAAACCGAACTTTTCCATTAGCTTAAGCGACGACACAGAGGACAGGAGCTAAACGGCTGTAAATAGAGGGATAATGACTGCAGCCTGTGGTTTATTCACTTAGCTCCACTTTCAAACCACAGCGCTGAGACGACGGAGAGCTGCTGAGGAAATGTGAGCAGATTATTGATTCCCCTCCCCACTGCAGCCGCTCTGCAAATGGACACGCTAACGATTTATGGAAAGCATCGGGACTCGAGTAGCTCACACACAAAAACGAGACAATAACGGGGAAATTACCAATAAAGACGCTCGTTTCTGAACGATAAACATTTAAACGAAAAATACAGGAAGCACCCAGTAGATTTGATTCAAAACATGCAGGCTTGGTTTTATTCTGAATTGATTCAAAGGTTTAAAGGTGAGCATCCTAATAAAATAGGATATGTTTTATTGATCCCGAGGGGAAACTGCTTATTAGTTGACAAGCTCTTAAATATTAATAATACAAATATAATCATAAGCAATACAATTTATAAAATATGTATCTAAGAGTGATGCAAGTAATTTAAACATGACTGAATGCAAATAAATTAATTTATTCAGGGGTTCAGGGGTGTCCAGACTTTTTACAGAGTAAAAACCAGCATGTTGAAATCACTCAGGGGCCAAAATGTATTTGTACTTTTAAATTAAAAATGTAAAATAATAATTGCATTTTAATTTAAAAAAGGTCTGAAAAATGTCTAAAACTTGTTTCCTATCAATTTTAGTTTTTTCCCCCCAGCAATAAAAAATGAGAGCCGAGCTTGAAAACTACAAAATGTATTTAATTATTGGATGTTTTACCATTTTTGAGTAAAAAGTAAAAAGGAGATTTGTTGTCATTTTTACTGACATTTAAAAAAAAAAAAAACACTTATTTGTACAATTTGTTATTGAAAATGTCGTACAAAAAAACAAAAAGCTTCCGTTTGTTGACATTTAAATAATTTCTAATCTAAGTCCAGGGGCCGCACAAAAATGCAGCAAGGCCCGCAAATGGCCCCTGCGCCTCACGTTTAGACACTTGTGATTTAATCCCTTTTTAATGCAGGAAAAGATGAGAGGAGTTTATTTAATTCCCTTTAGGATATTTTTGAATTGAGTTTCATCTGATTATTGGGCTGATTCCTGTTTTTATTGACTCCATGTCACTGTGGTTATTGTCGACAGTTTTTACTCTCCGTATATTCTGTGAACTTGCTGTCTGTTTGTTTTATCCCTCATTTCTCAAGTTTCAACTGTACGTCTCTTAGTTTCTAAGTCTTTCTTTCTGTAACATAATTTGCCGTTTTGGACTCTAATGAAGTCAGAGAAAAGCTTCCCAACCTGATGACGTCTGATCCGAGGAAAGTTCGGCTTCGGCTGCCGGGGCGTCGTCGCTCCCAGCGGCCGCCATGTTGTCTTCGTTCTCTACCGGCGCGTCGGAGGAAATCTGTTCGCCGTTAACGGGCTCGGCGGGACGGGGAGGGTCCGACTGACCCTCTGACAGAGAGACACGGAAAGTGGAAAACAGCTGCATAAATCACACAATCTTATCTAAAACGTGGTCAGGACGGGAAATTAGTGCTTAATTACAGGAATAAAGTCGTAATTTTAAGAGAATTAAGTCGCACTGATACGACGATAGTCGTAATATTACAAGAAAAAAAAATCAAAATAATGAAAATAACATCAGAAGTCGTAATAATACAAGAATAAAGTCATAATGATAGGAGGAAACAGTTTGTAATATTATGAAGATCGATCCAAACAACCTCCTCCCTGATGCACCAATCAGAGCCAGGAGGCGGGGTTTAAGGCTGTCAATCAACCTCGTGTACCCTGCTAAATGTGCTAATGGCTAACTGGCATTAGCATTCATGACAGGTTCTGATATTAGAAAAGAGAACAAGAGGGAGCTTGTGAGCAGCACATACATGAGGTTTATGACAGCATTAAGACCCTCCTCTTGCCTCTGATTGGTTGTTTCTAGGCAGAGGAACTCAGTTTTTTTTCACTGATTGTCTCAAATTCAAAAATACTTTTTACTCGAAAGGGAAATGAAATAAAACTCGTATTTTACTGTCCCAACATAACGATGGTTTTAAAATCTTAGTAACTTACTGCAGCTTTGATGTTCTTCATGTCGAGTTGATGTTTTACCTTCTGATGGAGCAGGAAGTGGATTCTGGTTGGTCGTCACGGCGACCTCATCGACCTCAGGAGCAACAGAGGGTGGGGCGGGGTCCGAACCTTCAGATGGAGGTTCTGAGGCGGTCTGTTCCGGTTCCGACTCCGTGACGTTCTCCTGGGTGTCCGCTGCAGGAGCAGGTTCATCCGCGGGCGCCCCGCCCGGTTCGCCGGCGCCGCCATCTTGGCTCTCCTTTCTCTGCGGCGGGCTGGACTCGGTGCTGGAGGGCTTCAGCGGGCTCTCCGCCCCCATGCTGCTCCGCGGCGACTGCATCTCCATCTCCTCGCCCCAGTCCGACACCGGGTGGTGGCCGTCCAGGCTGAAGAACGGGCTGAGGGGCTTCCCCCCTTCTGATGACTCCTGGGCCGCCGCCGCAGCAGCAGGAGGAGGGATGTGGACCTTCGGCCTCGGCGCCCGCTGCTCCTTCGGGCTTCCTGCCGTTTTCTCCTGCAAACGTTGTTTGGCCGACGGAGGAGAGACGGCTTTGCTTTTGTCTTTTTTCTCCGAGTCGCTTTTGTCTCCAGCTTCCTCTTCTTCGCTGGCGTCCTCCCACTCATCATCATCGTCTCCTGCCTCGTCTTTGTTTTTCTCTTCCACCTAAAAAAAAAAAAAAAGAAGACAGAGAAATTAGGGATAAAGTTTAGCTTCATGTGTACGATTAGCTCCAGCTGAACCCGCTCACCTTCGGCTCTTTAGTTTCAGCTTTGGGTTTCTCTTCTTCTTCTTCTTTCTTTGTTTTCTTTGCTGTAGTTTTTACCTCTTTCTTGGTCTTGTCCTCCTTTTCTTTCTCCTCTTCTTCTTCTTCTTTCTCTCCTTCCCAGCGATTGTCGTGCATGCTGTCAATGAGACCGGAAAGGAAACAGTTAATCACCGTAAGCGCCGCAGCATTAGCTTCTGCTAAATGCTGTGTAGGTGTAATGCTTCAGTGTTAGCATAACTAATGTTTTAGCATTGCTAAATGCAAACAATTTAGATTTTGTTAAATAAAATTCTTAATTTTTTCCCCCATACAAAATACCCTGGAACTAAGGCTGCGTTCACCAGATTTAGCATCTTTTATCAATGTTTTCTGCTCCTTGTCCCTGAGGGCGGCGTAAGATCAGAACCTTCAGATGGAGGTTCTGGTCGGTTTGCTCTGGTTCTGATACCCCCTGCATCACCCCGCCACCACCATGCTCAACACTGGAGGTTTGTGTTTGCGTTGACATGTTGCGGTTGGTCTGGAAGGTTTCTGGACTCGCCTGTAGCTCTGTCTCTGTCCTCGGCCCCGTCCTCTGCTCCGGTCCCCGCGGGGCCCCTGGCTCCTGCCCTGGGACAGGAAGTCGCCAAATGTTGGTCCTCTAGGAGGCCGCTTGCTGTCGTCTGTTGGAAATGTTGTAAATATTACAGGTAGATATAACAGAGGAGCTCATTTATCATTTAGTGCTTTGGCTAACTTTAAAAAACATGAAAGTAGTTAAATGTTCATATTCATGCTCTTATTTTGAAGTAGGTGAAGACCGTTTAAGGTGCTGTTCCATTTCCTGTCCTCACATCGTTGGGATGTGGAGCAGCAAATGCCATTTATTCTGTACCCAGAATGCATCAGTAAACAGCTAAAAACCTACTGACGTCCTGCTGGTTGCTGACTGAAGCCGTATTGTGGTTAGCTAGGCAACATCAGCAACAGAGCTAGCAAAACAACAACTATAAAACTGAAGTAATGAATCTGTTCCAAAGAATCACTTCCTGAAACGCAAACCGTACTGAACGGTGTGGAACAAATGGTCCTGTTAAGTTGTGCTGTTGACACCAGTGGGTGTAAACATGGTGGAAATTAGCACGATAGCATTAGCTTCTGATAAATACCATGATAACGTACAAATTTAGCATTAGCCTTGGTGTAGCTCTTTAGCATTAGCTTCTGCTACCATGATAGTGAATACGGTATTGGTGTAGCGCTTTAGCGTTAGCAGAGCTAATGTTATAGTGCTGGTAAATGGTGATATTAATATATTTCCCCTTTTTAAACAATCTATCATAAACTGAATACAGCGGGCTAATGTGAACCAAATCTGATTTTCTGATGGTTTTACCCTCTTTTATGGCGACGTTAATGAATGTGAAAGCATCGGTTTGACAGGCGACGCTAGTGATGGACGCCACTCATCATCAAGCAGAGAGGAAAGAAGCCGGCGTCTTTTATAAAAGCTCCTCCGATAACAGAACGACTGAAGCTCAACGCTGAGGCTCATTTGGGCCGTGGGGAAATACAGCAAGCGTTTACATAAGCAGCTTAATTAGCTGGAGGAAGGAGATGATGCTGTCTGATGTGTGAAGCTGCTAGGAAGTGTGTATGTGATGGAGGGTCAAAGGCAGCAGCCTGTTTGGGTCGACTCGCCTCTCCTGCCACCCTCCTCTGCCGTTACGCCCTCTGCAGCCACAAACGGATCCTCCTTGAACCTGAAAACAAAGCCACAGGGGGAAAAACAGACGTTTCAGCTTCATTTACTTTATGATTTACTTTGGGTTAGGAAGAATAAACCAGACTGTCCCTTAATGAGGGAACTGCACGGCTACACAGCGAGGGCAACGCGACACTGCAAGACCACCGCGCTCTTTATGACCTACACGACCTTTCTAAATGAGGCTGGATTAGCAGAACATTTAGAAATCTCCTTCAGCAGAAAAACACTTTGTTCTCTACTGAACGCCGTCCTCCTCGCTACTTTTAGCCCGTTGACATCAAACCAGCAAATCTTATTTACTTTCAAACAATTCTCTGCTGTTTTATAGCTTTATAATTTGCTCATGTGACATCAGTCACCACCAGTGTTTTATAAGCCTGGCGGGTCACCAGGCTTTAGCTTTAGGCTAAAGTTTGTTTATTTATTAATAGTATGTTAATTTATACATCAGTAACAGACAGCAAAAGATTATGGCCACAAGCCGAAAGCAATTCTAGGAATAAATAAAAACTAAAATTCATTTTTATTTTGGGGCGTATTCTGATCATGATGTCCTTAAAGGGCCTGATTTACAAACCCACTTATAAATGAACAATAAAGAAACACTGATTGTATGTTTCCATGGATTTCAGGTGAAGCTCCTCCATGTCGTGGTAGCATCTTGTCTGACATGTTTTCCTTCTCGGTCTCGTTCGGACCGATCCCGACAGCAGCCATTTTGCTCATGTAATCTCACACATTGGTCAAGAGCATCAACGTATTTTCTTCTTGTTGGTTTGGGTCCACCATGCTCTGTGATTGTTTGCCTACTGAGATGGATTACTTCCAGACTTGTGGCAACAATGAATTAGTGCGAAAAAGTGAGAGGATTTGTTGATTTTGTGTGAAATTGCAAAACAGTGTAAACAAATAAAAACTGTTTTGATTTGATTGACAAAATAATCTGGAAACACACGACTGTTATGTTAAAGGTTCTATTTATGCAGAGCCCTGAGGGCCACATGGAAAGCGACGGCGGGCCGAATTCGGCCCCCGGGCCTGCAGTTTGTCACACGTGGCGCCGTTCTCACATGCTGTCGGTCTTCTGCGCGTCCCACTCCCGCCTCCACTGGCCCGTGGCGTTTCGGTGGCGAGCCAGTCTCTCCTCATCGATCTGCTCGCGCTCCTTCTTCCAGCGGAGGTACTCGGCTCTCTCGCGGCCGGTCATCGACATCGTCATGTCCACAGAACCGCCTTTCGGACCCGGCCGCCGACTCTGCAACAGAACCGGCGGAAAGCAGGGCGGCGTTAAAAAAATGAAACGTTTCTCGCTTAATCCCGGTTTAGGATGGCCTGAACGACTCACGGTCCACTCTCGCTCCAGTTCGTGTCCTGTCTTCACGTTGTCAAAGTCCAGCCCTCCCCAGTTCCGGACATGTCTCCTGCTGCCTTCTTTCCGGTCATTGTCCGGAGCCGGACCCGAACGCCTCGGGTCGTCCAGAAAATTACGGATGGGCTTGTCTCCATCCACCTGAACGGAGGAATTGGAAACCAAACCCTGTAATCTGTGACTCAACAGAATAAAATCTGAGATTACGTCGGGCGGCTCGGATACCCTCTGCCCTCGTTCGTACTCTGCTATCCTCTCCATTTCCTCATTCATCTTCTCAATGTTCTGCCGCCTTTTCTCCTCCCATTCCTGTCCAAAAAAAAAAAACCAAACATCAGACATTTTACAAATGCAAAACATCATCATTCAAACAGGAAGTAAAATATATTTATAAATATTTAGATTCTGGGATTTTTCTGTGTATCTGGGTTAAAATAACCAGATTTATGCTGTTTTCCACCTAAACTGGTTCCAGTTTATAATAAAACTTCCACTATGGGTCAGCTAACGTTTTTAAACAGCTGTAATTTAAAACAAAGGTTTTTATGGGATAATTGCATTGGATTTGGATAAAATATATTTTATCTATTTGTTTTGTTATCAGTTTGAAAATTACTCGTTTTTTTCCATAAAAGTTTAACGTGTTTCTTTATTTGAAAACCTTAAAAAAATACATATATAAAATCCTTCAACCGCTAAAATCTGATGCCACGCAGTTTTTGTTTCCATCTGGTGATGGAGGAAGTTGCTCTCAGTGCCTTCAGAGGTTTTTGTGTCGTTTCCTTCAGTGGTTCTGGGTGCAGCGCCCCCACAGGCCAGGAGGGGAACAGGCTGGTTTGACTTAGAGCCACAGCAGCTGGAGGTGGAGCAGATGGTGGAGTTTGGTCCCAGTAGAACCGAGTCTACCGGACCTTCAGGTTGGGAAACAGCCTGGTCTAAGCGGAGATCAGTTAACCAACTGGAACCAATTTAAAATCAATAAACCATAAACTGACAATTAGGCATAAGTTAATCATTAGTTTACATCAAAGTCACAACCTCAATATTAATGTCGTCTCATGTTTTCATATCTTTGCATCCATATAAATAAACTTTGCCCTTTTCTCACCTTTGACTTTCTGTCCATTCCTCCTGGTGTACCTTCGTCTCCGCCTCCACTCCCTGCTCCTCCCTCTCTGCCTCCTCCTCCTCCTCCTCCTCCTCTCCCGCCTCTTCCTCCTCGTCTTCCTCCTCTCCGTCCCTGGCCGCCTGGCTCAGCAGACTCTCCCTCCCTGGGAGTTCTGGTCTCCCAGTCCATCCTCTCTTGGCGCCCTCCTCCCCCTCCTCCTCTCTGACCGCCTCGGCCCACTCTGCCCGACCCCGTCCTCCTGGGGGGGCTGCGGCCATCGCTCTGACCTTTAGGACTGTCGCTCTCCTCTGACTTCTTCCGGCCGCGAGGTGTGCTGGGCTTCCAGTCGTTCACAACTCTCTTGTCCTGCTGCAAACACACAAAACACAGGAACAGATGAGTTCAAACATTTATTTTTGGATTGTAACGGTCGCAGACCCCTGGTCTACCAGGTCCAATAGACACAAATCAAATCTGTCTGAACTAACGCCACACGGAGGAAGTAAAAATTCAAACTCATTTGCTGATGTTTAGGAAACACAAGCCTCATTATGCTCCAATTGTCCAGACCAGGTGGCCCGTTTTCTCCAACCACAGTGGATTTCAGACTCATTTCAGTAGAGAATAATTTCATAACGTCCATAAACAGGAAGGAGGAGAATAGCTCAGCTGGAGCAGAAGTGAATTTCCCAGAATAAATCAGTTTGGGTGAGCCTGTGGTCTTTTAATCTGTTTTATCCACATGACTCAACATCATTACATCCTCTGAGGTCTTCCACTCCGACCCACTGAACCTTTTCAAATTTGCTTGTGAAACTAAAATAACTAAATATTCCAGACATCAGCTTGTATTTCTCTTTATAAAACATATTCAGTCAGTATTGAGCATCCAATGCGGATATGTAAAAATCACCATGAGTTTATTCCAGGCAGTGGCCACCAGGTGGCAGTGTTGGGAAACGAGCTGCAGCACTAACACTGCAGGAACATTTTGAGATTTTGCTTTTGTACGTGATGCACCGTTTTTTGTAATCGTAAATCATGGAATTGTTCTTAAAATAAAACTATTGAATCGTTGATTTATTATTATAAAATCACTGAATTATTGCTGTAAAAAATCTAATAATTTGTGGTGAATAATGTGAACCAGCTGCGCCTGACCCCTGCCGGTTTGGACAGATCCACTGTGACCGTCAGGTTCTCCTTCTCCGTCTTCCTCCTGTCCGCTTCCGGCTCGTGTGTCCGGGGTTTCCGGGGCGTCGTCACGGCGATGCCTTCCTGCTCCGCCTTCTTCTTGTCTTCCTCAATTTCCTGTTGGGACCAACATCAACATTACAACCCCACAGAAAAACCGTTAAACAAAATGTATTCGTTTTTTTAAATGTAAACCTTCATGAACTACAAAAAACATGTCAACCGATAGTTTTAACTGAAGCTTAAATGTTTTTTTACTGCTGGAATTAAATCTTGTTTCATAAACTTAGGTAACCTAAATTCACAGGTTTTTTTTAATAGCACATAAAGTTTCAAGACAAAGCTTGTTAACTACATACTTTGTATGAGATGGTAATGTAGAATTTAACAAAAAAATAATCAGTTTAATTAATAAAACTTACAATAAACCCACATTAGCAGAAAAAAAACAGTTTTAAATTAGAGCTATAGCTAAATATTACTTTAGTAATTGATTATTCCGATGATCAATCAATTTATCAGATAAAAAAATGGCTCATTCTGCAGATTTTTTAAAATATAAGACATATATTGATAGATGAAAATAAAAAAATGTAATAAAACGTTAACACATTTTATTTCATAAAATTCAATAACAGCATTCCTTTTATGAACAGCTGATCGTTTGTAGCCAAGAAGGAATCTGTAGCTGGAAAAACAGGAATGTATATGAAAAATATATATATATAGACATTTGAGGCTGCACAGTGGCACAGTTGGTAGAGCTGTTGCCTTGCAGCAAGAAGGTTCTGGGTTCGATTCCCGGCCCCGGACTTTCTGCATGGAGTCTCCATGTTCTCCCTGTGCATGGTGGGTTTTCTCCAGGTACTCCGGTTTCCTCCCACAGTCCAAAAACATGACTGTCAGAATAATTGGCCTTTCTAAATTGCCCCTAGGTGTGAGTGTGTGTGTGTGTGTGCATAGTTGTGTGTCCTGTGTGTCTCTGTGTTGCCCTGCGACAGACAGGCGACCTGTCCAGGTGACCCTGCCTCTCGCCCGGCACGTTAGCTGGAGAGGCACCAGCAACCCTCCCGACCCCATTAAGGGACAAGGGTGTAAGACAATGGATACATATAGACATTTGAGACTTAAGTAGGTGTAATTAAAGTACTTTAATGGCCTAAAGTTAAGATTCTAACTTTGTAAGAGTCTGTATAAACCATGACAATATGTGGTATGTTCACATTAAATAGTTTCTCCCTACCTGGTACCTCTTCACCAGAGCTTCGTTCTTCTTCCTCAGAGCTTCAATTCGTTTGTCCAACTCTGCATCTTTCTCCTCCTTCGTCTTCAGGTCCACTGCTGAAGACTGAGACGAAGAGGAGGAGGAAGAGGAGCGAAAATAAGTGAATTATGAGACAAAAACTTATCCTAAAATACAGTTTGTAGGGATGGATTTTCATCCATCGTATTCAAAGTTAATCGTTTTTTCTTCTCTATACTTACCATAGCTGCCTTGGACTTTGCCTTCAAATACAAGTGAAAAACTTGGTTCTGTAATGTAAAAAATTTAATTTTAAAACCCTATTTCATTTAGTTAACATTATAAGATATAACCTATCATCTTGGCTGTCATCTCATGTACATCGGTCCAATATGCCGGAGGGCCAAATCTGCACTATTTTTCAACTGCAGTCAGGGACCAAACAAACTCATTCTTAGGGACACAAATGGCCCCCGGGGCTCCACTTTGGACACCCCTATGTTTGATCTAACTAGGTTAGATGCACATTTAACGAATGTAGTTAATGGATACGTTTTATACTGAAAGAAGCAAATTTGGAAAAAATGTCTGAATTGGTTGTTTTGTAATCATTCATTTTAGCCACTTAAATATTAGATATATGAGTTTTCATCCAGGTATACACACAGCAACCCACATGAATAAATCCTTCATGCGTTTCCAAAGCTTCTCTAAGCGTCTTAGAGCTGCGCTCACATTCAAAATAACCGAGCCTGTAGGATCACACACAGACTCTAACAGGTGCACAGCCTCAATAAACCCGTGTTTTATTCTTAATAATCAGTAGCAGTAATGTATTTGTTTGTCTACATGTAATTCTGGCAACATGAGCCATGTCTGAGCAGTTTCAAACCGCCAAACCTCCATTTAAACCAAACGCAAACATCAGCAACAACGACAAATGGCAGTTGACACGCGTTTATGTCTTTAAAAATCACGCGGTATTCATATTTACCTTCTTTAAGGAGCGTTAAAAGGCAGCTAAATGCTCCTCAGTGTCTTCATTATTGGTTATGAGCTAGCTTCTGCTAACTTCCTGCCAAATAATGACCCGCTCGGCAGATTTAAAGAGGCAGTGCTATTCGTTAGCCGCCCGGTGATACAAACACGGACACTTATTACCGCAACGACAGAAAAAAACGGACTGTTTCAAATTAATTTGAACGGTTGGAAACAAATATAAAAATTATGAAGACATTTAAAAAAAAATTAAGCTACATGTAATGATATATTTTAACAACTAGAGGGCGGAAGAGGCTAGCTACTAAACTTCACCTGACGAAGCAACGGTAGTCTGGTTAAAAGGTGCCGCCCAAATTCTTAAAGGTATATACACCAAAAAAAATGTCTGATACACAGAAAACCTACAATTATTTTAGTTTTTAAAAATTCAGCAAAAGATGGAAAAATGGTTTAAAAAAAATTAAGCAAAAACTCCAAAGAAGCAGAATAGCTCGCTCTTAATGTTTAATACTAACAATCACAGTGCACAAAACATCAACTCTGTAAAAGTGAGAAAAACATGCAACACCATTGCAGAGCTGCAATTTTACTTAATCAGATTTAGTCATCTTTATTTGACAAGTTTTAGCACACAAACAGGGAATATGACTTCAAATAAACTATAAATATACGCAGTCTTTTCTTTCTTGTAAATATGTATGTACACCGTTTCTATGTACAGTATTTTCCTGAGCACTCTGACTGTTAAGTGTTTATCATAGAGACAGTCAGGCACAAAGAGATGGTTTCTGTTATTTGTAAAAGTGGCACATTTTAGCACCACCCTGAAGGTAAAAAACTAAACAGTTTGTGTCCAGGAGGTGTGGGGTCTGCAGAGATGCTCAGGTGCCCTTTTCCTTTATGCTAATGAACACAGGGGAATTGTAATGTTGTAGCCAGTCAGTTAAAAACAAATTCTATAGAGAAGAGAAAAAAACAGACATATAATTATTCTGAGAACATATTTTTCAACATAACAGAAAAAAATGTAAGCAGAAAACGTAACAACGTCCAACAATTTCTTTCTAGTATGTAGCTGTTGTGAAGTTGTGCTGCTAGTTCGCTATCAGATCGATAGCAGGTACGGATGTTAGCACACAGATAGATAGATGCATTTGTAGCACAGAAATAGCTCATATCACAAAGGACAACAGTATTTACTTCTGTCACAATGACTAAGCCTTTTTCATTAGTCTCCACCTGGAGGGATGATGCACCTGTTGTTAGTCTAATCAGCCTGGACAGAGAAAACCACAAGGTGGATAAAGCTGATTACTCGACTAAATGGGATTCAGTACAAAAAATAGATTTTTCAAAAAACATCTGCAGTATTTTAACTTTCACAGCTTCAAAATGCCATTTATTTACCTCTCAGCAACAACGGCATCTCATGTAAACAACCAGGCCAGACTATCATGTGGCCCAGTTCCAGCAGGGACAGTCAAAACAAACAGCTAGCTTGTTGTTAGGCAGAGCACTGAGTAATGACCACGCAGGATTTGCTAATCGCCTGATAAGATCTTGAAACCAGAGCTGCTGTTTCTGCACCATCATATCACGAGAAGGACACTGAGGAGACCTGCTGCCTGCGTGCAGGTGGAGACAGGTGGAGACAGGTGAGGGGACGTGTCAGACAGCAGCATAGATTACTCTGATAAGACTATTGTCACTGACAGAAGCCGGGTTTCCTCCAAATGCAAATGAATCCAACACAACCACACAAGGTTTCTAATTTAAGCTACATGCGTGCGTCAAAATTGTTATGCAAGACTTTTCTTTAAAGTCGATTAAAGTACCCACAAATTGTACTTAAGTAAAAGTAGCACTACTTCAACATATTTTTACACGAGTACAAAAGTATTTGTTAAAAAGTCTAGTCAAGTACTGAGTAGCTGATCAAATTATCAGTCATTTAATATTTTAAATTTACATCATCAGA
This sequence comes from Poecilia reticulata, assembly GCF_904066995.2. NCBI lineage: Eukaryota > Metazoa > Chordata > Actinopteri > Cyprinodontiformes > Poeciliidae > Poecilia > Poecilia reticulata. The sequence goes on from NC_088842.1 coordinate 32,337,251, forward strand.
TGGGCCAGAATATAAAGTTAAGTGGAATTTTTGGTATTTTAAGAACAAAAATGATAATAATTTGTTAGTTTAAGTAACAAAAAAATAACAAAATCAGGAAAAAAAAACTTTTCTAAATCAGTTTCTTTCAATGAAAAACTTCAGAAACTATAACAGAAACTGCAGGTGTGTGTCTGAGGCTGGTGAATTTTTGGTTAAAACATGTTTGTTTTTCATTCAGTGGGTAGAAAATCCAGAAATTTTACTCAAGTAAGAGCAAAAATCCTTCATAATAAAATTATTCAAGTAAAAGTAAAAACTGCAGTGTAGTAAAAATACAACGGAAAGTAATTTTCCCCCCCAAAAAAGTTACTCAAATAAATGTAATTGAGTGATTGTAACTAGTTGTACTAGTTGTAACTAGTTACTACCCGATTCTGAAGTCGTTTAATGTAACTTTTATTAAAAAATATGTCTGTTAAAACTGTCACCAAGTTGAAAGGCAGACAATCTGTGAATTAATCAATCTTCTAACACAATAAAAAGATTTATATCAGTGAAACTTAAGTAGATATTTTGCTCATTTTGGAAAGAGGAAGAGTGAAGCACATTTATCTGCCAACCACAGTCTGCTGCAGATGAGACACAAACTGCTCATATATGGCTTTACATAATCCTCCTTTAAAAAAAGAGGATTATCCCTCAACAATGTAACGTAATAATGACTTGTTAAGGTGAGATTAAACCTCATGACACACAGTTATAGGAAACATGGAGTCTCAGTGACAGGGAATACATGAAAAGTGATGTAATGTTTAGTCTGATGCCTATTTGAACAAATAGGCATTTTTAATGCTTCTGTTTCCTACTAGCTTAAAACGGACCCAGTTAAAAATGGGAAACCAGTGGACCTGTTGACATTAGCTTATGCTAATAACCCCAACCTCCAATGCTAACTTTGACCGTTACTAGCCATGTAAGCAGGTTGCACAGTGGCGCTGTTGGTAGAAGGTCCTGGGTTCGATTCCCGGCCCGGGGTCTTTCTTTCTGCATGTTCTCCCTGTGCATGGTGGGTTCTCTCCGGGTTCTCCGGCTTTCTCCCACAGTCCCAAAAAACATGACTGTCAGGTTAATCGGTTAAATTTGAGTGTGTGTGTGTGTGTGTGTGTGTGTGTGTGTGTGTCTGGTTGTTGGTCTTGTCTGTCTCTGTGTTGCCCTGCGATGGACTGGTGACCTGCCAGGGTGACCCCGCCTCTCGCCCTTTGACATCTAGATGGATGGATGGATGGATGGATGGATGGATGGATGGATGGATGGATGGATGGATGGATGGATGGATGGATGGATGGATGGATGGATGGATGGATGGATGGATGGATGGATGGATGGATGGATGCCATGTAGACTAATAGAAATGTTTTTTGCAGCAGAGGAATTGCAGCGTTCCAATAAAATGCCACATCATGCGGCTACAAAACAATCTAACTCAACTCTAAAATGTTTCCTTTTGTAACTTTGATGAGTCTTTATTAAGGATCTTCTGTTCCAAATGTCTTCTGGCATTTTAGGATTTAAGTTAACAAAATTACCCAGACAAAATACAGTGATTTGACATTCAAGACATTTTTATATTTTAAGATTCCTTCACATTCATTTTCTCTTTGCTAAAGCATCAACAAAGCCCAGTCAATTGTAAAAAGACTTTTTGGATCAAACTTGGTGTCTCAGTTGACAAAGCAACTAAAGCTTTAATCCTTCTTGCTCCTGACTTATTAATTTGGAGGCTTATGTCGCCCAGTGAGGCAGGTCAGCGAGAGTACATGCATGTCGGATTAATCACGGCTTAATTAACCTGCAGCTCTGGTTTGAAACGGTGCCCTGGTGGAGCCATGTGGATCCCCTTTCAGCCTGGATACAGGGCCTGGGTGGGCGGACCTGATGAGCTCATTGTTGTCAGAGCTAAACAACGGCCTCCCCAGGGACGACACGAGAACCCCCGAGTGTCCCTGATCACGCAGCGAGGAAAGTGATGGTGGTTTCGCCTGTTGATGTAAACAAGCAGCACTCTGGGGTTTAAGTCACCAATATCAGCGACTGCACCATGTGTCACCGGGCAGATGCTACGGATGACGACTTCACTGATGAAGGGGGAAGTCAATAAGTTTCCTCTGAGAAATCTGAAAACTTTCCAACATCACTGACCTTCACTTCTGCCTTACATGGCGTCTGGCTCTATGGATACTCAGCTGTTTCTCTATTTATAGCCCAGTTAGGAATAACTAGGATTCACACACAAGAAATAAAAATGTCAAACTGATCAGAGACATGATCAATCATGTCTGTACTGTCAAACAAGACTTTAGAGCTGAAAAATATCATTACCATTGTAAATATTTTTACAGTCTTGGGTTGTTTTCCTGCCTCATAGTCCAGGAGATGATTGGGGACAAAAATGGCAACATTTGCTACATTTTCAGCTGCTGTGGTTCTTTCTCACTGCTCAGAGTTAAAACAAGCAAACGCTTTGGAAAACCTGTTCCCCTTCTCGCCTGTGGGGGCGCTGCACTAACAACCGCCCACTAAAACCAGGATCATCAGGGCTGAACTGATCTGAGAGTCTCTTTGCTGCGATGCCATAAAATTGTGCAAATTGAAATTATGAAAATATTGCCTCATGGAAACACAGCAATTTAGAAAAGAAACGTCTTTCGATAAAAAAAACTTTGCAGAACTGCAATGGGAACTCTTTTGGATTACACGAGTCACATGATCAACAGCGGGATGTTACTACTGCAGAAACGATGAAGAAGACAACAGGAAGTGATCAGAAGATGATGGTTTGTTTTTGTTTTTCTCTGGCTCCACCAGAGCTCTGACAGCATCAGTTCATAGAAAGCTGTGTGCCATTCCAACGTGTTGAATTCGCTGCTTTTCTGCAAAATGGCCGACTTCAGTTTCCCCAAAACGCCAGATATGTAGCCGCTCCCAAGTAGCCGGGGTTTGTCGCTCCAATGCCTGAATGAGACGCCAACATCTCTTCTGATGGCTGAATTATTAATATATCTGGTGTAACTGCTTACATCTGTCGCTGTCATGATGTTTAATGACTCATTCATGTGTGATTTTTATTTAATTTCTTATTTAATGGAAACACCGCAATTGCAAAATTGTGTTTTCTTTTATGTTAGCAGAATATCGATAAAGATTGGCCACATTTGTAAAGGAAACACAGCTACTGTTAAGACTTTTCCAACTTGTGTAAATCTACAGCTTTTTTTTTAGATATTCACTGAATTTCTGGGACTTTCCTATTGATCTGAGCGTTGGGTAATCAGTGCATACTGCAAAAATAAACTTCCAGAATAATGACTAACCAGAGTTAACTGGCCTTGAGCTCAGCAAGACTTAAGTAAGTAAGTTTCTACTGTCTGAAAGGCTTGTGTGGTCTAGATGCAGAATGAAGAAATCAATAATCAAAAAGAAATTAAGCCCAAAATCCAATTATTAGTTCAGAGGATGTGGAAACTGTGAGGGAGGAATTAGAAAGCCAAGAAGATTATGTAAGAAAGATCAAAGGAGAACTTAACATGAAAAATACAATTAATGCAATCCTACCAAAGAAAGATTTGACTAAAATAAAGATTAGATGAAGGCCAACAGGTGCAAACATGCAGCAAATGGTGAGACACGTGAATGATTCAAACTCCAAAATGCACAAATACAACAAAAATTTCTGCAAACAGAAAATTGCTGCAATCACAGAAAATATAAGCAAAAGGGAAAGTTCTGCAGATATAAAAGGTGCCAGATAAAGCCGGAGGGCCGGTCTGATGGGACCGTTTGGACCTGAGATAAGCCGAACCGAATGATGGGATATTTCATATTCAAACCAGAAACAAGTCATGTGCAAACGGCCATGATGTGCTACAGATGCACATTCCTCCACGCTGCGGTGACCCGACCTATCACAACAGGGATCCGTTTGGCTGACACACTCACATGCACAAACACAGCAGGTCCATCTGTCCAAATGAATGAGGTAACGGAGCCGACACCTTTCCTCTCCCCTCACAAGAACCGTCCGCCAGGTTTATTCACAGCAAAATCTTTATTGTTCTGCAATCAGTGAAGAAGAACCATTTCAGTTTCACACCCAGTAATCTCTTTAAAGAAAGTCAGGAGAGTCAGATTAGGCACTTTTAGACAGAAAGAATTTTAAATTTGTTCCATATTCACTGTAATCTCAAGTGAAATTTATTTAAAAATGTTTTAACATGTTGTTAATTTACATTTTTTGTGAAGATTTTACTTGAGATCATGTTGCAGACCTAGCAGCTCCCAGGGGAGAAAGTAGGAAACCACCTGAACTCCAGTCCGTTTCTCTAAAAAAGTCCGGTTCGGTTGTTGAGGTGTGAACGCTAATCGAACTCCGGTCCGCTTACAAACCTTCGTCTAGGTTCCGTTTAAATGAACTCTGGTTTGGTTTGAATACATCGGTGAACGCCAAGCAGACAGGAGACCGCTCAGAAAGCAGGAAGTGAACTACGGCGCAAAGCATTCTGGGTAAATACAACCAAAACAAACGGTCTATACATTACTAGAGCCTTTTAAGGCCACTGTAGATAGAAAAAAGAGTAAATTTCTACCAGAAAACTCTGAAAGTTTGAGATTTAAGAAGTTTCTAGAAAAAACTTCTGAATTTTTTAAAAGTCGAAATTTTGTGAGAAAAATTCTGAAAGTTTTAGATTAATCTCAAAAATGCTCGAGAAAAAGCTAGGGAACTTGCTTTTTCTTTTTAAAACTCGATAACCCGTTCAGAAATTTCCTTATTTTTTAAAATAAAATATTTCTCAGAATTATAAGAATAAGAATATTCTCATATTCTTATAAGAATATTCTTATTGTATTCTTATTCTTGCGAGAAAAATAATACATTTTATTCTTTTTCTCGCAAATTTTAGATTTTTCAAACTTTCTGAAATTTCAGATTTTTTTCTGAAATTATTTTCTGAGTTTTCTGGCAGAAATGTACTCCTCCTTTATTTCCCTCTATCCACAGTAGCTCTAATATCCTGTCATGCTAACTTCCTGTCTCCACTTTTGCAAATATTCCATCTGATAGGACAACCTGCTGACGGCGAGCGGCGGCACCTCTGCTGCCTCCTCAGCTGCTAATTACCACAACGCCAGGAGATAATTAGTTTAAAGCAGGTGAGGAAAAAGAAAAGAGGAAGAAATTAAATGTAAATGCAAAAATTATTTCTGCAGACTTTTACACAGACAGAGGGAATCACCAACAAGGCCAAATATTTGTCTTATAAGCCAGAATGAATGAATGAAATGGTGAAACATGAGTTAATATTTGAGTAAAATACACATTATTCTCTTTCAGAGATTACAGCTGGACTACACCCAGTCATCGGCAGGAATGGGGGGGTGAACAACATGAGGTCATTGCTGCAGCCCAAACAGAGGCTCAGCTTTCAGCCAAGGTGACAAACGCCGAGTCTGTCTGCTTTGGTTACTGCAAGGCAAACAGCAGCTAAACACACACGGCGGGGATTCCTCAGCAGGGCGGGCGATACACTCATCATGTCTCACACGGGCCGACAAATCCAGAAAACCTCAACAGGGAGCAACGTTAACCAGACCAGTTCAAGGCTGGACTTTAAAAGACTCAACAAGAAACACTGGAAATGCAGAACTGGCACAAAGTATCAATAAATATTTTATTTCAGGAATTAACATGTGAATAAGAGTGTGTGTGTGTGTGTGTGTGTGTGTGTGTGTGTGTGTGTGTGTGTGTGTGTGTGTGTGTGTGTGTGTGTGTGTGTGTGTGTGTGTGTGTGTGTGTGTGTGTGTGTGTGTGTGTGTGTGTGTGAGGAGGGGGGAATTAACCAAGTTTTTCATTGATTTAAAAATGTCACAATTTAAACTATTTATTTACTTAGCAAGCTAAATATTTAGTTTACTAACTAAATACTTAGAGTCTCCAATATTTAGCTTGGAATTTGATTTTTAGTTTACAACCTAAACATTTAGTTAGAAGCTAAATATATGGACAGGTGACTAACTGCGTACTTGAAAGCTTAATATTTAGCTTCTAAGCTAAATAATTAGGTGGGAGCTAAATATTTAGCTCACTAACTTTGTTTGAACTTGTGACTAAATATTTAAAATAATTTCTAAATGAACCTGGAGCCAACAAACTAATGTACTGAAATGAAATCTTGGATCTGGGTCATCACGGCTGGTCATGGCTGATGTGGAGATTTTTCATTCTGCTGTGCAGAACCAGTTAAATGTGTCATTTGGTTGAATTGGGGATTAAATATCTTGTGGTTTGAAGGTTTAAAAACAAGCAATGCCATCCTGTCTGCGACATGCATCCGGCTGCGGCTTCAGAAACCACAAAATAAACATCCGAGTGGCTTAAATTAGTTGAAAAGCAGCTTGTTTAGTTTCTTTTATGAAACAACTGATGAAGATCCAGCATTTTGCTGACAAGTAGGTGGAGAAAATAAAGCCTGATTGTCAGAGAGAAAACACAGAGGAGCTGGTGCCACTGCAGAAATGAGACCCACGGTAGCAGATCTCATTTACATCCTTATCACAACCACGCAGGTATAGATTACCTGTCGGAGGGTGTGTGTGTGTGTGTATAAACCTTATCTGGTGCCGTCATACTGTCTCTCTGCAGCATGGCTGCACTCAGGTTACACTGAATACCCTCTAAATCCAATCACACACCTTGGAGGACAATAAACAATACTGGAGATGCAGCGTGGAACCCAAACCCTGGCAGCTGACTTCATCGCAGGTGGCATCGGTCCGGGGGCGGCCCCGGCAGGCGTTCGGGCCGCCCCGGGTCCGCCGCCAGAAAAGATTCGGAAAGTACCAAAAGTGTTCAGGCACCTCTGAAGCTCTGAAGCATTAAAAAAAGCAGAAGAAAATAAAATGAAACAACCCCAACACAAACAAAAAGTTTTATTTTTTAAATGGAGATTTTGATGAAATATAGAATTAAAAAGTTCTATATTTCTAATTCTAATGATCTAGTTCTAATTATTACCCTCAATAATTATAACAAAATTGTGAAAGTCCATCTCATTTTGCGTTTCAATTACAAATGTGAACAAAACTTTGACGACATTCCTCTAATGTCAAAGAAACACCAAACTTGTAAGGTCAGCAGCCTGTTACCTAGCAACCCCAGCAGAACCCAGACAGTTACCTAGCAACCTAAGTTGAGCTCCAGCAGGTTTGGTCAACTGGTTTTAAAGCTTTATGTGCAGTACAATGGCTGCTGGAAAAGACGAGTTGTCACTGCAAAATAATACCTTAACTTTGGTTTTAAAAAGTTCCTCTGGCAGATTATTTTACTTGCAAGACATTTTTCCCATTTTATAAGTGAAATAATTTGCCAGTGGAACTAGAACTTTTTTGTCAATATTAAGGAATTATTGACTTAAAACAAGTTTATTTGTCTTGCTGAAACGTTCGTTTTGTCTTATTTCAATTTGCACTGGAAACATTTTGAAAATGTTGTGTTTTTGCGGTGTTGCTGCTGATTTACCATCCAGAAACCACTTGCTGCATTCTTGTTGGTTGTGCAGGAGGCTCCACTTCTGCTTTTCAAAGATGCATGGCTGTATAACTACACATTTGTTTGCAGCCATTTTCGCGTGTGAGTGTAAACGTTGAGTTGGGGGGGGCGTGGCCAGCAGCAGCTGATTTGGATTTAAAGTGACAGAGGCCCTAAAACGGATCATTGTGAAAGAAACTGGACCTGATCAGAATAAAATCTCAGGAAGCACAACACCTTTAATGTTATTTTCTTTTTGTGTTTGATTTTAAAACACTTCAGGTTCCTTACATATGAATTTTTTCATAACATAAGCAAACTTACCTGGCCTTTTTTTCTAGATATTATTATTAAAAAATAAATCTATGCTATTCACAATAATCCAGCATCTCCGTTTTTAAATAATGTGCAACAAATCAGTATTGGTGTATAATTTCTGCCTCAGAGACATAAACATTCATTATCTGGTCGTTGCAACATATTTTGTAGCTTTCAGGAGTGAAAGCTGCAGCAGGATATTTGCCTCAGCATGTACCTGAGAGAGGCTCCGCCCCCTGACACCCAAACAAACCCGGGGGTTCTGTCTCATGCCCTGCAGCTGAGAGGCGCTACCACAGGACAATAAAGGTCAAAGGTCGGGATGGAAGGGGGGGTTCCAGGTCTGTTTAGGATGCTAATAATATGCAGGGTTCTCGTTGCAATAATCCGACTGCTGCTGTGACCTGCTGCTCCTTTATTCACACCGAGTTTCACAGAGTCTGAGCACCAACCTCTGCTGGTTTATGGATAAAACTGAGTGTTTGATCTCTGACTGTGTTTCTCATCATCATTACGTAACAGTAAACCTCAGTCATAATCTCTAAATATGTGGGGTTTAAATCTATTTTGAGCATCAGTCAGTGGGTTAATTATTACACATTTCCAAGAGATTTTTCAATAAGAGGTCTCATTTCACTGAATGCTGTTAGCGGAGGTTCTAATAAAATAATAATCATAAGGGAGGAAGAACAAAGCATTTTTTGTTTGACTTTTTGATGTTTTTATTTATTTTTAGATTTTCCATCCATTTTCTTGCACCCTTTTTCCCTCAGTGGGGTCAGGAGGGGTGCTGGTGCCCATCTCCAGCCAACGTTTCAGGCGAGAGGCGGGGTCACCTGGACAGGTCGCCAGTCTGTCGCAGGGCAACACAGAGACACACAGGACACACAACCATGCACACACACACTCACACCTAGGGGCAATTTAAACAGACCAATTAACCTAACAGTCATGTTTTTGGACTGTGGGAGGAAACCAGAGTACCCGGAGAAAACCCACCATGCACAGGGAGAACATGGAGACTCCATGCAGAAAGACCCCAGGCCGGGAATCGAACCCAGAACCTTCTTGCTGCAAGGCAGCAGCTCTGCCAACTGCGCCACTGTGCAGCTATTTTTTGATTTTATTTGTATTAATTCTTTTTTATTATTATTTTTAGTTATGTATCTATAATTTCATTTTATCTTAAGTAATCAATTTTTAATTTTATTTGTACTTATTTATTATTTACTTGTATAGCAAAGCTATTTTTTATTATGACTTACACATTAGATGCTATAAATATTCTCTCTTTTTATCTATTAATTTTTTATTTCATTTTATTTTTAGTAATTAATGTTTTATTTTATTATTTACTTATTGATTTTATTCACTGTATACCAAAGCAATTTTTAATGATAACTTAGGCACTAAATGCTGCAAACCCTAACTTACTCTACCTGACAGTGGCGTAACCGTGGCAACACGGTGTAGTTTTTACACCTTGGGGGCAGCTGATTAGCATAACTAAAGCTCAGATAACACCTGAACTGTGACTCTAAATCCAGGAGAAGTTGAAAAGGTTTTCTAACCAAATGGCCAGACAGAGATTTAAAGAGGAGCGGCAAAAGCAAAGGAGGTGGATAAGCAGTGGTATAAACAACCTGACATACTGTGAAATACCGTCTCTGTTGACAATCATGAGATTGTAACATATAAACATCAGTCTTCAGTCAGAGGCTTCTTCAGGTTTGTTGCGATACTGACTGCTACTGGAGATCCTTGTGTTTAACGTGAACATTTATTTTCCCTTTCGGGAATTTAAATTTAAAACCTCTCAGAAACAGTTTCAAATATTAACTTTTAAGACAGAAAACAGTCGTTTAAGAATAAACACGTTTGCAAAGCTGCATCTAAATGATGAAGCACAAAACTTATCGATTAATCTGTATTTATTCTGTACAAATAATGATATAAAATCCACATTCAGAACTGGAAATGACCAAAACATAGATTAATTTGCGTCTTACTGTCAAAAACGTGTAATAATATATTTGCATAAATCATTAACCAATACAAATCAACATAAGAAGAGCTGATGACACTTTCAGTGAAGTGTTTACTGAGGCTGACTCTCCTCTCTTCACACACAAACTTCACAGCTGCTGAAAATGTGTGTAAAACTGAGAGGAAATTAGGTTGGTGGAAGAAAGGAGGGGTTTGTTTTCACTAGGGTGTGGGTGGTGTGTGTGCAGGGCTGTGATGAGGAAATACCCCACAACTTTACTCTGGTGGAGAATCACGAGATTAACAAATCTCGTGATTCATCACGAGATTTGTAAAAGGTACATTTATTGGCTGCTGACATACAAAATTATGAAAATCAAACATTTTCTACCAGTTTTTGTTAAAATTGTCTGTGAGAGTGAGAGAAAGGAAAGGAGAGACAGCAGCATCCTGCGTGGGAGCATGTCAGCACTTGTTATGAAGGAGAACCGGAAGTTAGATCACATCACTTCACAATAAAAGCGTCTGCACTTAAACAATAACATGAAACTTTGTTGCTGAGTAATAAATAAATTGGCCTAATTTTCTCCTCAGTTTATAGTTTTTCTTCTTGAATATGGATGAAATGTTGCTTTTATGAGACTTTTCGCAATTTTTTAACGTTTGAATCCTTATCCTTTTGGTTTACAAAATTTTGCTTCAGCATAGGAAAAATGTAAAAATGTATGTTTAAAAACAGGAACAGGTTCATACATTTTCTGTCATTTTTATTCAGCCTTCAAGAACTGGAACTTACAGTGTACTATCAGAACATGCTGTAAAAAGTGTTTTATTGCAATTAATTCAAACTTAAATGGCCTTTTACATACTGCTCTCTCTTAGAATACACATTCTAATTAATTAAGAAATAAATAAAAAATATTGGTTTGGGCAAAAGTGAAGACTTACAATCAGTTATTCAAAGTAAATTTACAGGTTAAACCTATAATTAATTACTCAAACTCTACATGTTTAGAAGTAATCAAACAGCAATAAATTGATTAATTAATACATTTTTTAAAATACATATTTAAAAGAAACATCATAAACAAATAAATAAATATCCTCATTATAGAACAACAAATAAATACATTCTATTCAATCACTTTAATGTCAATTTAGATTCAAACGCATAAAGAACAAAAATGAGAGAGAAAAAATCCCCAGTAGAAATAAAACAAAGAAAGGGAGAGGAAAAAAATCTATATCGTCCTTTACATGTTTGAAATTGAGTGATAAATAAATAAATAAATAAATAAATAAATAAATAAATAAACTTATTCAACTGTAATAATTCATTTAGGATTAAAACATTATACTTAAGACCAGTTTAATCTGGTCTTAAGTATTATGACCACTTAAGACCAGTGGTCATAATACATAATATTAGCTAATCAGCTAGATGATTAGCTGATTAGATGATTAGCACTACCTACTTAAAATAAATTTAAAATAAATAAAGTGAGGTATTTAGTTATTTTATGAGGCATGTTTCGCTTCAGTTAGCCTCTGCTAGCTAGCATCGGCTCCTAGCTAGTAGACGGAAGCGTTTTATTTTGACAGGGTGAAAGAGGAAGCAGTTCGCGACGCCGCCGTTGTTTTCTATTTTGACAGGAGCCTTAAAGCGGTGGAGCAGCAGACCCAAAGATCAGACCGACCTCAGCGCTGAAAGCACCGGTATCTCTCCGCGTCTGGATGGGTCAACCTACATCGAAACACCCGCCATCCCGGAGCTCCTGACACGGAATGACGGCTCGGTTTCCCGCCAGCAGCCTGGACTCTACTTCCATGTTGTGATCTGAATCCTGGACTGGATCTTCTGGAACATTCAGTTCTCTCGAATGTCCACCTTTTCCGCACCGCAACATCCGCAGACCGCATCAACACGGATCCCGTTCAGCAAGTAAGTGGACGGATGGAGGCTGAAGTTGAGACTCTGACAGCGCAATGTTGCGTCATCTCTGCAGCCGTTCGAGGAAAACGCGCCGTCAGCTTAATCTGATTTAGTATTAATCTAATTCTTCTTCTAAATAAACAATCTGAAGACCCAGATATTAAAATCAGGTTTGCTGCTGGTCAGTGCGCTGATGATGCCGTCGCTTTGTCAGACATGCCCAGACATGTCGGGTCAGGAAAGGGACAAAAACTTATAAATATGCGCCGTTCAAAATAAATATTTACAATTAAACTGCACGTGAACGTAGTAAATATACATATACAATAATCAAATAAAATGTCATTTTGAAAAAAAAACAAAAAAAAACTGTTTTAGTAAACAAAACATTAATTTTACATTTCATAGCAGTTTTTTCAGCTTCAGGAATAATAAAAATATTAATTTATGAGTTTTTCCCATTTAATCAACCTGTGCGTGCACCCTCGTGCACGGATTTGTTTACAAACACAAGTCTCGTGCTCAGGCAGACGGCGCATCTGCTGCCACCTGGCGGCGAACTGTTGAATTGAGGTTAGCAGGTGAAACTGAAGGGAAAACGAATCTAAAAATAGACAAGTGAGTTTAACTCTCACTTCTAACATATTTATGATCCTGTTTTGTTTTTAATCATAATATTAATTTATTTTAAATTGTTTAATGATCATTACAGGTTTGTTAGCTTAATGTTTTTCTGCTTATATTTAATTTATGGACATCCGTCCATTTTCTTTACACCCTTGTCCCTCAGTGGGGTCAGGAGGTGCTGGCGCCTCTCCAGCTAACGCTGGAGCTTCTGGGCGAGAGGCGGGGTCACCTGGACAGGTCACCTGGACAGGTCGCCAGTCTGTCGCAGGGCAACACAGAGACACACAACCATGCACACACACACACCTAGGGGCAATTTGAAGAGGCCAATTAACCTGACAGTCATGTTTTTGGACTGTGGGAGGAAACCGGAGTACCTGGAGAAAACCCACCATGCACAGGGAGAGCATGGAGACTCCATAAAGAAAGACCGGGGTCAGGAATCGAACCCAAAACCTTCTTGCTGCAAGGCAACAGCTCTACCATCTGCGCCACTGTACAGCCCAATTTATGGACATTGTCAGCTAAATTAGCCTTTGGCTAAATGCCCCGTTGAACTTATGTTTCATTATTTGTGCATTTTGCATGTAATATACCAGATATATGCTATTTATTAACTGCAGATGTGCTTAATACTTTTATTCATAGAAAAAAAGATTTGTCAAGTAAGTTATTAGTGTAAAATTAAAAAATCAGTTGGTCTGATAAGCTATTCTAAAAGAACTCTCTGTGTCTAATGATAGGCTTTGAAAGGAAATTTTGTTTTGCTGAAACTTCATAACCCATTTTATTTATTGTTTTGTTTATTTATTTTAAAAAAATCATCCCGTTACCAGGGTTACATGTACTTTAGAAATTAAAGTTTTTATTGCTTTTTGAGAGGATATGCTTGCATTATTATTATTTTAAACTATCATTAGTTTAAAATGATCTGAAAACAATAATATTTGTGTCACAGTAATTTCTGTGACAATTTATTGGTCAGCAAAATTTGTTATGGTAACAGGCCAATTCTACACAACCAGAGTTGACCAGATAAATATCAACCTGAGTCATCAGTTAGTGTTAGCAGCTGGTGTAAAATGTGCATTTTTGTCTTTTCTGGACCATTTAGGCTCCCGTTGAGATGGCCCGAGCAGAAACCATCGAGACTGTCGGAGAAAATGGAGGCGGACGAAACGGCCCGCTGTCTCTGCACAATACCTGCCGCATGGAGCTACCCCAACCACTCCACAACCGGCCAGGCCCGCGGACTGAACCCAGTGTCCACAACACCCCCCCCCACAGGGAACCACTACTGGGCCTCTACCTGCCAAACCAGCTGCCTTACTCCCACCCAGAGGGCCACCAGCAGCCGCCGGCGTTATCGCCGGCTCCTTCCTGTCGTCTGGAAACCAGCCGGAGAACAGCTAGTCGTGATTCATCGCAAGAAGAGCCGGGTAAGAAACTGGTAATTACTCCAAACAACAAAAACCAGGTCTGTCAGGTTTGTTCAGGCTAGAAAAGTGTTTAAAAAAAGAGATGGTCAGAACTCAATAAATCAATAACTGTGTCTATCGCCATAGAAACGTGATCAATATCAATTGATAATACATCAGATAGAACAGGTGTAGGCAGAGAAAAGACATTAGCCGCTCAACTTCTCACGGCTAGCTAAGCTAGGTTGGTGGAATCAGCTAAGTCACTTGCTCTTTGGTTGCCTAGCAACAACCTGCTGGGTAAGAAGCAGTTTCAAGTTCCCCCCCCAGCCCCCTCCCAACATTCGTTACCTAGCAACAACCTGCTGAGTAACTTACAGCAGCAGTTTAAGATTTTGCCTCATAACTGCTTAAAAATTTAAAAAAACGACGACATGGAGTGAAAACTGGATAAAACAGGAACCATCACACCACCAGTTTGGCTGTATTTCAAATATTTTAAACAAAAAAACGAATCAATAATGATCATTCAACTGAAACAAACACTATATTACACTATACTATAGCCATATTGTCCAGCCCTAAACAGAACCGAAACCAATAATAGTAATTACATCTGTAATAAGCTGTTGTCATATCTGAAGTATGTGGATTAGCTTTGACAAACAGGAAAGGCAGAAAAGCGAAACTGGTTTCAAAGCATGCTGTTTATGCTTGAAAGTGGGGATGTGTAGAGTAGTTACGAGCAGTCAGTAGTAGTAGTAGGTATGTTGATATGACTTAAAGTTTTATGATAATATTTTGTGGTTCTATTATAATTAGGCTTGTCGCAATAAGGAATAAATCAATTAATCGCATGATAAATTAAAACAAACTCAATAATTTCCATTTGCACGATTTGTTGTTTTCTCTTTTTTCTCTTTCTACCAAAAAGTGGACGATAAAAGTCTTCAGTCTGGTGTTTTTATCTCAACTAGCTCAATGTTTACAGAGACTCCATAATTCATTTTATTGGTTGTTTCTGTTGTTTTACTTGTTTGAGATATTTAAAATGTCTTCCATTTAAATGTGTTAAAGGTTCATTAGAATCTAAAGTTTATTGATCTTTGAGAATGTGCTCTTGCTTTATTATTGTCCCATTATTACCAATATATTCATTGGAAATGGTCTCAAAACAACAATATTATTGTTTGTCCCAGTAACTCCTGGGGAAATTTATTGTCCAGGATAACAATAAAAAAATGTAATAATAAGAATTGATTATTGAATTTTTTTAGATAACTGTATGGCTGTGACTGCATGACAGCATTCATTGTCCCATAAACACAAATAATGGTCTTGAAAAAAACTCTCCCAATTGTAATACACTTCACAGCGATAGTGGCTGCATTTCATTAGAAATGTGCAAGTTGATGATATACTACTAATGTTGCAAAAACAAAATTTTCCAACTGCGGTGTTTCTATTGGATAAGAAATGCAATTATAATCACTTGTGAATAAGATTTTTTACGCAATAAGTAATTAAAAAGATGCTGCACCATCATTCTCATACCACTTTCTGTCCCCTTCTTCTTCATGGTTTCCGCCAGTAGTAACATCCTGTTGTTGATCACGTGACTCGTGTTTCCATTGCAGTTTTGTAGAATAAACCGTTTCAAAACCACTTCCTTCTAACGCTAAAACCTTTCGTGACCAGTGAGTTTTTTCTAAACTGGTTTCCATTAAGCAAATTTATTTTCAAAATGTGAAACTGCACAATTATGTGGTCAATGGAAGCACAGCTGTTCTAACACATCTCAGATTAATAGCTTTACTCGCTCCATAAAGGTTAGTCTGTGAAGTAAAATCGCTGCAAATATTAACTACTCCACAGAAACCCAAACAACTCTCCCTTTAAGCGTGACCTTTGACCTCACATCCAAGACTAAATGGTAATAAAAGGTGAACACTGTTATAAAACAGTGGGACATATCAGGCGTGGCTGAAGCAGAGGACAGTTTGACTTTTGGACCTCCACCCTAAAGTAAATATGAGCCTTATCAGTTAGCAGGACCGTACCGGTTATGTGGGAGTCGCACTGGAGGCGTCATTTTTGCAGCCAGGGTTTGTTTGGGTTGGATGAAGATGATGAAGATGATGAAGATGATGATGAACTGTCTTGCAGTTAGTTGTCAGAGAACAAACACTGCAAAAACACAAAATCTTACCAGGTATTTTATGTCTGGTTTTTAGGGAAAATAAAACTTAAAAGTAACTTTTTACCCAAAAAGAGATTTTCTGAGTCAATAATGCCATAATACTGATTATGTACTGATGAGTACAAGTTTCACTGGCAGACTATTTTATTTAGAAAATGGGAAAAATGGGAAATAATCTATAAGTGTAGCAAGTACTTTTTCATTAATAATAAGGATTTATAGATTTAAAACAAGCTCCCACATCTTATTGAAGTTAGGTGTGTCTTTTTTAAAGTGTAATATATATCTGCACTAGAAATTAGATTAAAATACTTGGTAAGATTTTGTGTTTTTGCAGTGAACTGAAGTAATTAGTAGCATAACAGACCCAAGGTTTTGAAGTGAACATTCATTTTAATAACAAAAGCTGAAATCTCAGAATCAAACACTTCATAGAAACCTTTTCACATCTTTAGGAACAAAATCTACACGCAAAATGTCTTTGGGCACAAAAACAACCAGACATTGAAACACTGCAAAAACACAAAATCTAACCAAGTGTTTTAGATTTTTGGTTTAGTTTCTATTGGAAATATCTTAGCACACTTGAAATAAGACTAAACTAATTTATCTGTTGCTCTTCAGCAACTGGGAGATTATTTCACTTATGACATTTTTCTCGTGTTATAAGTGAAATAATCTGCCAGTGCAAATAGAACGGGGTTGCTAGGTGACGGCCTGGGTTTAGCTGTGGTTGCTAGGTAACGGCTCAGTGCTCATTGATTATGAAATAAGTTAAATAATCTTCCAGTGGAACTAGAACGTTTTCCACCAATGTTAAGGAATTATTGACGTAAAAAAAGCTCCTCTGTTGTTGAAAAGTTGTTAGTTTTGTCTTAATTCAAGTGAGCTGAGATATTTGCACTAGAAATGAGATTAAAATACTTGGTAAGATTTTGTGTTTTTTGCAGTGCATGTGCAGAATGGACAGCCATTGCGAAGCTACAGACCAGTTTGGTTTGCATGACAGCATGCGTCAGGCGTGAGGACTGATGTGTGCAGCTGGTAATTAAAATGTCAATAATCTGAAGGGAAACTCTTATTTGGCCGTGGTGGGAAAAGGACGGTTGGTGTCTGGTTGGTGTCTGGTTGGTGTCTGGTTGGCTCAGCGCCGTCCGTGGTGGTGCAGGGAGAGATTTTTAACTCTGTAAAGGGAGAGAGAGCTCCGCCTCCCTCAGCTGTGGGTCAGCTGTGCAGAGAGGCATGTTCAGACTTGTCCTGTGCAACCTGACAGGAGCAAAGTAATCTGCTGCACTTCCTCGAGCTTCAGCAAGTCAACTAGTCAGGCTGCATTTCTCCAGCCAGTCAGGCTCAGAGAAGTTATCAGAGAAAACAATAATGGAAGGTATTTTATAATTTGTGTTCAAATGTGTGAGTAAATCTAGTTTATTTTTTAATAATCTTTTTAATGTTTAAAGAAAGAACAGTCTTCTGTTGTTTTCTGTTTTTGCTGGTAGGAAGAAGGAAAATATTACTACCAATACTTGAATTTGTGTCGCCACACTGCAAAAACACAAATGTTTCCAAATATTCTTGGTCTAATTTCTAGTGTAAATATCTTAGTGCACTAAAAATAAGACAAAATGTGCAAGTAACTTTTCTTAATTCCTCAATGTTGATTGATTCCCTTATCACATGGGAGAAATGTCTTTAAAAATATACATTTTCATCACTGCTTAATCAGTGATAATGAAACAATGTTGAGTCTACCAAAACAGTCAAACTCACTGATCAACAGCTTTAATGCAAATCAATCAGCTGCTAAAGTTAGCATGCTAACACTAACGTTCTCCATTTATGTTTTCAAGTCGACTGTAAAACATCCGTTTGTACAAGATGGCGTAAACCCTCTAAAGTGGCTAATACTATTAGTTTTCAGATATGTTGATATAAGTAAAGCTGAAGTATTTAATTATGTAACTGAATAAAGTACAACAAGGAATTTAAGGGATTAATCCACATTTGTGCATTAAAATCTGCCATCAGTTTGATGAAGATCAAATATTATATCAGAAAGTTTTCAACCAAAAATAGGAAAATTATTCTGTTTATTGCTTCTGAGTGGCTCCACATTCTGTTGGTGTTTCATTTATTAGATTTTTAACTGTGTCCACATAATAAAACAAGCCGTCTTCTCTGTGTTTTGTATCATTTTGTTTTTTTTGGTCAATGAGCCCCACCCAGCAGTCGTCCCGCCCCTCATGTGTCTCTTATCTGACTGGTCCGGGGGTCTCTGAGTCCCCCTGTCGCTCCATCAAGCAGTCAGGTTCATCCTAATCCCCGCCTCTTTTACTCTAATTTATCCTATCACAGCTCAGCCCTCCTGCGCTCTCCTCCAATCACACGCAGACATCTCCGTGAGTCAGAGTTGCCTTGGCAACAAGCCAGGGTTTTCCTGTTTATTTGGGGTTTTATTTGCCTCTGCTGTCTTTTTTGTTCCTTCTTCGTCTCCCTGGATCGTTTTTTATCTCCCCAACAAAACAGATGACGTCTTTAAAACAAACAAAAACAAACATAAAAAGGAAGCAAAGGTTGGACAAAGTAAAAAAAAAATAACAAAAGATTCCTTTAGTGAATTTGAAGCAGGTGAAGCTAAAACTGACACTTAAGGGATTTTTTAAATTTTTTATCTTAAATGCAAAATGTAGATATTTTTGTACAGTTTTAGTTTAGTTACTGCTCTAACTGTGTTCTTCTTTAATCTGTTTTTTGTCTGTTTTCTCCAGTTAATGATTAATTAATCACTAAATTAGTTGACAATTATTCCAATAATTGATTAATCATGATTAATCATTTCAGCTCTGGATAAATTGTCCAAGAAATTCCTGCAACAAACAATAATATTGTCATTTTGAGACAATTTGCAACTAATATAATAATGATAGTGACATAAATGCAGGTACAGTCTCTCAGAGACAAAAACGTTTCACACTGGAACTGGGAAACATTTTAAATATGAAACAAACAAAACAATCAAAACAACAATGATAAAAAAATGGATTATGAAGTTTCAGTAACCAAAATTGCATTAAAAAAATAATAATCATCCAGCTTCGACAGGGAAAACAGGCAAAAGTGGCAGGCAGTGCAAACGACTATAGTCCAAATGGAAATTATTGTGTTCATTTTAATTTATCCTGAGATTAACCGATTAACTGAGTAACAGGCTTAGTTTGGGGTCAATAAAAATGTTTAAAATAATAAAACATGGAAAATTTAAAAGAGAAAACATAAGTAAACACGGTTTCATGTGTTACTGTCCTTGAAAATGGCCGTCCCCGTAGCATAAAAAAGATATTTCCTCTTACTAAACTCCATTTCCTCCAACAGGTTTGTTTATGTGACCAGACAAAAGGTTCAGAAACCTGTTAAATAAACAAAAACACACAAATAGCAGAAGTTAACAAACCAGACTTATTAAGCAGATTAAAAGATTACGCTCCCAAATTCCATGAAGAGGAAAATAAGTCACCGCCAGGCTCCTTAAGGGCTGTTTGTGGATTTGTGAGAACTAAACAAACCCACAGGGAATAAACATGAATCAGCTGTTGAGCCCCAAACAGTCGCTGTTTTATATCTGCCTCATTTTTCAGTCCCATTTGAATATACAGTGTGATCCAAATCACTACCAATGTGTTCTTGTAACGATTAATCGGATACATCGCGATTAGTTGATTACTGAAATAATCGTGAACTAATCGATTAGTTGTCACAGTAACTGATAGAATAAAGTTATTACTAAAATTGGAGCGCTAGTAATACTTCAACTTTGATTTTTTTAATGAACAAAGATGACTGATTTATATTTTGTTGTAAACAATAAATAAAAGCTGCAAAATATGTCAAACAAGATGGCCGCCCTGACATCACTATGGAAACCAAAGGAGTCCTTTTTCAGACTTTTCAAAAAATGAAATCTTCATAAAACCAAAAATTTGATAAAACTGATTAATCGCCCAGCTGCAGTGTTTCAGTTTATCGTCTGCAGTTCGCAAAGAGTCTTTCTAAATACGTCTGATTCTCCACAGATTCGAACAAAGAAGAGCAGCAGGACGCCTCCAGGCAGCAGGGTCCTCTCCCCGACCTGCTTCCCCAGAACGAGCACTCATCCTGGGACTCGCCGCCCCAGCAGCTGGGCGTCGGCGGAGAGGCGGCGCAGCAGCTGGACGTGATCAGGGTGGCCGGTCAGCTCAGGATGATTGGGGACCAATTCAACGCCATGATCCTCCACAGAGCGGTAGGTCAACCCAGAATATGAGCGTAAAGTTTGCTTATTGCTCTTGAACGCACCACGATTGATGTTTCCTTTCATGCAAACAGGCTCGTTTGTCTCTGCTTGGGCAAACGTGAGTTTGTGTTCCTGTTTCTATGGAAACAGATTTGTGAGAGTGAATCAATTTCTTTTTCTCGGTGTTTTATCTGTTATTCCTTGTTTTGTTCCACAAAAATCCGTGAAAATGCTTGAATTTCAAAAAGGTGTTTTCAAAGTTTAGACAGTGCTCGATATTCAAACTACACAGTTTTCTAATAAAAGCAAAATATTAATTACGCCTAATAAGAAGATGCAAAATAATTTTTTTCTCATCATCTGACGTTAAGTTAAACTAAACTTTTTTTAGGTTAGTTATAATAAACAATGTTATTCTATTTACCAAGCGACAGAAAACATAACAATATTGGGGATTTTGTTGTAACTTTTTATATTTTGTGTTTAAGCATTTAATTTGAGCAGGAAGGTAATTTACCTTAACATGATTCATTTGTATTGTTTAAATCTTCTGAGTATTTATTATAACTAATGGCTCAACAACTTATTATCTTATATTTTAGGACGATATAACTGAAAACTTATCGCGATATAAGTGCTTCATATCAATCTATCAATAATTATTGATTCATTTTTTGTTTTAAATATCTAAAATGTTGTCAAACTGGTTTCGTGATCTTTCCTCGTTTATCCAGTTTTTAAGCAGTTAGGAGGTTGTTGCTAGGCAACCGAAGTTGCCTAGGGGGGAACTTGAAACTTCTTGCCCCCCAGCCGGTGGTTGCTAGGTAACCAACGAGTGAGTGAGTTAGTAGACTCCACCAACCAAGTTTAGTTAACCATGAAAGGTTGAGCAGCTGAAGCTTTTCCTCTTCATTCATACTGATTATTGAATATTCTACCAGATCCATTGATATTGATTAAGTCTCTATTGCAATATATATTTTTTATTGATTTCTTGTTATTTTAAACATCATTATGGAAATTGGTGGATTTTCTTTTGATATATTAGTGTTTTGTTCACAGACCAATCTGGTATTTTGGTTTTTCAAACATAAAATTTTGCTGTATCTTAGTTTGCTAGGATTCTATCAAAAGACTATTAACAACGGTAATAAATTAGGGCACATAATAGTGATTTGAGGTCGTCTTTTTGTGCTTATTTTGTATTTTTATCTCTAAAGTCTTGCTGGAAAAGTTTGACATCTTACATTGAAAATGCTTGAATTGTAAAAGTGTTAAAAACCTGGAAAATCTTCAAATTTCAAGTTTTCCTTCCTGTTCCATCTGCTTCGCTTTCCCTCTTTTTGTTTTCTTTATTTGCATCATTCTCAGGAACTTCATTCTCCTCGCAAAACAGCAAACAATTAACTTTTATCACAACAGAAAACAACTTTAAGCAGGTTTCATGGTAAAACTGAAGGCAGTGGTGTAGCAGTCACTGCTTTCCCTCCGGCTGCCTGTCTGTTGTTATTTCCTTATCGCTCTCCTCCCTCCCTCTTGCTGTTTTCGATCGCGTGAGGAGTTGCCGTTCGCCCTCCTCCTCCCGCCTTGTGCACATAAACAAAGCTGACGTCATCCTCGCTCGGCTCTCGCTTCACCCGCCGCGCCCGACTCGCCTCTCTCACTCTGTCTGCTGGGGAAAATGATGAAAACCTGTGTGTAGCTTGAAAGAAAAGAGTGGAGTCCGTTAGCGGGGCGGTCAAACCTGCTCTGCTCCATCTCCAGACCCAGGATCAACAACCAGCTCATTTTAGTAATGAGATGGTTGGGTATGAAACGCACCAGTTCATACCCAAACTGGTAAGATTCATACCAGTTTGGATATGAAACGTACCAGTTCATACCCAAACTGGTAAGATTCATACCAGTTTGGGTATGAAACGCACCAGTTCATACCCAAACTGGTAAGATTCATACCAGTTTGGATATGAAACATGTAAACAAACAAAGCCATCATAAATCCTGCAGTTGTTTTTCTGCTCTGTCCCAGATCCCCAACATAAAGTTCCTCAAGAAAAGTCTTGTTGGTTTTCTCAGTAAAGAATTTGAACCAATTTTACCGTTTGCGACAGAATGAGCATAAAGATTAGACTTCAAACGTTGACAAAGATAAAACTGGTTTCCCTTTGATTTTAGAGTCAATTTCATAAAAAATGTGACTGAATGGAAAGTTTAAAGAACTATTTCAGTGCACTATGTTTAATTGGTTTGTTTTGATCAGTTTAGTAAAGATTTTCAGGTCTACTTTCACTGATTCGGAGTTCAACAACATGAAATGATCAGATATGATCAGCCCTCCACACCAAGGAAATGCAAAAGCAGCTGGTCATGAAACCGTGGAGGTCGATTTGAAAACCTGCTGGTTTCTCATTGGTCTTTCTTTTTAGGTGACAGGCAGCAGCTTTAAAATGGAGACACACTTCTGCTAATGCGCCAATAGCGGAGTTAATTTTTTGTTTAGCACTAAAAGTCAGAAGTTTGATGATATATCAGACTTAAATAAAAAGTGTCTGTATTGGTTAAACTCACCCCGTATCTGCTGGGCATCAGGTATATAGCAAGTAAAAAGCAGCTTGCGATTATCTCCAGGTGATTGCATAAATTTGTATCGCCGTTCTATTTTTCTAGAGTGTGTTTTCTGACTTTACATCTCTCCGTCTTGCAGCACATCGCCCCCCAGTGGCAGGACTGGAGAGAGGTCTGCCTGGGGTTCCTGGACTTTCTCGCCCAATCGCTCAGCACTCTCTACCGGCTGACGTAGAGCTACGATCCGGACCTTTTCCTGCCATCTGGGCCGAAACGTTCTGTTGCTAATGGGTCGCCGGACTGTCATTCGCCTCATGGATCAGCTCGGCCCGTGAGAACCGGACCTCTCCTGTCAGTCGGCGCCGCTACACACTGCAGCCGCTGGACTGGACGGATGGACTTCCTGTTTATTTTGTAAAATATATATATATTTTTGTTTTTGTCCTGTCTCGGGGGGCCAGGTCTTTGTGAAATAGCTGGAGACTTGGGTCAAACTTTGTTTTTTGGTGGTGCTGAGAACATTCACTGAATAAACACAAAATTCTACCGAGTATTTTCATGTAAACATCTTAGCATACTTCAAATAAGACAAGACTAACTTACAAGTAACTTTTCTACAACATATAGGAACTTATTTTAAGTCAGTAATTCCTCAATATTGATTTTAAAAAGTACTAGCTCAGCTCGCAGATTATTCCAAGACCAGTGGAACTCGAGCTGGGTTGCTAGGTAACGGAGTAGGCCTGGCTGGGGTTGCTAGGTAACGGAGTAGGCCTGGCTGGGGTTGCTAGGTAACGGTGCAGTGCTGTTGATTGAGAAATAATCTGCCAGTGGAACAAGTACTTTTTCATCAATATTAAGGAATTACTGACTTAAAACAAGTTTATTTTAAGTTAGTTTTGTCTTATTTCAAGTTTACTATTTGCAGTAGAAACTAGCCTAAGATACTTGGCAAGATTTTGTGTTTTTGCAGAGTACTGGAGTAATTTGTAGCACGAAGGACCCGAAAACTTGGGAGTATTCTTTTTAATAACAAGTTATTCTTAAACAAAGGTTGAAATCTCAGAATAAACCACTTTATAGAGACATTTTTCCAGTTTTAGTAACAAAATCTACATTCAAAATGTCCTTGAATACAAAAAGACATTTTTCAACTACATGTTTAAAACACGAAATCTTACCGATTTTTGATTTTTGTTCTACTTTCTTGTGGAAATATTTTAGCACACAAAACTCACTTACAAGTAACTTTTTAGCCAGATGAAGGAGCTTGTTTTAAGTTAATAATTCTTTAATATTAATAAAAAAAATAGGTACAAGCTCCATTGGCAGATTTTCATTTATAACATGGGAAAAATATTTTGTCATAAGTGAAACTAGAACTTTTTCATCAATATTAAAGAATTAATTACTCAAAACAAGCTGCTACATCTTGCTGAAACATTACTTGTAAGTTAGTTTTGTCTTATATTTGCACTATAAACTTGGTAATATTTTGTGTTTTTGCAGTGCAGCTGTGAATTCAGCCTTCACAAGCATTAAACTTCCCTTTAACTACGCCGTTTTTACTCTGCAACCCGTGTTCCCATTAATGAAAACAAAGAAACTGTGAAAGCGGACGCTGAGGTTGCATCTGCAGGGAATTTTTGGGTGCAAAAATTCGTGCTTGGGGTGAAGCACGGACCTGCTTCTCTTCGCCACTTCGACGTGCCTTCCTGCCTCCAGGTTCACCTCCAACACGACGACAATCAGCGTTGTGCTTGTTTTTTGCAGTCACCGAACCTGAGAGCGATTTGCATTAAACTAAAATGTCCCTCAGTTCTGACTGGCAGGTTGTTTACAGTGTTCATAGTCCCTCAATTTACTGTAAATAGTTTATTTTGAAGATGAATTTAAGTTATCCAAGAAGTAGATGGAATTTCAGATGACTTGTTTTGTTTTTGTTTTTATTCCCAAGTGGATTTGAGAAGGTATTTAACGAGCAGCAGGAAGAAAATTTGAATTCTTGTAAACATGACCCCACTTTTTGAAGCCGAAGAGAAAATGTGTAATTTATTTTGAAAAAAATCTGTAGCATTTTTATTTGTTTTCTATGATGATGTATTTATTTTTCTACCAACTGAGACTCAAAATGTTTGAGTTGCTGTTGCACACACTGGCGATGGAGAAATCACTTTTTGATTTGGAAAATTAGTTGCACAAAAATAAAACAATACAGGAAAAAGCTTCGACACTGGGACGTTCCAGCTTTGATGTGGGCTTTGAAAGGTACTGAAAAAGACAAAGAGGTAGAAATCAGGCGTCGCAGCTTTAAAAACGACTGAAAATAAATCAGGTTTCGCTGTAAATTGGACTTTCCGGTTCTGAACGGGTTAAAAAGTTTCATGTATGTACTGTAGCATACTCCAGATTCACGTTTACTGGAATATTTAAACTTTTAATTCAGGATTATCCGTTGTTTCTCACTCATTTGTTGGGTTTGTTAGATATGGACCAAGCCTGCTCTTTTCCTGAAATCAGATTTCATCATAAGAGAAAAAAAAAGAAAATGAGCACTTCTTGATTTGATACCGTTTATCCAACAGTGGAACAAACAAAGTTGTATTTTGCCGTTTTTCAGCTTTTTTTCTATTGTAAAATTTCTACATGGATTTTGTACTTTTTTTATACAATAAAGATAAGAATTGAAAAAAAATCTTGTTTGGTGTTTTTCTTTTAATCAGTTAGGAGGGAGTTTTATATCAAGTTTATTTGTAAAGCACATTTCAGCAACAATGCAGCTCAAAATGCTTTATATAAAAAAACATAAAACGGTAACCAATTATGAAACAAGTAGTAAATATTACATTTTGTCAAACACCGTCATCAGAAATAATCAAATACTTTGATTAATATCCAGTTATTATTAATAAAATCAGCTCTAAATAGCCGTGTTTTAAAGCAACTGTGTTTTGGCTGTTTTGCACTTTTCTGTAAGTTTGTTCCAGATTTGCGGTGCATAGAAGCTGAATGCTGCTTCTCCATGTTTGGTTTTTTATGCAGATGTTTTAAGACAGACACTGTGTGACTAAAGATAAATGCATGGATGAGTTTCTCTAGATTTTTCTTTCTGTAAACCTGGAAATGTTCATTTGACAGAAGGCCGACTTTGTAACCATTTTTATGTGGCTCGGAAGGTTCATGGTTTTCTATAATGTTTTTCATGTTATGCACCACCATCTCAGAGAGTCCAGAGTTGTCCCTAAAACAGAAGCAGCCTTCTTTTTCAGGTTGTTGAGCCTTTTTAGATGACGCTCTGAACAACAGATTTATAGAAGCTCTGGAGCATCTTGAGCATCAGTGGTTGGGTGGACGCTTACAGTCCATGTCCTGCTTTTGGAGCGGTCTCTGGTCCGCTTGGCGTTCACAAATACATTCAAACTGAACCAGAGTTCACTTCAACTCAACCAAGATCAAGGTTTGTAGGCAGACCAGAGTTAGCTTATTTGGTCTGTTTACACATGCACACCTCCCAAAACGAGCTGGACTTTCTACACCAACGGACTGGAGTTTGATTATGCTGGTTTAGTCCATTTTAATCCAACTCCAGTCCGTTTGTCTAGGAAGTCCAGTAAGCTTGGGGAAGTGTGAATGCGCAATCAAACTCTGGTGTGAACCAAATAAGCAAACTCTGGTCGACTAAACGCTTCTGTCGGTTCGGCTGAAGTGAACTCTGGTGTGAACACCAAGCGGATTTGAGACCACACCAAAAGCAGGAAGTGGACTACGATGCAGGGCATTCTGGGTAAATACAACCAAAACAAATGTGCTAGGCTACCACGTGGGAGTAGTGGCTGATGTTCTTCAGCCAAAGACAAAAGAGAAATTATATAGCCGCTAAAATCTGATGCTACTCCATTTTGTTTACATTTTGTGAAATGTGCAAGGTTTTTGTGTCGTTTTCTTCAGTGGTTCTTGGTGCAGCACCCCTACAGGTGAGGAGGGGAACATGTTGCTCAATTAGTTTGAATTGTTTATGAGAAAGTGAACTCTAGCAGCTGGAAATGTAACAAATGTTGCCACTTTGGGTGCCAACAGGTGGAGAAACACCTTTAAAAAGTGTATGTAGATTTATTGGTGCTCAGCTAAAAACCACACAATCTGGCTCCATGTTTACTGCCGAGAACCAAAACAAGACCTGAAATAAAACTGGCGGAGCGATTAGTCAGTTCGGAGCACCGCTGCTCATTTCCTGGGATTAGGAAAGGAGATTAATTACAAAATGCCTCCTTAAGCTCATCCTGCCTGCTTAATTACATCTTAGCTCTTTTCTGCTAGGAGACAAACTTGTTCAGACAACATTAAACTTCAGGTTGTTTAATTCAGCCCAAGTCTCTCTCAGAATAGCTCTCATTCTCTGTTTTTCAGCTTTTATTTCTTCTGCTGCGAGTTTAATCCAATCAGATGCCCCTGCTGCGTGGTCACTCTCTCCTCCCGCTGCAGCCAATCAGGTCGTTGGCTCTGCCCCAGGGAGGCGTGTGATTGGCTCATTCTGAGGTTTAACTGGGGATACTGGTTCCCAGAGCTGCCTGTTGACTCGGTAACAGGACCAGCCGGTGAATCACAGAGAAGAAATAAAACCCGGAGTACCCTGTTTACAATCACTTTTTTCTAAAAATATTAGATCAAGAATTCGTTCTTTACTGCGTTTTATAGCCTCAACAGAAGAGTGAATAATGTTTGTTTTTAGAGAAATATTAATCTAGTTTTATTAGACAGGAATTGAACTGAGCAGGAGCAGAGGTCAACTCTGTCCTTGTGTTAACACAGATAACTTTAAAAAGCCCCTTTTGTGTGTTTTATCAACCACAGACAAAACCTCCGAGATGGAAAGTAAATAACAAAACTTTCCTAAGAGCAAAGCCCTGAGCCAATCAGATGAGCATGAGTAATGGAAAAAACTATCTTAGCTTTTAACCATAAACCTTTACTCTTCTTCCTCAGGTTTAAAGCACACGCTGCTTTCTACTGTTTTATTCTTTGCTCTTTTTGCAATAAAATCAAAAAGGAACAAGTGGTAAATGTACAGTAAAAAAAACAAAAACAAAAACATTTTGTGTAAAAGTGTAATACTTCTTACCAGTTTAACAGCCATTTTATAAAGATTTACACTGCAAAAACACATTCTATCCAGTGTTTTTGATCTAGTTCCTAATGCAAATCTCTTAGTTCACTTGAAATAAGACAAAACTAACAACTGAAGTTGCTGAAAATAACTTTTCAGTTAGATATAAGAGTTTGTTTTATGTAAATAAAAAGTTCTAGTCATGAGTGAAACAATCTCCAAGTGGAACACAGACATGTTCATTTATAATACGGTGTAATGTAATTTAACGCTTTAATGAGGCCAGTCTCAGCGCTGTGGTAACCATGGAAACCGGACTGAAAGAAGCGACTGCTTAACAGCTGTTCTCGTGCCATGTCAAACTGTAACCGACAGTCATTTCGGCAGGCAGTTGCTATGACAACAAACAAGCCACAAGCTTGGAAACTGGCTCTCGCCTCGTTCCTATATAACTTATAAACGATTTTTGAGTGCTCTACCCACCTCTGTGTAATACTAAAATAAATAAATTATAATTATTAGTACTTATATTAGCTAATGTAGCTTTTACCTACCAGGTATTACAAATCCGTTTCAATCCTGATTGCATGGACTTCAGGCCGTGAAGCTCCTCCATGTTGTTCAGACTCTTCGTGTTCACCAAGTAGTGAACAGTATGTCATAGAAGGAGATCGGCTGCAGTCCACATTGTCCGACATGTTTTCATTATCCGTCTCATACGGGTCGATCCCAACAGCAGCCATTTTGTCGATATATTCAATAAACTTTATTTCTTTTTTGGTGTGGAAGTCATGGTTCATTATGCTTTGTGCTGCACTGACCTACTAAGACGGCGAGGATCACTTCCGGTTCAGACTTGTGGGAACTATGTAATATTTTTGTTGATGAACTGAAGGTTGGAGATCCTAGTGATATGTCCAGATTGTTCTTTAATCAATGGTTTGATAACTGCTGGGGGAAAACACCTGATGAGAGACACAAGTTTACTGTTTGAATCAGATCAGATGCAATGATTAGGCCCGTCACCAGCACAAATTTTACCCTTCAAACTATATTTATAATGAGGCTCAGAGTGGGAAAATAGAGAAAACCAGCAGCTGGGACTTCTGCATCAAAAAGGTCATGAGAACTACTTTATACTGTGTCAGGCGGCTTTTCCATATTAAAGTGCAGCATCACTTAAAAAGTTAAGCAATCAACACAATTCTTAGTGTTTTTAGTCACTGCAACTTCGTATTTTTTTTTAGTAAATAATGACACTTTAATGCAAAGATGGCACTTTTAATTTAACCATTATAGCAACTTAGCATGAAAAGTGTCATTATTTAGAGACACTTCATGACAACCGTCACAAACATTCATAACAGGCGTTTTTAAAAAAAATCTTTTTCAAAATCCTTTTCTTTCTCACTGTTTATTCCTGTTTTTATTTTAAGCACTTAGAAATGCCTTGCCACTGAAATGTGCTATACAAATAAAATTTGATTGATTGATTTATGACAGTGTAATATCAGTCTTCTGCACAACCCTTCAAAAAATGTTACCGACAAAAATAACTCACAAGAAACTTTTCTGCAAGAATCATTGACTCTTTTTTTGAGTCAATGATTTCTTAATATTGGTGAAAAAGTTCGAGTTCCACTGGTAGCATATTCCACTGCGCTGTTACCTAGCAACCCCAGCCAAGCCCAGGCCGTAACCTAACAACCCAGTTCTAGTCCCACTGGCAGATTATTTCACTTATGGGAAAAATGTCTTGTTATAAGTGAAATAATTTGCCAATAGAACTAGCAGTTTTCCACCATTATTAAGGAATTATTTACTTAAAACAAGAACCTCCTGAGAAGTTTGTTATTAGTTTTGTCTTATTTCAAGTACACCAAGGCATTTGTGCTACAAACTAGAATAAAATCACCTGGCATGATTTCATGTTTTTGCAGAGTAGTCTTAAAAGTCGAGAAGGTGTCCGCCTCACTGACTAAAACTGGGAGCTCCCATTCTACTTTTAGAATTTCTACTGGCCAACCCTTTATTAGATTTAGCTATGGTAAATAAGTACTAAGCACTTAAATGCTTAGAGAATATCTGCAGTGTGATATGAATCTAAGTGGTGATCTTCAGGTTGTTTTGGAGTAATTTAGTCATTTGGTAAACGGCATCAGAGCTACGGCAGCACTCAGCTGCCTGGAGTTAATCTGCAACAACATGAGTGTCATTTTTTCCATTCAGACTCACGTTGTCAGGTTAAACTACCCAGGGGTCAAGGTGGGACCGTGGAGTTGAGGCGACAGGAAACGCTTCAGCTCAGACTTCACCCCAACCTGCAGAACCATGACCTGCACTGCAAAAACACTAAATCTTCAAGTCATTTTTCTCTAGTTTCATCTTAGCACACTTAAAATAAGAGGAAACTGACTGACAAGTAATTTTTCTGTAAGAAATATGATCTTGTTTCACGTAAATAATTCCTTAATATTTATGGAAAACTGCTAGTTTGGCTGGCAGATTATTTCACTTATAACAGGATATTTTTCCCATAAGTGAAATAATCTGCCAGTGGAACTAGAACCGAGTTGCTAGGTTACGGGCTTGGCTTGGCTGGGGTTGCTAGGTAACAGCGCAGTGGAATATTCTACCAACTAAACTAGCACTTTTTCATCAGTATTAAGGAATTATTTACCCAACACAAACTCGTATATCTTGCTAAGAAATTACTTGTAAGTTAGTTTTGTCTTTTATCAAGTACACCAAGACATTTGCACAAAAAACTCAAAGAAAAATACATGGCAAGATTTAGTTTTTGCAGTGTAGCCCCAGTACTTTAGTAAAATATCTAGTACAAATATCTTAATGCATTTGAAATAAGGCAAAGCTAACAAGCAATTTTTCAGCAAGTTACATATGAGTTAGTTTTGTCTTATTTCAAGTGGACCAAGATATTTTCACTAGAGTCTAGATTTGTGTTTTTACAGTGTTTACACGTTACTACCAGACTCATTACTGATCAAACCGACATAAAAACAAATGCAGTCAGAGATCGAGTAGCTTACATATCCACCTTAATTGGTAACTTTCTCTGTTCGTTAATTTCTGCAGCACTTCAACAAAGCTGAGGTCTGAACTTTGACTAGGCCATTGCAATAACATGGCTACTGTGTGTCCGCTCAGTCATTCTGGTGTGTTGGTACGAACATGGTCCGTTTGGTTTTCTCTAAAAAACGCTGTTTTGAGTCTTGAGATCAAATTGCAAACCCCCCAAAAAACTAGTTTTGTAGAGGTTCTCACGACTACTAACGATAAAAATTGTATTAAATAAGAAAAAAAAAAACAAAAGACAAACAGATTTGTTTACATCGTTTTATTAGCAAATGTAAAAAACAAACCACTTGTGACAAGAAAAGAAAACTGCTAAACTTATTTTGTGTTAATGGTGTAGCTGACGGTGTCCCAGGTAGGACAAATAGAACCTGGTATGTGGAGCTTGGGTTTGCGTTAAAACCGTTCCGAGGTCAAAGGTCGACCCGCGTCTTCAGTTTGGTCCAAAGTAGTCGACCATGCCGTTGCCTTTACGACCATCGAAGAAGAAGAAGTTACGATGAGGAGCGTCTCTTTGGGAAAGAGCCTACAGAGAAAGATGGCAGCAGAGATTTATCTTTATTATTTCGATTGAACAGATTGACAATAAATCTGGTGATAAAAAAAAAAAAAAAAAAAATCACAAAATGTTTCATGTTTTCCTTTCAAACAGAACGTGAAAATGTGGAAAAAAGCAGCCGAACCAAACAGAACTGATGCAGAACATTTCAATAAAATCCTGATTTTTGGAAGGAAAATGTTCAGAGGCGTTTTCTCGAGGCTTCGGGTCAGAAGTTTTCAACCGGTGAGTGAGAGAGAGCAAGAAGCTGAAACCCAAACATGAACCGATGATTATATCAGCACCAAAACAAAATTATACGTTTCTGATGCAGAAAAAAACATTCCTGGAGTTATTTATATCGTCCATTAGCCCGATGCAGCCCGCCGTGTTTTTGAGTTAAAAATGTTTAAAGTTGACAGAAAATTTGAAAATATTACTTGATATTTATGTGTTATTAGACGATTGGTATCTAAACACCAGCTATAAAGTCTTCAAAAATGCAAAACGTTAACAGAAATTAAAAAAAAAAAAGAGCAATGCATAAGTAAAGTCTGGCGGCCCGCCAGGCTTATAATACACTGGGGGAAACCCTGTAACACAAGTCTCGTAAAATAATTCTTATAAAATTACAATTTCTCATAATAAAGACATTATTCTTGAAATGTTACAAATATTTTCTTAAAGCTATTCTCAAAATATTTTGACTTTCTCATAATTTTCGTACGACTTTATTCTTGAAATATTCCGACTTTTTATCGTAATGTCACAACTTTTTTCTTGAATTATTTCCACTATAAACATACGACTTTATTCTTGCACTCTGACTTTATTCTTGCAATACTTTTAAATTTTTTCTTAGTATGGGCCTAACACTCCATCGTAAAAACAAAAAACTGCAAAGGAAAATTAAATCTGATGAACAAAAACACGAGAAATCAACCAAAACATGGAAGATTGTAGAAAATGTTACTAGCTGTTGCCTGTTTTGGTTTGTGCAGTGCGTTGGCGAGCGTTATTATTACCTGATGAGGTAAATAGTGAGCGCTTCACCTGAAACACGGTTTCTCACCTTGACCACCTCCTGCCCCAGAACTCCTCCCACGACGGCGCAAACCGGAGACATCTCTGAGAAACAGTAGCTGAGGACGAACAGAGCAGCAGTGAGTTCAGGCTGCAGTTCAGGCAGAAAACTGGATTTCCAAATGTCTTGTCTTTTTGATTATTTATGTACAACTTTATTCCTGTAATATTTTTTCATTTTCTCTTAATATGGCTCTAATATCTTGCGGTAAAAAGAAAAAACAAATGAACTTTAATCTGATTCAATCAACCAGAACATGGAAGACTGTAGAAAACTTTCCTAGATGTTGCCCCTGTGAAATGGAAGCCACCTGATGAAGTCGTCGGCGAGCAGGTCGCCGCTCAGCCCCATGGCCTCCAGCACGTCGTCTCTGATCTGCTTCAGCAGCCGGCTGTCCTCTGCACACGCCTTGGGGTCGGGGTCGCGACCTTTGTCTGTGCGAAACTTCAACAGAACTGTGGATGGACAGAATGCATGAAAAGGAAACAAGCAGCGGCTCAGAAACTGGAAACTCAAGTTTCAACCATCTGACTGACTAAAGCAGGGGTGTCCAAAGCGCGGCCCCGGGGCCATCTGTGGCCCTTGCTCTGATTTTGTGCGGCCCCCAACTGCAATTCAAAAATTATACAAACCTGGCCTGTAGATGCAGATGGAGACTTTAAATCAGTAACCAGGGTGAAACTTACTAC
Organism: Poecilia reticulata; assembly: GCF_904066995.2. Taxonomy (NCBI): domain Eukaryota; kingdom Metazoa; phylum Chordata; class Actinopteri; order Cyprinodontiformes; family Poeciliidae; genus Poecilia; species Poecilia reticulata. The sequence goes on from NC_088842.1 coordinate 32,370,640, forward strand.
CAACTTAATTTTCCTACACAAGAAAATGTGAAGTACAACACCAAATAGCAAAATTTTAATTAATGAGTTACAACAAAAATGAAATTTTCCTTTGGGATCAATAAAGTAGTTTTGAATTCAACTGAAAGTTTTTGTTTTCTTATAGCCGAGTTTTAACAAAAGGTTAAACCAAATCAATCCAGAGTCTTCTACCGGAAGCCAACTTTTGCTGCATCCAAATCAGCTTTTAGTCTTTCTTAAACGTGGCTAAATATAGCAAACATTTTGAAACAAAGTGACCCAAATCATGTTCTTATTCCTGAAAATAAATGTATTCAATCAAGCAAAAGAAACTGAAAACTGGACGCCTTTCTTTCAGCAAACCTGTAAGATCTGCTACAGCGTGTTTGGGACATTTTCCTTCTTTTATTTTTAGATTAATAACAGAAGTTTTCTACAAACAGATTTGGAAATTTCCAAATTTCAAATGTCAAAACTTTTCTTTTGAAAATGTCCCAGTTTTGTGTAAAACTTTATTTTGGCTGAAATTTTCTCCTTTTTTTCTACAGTGGCCCTAAAAATCCCTTTCATGTTTTGGATCCAGAATAGACATCGGGCTACTTTATTTATCCGTTTGTTTTTTGTTCTGGTTTGCCACTGCTTTCGAGTCTACGGATTTGACAAAAGGTTTGGACAAAGACAACGTTTTCCAGATAATCTGCTGCTTTGTTGCCATTTGTAATTTCATCATGCCGTTGAATTATCATTGCGTGGAAATTCGCTGCTGCTCCCTTTGAGAGACGATAAGAATCTGAATGCGGTTGCACCATCGACCATTTCATCCGATCTGGCCTACGTTTCCCCCACATCAAATTAAAAGCATGCTCCTGCTGAGACAAACACCCCTGCTGCACAAATTCAGGAAGGAAGTGTTAGTTCATCCTCTGACAGATTAAAAAAAAAAAAAGAGAAAGAAATCTGAATTGTGCTCTTTATGAGCAATATTTCAGACGGCTCTGTGTGCGCAGACATCAGCACCTCGCCCACATGTTTCCGGCTCGTCCATTAAGTTCAACCACATGAGGATGTGGAGTCCTCCCACGGCCATTTCCACCACACACACACACGCGCACACATACACACACACACGCACACACACACACACACACACACACACACACACACACACACACACACACACACACACACACACACACACACACACACACACACACACACACACACACACACGAGTGGCAATGAATCATTTTCACACCTCTGTTCTGCCCTTTTATGAGAAACTCTACAAGAAGAAAGTTAAAAGTCTGGCACAAATGGCATCACATTCAGCTTTGACAGGAAATCAAATACGATTTCATAACAATATAATATCATCAGCATAGGTGGAAATATGATTGTATCTCTCAGCCCACACAGCAGCAGCGACACACACAAATCTGGTTCTACAACAAAAACAATGGACACCATTTCTTCATCCCGCTGGTTTAATTTACAGCTCAGATCAAATGATTTCAAATTCAAATCAAAAATACTTTATTGATCCAAAGGGAAATGAAATGTCGTTCTTACTCATCAATTCAAACTCTTCAAAGAGTTACTGTAGAATTTGAATTTCTACAGTTTAAAAAAAGGAAACTTTTGACACTTGGTCAACTTGGATTAAAGTGGCTGAAAAAAAAAAAAAAAGATTTTATTTCACAACATCTGGAGTTAAATGGAGCCTCGTCACGGGAAAAAGCCAAAACAAAGCAGATCAGATATAACCTAGGACTGGACGATGTGACTGAAGCGTTTCATATCAGTCAATACTGATCATTATTAATACGCTTTGTGTTTTAAATATCTGGCATTGTGTCAAACTTTCCCCGTTTTATCCAGTTTTCACTTCACTCCGTTATTTTTTTCTTTTTAAGCAGTTATGAAGTGTAACTGCTGAGACTCTTCAGGCTGTTGCTAGGTAACCGAAAGTGGGGGTGAGGGGTCAGGGGGAAACTTGAAACTGCTTCTTACTCAACAGGTTGTTGCTAAGCAACCAAAGAACGAGGCAGTTAGTTGATCCCGCCAACCTAGCTTAGCTTAGCTTAGCTATGAGAGTTTAAGCTGCTAAAGCCTTTCCTCTGCCTACATCTCCCAGAATGCTGTGCGATTTTGGATCAAAGTTCACTGAAATGATTGAATATTCTATCAGCTGTAATATCTACTGATATTGATCACGTGTCTATTGCGATTGATAGTGTGATTGATTTATTGTCCAGCTCCATCTGAACCTCCACAAAACTGGCCAAATGTTTGGAAATTAAAGTTTGTTGATTTTTGATCAAACGTATTATTATGTCATTTTCATTATATTAGTCAAAAATGGTCTCAAAACAATGTTATCGTTTATCGCAATAATTTCTGGGAAAATTTATCGTCCAGCAAAAATTTGTTATCGACAGGCCTAAACAGCCGTACCTAAATGAAATCATTTGACAAAAACAATTCTAAACCGTAAAAATATTTATGCAATACAAATCCAAATAATTTGTTATAAAATTGTTATTGGAAAAATAACAATTTTTCCAATAAAATTGTTATTTTATTGGAAAAATGTTGGTATTAGGATTGAATTGAAATCAACTCCTTTTTTAGTTTCTAGTTTAAAAGAAATTTGAATTTTCTCTTCCTGGTCAGCTGATCAGAGACTCTTTAAGCTGCAGGACAGGAAATTAAAATAAACAAAAAACATATTTGAAAAAAAAAAGAAGAAAGAAATCAGACTAATTAAAAAAAAAAGAAGCCCAAAACTCACACACACACACCCAGCCTGCGGTTCACATCAGCCGACTGTTCCTAGTGAGACAGGAAACAGTTACAACAGAGGAAGAGCCACTTCCTCATTGGTCGCCCAAAACAACAACTGCTCGCTCCAATTATAGAAACAGAGAAGGAATAATAACAGCGCTTCCTGTCTCCCCTCCACTAAATAACAACAACAACAACTCATGTTTCCACTGCTGAAAACTCTTCTGAGGTGCAGTGATGTGAAAACGGGGCGAGGCGGCAAATGTAGGTGGATTTCATCAAACTTTAGGAGCTAAAACTGTAAATTTACTCCAAAGTTATCCAGACACAATGATTACCTGAGAGCATAACCCTGGTTTGGATAACTTCATGTTTTACCTTCAATCAGTTTTTACAGTTAATTCTTTCTATAAAACAGAATAAATTCTAAAAAATAATGTAACAGAATTTAGGCCTGTCACGATAAATTTTGCTGGGTGATAAATTGTCCCATAAGTTATCGCGATAAACGATAATATTGTCATTTTGGGACCATTTTAAAGCATCAATAAACTTTAAATTCTAATCAACATTTAACACTGTGACTGGAAGACATTTTAAATATCCAAAACAAATAAACAAAACAACAGAAACGACAAAAAGCATGAATTATGAAGAATTTTTAAGTGCAGAATTGAAACAAGGTCAAAGTGTTGTGATTATGTAAACATCAATTAGGTAATGAATATTCAACAGAAGATAACATTTTCAAAAAACGTATTAAATTAACAACCAACTGACTCTGGTGTTGTCCTCCAGACTTTCCTGTCTCCTTGTTCGGACTAGTAATTATCTGCTGGACGCAAAGAGCTGCTAGCCAATAACGACCATCATTGCTTTTAGCTGTCATATTGCCAACGTAACGCGTTAAATGCTAAAAAAAAAAGCCTAACGTGCCGCTAATTGTCAACACTACAACAACTAAATAAGGTCAGGAAAAAGTTTTAATTAAGAAAGAAAATAGTGAGGAAGAGGGAAGTAGGTCAGTTACATGTAGATGTGCTGTGGAATTCAGCGCGTTTCAGTTCAGTTCAAAAAAATTTAAAATGAGACCCACAAAAATGAAATTTCAGTTAAAAATGTTTTCTCAGATTCAATTATTGTCATTTTGTGAGTTTTTGTTAACTAAAACTAGAGGGTTCACTATTTTAATATTTCTGATTAGGAGAAGAAAAAACACGTTTTCTTTTAGTTGCATTTTGGGGGGAAAAATGGACCCGGAAGCCTGAGATTATTTGTAAAATGATAATTTCTGGTGAATTAATCTGCGAAGAAGCCGTTTAAATCCAGCTCAGCGTGGGAGTCGGGCTGCGCTACGCTCAGTGCACATGACTGGCCATGGACGGCCTGTGATGGAAACTAGCACGCTGTGCGCGGGGACGCCGAGAGCGCCAGGTGACGAGAGGGACAAGAACGAGAAAAACAGGAAGATGAAAGATAGAACTCTGTCAAAAACATCCAGAAACTACAAGCATGTGGTTATTTATCAGAGCAAACAGTCTTTCTTCTGAGAAACGCTGATTCAAATGTGAAGTTTTCCATCAAAGCTGAGGTGATGATCTACAAACTGTCTGGATAAGTCGGAGTGGAACAAAGATTTGGGCATCATGGCTGCTGGAGAGTCACCCACATTTTCAGTTTCAGTTTTCGGTACTTTCTTTAGACCCTCCTGTCGTCGTTGGTGACATTAAAGCTCTTCCTCCTTTACGTATGGATGAATATCAGCTAAGAAAAACCCATTCATTTCATATTTTACCATGGAAATTGCATTCCTCTACGCATCATATTTTCCACAATATGAGGTCAGGAAAAGAGGAGCTTCACAGAAATTAACCCTGTGCATAGCTGCAGTCACTTTAAGCTGCAATAAGGCAAATGACAGGTTTGATTTTAATTTAAAATGTCATAAATATAAGAAATTATATTACATACGTACCATGAAGCAGGAAGTAGTCAACAGGCGTTCGCTTCAGGCTGGCCTTGGCCTTCTCACTGGTCCAGTCAACCTCCAGAGCCGCCTTCAGCAAGCAGAAACTGGCCGTCTGGTTGACGAGAAGTAATAACAATTATTTTAATTGAATTGAAAAAAAGAAAGAAAGATACAAAAAGGCCTGAAAATCCTGATCAGAGCAGTTTTAGCAAGAAGCACTTTGATTACAAGCAGCATCTCTGGCTAAACTGATGCCTGTACATACAAATAAATCAACATTTTACCAAAGAATCCTTTGGCAACTAAAGAGGAAAAGTTTAATCTCTTAGCCATGTAAGATTACAGATTTAAATCTGAAAACAAGTCTGAGATTTTACTCATTGGGACTTTTTTGACAAAACCAGAGAAATTTTATTTTCCCTTTTGAATTACTGCGATAAATTGTTTTTTTTAAACTTGAGTAAAGGAATATATTTACGTTACCTCAAATAAAAACATCTACATATAGCAAACAAACCAGACCATTAATGTCATAAACAGACAAAAACATCGTTTTTGACATAAAAATGTAATTTTTCTAAACGATAAAAACATTAAACATCACCACTGTGAAGAGATAAAATGTGATTTGTAGATAAACCACGTACTGTACCTTTTTCACCATGGTGGTCTCATTCGGGTCGACTTTAGCTTTCTTTGGTTCCGGACCGTCGCTGGAGTCGGACGACGGCTTCACCAGTTTGGGTTTCTCCCTGAAACAAAAACAGGAAATGGAAGACGACAACATTTTAAAAATAAAAGCTTAAAGTTTTTCTCTGTTTGAATAAATAAATAAACAGAGAGAAATAAAAACCAACTCTTTACCTGAACTGCTGGATGATAAAATATACAAATACGTGTAGCTTAGTGAGGAAAAATGATTATTTTATTGTGAAATATAAAAAAAATTTTAAGAAAAATATTTTATTCACCATTATTATTATTATTAATAAATATAATCAGTAATTACAGAACATTAATAATGTTAGTATTATTGTTAAAACAATGAAAATATTAAATCTAGTTAGTATTATTGTTAACAATAGCAGTAAATAAATAAAATTATAGCATTGTTAAAAATAAAAAAGATTGAGTAATATTACTTATATTAATAAAAATATAAACTTAGGAAAAATCTAATTATTTTTAAATTAGTAATCCAGCGAGAATGTTGTCAGAAAATGTTTAATATTTTTCTAGTCGTTCAAGCAGAACCTGTGATTAACGCCACTGAGCAACATCACCCAGGTGAGTGCAGGTGAACTCACTCCACATAGTGGTGCTCCTGTCCCAGGTTACAGAACATGTAACCATAGTAACCGTAGACGTCGCCACAGAACACCTTGATGTTGTGCTGAGAGCAGAGCTGGTCGACGCGCATCATCAGGTCTCTGGAGCAACCTGTGAGACACACCTGGGGAGCAGAGCAGCTGATTGGATCAGGATTAAAGTCCCGAAAAGATTATTTATTGGGTATTTTATCTTAATAGTAGACGTTCAGAATAAAATGTCAATCAGTCCATAAAAAAATGGATAAAACTATGTAAAAAAATTAAAAAATACAAAAATAAATAAAATTATATATATATATATATATATATGAAAAAATAAATCAAGGTAAAATTTAAAATGAATTTCTTTTAAATAAAATATGAAAAGTTTAAAATAAAAAATTGGAGTAGAACATTAAAATTCATAAAATACAATCAAAGAGTTTTGACTATTAAAATGTAATTAAACTAATTTTAACATGTTAAAGTTGAAAGTGAAAACAAAATATAAACAAGTAAAGCAAAAGCAGAAAATAAATACAATTTAAAAGTAAAAGATAATTAAATGCATAAAAATATATTTGAATAAACAGTTGATAATTATAAACAAAATAAATGTAAAAATTTGATTTAATGAAAAACTAAATGAAATAAATTAGAAGCTGAAAATAAAAAATTGAAAAGTACAAAATAAAAATTCTACAATTAACATTATCAACAGTTTATCTGATTGTCTTTTTTATTTAATTAACAAAATTAACATTAAAGTTATTAATTAAAATAAACAAAAATCTATAAAAAGCTACAATTAAAAGCTGAAGATTACAACTGACAAAAATAAAATATAAAGGAATACATGAAAACAATGTATGTATAAATAAATAACTTAAAACAACTTAAATTCCTAAAGTGTAAAAAGTGCAACATTCCTCTGGTCTCGATTTATTCTGGAAACTTCAGGGTTTGAAAACTGGATATAATCCATTTACAGACAAAAAGCAATAACAACTGGTGGTTAAAAGAGGCAGAGCTGGAACAACTCCTGCAGCAGATTATGATAAATCCGCTGCGGACTGTGAACAGCTGATAAGAACCATGCTGGTCCTGCAGAACCCAACGGGTCCAGATAGTCTCTGGTTCAGGAGGTCGGAGGCTTTTCTACTTCAGTCACGGCAAAAATGGTCTAAATTTATTTACATTTAACATTAAGTTTATAAAAAAAAAACAGAATAACAGCCACATAGTTATTGTTTATACAACACAAATGGGCCAGAATTGAAGAAATCTTTGTTCCGACTGTACATGTGCAAAACTTTGTGGTCAAAATGCAACTTTTTACCGTTTTGTGCTCAGATTTGATCCCGGTCCTCATTCATTATGATGTTAAGTTACTGTTTTTATAGTAACTTGATATCTAAAGTTACATATGTCACACGGTTTGCACATGCCAAGTCGGGGGTGTCCAAAGTGTGGTCCGAGGGCCATTTGTGGCCATTGGAACAAGTTTGTGTGGCCCCTGAATGCAGTTGAAAAACGGTGCTGGAGCTGATGCAGATAAGATGGAATCTTTTTAAAATTATTTTAGGGTGAGATTTCTATATTTATATCTTAAATGGAAAATGTACAACACAAAGAAATATTTTTTTTCCATTAGCAGATCATAGCATAACGTCATGACACAATTCTTCACTCTAAAGCACCCTGGGCTACACACAACAAATGATTTAAAGAAAATTATTGTTTTTACTGCTAGAAATAAACCAAAAACAATTTATAAACCAAGAAAATAATGGACTCATATTTAAATAAATGTAAACATTAACACAACTTTCTGTTGGTTTCTGTCAGCTTGTTTAATTTGTTGTGATGCAGGTAAAGGATAAAAAATTTACAGTGATATGATTTTTGCGTTTTTTTTAATGGAGAGAAAAAGCTAATTTTGGCATGTAAGGACTTCCATCCAGGGGATTTTGGCCCTCAGTGCAAAAAAGTTTGGACACCGCTGTGCTACGTGAAGGTCAGGAGGAGGAGACGAGCTTTGGGGAAAAACTGAGGGAGGATGGAAAGAACCTTTCTGAAGCTTCATCTGGTTAGTAAAAATAGAACTTAAATAAAAATCAGAGTGGGAGTTCTGTTGATCCCAAAGCAAAGATGGGTGCTGCTGTGGATGATAAAACTGAAACAAACTGTGACGATGTTCTCTTCAAACCCTAAACAATAAGTTTACATTCCTGTCTGAATGTTTACCTGTTTGTGAATATCTGTCAACATCCTTCATGGATGAAGAGCAGCGAGAGAAAGAGGAAGTTCTAACATCTCTTCTGGTGCTAGAATGTCAAATCCAATCAAAAAACACTTTATTGATCCCAAAGGGAAATGAAATGTTGCTGTAACGCATTAATTCAGAATCTAAACTCTTTGTTCAGAGACAACCTGCCAGGAAAAGAGCAGAGAGAAAGAGGCCACAGAAACCTGAAGAAAAGCCCCACAGCGTCGTTTTGAGGCCACCGATCGGATTCCTCTCTGCCAGCCGCCTGGAGGCCGAGTGTGTGACCGACTATACAAACTGCTGTGTGTGTCATGTTAGAATGTCATACGGCAACAGTCTTATGTCAGAGGCCTCTTCAGATTTGTTGCAACACTGACTGCTACAGGAAATTATTGCATAACAATATTAGTTGTAATATTTGTGTATTTTGTGGTTGTATCTCTTTTCCATCTATGCTTAGTCCTGTCACAGTAATCAGTTTTGCTGGAGGATAAATTGTCCCAGAAGTTCTTGCGATGAATAATAAAACTGTTTTTAGATCATTTTCAACTAATATAATGGTAATAATGGCTTAATAATCCATGAAACACTCCCAAAGTTGAATAAACTCTAAATTCTAATGAACACTGGAACTGGAAAACATTTTAAATATCCAAAATAAATAAATAAAACAACAGAAAAAACTAATAAAATTATTCATTAAGTTTCTGTAAACAAAATTGTCCTTCAAAAAAAAGAAAAAAGAAAACAACCAGAGCAGGTTGAAGATTTTTATCATCCAGAGAGAAAAGAGAAAAACAATAAATCACAGAAATGGAAAATTATTGAGCTCATTTTAGTTTATCATGCAGTTAAATGATTTATGCTCAGCTCAACTGACTAAATATCACATTAGCATGAGAAATGCAGGTTCCTATATTGGTGAACAATTACTGCACTTTAAACAATTCTGTGTAATATGAAAACTGCACAAAGGCAATGATGACATATATACACTAGATATTGTGCAGCTTCAGTTACGTCATCATTTAATTTCCCTTTTGGGATAAATAAAGTATTTCTGAATCGTTTCAAATAAGGCAACATGTTTTATGCAGCCAAGTAGAATAAAAATAAACACCAGTGATTGATAATTGTGTTGCAACGAAGAAGAGAAAAACACAAGGAATAATTTGATAGTTCTCTGCCTCATGAAGGTTGGATATGAAAACAATTAAATACAAATTAAATAAAATTGCTGCTTGACATGTTTTCTTTATTTACCATTTATTCATGACTTTCTTGCCTGTATTTCAAATTTAAAATAGAAGAAGAGCTGCACCAACATCTGGTGAAAATTATTACAGGTTCAGGTTTTAATGCACAACATGGACTAACAGCAACATCTAGTGGTCAACCTGAGTCCTGCAGCACAAGATCAATCCTCTGGTTGAATTCAGTGCTGTCAGTTGTTTAGAAATAACTTTCCAGCTTCCCGCCTCATGTCTGACCGACTCCATCCACCGTCTGTTCTCACTCACCGCGTCAAACTGTAGGAAGAAGTCGTCTGGCTTGTCTTCGACTCTGTCCGGGTCGGCGTGGACCTCTACCATCGGGTTGAGGTTCTGGGCTCGCTCCAGGGACGCCTGAGCCCGATTCTTACCCTGAGCCGACACCGGAACCAGAAACTGGGCTCGACACGACTCCTCCGAGACCTGGGGAGATTCACACACAGGCAGCACTTACAGTGGCTTGTTCTGCCAACTTTACAGCTTAATTCACACTACAGATCAATTACTTTCCTGAATGACAAATCCAAGAGAGGCACTCTGTTCATTCAAACATGCATGAAAAATATATTATCTAGTCACCTTTGCTAAGAATTATTTTTTCAACTGCTGCCATCTGGTGGAGAAAAGTAGTACTGCAAATCTTAAAGGTATGAACCATAACAAATGCATTGTACAAAACATTAATAATTGTTAAGAAAAACTTCCAGATTTGCAACATTTTTTTATAATGACTCACTGAGAGACTGGCTTCAGGGTTAGGATGTTCGTACCTGTTCGTGATCCAGCAAAGTGAGTCCTTTAACTCCAGCGAGGATCAGGTTTTTAGCCAGTTCAGCTCCAAGACCTCCCACCCCTGCCAGCAGCACCCGGGACCCTCGCAGCCTGTTTCATTAACAAAAAAATAAATAAAAACACAAAGAATGTCAGGTTACTGGAAAATATGTGTAATCACTGAATAGAGTGGACAGTTTTAATGTAACAACATTGTATTATTCACCATAACAAACCTAACAATCTCAATCAAATAATTTAAAAAATATAGTAATAAGAAAAAGTTTAACTAAATTTTAAATAAACTACAACAAAAAATAATTTAGAAAATTAAACAAAATAAATGTGTTTATTAAAAGAAGTGTAAGTCCATTTTGGATCAAGACTCCACTGTTTTAGGGATTATAACATCGTTCATAGGAGTATACAAAACGGGAGCATACAAAAAATAAAAAAACATTATTTAATGTAAAAAATTTAATAACTTATCAGATTTAAATTAAAAACGTGCAATTTTTTTTTTTTTTACATATTTTCAATTTCTTTAAAAATAAAATCCAGAACTAGAACAGACTCCTAAGTGATTTATTAAACTTACATTAGTAAATAATATACCTCTTCTGATAAATTCCTACACAAAGAGGCTAGGATTAGAAGCAATAGAAGAAAAGAACAAGAGAAGCCTTCCGCTGCTCTGATTAGCCTACAGGGCTAACTGTGCTAGCTCACCTCTTCTGGGCATCCAGCCCCCACAACCGAATCTGGCGGTCATACTGTGCCGCTTCCTCCTCGCTGATTACCGGGTCCTCTTTCTCGATCATATCAACCGTTCTGGGTCACTGAAAAAGCTTCAATTAAGTTACAAAATCAACTTTTCTGCAGCAACACAGGTGAACGGTTCAAAAGGCTCCGAGTGTCCCGCTGAATGGACGCTCAATTGTGACGTCAGCAGATAGAAACAATAATCTTCTTCTTCTTTTTTTCATAACTGGGAAACTACCTCGGGGCTCGTTGCTGCCACCCTCTGGCTTGAAACAATAACTTCGTTACGTGGCAACGCTATCGTCTTTTTTCTTCGTTTTCTTTCCGTTTACTTCCTTTCTGGAGACGTTTTTAGCTCCTTGATTTCACAAAGGGCGCATTTAAATTATTTATTTTTATATTGTATTCTGCTCTAAGTGTTATTTTTGTGATTTGAACCTGTATTTGTTCTAATTTGGCAAGCTGCTTTAATTTGTTCTCGATATTGTTAAAGAAAAGGAATACATCGTCAATTACATAATTTGCCCCGGTATGCACATTCGGTTAAATTGTTATTTAATACGTATGTCTTTGTTTCTTCTTCGGAATCGAAAGGGATATTTTCCCTCGGTGTTGTCTTTCAGGAAAAGTCGAAAGACCGTATGCAGACTCGAATGACACTCGTGTCTTTCTTGCTTTCCTAATGACCCATAAATATAGTTGCAAACAATAGCATAATGTGAAATAATCGTCGTTTTTTTCTGCTGTCATTTTATGATTGGGCATCTTTTTCCATAGACTCTAATGGGCAAGGATCATATGGTTGTGTGTATTTATACAGAAATAAATTTAACATAATTTCAGATTTTTATTTGTTATGAATAGCTTTATTTTAGTGTGGAAGCTGTTGAATAAATGCATCAACTGGATTTTTTTGTGACTATGTCAATCAACCAGTTAATCTGTCAATAAAGAAAGGAAGAACAACAGTCATGACAAAGAAATTTGTTTAAATAGCAATGCAAATTTTAGAAGAACTTTAACAATATAATAATCCCCCCAAAATACGAAAGTAACCAAACACTTAAAATAAAATACTTTTTTTATACAGTTTGTTCAATTTAATGGGGAATAATAGTGTTTGATTAAAATAACATAATAAACAGAAACATCTGTTGGTTTGTACAAGTGCTCAAATATTGTGATTTTATTTTTAATTTGTTGCAAATAAAATAAACATATCTAGTATCTCATCTTTAATTAGAGTATGGGCAAATCCAAAATAAATTAATTTAAAATAAAATTATACATACAAAAACAGAATATTTCATATAAAATTATTTGAAAGATTCAATATTTCGATCTGTTTTGAAGAAAACAATGTGGTTAAGAATATAACCAACTAGAAAATAGACCGAAACAAACCGTGGTCTAGTAATTTTATGTTTATGTTTAGTGAAGAATGTTTTTTGTTGTTTGTTTGTATTTTACATATGTATTTCTGTATCTACAGATGAAAACGGCAACAACAATCATTTTAATTTTGCACAAAGAAAACCTCATGTTCTGATAACAGTTACGATGCCTGCCTGCAAGTCAAACCCAGGGTTTACTTCACACGCTAAGTTTGTCTTTCGGTAACATCCGTGAATGTACGTACGTCATTCTCGGAAAACTCCGCCCCTTTCTCTTTGGAGAAGACGGTCGTCCATTTTAAGTGTATCAGTCGTCATTTCACACCGCTACAGTAGGACGGAGAACGTCAGGATTCAATTTCAGCATATTTCTCTTACAACTGTAGTGGAGAATTGCCTACTATGAACTGAATCTCTTCCTAAAACAAAAACAAGTAGATCCTAGTGAAGTGACGCATAAGCCAGTAGAGTCCAGCGTCGAGTTGTAATTTTTTTGCTCCTCAATGTAGCTAGAGGAAATGGCTGTGGAAAGCATGACTGTCCATCCAAACTCCCCAACTACCAACCACGAACACAACAGTCTTCTGACTGACGAAAGGTCGAGTAATTCTACAGTCATATTTAAATGAATTAATTTATTTGTCCTGTGCTTTTACACAAAAGCCCGGGGGTTCTTTTTGTTGTTTTTTTTCTGTCAAAGGGATTAAACTCGCCTTTTCTGGAAAACGAGTACAGAGGTAAAGAGAACGGCCATGTTGACACGGCATCGCCTACTGGGAGGCCTAATAGCAACTGGAACAGCGTTATTCCCTCTATTTTATTACAGTATTACAATCAGCGACCAGTCGATTCAAGCGAGCTTGTCAAAAAGGAAAAGACAAGGTCGAAACAGCTGATCATTTATAGTTTTTCACTGTCACGGTATAGTTTTAATTACCTTACAAGTTCGGAAATTGAGCGCTCTCCCATTATTTGGAACATTTCTCAACGGTTTTTAATTTGTATGTGGAGTTAACCTCGCCATCGCAGGTAAAATGAGTTGAAAATCTAAAAACTAAAGAACCGACCGTTAGTTTCTCCAGGTGTCGGCCTGGCATTTAGCTTAGCAACTGGAGCTAATTGCTAAGCTAACGGCTAATCGGGTTAGACATTTGCAAATTTGCTCACGTTGCGTTCGCGGCGTTATTCATTTGTTATATCGATAGCAAACTTTTTTTTACACTTTTTTTTTACTTTTATTTGTTTAAAATGGTACTATCAAAAAATTTATTAAATTCCACACTTTTTGACGGTTTGAAAAGCAACCGCCGCTACAAAAACTACGCAGTTTCATCCGGGCTTTTTGGTATCATCGTTTTGGGACGAACGAAAGCCTTTTTAAATTCTTCCAATCGTGCTCCTAAAACCTTAAAGGTAATTTCATTTTTAAAGCTACTTAATTTTTTACAGGAATCGATTGAGAATTATTACAGTCACTAAATACATTTGTCACGACTCTGAAGTTACCTTCTGACTTGGCACTTGGAAAACAAAGAGTTCTTTTTTCATTGACTTTAGGGTTTGTTACACTAATCAAAAATTTTAAATACTAAAACTGGTTAAGCCTTCTCTGAGCTATTCTATATTTTTATTTAGAACACTTTTTGGTGTCAAAAACTTTCTGGAGGTGGCCTAACCACCAAAGCATCACTCTAACACCCATTTTTTTGTTAAACTACATATTAAATAGTGTCTGTAATTGATGTATAATATATAAGTCCACACAGGATTTGTCTAAGTAATTTAACCTTTACTTTGGAGCTTATTAAAAGTTGTTATTACCCCCTAACAGCAGTGAACTAGCCCTTTAATCAAGGTTCTAATCAGAAGCTAACTTCAGTATTGTGTATTAACCTAACATGTCCCTTTTATTCACCCAAACATCCCCATAAGTCTCCCCCAAAATGTCTGCAAAGCATCCCAGAGTGTTTGAAGTCAAACACTAACGTTCCCTTTTCCTAAAGTGCCCACTTACAATCCCTACCCACCACCCCCACTAGACTAGAGCCCTTAGAAAAGTAGGGGAAACTTTCTTTTCTCTTGTTTTTGTGAAGAAAACCCATCACTGTAAGTATCTCCCCATTTTAATCAAGGCTTACATGACTATTACAGGAGCTTTTAAAGTAGAAGGAAAGTGGAGCAAAGCAAAAAGGTGTATAAGGAGAATTTAGAGGTTGGTGCAGTGTTTGTTAAAACTTGAGCATCTCTTTTTGTTTGTGCCTAGAGTCTAATAAATGACCCATTGTGTAAATATCAGCTTTTTAGTTCTGGATTGGATTGGTTAATGTGAGCTGTTTTTATTATAAGAACATGCAGCAATCTAACTTGTTAGGTTTCTGAACTTTGGGAGTTTGGTTGGCATCAGGTGATGTTTGCATAGAACCAGAACTTGCCACTGGTTTGTCCGTAGTTGATCCCAGCCATCCTCTTCCTATTCATAAAAACCAGCTCACATAATGTTACTAAGCCCCTCTGCTGTGACAGGAGACATTACTTTGTGTCTCGTCTTTGTGCCGTTAGTGAAACAGTCGAGATCTACTGGTGGCGTTGCTGAAGTAGGAAAGGCTCAGATTTTTTATTATTTATTCAAAATTTACAGAATACACTTTGCATTTTTCATGTTTTGTGGTTTTAGATGTGCATTTTTTATTTTTGAACTGTGATGAGAAGGCTGAAAACTTGATTAGTGTAATTTTTAAACCACAACTTTGAATATAATTATTTAGAGGCATACATTTGTGTAATGTGTCGGTAGATGATTGTTTCTGTTTGTTTTGATGGAGAGACTATGCTCTGAATATTAGAGATGTGCTGTGTTTTGCAGAGATGGTTGACATTTTGTTCCAAAGTAGATCATCTGAACCACCTGCTGTTTCAGATCTCTGAACTTTGCTGCCCTGCTTTGGCTGTTTGTGTGTGTGAAATGTTTAATATAATGTATTAATACTCTGTTACGGAGCTCCAACTTTGCCTTAATGTGCTTTGTGTGTCTGATCAATAGCTGGTTGAATTCCAGGTTAAACTGAGTTAAAAGGTCAACATTAACGTTGCACCAGTAAACGTCAACTGCACCTTAGTTGCTGTTGTTTTTTTCTAGAGCATCCATCTTGCACCATATTTTTATTTTTTGTTAATTGTGTAGAGAATTAATACAGAAAATCTTGCCCCAATTTTGAAATTAGAAACAAGAATTTTAAAATTCAGCATTTGATGTTTGTGACATTTTGAAACCTCTGACATGCCTTTAGTGTTTCTGGCTTCTGTGGCAAATAATGTTTATAATCTGGTTGCAGATGTGTTTCGTACAGGTCACTAAATCCCCTCGATGCTAATCTGCATCTCCATTTTTATCCTGTCTACGTGTACTGACCCTAATGCATATGAGTTTATAACTTTTGATAAATGATAATTTTTTTTCACAAATTGTTAAAGGATATCAATAAAGTTAAAATGTTCCATATAATTTAATTGGACTTAGGTCTGTTATCATAAGAAATTTTGCTGGGCGATTAATTGTCCCAGAAGTTAATGTGATAAACGGTAATATTGTTTTCAGATCCTTTTGAAGAAATATAATCATAATGGAATAATAATAATAATTTAAGAACATATTCTCAAAGGTCAATAAACTTTAATTTCTAAAGAACATTTAAATCTAGGACTGGGAGACATTTTAAATATCCACAATAAATAAGCAAAACAACCAAAAACAATAAAAAATGTAAATAAAAACCAAACAAAACCTAAATCATAAAAATAATGCATTATAAAGTCTCTGTAAACAAAATTGCCCCTCAAAAAATTTTAATAATTCGTCTCCGATCGGAAAAACATTTAAGACTACCGTTTAGGATTTGTTATTATTAAATTCATTTTAATTCATCATCTGATTAATAGATTTCTTGTGACAGCCAGTAAATCAATTAATCGATAAATCAGCTGCCCAATAAATTTCTTCCGATTTCTTTAACTTTGTAAGATTGGCAATCGGTCAATACTTGCGTGAGAAACTGACTCTGTGACTTTGTCTCTAAATTTAGTGAATTTTCAGACAAAAAAAGTTGATGTCCAACAAAATCACAATCAGCAGATCAGACTTCTTAAAGATCAGTGATCGGTCAGTGAGAAGCAACCAAAACAGATAAATGACCAGAACCTCAGACAAAAATAGGTTTGTTATTATCAAGATCAGAGTTACTGATGTTTGTGTGAAAGGTGTGCAAAAGTTTTGAGCCATTAAACGCATTATCGTCATAAAATATAAATAAATTAATAATAGAACTTATGGCTTGAACAAAAGATCTCCAGTTTATTTCCTAATCTTATTTTTTTCCCTTTTTGCTTTTCTAAAAAATAGAAATTACAAATGACAAAACAATTTCTAAAAGTGTTTTATTTCAATCCTCCCTTCTGTGAGTTGAATGACCAAGTATTAGGAAGTTATGAGGATAAATTCATAAGATGCACTTTTACTGGAAGAATGCCTTAAAATTACGAGGAAAAGTTTTAATGAGGTTGAAAAATGACAACTTCATTCTCCAAATATTATAACTTTATTCTGGTAACATTAAGACTTTATTCTCATATTACTACAACTTTTACTGAAATCGTGACTTTATTTTCGTTTAAAAAAAATAAAGTCTTAGCCTGACCTTATATCTCATCCGAGTAGACTTGAATTCAAAGAACAAATAAAAGAAGCTGTTAGAAAAACACTTGTGAAACAAGATGGCCGCCTTTGGCTCTTTACTATGGAAACCAAAGACGGGCATTTTTAAAAGAAAATCCAGATTTTCCATAAATGAAATCTATAAACAACAAAAATTTGATTAAAATTTGATCTATCGTTCAGCTATCAGTGTTTGTTGTTTTCTCTTTGTATGAAACAGAGTTTAAACCTTAAACCTAATAAATATCTGGTGTTGGTTATTAATAATGAATAATTTTCTACAAGCCTCTGTTCTCGTTTTCCATCTAATATTTGGGCTCCAGATTTGATTGCTTAAACTTAAGATGGCAGAATAATGAGGTCAGCAGGAATAAACGTGATTAATTTTCATGCCCAGGCCTGAAGATGGAGAGCTGGAGGAGGGCGAGTTGGAAGACGATGCAGGGGACATGGAGGAGGAGGAGGCGGGCCAGGGCTTGTCTGCACCGGCGGGACCGGGCGGAGACCGGGGCGAGGACGCTGGTGGCGGCGGTGAAGGAGGAGGAGACGTGGCGGCGGACAGGCCTCGCCGAAGCCGAGACCGCCACCCGAGCAGCGCCTCAGACGACGAGCGCTCCCATCGCCACAAGAGGAAACGGAAGAAAGAGAAGGAACGGGAGCGGGAAAAAGAAAAGAGGAGGTCCAAGAAGAAACGCAAAGCCAAGCATAAAGTGAGCTGACATTCAACCGTGGAGCTGAATCGCCTTCTGTTCTCTCTGTTCCTCTAATAACCGCTTTCTGCTCCTCACAGCGGCACGCTTCTTCTGACGACGATCACTCAGACTTCAGCGATGACTCTGACTACAGTCCAAGCGAGAAGAGGAAGTACAGAGATTACAGTCCGCAGTACACCTCCTCTGTGAGTTTTAATGTAATTTTAAAGAGGACATATTATGCAAACATCTCATTATGCACATTTTGTTCTTCCTTTAATGTTTCTGCTGCTTATAAAAACAACTGTTGTGCTTAAAAAAAAAACAGCCAGTTTTCTGGTTTTTGGTGTCTGGACAATGAGCTGTTTCAAAAACATCTGAAATGTAACATCACAAATCAGCAAGCACTTCCTGTTACCTAGCAACCCCAGTAGAGCTGCAGCACGTTACCTAGCAACCCAAGCTGAGGCTCCAGTACATATGGTCTTAAGTCAAGTATACTAATGTATTTGAACTAGAAACTAGGTAAACTTGGTTTTATGTGTTTTTGCAGGGTATGTGCTGTACAATGGCTGCTGGAAAACACAAGTGTTTTGTTGTTGACTTTCCATCCAGAAACCACTTGCTGTATTCTTGTTGGTTGTGCAGAAGGTTCCACTTCTGCTTTTCCAGAATGTACGGTCGTATAATTGCGCATCTGTTTGCAGCCATTTTAACTTGTGATTGCAACCGATGAGTTGGGGCCGTGGTCAGCAGCAGCTGATTTGGATTTAAAGTGACAGGACGCCCTAAAACAGCTCAAAATAATTAGAACTGAGCAGACTAAAATCTCACTATCTAAGAATAATTTTGTGGGAAATGAACATGATTTGTATAGACCATGTCTTAACCTGTCTCATGAAGTATAATAGTCACCTTTAAAGTTTCTCTGACAGGAGAAAAATGTTTCTGATCCGTGAATCCTTTGTTGTTTTCTGTCCGCAGTCTCACGGCGGCTACGGCGGGTCGAAGAAGGGCGGCTACATGAAGATGGACAAACAGGGCTATGGCGGCTATGATGACTATGAAGACGACATCTACGAGGGAGAGGAGGATGAAGACATGGGCGATGAAGAGTATGACGACTTCGCAAAGGAGCTCAACCAGTACCGCAAGGCCAAGGAGGGCGGCCGTGGCGGAAGAGGTTCTTTTCCTTATTTCTGATCAAACTTAATGGATAAAATTGGATTAAAACACTGTGAAATTTATGCTTTTACATTATTAAAGATTAAGGCTGGATTAGATTAGGGATTAATCAGTTATTGACATAATTTATTAATTGATTAGTTGTTCGCTGGAGTATACAAACTTTAAAAAAAGGTAATTTTCTAAAAGAACAACCACTCAGAGCACTAATTATGGCAAAACTATACAAACATATATATAGTTTTTAAATGTTTTCCATCTAAGGTAAAAAAAACAACAACAACAAAAAAAACCACCTTTGTCTTCAAATATGTTCAACCAAGAAATCCTTCAGTTTTAACATCTCCTGGCTCAAATTCTGAAAAAAAAAAAAAAACAAACAAAAAAAACCTCCTATTTAGCATCTTTTGCTAACAGTTTTTAATCAGATCATCCCTGCATTGTATAACTCCAGCACAAAGGCCTGAGCTTTTCATGTAAGCTAAGCTATTTTTTGCTCTCTCTCTACAAATGATCAAGTTTTCACTAAAAGAATGCTAAGTTATCACATTTTAGGCAATACTATGTTTGTTTTCTTATTTGTTTATTTGCATGTTTCATGTATTTTTAATATTGTTTCAAATAAGATGGAGTGGTTAAATGGAAAATCAGCCAAATGTGTCAATTAAAGAAAAAAAATCTGATTACTACATTAATCATCAGAATAATCGACAAATATAAGAAAATCCAAAGACATTAAACCCTGACTGCTTTTATTTGTCTCCTGCAGGGGGCAGAGGTCGCATGAAGAGCCTGAGAGGACGAGGGGGGATGAGGGGAGGCAGGCGGGGGAGAGGAGGAAACCGAGGACGGGGTGGACGAGTTGGACGGATGGGCGGAGACGACGACGGGGACGGATACGGAGAGGACATGGAGGTCAGGGGTCACTGGGCGTCTCTCCTACAACTCCAGCTTCTCTCTGCTGTTCATCAGGAGTTATGTGACGGAAAAACACAAAGCAGTCGAAAATGAGAAACGTTTTCAAAATATTTGTCAATCTGAAAAGTGTGGCGTGCATTTGTAATCAGTCTAGTTCAGCTCTGGAACTTCACAGAGACTCATCTATAAGCCTTTCAGGTTTCCCAGGTGTCTCCAGGCGGTGTGGCTCTGTAAAGCCTGATAAATCGAGTTCTGACTCTCCCACCCGACCTGTGGATCTCTGCACAGTCCAGTAGGCCCCTTTGCTGCTTCTCTGATTAGTCATAAAACGATTAATCATGATTAATCGATATTTGAAATAACCGACGACTAATTTAGCAATCAATTAATCGCTAACCGGAGACTATAGGCTCTAAAACTTGTCATTTGTTGAAAGAACAAAACCCTCAGAGCCATAATTAAGCACAAATTACATTAAAATTATGTTAATTTTGCATTAAATATTAAAAAAGATCTTTATCTGTAAATATTTTCTACCCAGAACTCCTCAAGTTGCAGTTTTAGCTTCACCTGGTTAAAATTCTAGTGTCCGATTAGCACGTTTTGCCATCCAGTTATTAATTGTAAAAATAAACAGACTTTCCCTACACTGTCTGGATGTAGAAGGATTTTTCAGCTGCAGATTCATCCTTTGCTGCAGATGATAAAGTGTTCACTAAAGGAATGCTGTTCTTGCATTTTCAACAGTAAAATGTGTATTTTCTTTCTAGAAAAAGGAATTAAATTAATTTTTGCCATTGTCATGCATTTCTAATATTGTATAAATAAAAAACTTAAGTAGTTAAATGAAAAATCTGCAGAATGTGCTAATTTTATCGGCCAGAAAACTGCAGTCGGTGCAGCATTAGACCTGCCACTGTAAAAAGAAAAATTCTGGATGATAAATTGTCCCAGAAGTTATTATGATAAACGATAATATTGTGATTTGAGGCCATTTTCAATTTAATGTTATGGAAATGGCATAATGATGCAGGATCAAGACACTTTAAATCTAATAAACATTTATCACTGGACCTGGAAGACGTTTTAAATATCCAAAATAAACAAACAAAACAACAGTTTATTTTAAGCCTTCAGGTTATTGCCACAGGCCTTGGCATAATTTTCCTTCTACTTTGTGTTGATTTATCACATACACACCGGATGAAACACTGGAGTTTGGTGTTGTAATTTGCAAAAGTTAAAAAAATTTTTTTTTGTGAATAATGTTGTCGTTGAGATCCAACTTTTAAGTAACTCTTTGTCTTCAGTACGGAGAGGAAGACTACGAAAACATGGGGGACGATGATTATGACGACTACTCCAAAGAACTCAGCCACTACAAACGCTCTAAAGACAGAGGCAGAGGTCGGCGGCGTTTTCTGTTCTGCCTCATTACTTTGCTGCCTCGCATCAAAACAATAAGTTTTGACCTGACGTTTCTTGTCCAGGAATGAAAGGAGGCCGCGGTCGAGGCAGAGGCAAAGGAGGAAGAGGAATGATCCGAGGAGCGAAGGGCCGAAGCAGAGGGCGAGGAAGAGGCGACATGGGCAACGACGACGACAACAACGGCGACATGGACAACGGGGTACGTTCACTGACCGCCATCAGATCCCACGTTTCAAAGTCTGACGTCGCTAACGAGTTTCTGCTGCTTCCGTGACTCAGGATGGAGGCGACGGTCCGGGAGCGGGGAGGAGGCATCACCACGAAAAGCACCAGGATAAGAAAGGAAAAGCCATCTGCAAGTACTACATCGAGGGCAGATGCACCTGGGTACGAGTGTCCTCCGCTTTAAACTGTTTATTTAAAACTTGTGGTAAAATCTTCTTAAATCACCAGTTTAAAAATGTTCCAATATTTCAGATTCGATCTGCAGAATGTAGCTTTAATAAATAATATAGTTTTTACATATTTGTTAAAAATGTCACCATATCATGATGGTGTGAGACAGATAATCTGTGAAAAGATCGATCTCCTCCATCTCCTCCCTGAGCTACTATTGCCATCTGAAGAAAAGCACCAACAACAACCAATCAGAACCAGGAGGCAGGTCTTAGCGCTGTTAATCACCCTCATATACTGCTGCTAAATGTGCAAATGGTGGAGAACCAACTCACCGTTACAGGAAAATCTGCTGTCATCAGTGGCCATGCTAACTACTGTTGGCATTCACAACAGGATCTGCTGATGGGAAGAAGCTGTAGTGAGCATGATTGTCAGCGCTAAGTCCCGCCTCCTGGCTCTGATTGGTTGTTTCTAGTTACCACTGGGTGAAGACAAAGGAGCTTGATTTTTTTCACAGGTTATGTGTCTCATACCGAACTGTCACAACATGCTGTCAGTTTCAACAGATATGTAAAATAATATATTTGACAAACCTTACATCCTTGCAGCTTTAACAGTCTTTGTGACGTAACCATGCTTACCATTTTCAACCACCAGGGGGACCACTGCAACTTCAGCCATGATATCGAGCTGCCGAAGAAGAAGGAGCTGTGCAAATTCTACATCACTGGATTCTGCGCCCGCGCCGACCACTGTCCCTACATGCATGATATCCTCCACTGGGAACGTTTGAATCTCTTTCTGCTGCTGCAGCCCATCATGTCTGCTTTTATGGTTACAGCTCGACTGGCAGCGCGGCGTTTTATTTAGGGGCGTCGCACCTGAGGGGCCGTGGGTGGTTAAACATCCCACTTTTCCCACAGTTTAGTTCAAGTACTGTGAGACGTTACATTTTTGCCACCAATCTGAGAGTGCAGTGAGACTGATGTCAGCGCATATATCTATGTGAACAAACAATAATTAGTAGGGAGAGTCTTTAAATCTCACACACATTCGCTAATTTTGTTCTGACTTGCTTCACGGTGATCCCTCCAAATGACGCTGTCTCTACGGAAAGCCAAAAGTGACACAAATCGCCACATTTACCACATCCGGGCCAGCAGTGTCAGGAAAATGACGGTTTATGAATCTTTGAAAGTCCCTTCAAAACGTTGCTTTTCACACCGTTGTAAGTCAAGAACAGTGAACATCTATTCCAGTCATTAAATGCTGGGATATTACGCACGACGGCTTATAGTGACGTATGGCAGCGTTCAAAGCCATGAATAAATGCAATAATTTTCACTATTCATCAGACAGTAGTCATATGATGATGTAAAAAGCGGAACTTCAAAGGGTTTTTTGCAGTATTTTTGTAAGTCAAAATCCGGCGTTTTTTACCTGATCTTATAACCAGATGTGTTGTAAAAGCGGAAATTTGTGGCACTTTTGGCTTTCCAAAGTAACAGAGTCAGTGTCCAGAGCAATCAGGGAGGAGCGCGTATTTACCGAGTGTGTGTGAGAGAGTCAAACTCTCGCATAACTAATTATGCTTCTAACATAGATATAGTGTAAGGTTAATTGTCTTTTTGATTCTGAATACTTTGATGCAAAAGTGCTTAATAAGAAAGTAGAACAGGACAGAATTTTGACCAGCTGAAGCTGAAACTGCTGCTTAAGGAGTTCTGGGTAGAAGTTTTTTAAAATCATAAATTCAAATGTATTTTTTTGTCTAGTTTTCGCTTAGTTGCTGCTCTGAATGTGTTCTTTTTGTCAGCAAATGTCCGTTTTTGTGTGTGTTTACTCCAGTTAACGATTAATCAGTGACTAAATTAGTTGACAATAATCTAAAGAATGAATGAATCACAGTTACTCCCACCAATCTACTATGTGACCTGTAATCCCGTCAGCTCTCGTCCTCCATGCTTCAAAAGCCTGCAGTGGTCCCGCTGCTCAGGTTTTTCCATGCTGTCGTTTCTCCTTGACTCCAACTTCACGCGAGTTTCCATGTAAGCTGTTCCACACCACAGGAAACTGTGTGAACGGAGATGAGTGCATGTTCTCCCATGAAGACCTCAACAACGACACCCAGGAGCTGCTCAACAAGGTGGGAACATCCATACCTGCATAACACCGTAATGCACCCACATGCCTGCAGGGGTCGCTAAGATGTTTTAAGATCCGTTTGTTTTACTGCTGCTGTCAATCCATTGACAAAACTAATCAGATTAATCACTATGCCTACTTTTATAAGTTTGATTTATAAATATTGTTCAAGCCCATCCTTCCAACCAATCACATTCAAGCAGTTATGTGTCTTTCATGTTTGTTTGTTTGTTTGTTGTTTGTAGCAGAAAACAGGTAATATCGTCTCCCACAGGCGACGAAATTTACTCCACAGGCAGACGAGTCGTAGCAAATGTGGTCAGGAGCTGATAGATGAGATATTTTATAGATGCTTGTTTTATTTTGTAGTTTTTGGGTACCCCACTCCTTTCTGATGCCGCCCTGGGCAACCGCCCATATCAAAAACTACAGCTCTATGCACTTGTTCATAAAATATTCGTCTCAAACCAAACGTGAAGATTCTCAGTTTTTCAGGCTTTTATATTCAGGAAGGTTTAGAAACGTTCCCCTTCATTCATTTCCTATGGAACTCTAGCGATGAGGCGACAGCCGCTTGTCCTCTTTCAGCTGAGCGACCGGCGCAATTCATGTGTTCACATGTATGTGAACCTTATATGTGAACACATGTATGTGAACACGCAGGCATCAGAGTAACTGAGCTGTGGTTTTATTTCTGGTGTTTCTGCCCAGATGCTGGCAGAAGATGCTGAGGCTGGAGCCGAGGATGAGAAGGAGGTGGAGGAGCTGAAGAAGCAGGGCATCAACCCTCTTCCCAAACCCCCTCCTGGAGTCGGCCTGCTCCCCACCCCTCCCCGCCCTGTTTCCATGGACGCCAACATGGGGGTTGGGGACTTTGGCGGGCCTGTGGCTGACGCCTTCGGGGGTCCTCCTGGACCCAGCCAGGTTCCTCTTGCAGGCAAAGGTCCACTGGTTCCGCCGCCCATCCCCGGACCCAACGTCCCTGCTGGTCCGGTCCACAGTCCTGATGGAAGCCCCTTCCCAGGAGGACCCCCCTCCAATCCCGGCTGCCCCTCCCCACACATGGTGCCCCCGCCCGCTGGTGGGTCAGGGGCCGCGGCCGGGAAGAAGATCCCTTCGCTGTTTGAGATTAAAGTCCAGCCAACTGGACAACTGGCTCAGAAACTGGCTGTCAGGTACGAGACCAGAGACGCTTCAGGAAAAACTCCAGCTTGTTTGTTTAAAGGGGCAGTAACGTGTAAAATCGACTTTTTTAAGCTTTACACCATGTTATAAAGTTTTTCCCCCATCAAAAGCACACCTGTAGTGTTGCTTTGATTCTTTCATTAATGTTTGAGAAATCCTGTAATCGCCATGGCAACCATTCAGTTGTGCGCTGCTCAGAGCCACGTTGGTAAAAACGTTAAATGGTTAATAGAGGAGCCATGCTGGAAGCACTTCCTGAAGGCGGAGCTTCAGAATGAGGTTTACCTTCTTAAAGTGACAGAGGCCCAATTTCAGGTTGTTAAATTATGATGTCTTATTTCTTTTAAGTCATATTTAATTTACACAGCATTTTTATAATAACAGATATTAGCATGTTTACTTGATTGTGCTATAAAATGACACTATGTGCCTGGAAAACACATAACACTGCCTCTTTAAACGGTTATTTACAAGGAATTGAGTCTGGATTTAAAAAGCGAACTCTTTAGATCTATTTGCATCAGACAATTTTGAAAGAAATGCTTTAGAAACTTGTTATATGCTGTAATTGGTAGCATTTTTTCCCCATGGCTTTAAAACTGCTCAAAACATTTTTATTATTAATTCTGATGGAAACAATCAGGACTTTACTAGAACACATTTTTAATTTTGTAACTTGTGTTCAAGTATTTATTATAGTTTTTGTAATTTGTAAATTATTTGTGTATAATTATCTTTTAATAATGAAAAAAAAAAATCTTATTTTTGTCATGAATCCTGCTCTGTACTTGTTGAATCACACATTCCCTGTTTGCATCAGAAGCCAGGCTCCCAGTAGCGGTCCGGCTCAGACCGCACCGCCAGGACCGCAGGGCGCCCCAGGAGCCGCTCCGCCCCGCTTCCCCGGACCCGCCGGCATGATGCCCCCCGAATCGCAGAGCCTGGGGCCCGGCGGAGCCCCCATGATGGGAGGGTTCGGCTGCAGTGACGGAGGGGCGGGACCGCCGCAGGGAGGAGGGAACTTCTTCAACGAGTTCTACAATCAGCAGGACGGGATGAAGATGGAGGGAGCGCAGGAGGGTGAGGACGGATTACAGGTTAAACCAGGAAGTTATGATTAAAATACATTTACAAGCAACAACTTCCTCCTTTGTCTCTCTCAGGCGACAGGTTTCAGAGTTTTCCCGCCATGGACGACAGAGGAGCGGCCGGACCCAGAGACGGTTCTGCTAACGGGGCGCCGGCCGGCCAGGGAGGCATCTCTGTGCCGGACTTCCTGCCTCCTGCCCAGCGGGTTCTGTTCATGAGGATCCAGCAGAAACAGCAGGAGGAGGAGGAGCGCGCTCGCAGGATGGCCGAGGGCGGAGCAGAAAAGACCAAAGATGTCGAAGGTATTTTAAAATCCATCAGCTCCTTTCTGGCTGGATTTCTGGCAGGCAGCTTCAAATTTGATGCAGTATTTTTAAAGCAAGATATCTAGGAAAATTATTATTATTATTATTATTATTTCTTCAAGGAAATTGTGATCATACGTCAGTTTGTTCTGGGATAGATTGGTAACGCCTCCATCCTCCACTAGGGGGCGTTCACACTCTGCTCTCACTGCATCAAACTGCAGCATGACAGAAATACAGAAACTTTTTCTAATTTTTCTGTCTCCCCTGGTTTCAAAGGTGCAACAATGATTCTGTTCCCAGAATCATTGTTGCACCTTGAGGGAACAACAAACCTTAATTTCATCGTCTTTAGCGACACAAACGAAATCTCACTTTTATTTCCAGCTGGAAAACGTGCTTCTCTTTCCTTCCTCCATTGTTTGTTTGTGTTGCTGCTGCTGCTACAAGAGACGCGTCTCCCACAAGAGGAAAGCAACAATTTATCTACTTAGTGACTTTAATGCAAAAAACACAAAATCTTACCAAGAATGTTTGATGTAGTTTGTAGTGCAAATATGTTATTAAATTGAAGACAAAACTAACTTATAAGTAACTTTTCAGCAAGATACAGGAGCTTGTTTTAAGTCAATATTTACTTTATTATCAGTTTCAGCAGATATGCAATTTTTTTTTTCTATAAAAGTTACATCCTGCAGCTGTAATCTGATTACTGGATTGGAAAATGGCAGCAGTGACCCAGGACCTTTTTACTGGACATGTTTCCATGGATCCTGCGGCAGAAATCCCCTCAGATTTGAAATAAAGTTTCATTTTAATGAGTTAAATTATGTTTTTCCTCTTCCAGGCGACTCGGGGAACTGGTACTCCAGTGAGGATGAGGACGGCGGCAGCAGTGTGACCTCCATCTTGAAGACGTTGCGCCAGCAGACCCAGCCGACCCAGAAACCCGACGGACATACGGGCGACTCCCGCCTCCACAAGCCGGCCGCGGCTCGCCCGGCGGACCCCCGTCTGGCCCGGGATCCCCGCCTGGCGCGCGGCGCCGAGTCGGCCCACGCAGCGGACGGCCCCCAGCCGGCGCCGCCGGCGTCCCTGGGCCCGCCCACCGACCCACGGCTAGCCAGGCTGGCAGCCGCCAAGGTGGAGCCGGCGCTGGTCTACAAGCCGCCGCCGCTCACCGCCCCGGCAGCCGAGGAGGAGGAGACGGAGCGGGTCCTGCGGGACAAGCCGGTGCCGATCCCGTTGGACCCGCTGATGGGCATGGCGCTGAGGGACCCGCGCTCGCAGCTGCAGCAGTTCAGCCACATCAAGAAGGACATCGTCCTGCACACGCCAGCCTTCGCCAAGACCGTCACCTGGTCGCCCGAAGACCTGCTCCCCCTGCCGCCGCCCAAACAGGACCTGCTGCCGCTGCCGCCTGGCATCCCACCCGCCCCCCCGGCGGACCCGCGCCTCACCAGAACCCAGCCGCCCGCCTCCACGCAGCCGCAGGACCCGCCTGCCTCTTCCTCCTCCTCCTCCTCCTCTACCTCCTCTTCCTCGTCCCTTCCAGACTTTGAGCTGCTGTCTCGCATCCTGAAGACGGTGAACTCCCAGACTTCGTCCCCGCCCCAGCCGCCCACCCCCCCCTTGGCGCTGCTCGCTCAGCCGCCCCCTGCAGACAAACCCGTTGACCCGCGCGTACGCAAGCCTCCGTCCGACCCGCGCCTGCAGCCGCAGAAATCAGCGCTGAAGCAGCCGGACCCGGCTCCGTCCGTTCCGGTTCCGCCCCCAGCCGCTCCGTCCACCTCCTCCCCGCCGGGCATCGCGCCCTACGACCCCCGGCTGCTGTCTGCCGGGGGGTCCGGCCGCGGCGGGGCCACCGGGGCCCCAGGGGGCGCCAGCGTGCTCAGCAGCATCAGCCTGTATGACCCACGGACTAACAAACCGGGCAGCCCCGGTACCAGCAGCGGGTCCCCCAACTCGGCCGGCACCGAGCCCAAACCCAGCGACCCGACGGCGGGGAAACCCAAACCCAAAGAGCCGTTGTTTGTTCGGAAGTCCGCTCTGGACCAGCCGGAACCGGAGAAGAGCTCAGAGCAAGGCACCGACCGCTACAACAGCTACAACCGGCCGCGACCCAAACCCGCTCCGTCGCCAAACTCCACCTCCCAAACGGGTCCGGCCGCCGGGTCGCCGGGCGCTCCCGGGGGAGCCGCCGACCCGGCGCCGGCGGGAGTCCACAACCTGCCGGTGCCGTCGCTGTTCGGCGTGGTGAAGCAGGCGTCCAAAGCGGTCGGCGCCGGCAGCCCGTTCGGAGGAAGCAGCCCGGCGCAGTCGGATCCGGCCGCCACCGACCAGGACAACGCCTCGCTGAAGGACGTGTTCAAAGGCTTCGACCCCACGGCGTCGCCTTTCTGCCAGTAACCATGGAAACGGGGAGCCAATCAGGCGCCTCGCAGGTTTTACAGTTACTGGACGGTGAAGCAGAGACGTTGCTGTGGAAACCGCCTGACAGACCCAAACATCCGGGACCGGGCCGCTGCACTGAGAGAAAAAGAGTTTCTATTTTAAACGTATGGACGTGTAAAATCCTCCCGACCCGGATTTCAACGTTTCTACAGAACATTTTAGCTTTTCTGCTGCGCCGCTTCAGCTCCAACCTCTGGGAACAATCAGATCCTGTCAACGCGCGTCTCATTCTGAGTTGAATATTTAAACTCTTTTTTTTATGTTTTCTGGAGAAAAGATATGAAAGCATCTAAATATAAATCTATAACCTGCCTGATTTATTTTTTAGTATTTATTTTTATACTTCTTGGCGCTGTCAGCTCTTGTCTGAGGTTTAGATTGATTTATTTGTACTGTGCAAAACTTTTGCTTTCATCTTGTCTTTATTTTAATTCACACATTTCGTTGAAGCTAACTTCAATCTGATTGGTCAGTGCTCCACAGTTTCGTTACAATCCTCTTTTTTTCCTTCTCTTACTCCAACTTATTCCTTTTTCTTTGCTTTCTTGTTCAGGAACAGAAATGAATCTTCATCGTCTCGATTGTCGTACTCATTTTCAGGTTTTGATTCACATTATGGATCTTTTGTGTGCAGATTCAGAGTGAAAACAGCTCCCAGAATTGCTAACGATGCGTTTTTCTGTACAAACGTTACTTGTTTTAATTTATTTCTCTGCTTTGTTTTTTTTTTATACCTATTCTGGTTCTGATTCAGCACGTAAATCAGCTCCCCTCAGCGGACGCAGGCAGTCGTTTTGTTAACCTGTTAGAATCTCGCCAGGAAAGTGGATTTATTGTTTTGGGGGGTTTTTTTGTACATTTTTATGTTTTTCTTCTCTTTGTAAATTTGACCAGAGTCTTTAACATCATTGGAGGGAGTTTTCTAACTGTACACATTTAGGTGAGGATGTAAGTATTTAAATAAAGTCCAGACATGATCAGAAGGTTAAAAAAAACTCTATTTTCTGTATTTTTATTACCTCAGCTGATTCATCTGACGTGTTTATGTAAGAATGCCTAAAATCACAATAAAACTGTTTTCTCTGATGATGTCATTGGAAGAAGAACAAACTCCTTATTCTCTTCTTTTTTTTCTTCTTCTATGGTTTGGTGTCTTTTTGCGACTTCCGCCCAAAAAAAAAAAAAACTTTTAAGAAATGAAATCATGCAGATTTTTTTTTTATTTA
Source organism: Poecilia reticulata (assembly GCF_904066995.2). NCBI lineage: Eukaryota > Metazoa > Chordata > Actinopteri > Cyprinodontiformes > Poeciliidae > Poecilia > Poecilia reticulata. Next base: position 32,400,904 of record NC_088842.1, read on the forward strand.
ATTGGAAAAATAAAGTAACTTCAAATAGTTTTTCACATTTACCAGTTAGATAATTATGTTGAAACTCTCGGCAATAAAAACAGGATGCAGGTCAATCTTTATTTTAAAATGTTTCCTGGAGTTTTAAACTAAAAACACGTTTGGGTGCAACATGCCGTAATTCATGGGGTGCCCAAACTTTTCCAGACATGACCTCCAAACAACATTAGCATAAAATTTATGAAGTTCACTTTTATTCACAATTCAATAATTACATTCATTTAGCAAAAATTCTGCCTGAGCAGCTTTTTGGGTTTGACTGAGCCAATCAGATGAGCATTTTGGATAATATTTCAATGTCATCTTATATTTTATTATAAGATTTAAAAACAGATTATGTTTTATAATTTGACAAAGTTAAATTTTTTTCCCCCCAATTTTTGTTCAACTTTCGTAGGCGCCCCGTTTGAAAAACGCTGATTAAGAGTAAAAGTCAGTGAGTGAAGTGGACTCTGTTGTATGACGGAGTGTTAGAGCCACGATAATAAAAATAAAATTAAAGAATAGAGTTTTGACAGTAAAGTTATAATATTATGAAAATAGTCACGTTAAAAGAATAAAGTTGAACGAGAATAAAGTAATTTTACAAGAGTAAAGTTGAAATAATACCAGAATAAAGCTGTAATATTTTAACTTTTCTAAAAACACGTTATTTTCTCAGAGTGGCTCTAATACTTCCAACTTTAATCTCAGAATTCAGACTTTAATCTTCTGAGATCAACAGTCAATTTTCTTTTCTTCAGTGGCTCTAAAAGCCCTTCAGTAACATCGATGGCTGATGTTTAGTTACTTATCGTAAAATAATAATATGCAAGATATTTTTTTCTTGCCCTTTTTCTGTCAAAACTGTTGTATATCAACATGTAACAATTTCCTTTTAAACTGTAAATTAATTAAACTATTTATTCTTGAACTGTGGTCTGGACGGCCACATAAAATCATTTCAGGGGCCACACATGCCCCCCGTACCTCACCTTGAAAACCCCTGCCCTTTGGTTTTTTTCAGTGAGTTTTGATTTGAACATTTGTGAAGCAGCAGAGCTGCGTTTTGTCTTGTGGATTCGGATCAGTAGCTGGTTTGCCCGGTTCGGCGTGATCCGTCTGACGACTCGCTTCCTGCTCCCCTCCCATCCTGCAGCTCCGGCTCCAGGAAGGCACAGCATTCATCCCTACCTCAAAGGCTTCCTATCACGCACACAAACACGCCCGGCCACAAATCTGATGTTCGGCACCTCTTCTCTGCAGAAACACTAAATCTTACCAGCTATTCCTGTCTAGTTTCCAGTGCAAATGTCTCAGCACATTTGAAATAAGACGAAACTAACTTATAGGTAAGTTTTCAGCAAGACACAGGAGCTAGATTTAAGTCAATAATTATTTAATATTGATGAAAAACTACTAGTCTCACTGATTATTTCACTTGTAACACAGGGAGACTATATTGTTTTAGTGAAATAATCTGCCAGTGGAACTTGTACGTTATTTACTTAAAACAAGCGTTTACTTAACATTTATTTCAAGAGCAATGCAATATTTACACTAGAAACTAGACCAAAAGTACTTGGTAAGATTTTGTGTTTTTGCAGTGTACAGCAATAAAACCAGCTCACCAAAAGTGCTGGTGTTCCACTTGGGTTGCTAGGTAACGGTCTGGGCTTCGCTGGGGTTGCTAGGTAACGGCCTGGGCTTCACTGGGGTTGCTAGGTAACGATCTGGGCTTCGCTGGGGTTGCTAGGTAACGGTCTGGGCTTCGCTGGGGTTGCTAGGTAACGGTCTGGGCTTCACTGGGGTTGCTAGGTAACGGTCTGGGCTTCACTGGGGTTGCTAGGTAACGGTCTGGGCTTCACTGGGGTTGCTAGGTAACGGTCTGGGCTTCACTGGGGTTGCTAGGTAACGGTCTGGGCTTCACTGGGGTTGCTAGGTAACGGTCTGGGCTTCACTGGGGTTGCTAGCTTTAGGTCAATAATTCCATAATATTGGTGAAAAACTTCTCGTACTTCTGGTTGATTATTTCACTTGTAACACGGGGAAAATGTCTTAGAAATAATCTGCCTAATTTTTCATCAATATTAAGGAATTATTGAGCTAAAACAAGCTTCTTGATAAAAAAGTTACTGGAAAGTTAAACATTTGCACAATAAATAAATTTAAAAAAAAGGTGGTAAGATTTTGGGATTATGCTGTAAATTTGACAAAATGAAAACTAAGCTCTACGTTTTATTACTGGTTTCTTCTTTAAGTGTTTAAAATGTGAAATTTCTGCAAACAAAACAAATCTGGTAGTTTGTATCGTACAGTTACAGATGGTGGTTCCCCAGCAACATTCTCCTCTGTAATCTGCCTTTAAGGTGTGGACTCACCTGTGCTTGGTGTATATATAGCAGTGATCCTCTTAGAGGATGACTGCAGCAGGGATTGGACGGGCTGCGGCTCTCTGCCGGGTGTGCGAACAGAGATGTTGATGCCTCGGCTCAACCTTCAGACTCTCAGTGTGTGTTGTGTCTCTACCTGCTTGTTTGTTTCTGCTGGATTTGTTATTGTGGGGATTTCAGCTTAATAAATGTGAGAAAATGTTCCCACACTCACAGGACTGAGATGAATGAAGACACTGGTCAGGTTCGCTCACAAACATGGAGCTGATTATTTTCTTAATACAGAAATGTTCTGGTAGGATGACCAAGAAAAGGTCATTGCTAACTGAGCTAACAGTTGAAATAGTAAAGTTTAGTGGAAGGAAAAAATGTGGCACAGCAGGGATAGCCAACCTTTTGAACTAGTTTTCAGAGATGAGTACAGAAATCCAGGCAGCACAGGTGAGTGATAAGACAAGGAACCACAGACACTGGTAGCACTGGGAGTTACTCAAACAAACGGCAACTAAGACAGGAGGTAAGACACGACACAGACTAGGATCCGACTGGGAGCAGGGGACACAGGTGAGGTTAAATACACGGGGAGACAATCAGGGGAAACAGGAGACAAATGGAATCAATCAAAGGGAAGACAAGACAACACAGGAACTAATTAACACAGAGAAAACCAAATCCTCACACAAGCTGCCATTTTTTAGCATAATCAAGAAACTATGTTAGCTTCCGTTATTATAAAAAAGCTATATTAAGTATGACTTGAAATTGACCTCTGTCTCTTTAAAAACTCATGCTCTTTCTGAAGCTCCGCCTTCAGGAAGTCATCACAACATGGCTCCTCTATTAACCCTTTAACAACGTTTTTACCAGTATTTCACTGAGAAGTTGCTCCTATAATGAGTTTAGCAGATGTTTGCTAATTGCTGCTGGCTAGTCTGAAGGAGCTGAGTGAGGAAGGAGCTTTGTCTCGAAGGCGGAGCTTGGTCCACCCAGCCATTTTTAACAGCTGAATGTTTGTTATGAATATTAAAGAATCACTCCAGGAGGGAATAGCAGAACATGATGTAAAGCTTAAAAAGATTTTACATGACGCTGCCCCTTTAAATAACATCTTTAAGCAATTTCCTCACATTTTTCACAATTTTACACACAATCAGACACATAAACTGGACAGAGAATGAGAGATAAATAGAAAATCTCGAGAATGTTGAGAATTCTTGTATTATTTTGATCTTTTTGCCAACATTAAATCATTACAATAAGAACAGCAGAGCAGGTTTACACCAGGCTGCGCTTTGTGCTTCATGTGTGGCCGGTTCACTCATCGCCTCCTCCTGACGCCACAAGATCCAGAAAACAACTGATTTTGAAGAAGAAAAGGCTCGCCTGTGCTCCGCTGTGGCCTCCAGCTGCAGCGTTTCTGGTGAATAGACGAACAAACTGACATCAGTGTGCTGGTATGTATCTGCTCCACATGTGACAGGAGCCCTTTCTGTGGTGGCCACATGCTTGTGGTGTATGCGATGTGCAACAGAGGGTTCTGTATCTGTGTCTCAGTGAAAATACGGCTGACGTCATGAGATTCATGAGTTTATAACAAAGCCTGGAGTTCACAATGATTAAATCAATGCTGTTCCCACTTTCACAAACTGTTTCTGATAGTTTCACCATTTTAAAATCTCAGATTTATCTGATTCTTTTACTTAAATGAACTTAGTATTCAGTGATTTATACACTAACAGAAGCACTTTTAAAGGTGACCTGAACAGTTTAGCATCTAAGGGCTATGAAACTCGTTCATGACATTTTTTGGGGACCTTCTGTCACTTTGAAACCAAATAAGCTGCTGCAGGTCACGCCCTCCTATCTCAACATTTACGCTCGCACCTGAAAATGGCCGCAAACAAATGTGCAATAACACAACCGTACATCTTTGAAAAGCAGAAGTGGAGCCTCCAGCACAACCAAGAAGAATGCAGCAAGCGAATAGTTTCTGGATGGCAAGTCAACAACAAAACACTTGTTTTTTTTCCAGCAGCCATTGCACAGCACATACAGCAGTAAGCAGTAAGACCCAACGTGCAGGAGCTCAGCTTGGGTTGCTAGGTAACAAGGCAAGAGTTCCACTGGGGTTACCTAGCAACCCCAGTGGAAGGGCCTCCTGATTTGTGACCTTACGTTCTGGAAGTTCTGGAAATGTCTCATTTTCCAGACACCAAAAAACATTAAATCATTGCGAAAAATCAGCTGCGTAGTTTTTAGAAGCAGTTGAAACCCATAGTAATACACAATACGGCCCTTTTAAAGTCCATTCTCCAGTGTGAGGACGTTAGAACCGGGGTGATGTGCTCCATCTTCCTGGTTTTAGTCAGAACACCAGCGGCAGCGTTCTGGATCTGAATGATTTTTTTCAGACAGACTTGCGAAGACACTGTTGCAATAATCAATGTGACTAAAGATAAACACATGGATGAGTTTCTCTAGATCTGGCTGGGACGTCAGTCCGCCAACCCTGGAAATGTTCTTCAGGTGATAGAAGGCCGGCTTTGTAACTGTCTTTATGTGGCTATGAAGGTTCAGGTCTGAGTCCATCACTACACCCAGATTTCAGCCTGATTTCTAGTTTCTCGCTGTAATAACTGAAGCTTTGCTGACTCCAGGTCGATCCTCCTTAGTTGCAAAGATGGGCCCAAAAGACTCTCGGTAAATTACTTGAAGAAAATAGGAAATTTTAGAGGTTAGAGTCTGAAATACCCTGAGGATCTGGGACATTCCAGCATTGCGTCTTGGTCTGACTCAACCTTACGTTCACTGGCAGGTGATTCTCAGTCATGACCAGCCGGAGCTCAGCAGCCAATCAGGAACGGAGCAGAAAAAACAAGTCACAACCAACACAAACCACCTGAAACCCCAACACAAAGACGACCTGGAGTAATCCAAAATTTCCATTACTGTAACCTGAAATGAGTCACTTATATTTAAGGTCATGTATTAGGGCCATTGTAGATGGAAAAAGAAAAACGGAGGAGTACATTAATGTCAAAAATAATGGAACTAAAAAAATGGAAATTTCCCAGTTTGGAAAGACAAAAATTTGCAAAAAATTTTTTCTCTTCTTTTAGACATTTTCTGAGTTTAAATGGTCGAGAACTTCTGTGATTTTTGCGCAAAGGTTTTATATTTTCTTGCAAAACTTTCAAAGTGAGATTTTTGTTTGTTTTTTAGAAAATTTCTGGGAATTATCTGAAAAGTTTTTTCTAGCAAATATTTAAAAGTTCAAAATTAAAAATATCCCATGTTTTTCCTTGAGACTTTTCTTAAACATTTCAAGTTTTCTTTTAGTACATTTTCAACATCTCAAAAGCTAAAATTTTCTAGAGAATTTTTCTCCAGAATTTCTGAGATTAATCAAAATATTTCTGTGTGTTTTGGCAGAAATAATTTTTTTACATATATAAAGTAGCCACAATACACCACAGCTATCAATTCTTTGCATAATTGTTTAATTCAGCCACTTCTTTTCCTCTCCTGATTTGATGTTTTGGCTCTTTTCAGTGAGCCAATTCTTTCACAAACTGTTTTTCATTTTTATCATCTTTAACATCATATTTAGGTTTACTTGGCAAATGTGAAGTATAACAGATCAATTAGTGCTTTCTAACTACTTGTCTTCAAAACAAAATGAACCTTTAGCGTGTCCTAGTCAAAGTCTGGACTTAAATCTAAGCGAGATGCTGTGGCATGACCTTTTATTGTAGTGAATCAGAAAAGCTGCTCGGCTCTCACTCTCAGTGGCTCCGCCCTGCTCGCTGCAGGACTTTGCTTTGATTGGTGAAGTGGCAGTCTCACATGTGAGGATATTGTCGTATCATTATTATTATTATTATGTTCGAATCAGATAAAGAAAGCCAGAGTAAATTTGAAATGCAGTGTTTAGTTTTCTTTAGAAGTAAAAGAACGCTACCCAAACTCATTTTAAAACCTATTTTAAAACCCTGAACCGACAATTAGCATCGACTAATTGCTTAAATAGAATCTGACTGACAGGAAACAGGCTAAAAGTTCTCAAAACAGAAATGGCTTGAAAAATGCGTCAACAGTTTTTAAAGGAATAATTCATTAAATTTCCACAACAGAATGCCGTTAACGTTATTGATCTAATCATCTTAACATCAGTTTGGAAACTGTGAGGTTTTTTTTCCACATCACTCGATCGCCACCTTACAGTCATAAAAACACATTCTTTCCATATCTCCTCCAGTTTTCCTCTTCCACCCTTCGCCTCCATATTGGTCCCATTCCTTGTCCTTGATGGATCATTTGTAAGCCGATGGAGGCGGTACTTTTCCTGCCAGGGGGGAAAACAGTGGCTCTCTTTCTGCTGTGAAGTAGTTGTCCTGTTTATCTGGTTCTGGAGACGAGCATCGTGGCATTTTAAAAGAGTCTGATGCTTGTGTGTGTCTGTTTTGTTTATTTAAGTTTTGATATTCCACCAAACAGGGCTGCACAGTGGCGCAGTTGGTAGAGCTGTTGCCTTGCAGCAAGAAGGTTCTGGGTTCGATTCCCGGCCTGGGGTCTTTCTGCATGGAGTTTGCATGTTCTCCCTGTGCGTGCGTGGGTTTTCTCCAGGTACTCCAGTTTCCTCCCACAGTCCAAAAACATGACTGTCAGGTTAATTGGCCTCTCTAAATTGCCCCTAGGTGTGAGTGTGTGTGTGCATGGTTGTGTGTCCTGTGTGTCTCTGTGTTGCCCTGCGACAGACTGGCGACCTGTCCAGGGTGACCCCGCCTCTCGCCCGAAACGTTGGCTGGAGATGGGCACCAGCACCCCTCCCGACCCCACTGAGGGAAAAAGGGTGCAAGAAAATGGATGGATGGATGGATATTCCACCAAACAACCTCTGAGGATCAGCAGAGGGATGTTTCTTGCAGAATTTGAAATTACATTTGCTTTGTCTTGAACTGTGAACCTTAAAGGTGACCTATTAACAGGTTAGGAACGGTCTGTGGACTTTACAAAACACGTTCAATACATTTTGATACATTACGTCTGGGGTTGCTAGGTAACAGGCTGGACTTTCCTGAGGTTGCTAGGTAACGGTGCAGTGCCTGTCTAACATGACTCAAAATTTGGGAGGTTTTTGAAACTTCTCATTTTCCAGACACAAAATATTGTTGCAACAAAAACAACAGGTTGGTTTTCTTTAAGTGCTTGGATTGTAAGAAATGCATGAAAGTGCAACAATGTGTGAAAAGTGAATTTTCTATGATAGATTTATTTTTTTTTAAAAACTAAATATGAAGCAGATAGTCTATAAATATTTTGCCAACATTAATGCTAAAGGGCTGAACCACTACAATATTTAGCAAAAGCTAACCCTAAGGAGCTATACCAACACAATAGCGTTGGTAACGCAGTATAGGAGCTACTTCTGAGCGTTTCACTGAGAGGTAGCTCCTATCATGAGCTCAGCAGCTCCACCAGGTGTTTGCTAATTGCTGCTGGCTAGTCTGAAGGAGCTGAGTGGGGCAGTGCTGCTCTGAAGCTTGGAAACTGCAGCTCCAAGGAGGAGCTTTGTCTTGAAGGTGGAGCTAGGTCCATCCGGGCATTTTGCACAACTGAATGGTTGCCATGGAGATTGACGGAGATTTAAGAATCAAGGCAGCACTCCAGGTTTGAATTTGATTTGAGAAAAATAACAAGATGAAAAGCTCTAAAATGTCGATTTTACATACTACTGAGCTTTAAGCGTTTTGCAGCAAAAATGTAATTTATTCACTATGTGACCTAAATATCAGCTCCCAGTAAACAGGTTTATCAGCAAAACAGCACCAAGAAACATGAAACTGCTTCCCTCCGAACGGAGCATTTGTTTTAAGTGACGAATGGCGTCCTTCTTCATTCCCAGAGACTCCAACATCAACAAGCTAACTTCCCGCCGCTGAGAGGCCCATCCAGCCCTAGGTTAAATTTAAACCGGGACGGGGTTGGCCTCCTCCCACACTTATGTTCACTTCCACAGAAACACACACAAACACACTCTGCGGCGCTGCAGTAAACAATGCCACCGGATTTTGGACCCAAATCTCCTGGGTTCTTCCTTCAGAATGGAAACAGAAAGTCGTCCTGTCCGGTTTTCTCCTGGTAATCAAACCTGACAACCTCTGTACTATTGGGTATAACACACACACACACACACACACACACACACACACACACACACACACACACGCACACGCACACGCACACACACACACACACACACACACACACACACACACACACACACACACACACACACACACACCTAAATCCATCTGGAAGCTTTCCAGAACCAACAGGGCATGAGATGGATGTTTGTTTGTCTTGTATTTGATCCTCTGACGTTCCCAGGTCTTTTCTGTCCGTCAGTAACTTACATGTAAACATGTTTGCACAATAAACTGAACTGCGCTCCTCATATCCCATAATCCCTAAATTACCATGAAGGTAATTGGCTTCAACTCTCAAGCAGTGTGAGAAAGGAAGCGGCTGACATTTTTAAAAATACACCTATTTTCTTTCCTGCAGTGAGTCAGATGAGAACACTGATACGGTCCCCGGTTCCAAAGGGGAGGATTTAGCGCTTTTTCCACACTGTGAGTTACATGCAGGATATAAAGTGACGTTTAAGTCGTCTTTACATAACAAGGAACCACAGAGATGGAGAAACAACAATGTCGTGTCTCTGAATCCAAAACAGTGATTTATGTTTAAAGCAGAAATGGATTTTTTGTTTTTTCAAGTGTCTACTAAGAGAACAAAAGTTTTTTCTGTTGTTTTACATTTGTGCTTATGTATTAATTAGTTTTATTTTGTAACCAGGTTGCTGTGTGTTGCAGACTTCTGCCCAGGTCCCTCTTGAAAAGGAGATCTAGATCTCAACGGGGTTCACCTGGTTAAATAAAGGGAAAAAACCAGATTATTAGATAGTGAATTCATTTTTGTTGCTGCAATATTCTTGAATCTTTGAGTGAAATTTACTACCAACCAGTTTTGAGGCTAAACAATCACAGCTGCAATTAATTAACTTTGGACGCTGCAGAATAGACTGTTGAAATTAGAATAAAAATGTAATATATATACTTCTATTAGGACTTTATCTCCATCGAATTGATCATTTGAAGAAAAGAAACAAACACACATACAAAGAAAAAATAAAAATAAAAGTATGTGCTGTCTATTTCAGGCCACTAATCATACAAAAACCTTAAATTAAAAAAGTATAGGATCTGAAATAGGCTGTAGTTTTAGTTTGTGCACCTCAAACTAAAACATTTGTTGTACAAATCCAAAGCAATCTTAAATATTTAGTTGTTCTAAAGCTAAATCACCTCACTGGCATGATATTTAGCAAAAACTAATGCTAAAGTGCTATAGCAACTTGATATGTAACAAATGCTAATGCTAAATCACTATACCAGCACGATATTTAGTAAAAGTCAACCTTAAAGCGCTTTTCCAACACAGCAATGAACAAAAGCTAATGCTAAAGCTACGTGTCAGAAAGATAGTTAGCAAAAGTTAACGCTAAATGTTAAAACAATGTCGTATTTAGCAAAAGGTAAAGCTAATAAGCTACATCAGAAATGCTGTTTTGTTTGATGCTTATGTGGTTAAATGAATTAAAGTTGGAAAGCAAACATTTGATTGCATCATTTCCAGATTATTCCAATTGCTAGTTATGCATCCACTTAGTAAATAAACATATTAAGACATAAGTGTTGCACAGTACTGTATTTTATTTTGTACAAAGAAACAGAGGTGTGAAAAAGAAAAAACAAGTTCACTGCAACAGCAGCCATATTGGATTTTGACTAATTTGTTGTTAGTCAAAAGTATGCGAAAAAGGATTGATAGTTTATTGCTTCTCCACTGTAATTTTTAAATAAAAATATTTTTATGTCCTTTATTTAACTGTTAGCTATATATTTCCACCCACTGATAGCAATCCCACCCTCAAATCTCCAGTTTCACTTTAAATATATTGTTTTGAGATGACTGTACACAATGTCCTGACTCTCAGGGTTCAAGAAAAATAAATTACGACACGTATTCTGTGTCCTTGCTTCACTCGCAATCAGTGCTACGTAGAAACGCCGCCATCCGGCCCCGTCCCTTCCTCTCTTTCTCTGCTGCTGTCTATTTCTGTTCGCTGGTTCCAGGCGGGCGACGACTTTGACCTCTGCAATGACCTTCCAGCCTTACAAGGGAGGCAGAGGGGAGGAGAGGACAGTGGGAAAAGGAAGGAGGCCGGCGAGAAGGATCCGAATGGATTGATCCTCATGCTGGGCTGATCCCAGAATGAGGAGAAGCGGATGGGCAGAGTTTGTTATGACGAAGCAAATTTCTCATTTTCAAGTTATTTAACCATCGTTTTACTTTTATTCCCTCGCCATTCTTCATAGATACATAAAAACGTGGCATCCCACCAAAAAACTGCTCAATTATAAGAGCAAAAAGAGAATATGTAGGTTGTTTCAAGAATTTACTGTTTATCAGTTGTTAAAAGCTTTCCTAATCCGTCTCCTTTGCTTTACTTGAAATAAGACAAAACTAACATACAAGTAACTTTTCGGCAAAATGTAGGAGCTTGTTTTAAGTAAATACTTCTTAAATATTGATTTAAGAAAAGTTCCACTTTTGTATTATTTCACATACAAGACATTTTTCCCATTATCAGTGAAATAATCTGCCAGTGGAACTAGAATTTGGTTGCTAGGTGACGGGCTGGGCTTAGCTGGTGTTGCTAGGTAACGGTTCTGTGCCCGTTGACTACGGAATAAATGAAATATTTACCAGTGGAATTAGTACATTTTCATCATTATCATGGAATTATTGACCTAAAAAAAAAAAGCTCCTATATGTTGCTGGAAACTTTCTAGTTAAGTTTTGACTTATTTCATGTGTAGTACGATATTTGATCTCAAAACAAGACAAAAATACTTTTTGTTTTTGTGGCTTTCTCGCTGCTCTTGGAGTCAAAGTTCAGGGGTCATCTGAGCTCTTGAGAGGATAATCAGCTGCTCCCTGTCATTAAAACAAAACATCTTGTTGCCATAGTTACGGATTCCAACATTTTTATCTGATTACAAATCAGCTGGGTTTTTTTTTTGTTTTTTTTTGCATGATACAGCCTAACTTTCATCGAAACTAAATATTTCAAAAATACTAACTAATGTATTCTTATTAGGAGGAATTAAAGATTTAGCATTTTCCTTCCTAGCCTTTCCGAGTGTTTTCTGTTCCTCCTCCATCTCCCCCGAACCTCAGCGGTTTTGCTCACATCCCGGAAAACTGAGTGGAAACACATGGAGCCTCATTTACGAAGAAATTCCCAGAATTCCTGTCCGTGAGGTCACTCTGTGTCTCCTCTGTGAGTCATTCATGGCTTTCTCTACTCGGACATGGGAAGAAAACATGTCAGAACCGCAGTGAGGATATAAGTCAGCCTGCAGAGGCCAACAGAGATTCAAGGATTTTATCAAAATGACAATTTAAATAGAAAGAAAAATGGGCAGCGACTGCCAAAGGGAATAATATCGTTCCCTTTGACTAGGCAGCGTGTTAGGGCAATTGGAAATTTAAAAGACAAAACAAAAAGAGGAATAAATTTCAGTCAGAAATTTTGTAGGAAAAAAATTTGACATTTCTGAGTTTGAAAAGTTGAAAAATTGTTGGAAAAAACACAGACATTTTGAGATATATACCAGAAATTTTCTAGAACAAAAATTGGACATTTCTGAGCTTCACAACTTGAAACTGTTGGAAATTTCTTGAAACTCCGAAATTTTCAAGATTTTCTACAAAATTTCTGAAATTAATCTCAAAACTTCTGAGTTTTTTCACAATTTATTAAAATTTATGTTTTATCAAAAATATGTTTTTTTAAAATCAAAAATATGTTTTTTATATATTTATTAAAAATATCACTTTGTTGTGACAGTTTAATATGATAATCTGTGAAAAGATTGATGTCCTCTGCACCATAAAAGCACCATAAACAACCAATCGGAGCCAGGAGGCGGGGCTTAGTGCTGTCAATCAATGTGCTAATGGCAAAGAAACAACTTACCGTTGTAGGAAAACTGTTTATGTGCTGTCATCAGTGGCCATGCTAACTAGCCTTAGCTAGGTTATGCAAAAGGGAGGAGTGATTGGCAGCGGTAAGGCCCGCCTCCTGGCTCTGATTGGTTCTTTCTTGGTAGCATTGGGAGAAGATAGAGGAGCTCGAGTTTTTCATACATTATCTGCCTCATAGCAAACTGTCACGACATGATGACAGCTTCAACAAACGTACAAATATTTTATAAAAGTTACATACTCAGTGAATTATTTCGTAATTTCAATTTGTGCAGTTTTATGCTTGGTGGAAATGCAGAAGATTGGTGCTTAAATGTATATAAAGGCGGAACTCGATGAGTCGCACGAGGCATAACGCAGGAAACCATTCCCAGAAATAACAAATGCAGTAAGTGTATCATTTTTCCCTCTTGATTTGAAGGTGTGAGAGACTATAGATACACCCTTACCTCTCACTCAAAGTTTGACAGTTAGTTTCAGGGGGGGGAGGGGGTGGGGGGAGGTGGGGAGGGGAGGGGGGGGGCTAGTACCTTTCGTCAAAATTTTGACAGTTAGTTTCAAGGTGGGTGGTCTTGCGGGGAGGGAAGGGAGGGGCTAGAACCTTTCGTCAAAATTTTGACAGGTAGTGCTTTAGAGAGAAAACAGGTGTTTTGAGGACATTGGGGTGTTATGGACAGCGGCAGCTGTAAAGGGTGTCGTTGGTTTCTTTCTAAATAAACGCCGACCTATGAACAACTGTGGATAAGCAACTATAATAAATATCCTTAAATCTTCTTCTATATCGGAAATAATTGAACGCGTTGTTTTATTTCCTCCAGAATTGGATGCGGCTTGGATCGTCTGTAACGGACTAATATTTATCTTTCACTTTTCCCCAATGTTTAAAGTTTTTTACAGTGCACAACCACACTCCAAGAGTTGCTCCAACATGGTAAATTGTTTTGTTAGCTTTAAAATTAAATTATCTACAGCTTTTGTCTCTGACTTATACGCAGTTTGTTTTTTTGGCCCAATGATTTCTTTCCCTCCATCCGTTATCTTACATGCTTCAATGTGTTCACCAACAAAATATAGTACACCCGTAGTTGTTAAGGTTCCAATACTAAGAACTTATAAATTATCAATGTGAACCATCAGTCTGTATTAAAATATTTAGTACAATTTGTATTTTTTATTTAGATTTGAGGTTTTGATGTGAGCATTTGGATTTCTATCAATTTATTGAATGATACTCTGTGTAAATATTTATCAAACTAAATGGTCATTCAGGTTTTATATAGTTTTTTTTCTCTTCATTCATTGCATGTTGCAGAAATTCAAATTCATGCTGGCTATCGATCAACAATTCAATCAGTGAATCTTTGCTTTTTTTTTTTTTTTTATCAAGCAGCCCCTCTCACGGAGACTTACATCTTCTGACATCGGGCCCAGCTTATAATAACATTAGCCAAGTTAGCTGTTGGTACACTTACCTAAAGAATAAATCACGCTTGCTACACAACCAGGCTCCAAAAGTTGGTCACAACATGGTAAATCGTTTTGTTACCTTTAAAATTATCTACAACTTTTTTTTTTTTTTCTTGGTTCTAATGATGCTATCTGCTCAATAATGTTCACTAACAGACAGTACACCTCTTGTTTTGATAAGCTTATAAATGATCAATGTGAAGTATCAGTACGCATTCAAGAAGATCACATCAGTCAGATTTCATAAAATATTATGATACTCAAAGGAATCAAAATTATAGTTCACAAAATTATATTTCAGGGAGCTTCGACTGTATGAAAGGAATGATTGAAATATACTATGAAAATATTCAATTTGCAGAATCCTGATAATAAAACTTCAAATGTGAACTGAATAATTAGATTGCAATTAGACACAAAAGAATCAACTGTTAATTAGTAATCATACTATGGAAATGACTAGCAAGATCTGAACAAACAAGAAACTTGACTACCTCAAGAGATTTCACTCGTAACGAACCGTCTGACTTTCTTTAGCCGACTAAATTTAATCTTACCAAATTTTTGCCAATGAGTAAACAGGTACTGAGTTTGAAGCGTGGATCAGATGCCTCCAGCCGTCTGCTAAAGCTAGACTCCGGCCTTCCTCACTGTAAAATAAAACATTCTGCTTAATAAAAGAGTTCAAGTGAACATCACTTAATTCTCATCAACTTGTTGTTTGTACTCATCTTAAACAAGCGGCAGGAACTTTTGGATTTAAAAAAGAAAAAAAAAGATGCTTTACAAGTTTATCTATTTAAGTTGAGTCTGCAACAACTAGAATAAAATAAAAAGTGAACTATTTGAAAGTAACGAGGATTTTGGGTGGTAAATGATGAGTTTGAGAATATTGTTTGTCAAAATCACACAATGTAACTACACTGATCTCCCTCAGAAGATGAAAAGACATGGTGACTGAGTTTTAGACACTAGTTGACAGCTCATGCAGCTTTTTACTAAACGGCAGCCCTAAAAGTATATATCTTTAAACTATGAATAAATACGCAGAATTTCATAATTATTTGATCCAGTGGTTATAGAAGTTTGATAATAATGCAATTTGGGGATTGTTGTTTCTTAATGTCAGTGTTTCTGCTACTGGAGTGAGACAGTAAGAAGACAAGGAATAGGGTTAAACGAGGATTTAGAAATACAAAGATGATAGTTGTATTTACTGGGAGAAAGACTATGGCTAGTTATCAGGACAGAATGAGACCCGTAAAACTGTGGGGTTCATGCAGTTATCTGCAGTCACCTGCTCCAACAATTTATTACCCTTTAGGAACCATGTCTGGACACAAGGAGCAGGAACATCACAACATCCTTATATCAGATATTTTTCATCCTTCTATTAGTGATTTAAAACTATTTCTAATTTTTGATGCCATACGATAGAAAGCAAAGTTGTGCATGAATGTAAAAGTCAATTATTTTCTTCACCGACAGAAAAGTGTAATGTGTTTATTATGAGTAGGATTAACTGAGCTGAAGGAAAACAAAGGAGAAAATAAATATTCATTGATACAGAAGCGAATCAGCAAATATGAACTTATGAAACTATTGAAACCTTCAAGAATCTTATGTTGTGTACGATATTTAAGAAAATAATACTGAAACCGCACTGATGAATTTCTTTATTTGACTATTATCTCTAAAATATGTTACTTTTTATGTTGAACACCAGACACATCTCACCTCTTTCCCACAGTTTTTCACTTAGTTCCACGACTGCCGCGGATTTTATAGTCAATTTTAAAAGCCAGCAGAAAGTCTGAAGCGATGGAGGACATTTACGTCAACATGGAGCCTGTTAGACAAACTGCATCTAATCACACAGGTAAGAATAAAGTTTCAAATAAATCTAGTATGTATTTAATTACATTTTGCTAAGGTTCAGGTTTTTGTTAAGGTTCGAGCAGCTCCAAAGAGAGGCTCCGCCTCTGTGCGGTTTTGGGAATCCTGAATGTTTTACTTTTGGCCGAACTCATCGCCATCAGTGTATGCAGTGAGTCTTGTTCTAGTCATCTTAAAGATGAGTACATTTTATGTTACTGTAATAAAAAATGTCATCGGCTCTTCTGAAATCAAACTGATCAAATAGCAACGGTTTGGAAAGCGTAAAGCTTGATGACTCAAAGTGTTGCAAAGAGGTGAATCATTACACTGTTACATGTGTTTGATTCATTTTCAACAACGGATGCATTTGCAGCCATTGAGGTTGGCAAACACCCTTATGTCACACAAATTTTGACGGGTAGTGGTCTAGAGAAAACAGGTGTTTGAGGACATTAGGTGTTATGGACAGCAGCAGATGTAAAGGTGGGAAGGGGGGAGTTTTACTGGTATAAATAGGGTTTCAGAATATGGTGCTCTACTCCTGGCTGTGGTCTGGTTCTACTCGCGCCATCATGTTCGAATAGTTAGCTCATTTTATACTTATTTAGAAGTTAGGTCATTTCATACTTAGTTCGTAGATAGGTCATTTTAAATTTACTTAGTAGTTAGAAATTTTTATACTTGTTCATGTTTAGTAGTTAGGTCTTTTTATACTTGTTCATGTTTACTGGTTAGTTCATTTTAAACTTAGTTAGTAGTTAGGTCTTTTTTATACTTGTTCATGTTAACTGGTTAGTTCATTTTAAACTTAGTTAGTAGTTAGGTCTTTCTATACTTGTTGATGTTTAGTAGTTGATTTTAAACTTAGTAGTTAGGTCATTTTATACACGTTCATGTTTTGTAGTTATGCCATTTTATGCTTGTTCATATTTACTAGTTAGTTCATTTTATACTTTTTAATGTTTCGTAGTTAGGTCATTTTATACTTGTTCATGTTTAGTAGTTAGTTCATTTTATACTTGTTCATGTTTACTAGTTAGTTAATTTTATACTTGTTCATGTTTAGTAGTTAGGTCATTTTATACTTGTTCATGTTTAGTAGTTAGTCAATTTTAAACTTTTTTAGTAGCTATGTCATTTTATACTTGTTCATGTTTTGTAGTTAGTTCATTTTATACTTGTTCATGTTTACTAGTTAGTTAATTTTATACTTGTTCATGTTTAGTAGTTAGTTCATTTTATACTTGTTCATGTTTACTAGTTAGTTAATTTTATACTTGTTCATGTTTAGTAGTTAGGTCATTTTATACTTGTTCATGTTTAGTAGTTAGTCAATTTTAAACTTTTTTAGTAGCTATGTCATTTTATACTTGTTCATGTTTTGTAGTTATGCCATTTTATACTTGTTCATGTTTAGTAGTTAGGTCAATTTATACTCGTTCATGTTTAGTAGTTAGTTAATTTTAGACTTTTTTAGTAGGTATGTCATTTTATACTTGTTCATGTTTAGTAGTTAGGTCATTTTATACTTGTTCATGTTTAGTAGTTAGGTCATATTAAACTTTTTTAGTAGGTATGTCATTTTATACTTGTTCGTGTTTTGTAGATATGTCATTTTACACTAGTTCATGTTTAGTAGTTATGCCATTTATACTTGTTCATGTTTTGTAGTTATGTCATTTTATACTTGTTCATGTTTAGTAGTTAGTTAATTTTAGACTTTTTTAGTAGGTATGTCATTTTATACTTGTTCATGTTTAGTAGTTATGCCATTTTATACTTGTTCATGTTTAGTAGTTAGGTCATTTTATACTTGTTCATGTTTAGTAGTTAGGTCATATTAAACTTTTTTAGTAGGTATGTCATTTTATACTTGTTCGTGTTTTGTAGATATGTCATTTTACACTAGTTCATGTTTAGTAGTTATGCCATTTATACTTGTTCATGTTTAGCAGTTAGGTCATATTAAACTTTTTTAGTAGGTATGTCATTTTATACTCGTTCGTGTTTTGTAGTTATGCCATTTATACTTGTTCCTATTTTGTAGAAATGTCATTTTACACTAGTTCATGTTTAGTAGTTAGGTCATTTTATACTTGTTCATGTTTAGTAGTTAGGTCATATTAAACTTTTTTAGTAGGTATGTCATTTTATACTTGTTCGTGTTTTGTAGATATGTCATTTTACACTAGTTCATGTTTAGTAGTTATGCCATTTATACTTGTTCATGTTTAGCAGTTAGGTCATATTAAACTTTTTTAGTAGGTATGTCATTTTATACTCGTTCGTGTTTTGTAGTTATGCCATTTATACTTGTTCCTATTTTGTAGAAATGTCATTTTATACTTGTTCATGTTTTGTAGATATGTCATTTTACACTAGTTCATGTTTAGTAGTTATGCCATTTATACTTGTTCCTATTTTGTAGAAATGTCATTTTATACTTGTTCATGTTTTGTAGATATGTCATTTTACACTAGTTCATGTTTAGTAGTTATGCCATTTATACTTGTTCATGTTTTGTAGTTATGTCATTTTATACTTGTTCATGTTTTGTAGATATGTCATTTTACACTAGTTCACGTTTTGTAGTTATGCCATTTATACTTGTTCATGTTTTGTAGATATGTCATTTTATACTTGTTCATGTTTTGTAGATATGTCATTTTACACTAGTTCATGTTTAGTAGTTATGCCATTTATACTTGTTCATGTTTTGTAGTTATGTCATTTTACACTAGTTCATGTTTTGTAGTTAGTTAATTTTAGACTTTTTAGTAGGTATGTCATTTTATACTTGTTCATGTTTAGTAGTTAGGTCATTTTATACTTGTTCATGTTTAGCAGTTAGGTCATATTAAACTTTTTTAGTAGGTATGTCATTTTATACTTGTTCGTGTTTTGTAGTTATGCCATTTATACTTGTTCATATTTTGTAGATATGTCATTTTACACTAGTTCATGTTTAGTAGTCATGTCATTTTATACTTGTTCATGTTTTGTAGATATGTCATTTTACACTAGTTCATGTTTAGTAGTTATGCCATTTATACTTGTTCATGTTTTGTAGTTATGTCATTTTATACTTGTTCATGTTTTGTAGATATGTCATTTTATACTTGTTCATGTTTTGTAGATATGTCATTTTACACTAGTTCATGTTTAGTAGTTATGTCATTTTATACTTGTTCATGTTTTGTAGATATGTCATTTTACACTAGTTCATGTTTTGTAGTTAGTTAATTTTAGACTTTTTTAGTAGGTATGTCATTTTATACTTGTTCATGTTTAGTAGTTAGGTCATTTTATACTTGTTCATGTTTAGCAGTTAGGTCATATTAAACTTTTTTAGTAGGTATGTCATTTTATACTTGTTCGTGTTTTGTAGTTATGCCATTTATACTTGTTCATATTTTGTAGATATGTCATTTTACACTAGTTCATGTTTAGTAGTCATGTCATTTTATACTTGTTCATGTTTTGTAGATATGTCATTTTACACTAGTTCATGTTTAGTAGTTATGCCATTTATACTTGTTCATGTTTTGTAGATATGTCATTTTATACTTGTTCATGTTTGTAGTTATTTCATTTTATTCTTGTTCATGTTTTGTAGATATGTCATTTTACACTAGTTCATGTTTAGTAGTTATGTCATTTTATACTTGTTCATGTTTTGTAGATATGTCATTTTACACTAGTTCATGTTTAGTAGTCATGTCATTTTACACTAGTTCATGTTTAGTAGTTATGCCATTTATACTTGTTCATGTTTTGTAGTTATGTCATTTTACCCTAGTTCATGTTTAGTAGTTAGGTCATTTTACACTTGTTCATGTTTAGTAGTTTACTTTAAAATGAGTTAGTAGATAGGTCATTTTATACTTGTTCATGTTTAGTAGTTAGTTCACTTTAAACTTATTAGTTATGTTATACTCGTTAGTGTTTAGTAGTTAGTTAATTTTAAAGTTAGTTAGTAGTTAGGTGTTTTTATACTTGTTCATGTTTAGTAGTTACTTGATTTTAAACATAGTTAGTAGTTATGTCATTTTGTACTTGTTCGTCTTTAGTAGATTGTTCACTTGTCTGACTCACTCTGTACCTTAAAGCACCACCCACTTTAGCTGATTTTTTATTTTTTCACATTTTAATTTTTCTGAGCCAGATTCAGGAGCAAGAATGTTTTCACAAGCTTTTTTTCTCATGACTTTATGCTGATTCTTATGCTTGTTTTTAGACTTTATGTACTGAGAATTATGTTGAACAGGATATTATGACTAGTGTCTTAGAAAATTGCTTCGTAAGTCAAACTTAACATCACGGTTTCTGACAACAGCTTCTTATTATCGCAAGGGGTGACCTATATCTGCTCAGACACCAGGCTATGGTATGTCCATACCAACGGTCCAGTCCGTTGGACAAATTGTAACCTTTCTTAATATAATTCAGTTGATTTATATAACACTAATTTACAATAGGTAATCTCGAGACAATTTACAAAAAAGTCATTTCCATTGTACTTAACAGTATAGCAATTTAAATGTATTAAGTCAGTAAAAAAAAAAAGTTATCTGAGTTAAAAATGTAGATTGCATCATGTCATTGACTTGTTATTGACTTGTTTATATGCTTCCCCCTGTTCAGATTACTTTTACCCTGTAATGTCTGATTTGATCTATATTTTCAGGTGAACCCTGTGGAACCAACATATACATTTGCTGCCTTCTTTTTTTTTTTTTTTGTTTCTTTATTACTGGACACAATTGGAGTTCCATAAAGTCTCGTAGTAAAAGTCACATTAAGACACAATCAGAACCCCTCGTGCTGAACCAATCCTCAACACAACCATCCTCCAACTTTTGTTTAACATGTCAGAGTTTTAACAAGAAAGAAAAACACAGAGTACAACCAGTAAAATTGTTGCTTTATAAATCACAACAAGTGTACATTTTATCTTTAGGTTTCATGTCAGTGATTCTTGAGAATAGGGACAAAATGGGTTTTAATTTTCCCTTTTTTTTCATTTCTCAACCTTAAGTATGTAAAAATGACAAATGATGTTTTGGTAATGTAAAGATGCCAAGGTGCAGGCTCCCAGTTGCAACATAAATAAAAAAAATTAAAAAAATACATTTTTAATCGAACTGATCTAGAACGTTGTCATCACCATCTGACAAAAATAAATATAAAATAATTTTTAATGACCCTATTAGTGATATTTTACTCATCTTACCGACAAATGCTTCTCAAGAAACAAAATAAATATTATTTAAAACAAAAAAAAACTACAAAAAGTGCGTCTGTCGGAGTTGACACAGAACTGTAGGTGGTGACAAACTAGTGAGTAAAATGAAAAACTTGGTACATCTGATGTAATGCAATTTATGTAAAATACATTAAAATAAATAAATTGCATTACATCACATGTACCAAGTTTTTCATTTTACTCACTAGTTTGTCACCACCTACAGTTCTGTGTCAACTCCGACAGACGTACTTTTTGTAGTTTTTTTTTTGTTTTAAATAATATTTATGTTGTTTCTTGAGAAGCATTTGTCGGTAAGATGAGTAAAATATCACTAATAGGGTCATTAAAAATTATTTTATATTTATTTTTGTCAGATGGTGATGACAACGTTCTAGATCAGATCGATTAAAAATGTAATTTTTTTATTTTTTTATTTATGTTGCAACTGGGAGCCTGCACCTTGGCATCTTTACATTACCAAAACATCATTTGTCATTTTTACATACTTAAGGTTGAGAAATGAAAAAAAAAGGGAAAATTAAAACCCATTTTGTCCCTATTCTCAAGAATCACTGACATGAAACCTAAAGATAAAATGTACACTTGTTGTGATTTATAAAGCAACAATTTACTGGTTGTACTCTGTGTTTTTCTTTCTTGTTAAAACTCTGACATGTTAAACAAAAGTTGGAGGATGGTTGTGTTGAGGATTGGTTCAGCACGAGGGTTCTGATTGTGTCTTAATGTGACTTTTACTACGAGACTTTATGGAACTCCAATTGTGTCCAGTAATAAAGAAACAAAAAAAAAAAAAAAGAAGGCAGCAAATGTATATGTTGGTTCCACAGGGTTCACCTGAAAATATAGATCAAATCAGACATTACAGGGTAAAAGTAATCTGAACAGGGGGAAGCATATAAACAAGTCAATAACATGTCAATGACATGATGCAATCTGCATTTTTAACTCAGATAACTTTTTTTTTTTTACTGACTTAATACATTTAAATTGCTGTACTGTTAAGTACAATGGAAATGACTTTTTGTAAATTGTCTCGAGATTACCTATTGTAAATTAGTGTTATATAAATCAACTGAATTATATTAAGAAAGGTTACAATTTGTCCAACGGACTGGACAGTTGGTATGGACATACCATAGCCTGGTGTCTGAGCAGGTATAGGTCACCCTTGCGATAATAAGAAGCTGTTGTCAGAAACCGTGATGTTAAGTTTGACTTACGAAGCAATTTTCTAAGACACTAGTCATAATATCCTGTTCAACATAATTCTCAGTACATAAAGTCTAAAAACAAGCATAAGAATCAGCATAAAGTCATGAGAAAAAAAGCTTGTGAAAACATTCTTGCTCCTGAATCTGGCTCAGAAAAATTAAAATGTGAAAAAATAAAAAATCAGCTAAAGTGGGTGGTGCTTTAAGGTACAGAGTGAGTCAGACAAGTGAACAATCTACTAAAGACGAACAAGTACAAAATGACATAACTACTAACTATGTTTAAAATCAAGTAACTACTAAACATGAACAAGTATAAAAACACCTAACTACTAACTAACTTTAAAATTAACTAACTACTAAACACTAACAAGTATAACATAACTAATAAGTTTAAAGTGAACTAACTACTAAACATGAACAAGTATAAAATGACATATCTACTAACTCATTTTAAAGTAAACTACTAAACATGAACAAGTGTAAAATGACCTAACTACTAAACATGAACTAGTGTAAAATGACCTAACTACTAAACATGAACTAGGGTAAAATGACATAACTACAAAACATGAACAAGTATAAATGGCATAACTACTAAACATGAACTAGTGTAAAATGACATATCTACAAAACATGAACAAGTATAAAATGACATGACTACTAAACATGAACTAGTGTAAAATGACATATCTACAAAACATGAACAAGTATAAAATGACATAACTACAAAACATGAACAAGTGTAAAATGACATAACTACAAAACATGAACAAGTATAAAATGACATAACTACAAAACATGAACAAGTATAAATGGCATATCTACAAAACATGAACAAGTATAAATGGCATATCTACAAAACATGAACAAGTATAAAATGACATGACTACTAAACATGAACTAGTGTAAAATGACATATCTACAAAACATGAACAAGTATAAAATGACATATCTACAAAACATGAACAAGTATAAAATGACATAACTACAAAACATGAACAAGTATAAATGGCATAACTACTAAACATGAACTAGTGTAAAATGACATATCTACAAAACATGAACAAGTATAAAATGACATAACTACTAAACATGAACTAGTGTAAAATGACATATCTACAAAACATGAACAAGTATAAAATGACATATCTACAAAACATGAACAAGTATAAAATGACATAACTACAAAACATGAACAAGTATAAATGGCATAACTACTAAACATGAACTAGTGTAAAATGACATATCTACAAAACATGAACAAGTATAAAATGACATGACTACTAAACATGAACTAGTGTAAAATGACATATCTACAAAATATGAACAAGTATAAATGGCATAACTACAAAACACGAACAAGTATAAAATGACATACCTACTAAAAAAGTTTAATATGACCTAACTGCTAAACATGAACAAGTATAAAATGACCTAACTACTAAACATGAACAAGTATAAAATGACATACCTACTAAAAAAGTCTAAAATTAACTAACTACAAAACATGAACTAGTGTAAAATGACATAACTACAAAACATGAACAAGTATAAATGGCATAACTACTAAACATGAACTAGTGTAAAATGACATATCTACAAAACATGAACAAGTATAAAATGACATATCTACAAAACATGAACAAGTATAAATGGCATAACTACAAAACGTGAACTAGTGTAAAATGACATATCTACAAAACATGAACAAGTATAAAATGACATAACTAC
The DNA here is from genome assembly GCF_904066995.2 of Poecilia reticulata. Lineage (NCBI taxonomy): Eukaryota > Metazoa > Chordata > Actinopteri > Cyprinodontiformes > Poeciliidae > Poecilia > Poecilia reticulata. The sequence continues at coordinate 32,424,993 of NC_088842.1, forward strand.
AAAACATGAACAAGTATAAATGGCATAACTACTAAACATGAACTAGTGTAAAATGACATATCTACAAAACATGAACAAGTATAAAATGACATTTCTACAAAATAGGAACAAGTATAAATGGCATAACTACTAAACATGAACTAGTGTAAAATGACATATCTACAAAACATGAACAAGTATAAAATGACATTTCTACAAAATAGGAACAAGTATAAATGGCATAACTACAAAACACGAACGAGTATAAAATGACATACCTACTAAAAAAGTTTAATATGACCTAACTGCTAAACATGAACAAGTATAAATGGCATAACTACTAAACATGAACTAGTGTAAAATGACATATCTACAAAACACGAACAAGTATAAAATGACATACCTACTAAAAAAGTTTAATATGACCTAACTACTAAACATGAACAAGTATAAAATGACCTAACTACTAAACATGAACTAGTGTAAAATGACATTTCTACAAAATAGGAACAAGTATAAATGGCATAACTACAAAACACGAACGAGTATAAAATGACATACCTACTAAAAAAGTTTAATATGACCTAACTGCTAAACATGAACAAGTATAAATGGCATAACTACTAAACATGAACTAGTGTAAAATGACATATCTACAAAACACGAACAAGTATAAAATGACATACCTACTAAAAAAGTTTAATATGACCTAACTACTAAACATGAACAAGTATAAAATGACCTAACTACTAAACATGAACAAGTATAAAATGGCATAACTACTAAACATGAACAAGTATAAAATGACATACCTACTAAAAAAGTCTAAAATTAACTAACTACTAAACATGAACAAGTATAAAATGACATAACTACAAAACATGAACAAGTATAAATGGCATAACTACTAAACATGAACTAGTGTAAAATGACATATCTACAAAACACGAACAAGTATAAAATGACATACCTACTAAAAAAGTTTAATATGACCTAACTACTAAACATGAACAAGTATAAAATGACCTAACTACTAAACATGAACAAGTATAAAATGACATACCTACTAAAAAAGTCTAAAATTAACTAACTACTAAACATGAACAAGTATAAATTGACCTAACTACTAAACATGAACAAGTATAAAATGGCATAACTACAAAACATGAACAAGTATAAAATGACATAGCTACTAAAAAAGTTTAAAATTGACTAACTACTAAACATGAACAAGTATAAAATGACCTAACTACTAAACATGAACAAGTATAAAATTAACTAACTAGTAAACATGAACAAGTATAAAATGAACTAACTACTAAACATGAACAAGTATAAAATGACCTAACTACTAAACATGAACAAGTATAAAATGGCATAACTACAAAACATGAACAAGTATAAAATGACATAGCTACTAAAAAAGTTTAAAATTGACTAACTACTAAACATGAACAAGTATAAAATGACCTAACTACTAAACATGAACAAGTATAAAATTAACTAACTAGTAAACATGAACAAGTATAAAATGAACTAACTACTAACATGAACAAGTATAAAATGACCTAACTACGAAACATTAAAAAGTATAAAATGAACTAACTGGTAAATATGAACAAGCATAAAATGGCATAACTACAAAACATGAACGTGTATAAAATGACCTAACTACTAAGTTTAAAATCAACTACTAAACATCAACAAGTATAGAAAGACCTAACTACTAACTAAGTTTAAAATGAACTAACCAGTAAACATGAACAAGTATAAAAAGACCTAACTACTAACTAAGTTTAAAATGAACTAACCAGTAAACATGAACAAGTATAAAAAGACCTAACTACTAAGTAAATTTAAAATGACCTATCTACGAACTAAGTATGAAATGACCTAACTTCTAAATAAGTATAAAATGAGCTAACTATTCGAACATGATGACGCAAGTAGAACCAGACCACAGCCAGGAGTAGAGCACCATATTCTGAAACCCTATTTATACCAGTAAAACTCCCCCCTTCCCACCTTTACATCTGCCGCTGTCCATAACACCTAATGTCCTCAAACACCTGTTTTCTCTAGACCACTACCCGTCAAAATTTGTGTGACATAAGGGTGTTCGCCAACCTCAATGGCTGCAAATGCATCCGTTGTTGAAAATGAATCAAACACATGTAACAGTGTAATGATTCACCTCTTTGCAACACTTTGAGTCATCAAGCTTTACGCTTTCCAAACCGTTGCTATTTGATCAGTTTGATTTCAGAAGAGCCGATGACATTTTTTATTACAGTAACATAAAATGTACTCATCTTTAAGATGACTAGAACAAGACTCACTGCATACACTGATGGCGATGAGTTCGGCCAAAAGTAAAACATTCAGGATTCCCAAAACCGCACAGAGGCGGAGCCTCTCTTTGGAGCTGCTCGAACCTTAACAAAAACCTGAACCTTAGCAAAATGTAATTAAATACATACTAGATTTATTTGAAACTTTATTCTTACCTGTGTGATTAGATGCAGTTTGTCTAACAGGCTCCATGTTGACGTAAATGTCCTCCATCGCTTCAGACTTTCTGCTGGCTTTTAAAATTGACTATAAAATCCGCGGCAGTCGTGGAACTAAGTGAAAAACTGTGGGAAAGAGGTGAGATGTGTCTGGTGTTCAACATAAAAAGTAACATATTTTAGAGATAATAGTCAAATAAAGAAATTCATCAGTGCGGTTTCAGTATTATTTTCTTAAATATCGTACACAACATAAGATTCTTGAAGGTTCAATAGTTTCATAAGTTCATATTTGCTGATTCGCTTCTGTATCAATGAATATTTATTTTCTCCTTTGTTTTCCTTCAGCTCAGTTAATCCTACTCATAATAAACACATTACACTTTTCTGTCGGTGAAGAAAATAATGACTTTTACATTCATGCACAACTTTGCTTTCTATCGTATGGCATCAAAAATTAGAAATAGTTTTAAATCACTAATAGAAGCATGAAAAACATCTGATATAAGGATGTTGTGATGTTCCTGCTCCTTGTGTCCAGACATGGTTCCTAAAGGGTAATAAATTGTTGGAGCAGGTGACTGCAGATAACTGCATGGACGCCACAGTTTTACTGGTCTCATTCTGTCCTGATAACTAGCCATAGTCTTTCTCCCAGTAAATACAACTATCATCTTTGTATTTCTAAATCCTCGTTTAACCCTATTCCTTGTCTTCTTACTGTCTCACTCTAGTAGCAGAAACACTGACATTAAGAAACAACAATCCCCAAATTGCATTATTATCAAATTTCTATAACCACTGGATCAAATAATTATGAAATTTTGCGTATTTATTCATAGTTTAAAGATATATACTTTTAGGGCTGCCGTTTAGTAAAAAGCTGCATGAGCTGTCAACTAGTGTCTAAAACTCAGTCACCATGTCTTTTCATCTTCTGAGGGAGATCAGTGTAGTTACATTGTGTGATTTTGACAAACAATATTCTTAAACTCATCATTTACCACCCAAAATCCTCGTTACTTTCAAATAGTTCACTTTTATTTTATTCTAGTTGTTGCAGACTCAACTTAAATAGATAAACTTGTAAAGCATCTTTTTTTTCTTTTTAAATCCAAAAGTTCCTGCCGCTGTTTAAGATGAGTACAAACAACAAGTTGATGAGAATTAAGTGATGTTCACTTGAACTCTTTATTAAACAGAATGTTTATTTTACAGTGAGGAAGGCCGGAGTCTAGCTTTAGCAGACGGCTGGAGGCATCTGATCCACGCTTCAAACTCAGTACCTGTTTACTCATTGGCAAAAATTTGGTAAGATTAATTTAGTCGGCTGAAGAAAGTCAGACGGTTCATTACGAGTGAAATCTCTTGAGGTAGTCAAGTTCTTGTTTGTTCAGCTCTTGCTAGTCATTTCCATAGTATGATTACTAATTAACAGTTGATTCTTTTGTGTCTAATTGCAATCTAATTATTCAGTTCACATTTGAAGTTTTATTATCAGGATTCTGCAAATTGAATATTTTCATAGTATATTTCAATCATTCCTTTCATACAGTCGAAGCTCCCTGAAAATATAATTTTGTGAACTATAATTTTGATTCCTTTGAGTATCATAATATTTTATGAAATCTGACTGATGTGATCTTCTTGAATGCGTACTGATACTTCACATTGATCATTTATAAGCTTATCAAAAACAAGAGGTGTACTGTCTGTTAGTGAACATTATTGAACAGATAGCATCATTAGAACCAAGAAAAAAAAAAAAAAGTTGTAGATAATTTTAAAGGTAACAAAACGATTTACCATGTTGTGACCAACTTTTGGAGCCTGGTTGTGTAGCAAGCGTGATTTATTCTTTAGGTAAGTGTACCAACAGCTAACTTGGCTAATGTTATTATAAGCTGGGCCCGATGTCAGAAGATGTAAGTCTCCGTGAGAGGGGCTGCTTGATAAAAAAAAAAAAAAAAGCAAAGATTCACTGATTGAATTGTTGATCGATAGCCAGCATGAATTTGAATTTCTGCAACATGCAATGAATGAAGAGAAAAAAAACTATATAAAACCTGAATGACCATTTAGTTTGATAAATATTTACACAGAGTATCATTCAATAAATTGATAGAAATCCAAATGCTCACATCAAAACATCAAATCTAAATAAAAAAATACAAATTGTACTAAATATTTTAATACAGACTGATGGTTCACATTGATAATTTATAAGTTCTTAGTATTGGAACCTTAACAACTACGGGTGTACTATATTTTGTTGGTGAACACATTGAAGCATGTAAGATAACGGATGGAGGGAAAGAAATCATTGGGCCAAAAAAACAAACTGCGTATAAGTCAGAGACAAAAGCTGTAGATAATTTAATTTTAAAGCTAACAAAACAATTTACCATGTTGGAGCAACTCTTGGAGTGTGGTTGTGCACTGTAAAAACTTTAAACATTGGGAAAAGTGAAAGATAAATATTAGTCCGTTACAGACGATCCAAGCCGCATCCAATTCTGGAGGAAATAAAACAACGCGTTCAATTATTTCCGATATAGAAGAAGATTTAAGGATATTTATTATAGTTGCTTATCCACAGTTGTTCATAGGTCGGCGTTTATTTAGAAAGAAACCAACGACACCCTTTACAGCTGCCGCTGTCCATAACACCCCAATGTCCTCAAAACACCTGTTTTCTCTCTAAAGCACTACCTGTCAAAATTTTGACGAAAGGTTCTAGCCCCTCCCTTCCCTCCCCGCAAGACCACCCACCTTGAAACTAACTGTCAAAATTTTGACGAAAGGTTCTAGCCCCCCCCCCCTCCCTCCCCCACCTCCCCCCACCCCCTCCCCCCTGAAACTAACTGTCAAACTTTGAGTGAAGGTAAGGGTGTATCTATAGTCTCTGGTGTGAATCAGAACCAAACTATAACTAACTGAAGTAAATGAATTATTTAGGTGTGACGTCACCCTTCTGAAGGTTTCAGCAGTTATCCTGCATGTGTCAGTGGCAGACATGTTAACTTACAGTGAGACAGACTGAATCTGATTCAGGTGTGGGATCATTTTTCTCCCCAGTCTGATCATCTTTAATTGTGAAATTCTCAGTTTCATGGTGACAGATTTGCTCCACCTGCGCTGAACGGGCCTGTTTCACAACGACATGAAAACCTCAGCAGAGGGATTGACTCATGTGCTGACATGTTTTCCAAGCAGCAGGAAAAGTTTAATTCTGTTTCTCTTCTTTGATCAGCAGTTTTTAGACGAATAACTGAAACAAAATTGGAAGTTTGCTGTGAAGATAAAACAATGTTGCTGTTTTAAATGTTTTCCATTATTGTTATTATTGTCCAAAACACTTGATGAGTCACTTCCAGAGAGTTTTGCAGCTTAATCACAATCAGACCCAAACATTCACTGCAAAACATAATTTTACCAAGTTGGTCTACTTTCTATTGCAAATATCTTAGTACATTTGAATTAAGATAGAACTAACTTATGAATAACTTTCGGTAAAATATAGGGGCTTGTTTTAAGTACATTTTTTCATCTTGAGTTTAAAAAGTCATCGCTCCACTGGTTGACTGATTAACTTACAAGACATTTTTTTCAATTTTATTAGTAAAATAACCATCAGTATTTCCAGTGAAGACCAAAAATATGTGGGGTTCACTGCAAAAACACAAAATCTTACCAAGGATGTTCGTCTAGTTTCCAGTGCAAATATCTTAATATCCTTGACAAAAGTAACTTACAAAAACTTTTCAGCAAGAAATATAAACTTGTTTTAAGTCAATAATTCCTGAATATTGATGATCAGGTTCTAGTTCCACTTATAACAAGACAGTGTTGCCATGTTATAATTTGTCCCTGGAACTAGAACTGGGTTGCTAGGTAACGCACTGGACTAGGCTGGGGTTGCTAGGTAACGGCTATAAATGGAACAATCTGCCAGTAGAACTTGAACTTTTTCATCAATATTGAGGAATTATTGACTTGAAACAAGCTCTTCTTTGCTGAAAAGCTGCTTGTGCGTTAGCTGCAGATGTTTGCATTGGAATCCAGACAGGAACTCTCGGTCAGAGTTTGTTTTTGCAGCGCTGCAGTCTGTTTCCCCTCCAGGGGTCTTGGCATGGGGTTCCTCCAGAGCAGGGGGAGCTGGAGGCCTTCTGCAGGACTTTGTTTGTGCTCTTCACATGGACCCACCTCATCTTGATTTGATTAACTGAGGTCTTTTCTGTGTGTAATTCCTGCTGTGTGATATAACCACATCTGTCAGAGGAGTTGTGCAACTTTGCTCTTATCTGGTTTACACATTCCACCCTGAGCAGAGAGGGAGAGCAAGAGAGATAATTCAGCTTCGTTTGAAGTGATTTCTAAGATGAAGACACATCAGAAACCCCAAATACTGCAGGAGCGGGAACGCTAAAGTCCCGCACTGCAAAACATTAAATAGTATTTCTGTCTAGTTCTAGTGGAAATGAAACAAAACTAACTCACAAAGAACTTTTCAGCAAGATGTACGAGTTTGTTTAAGTCAATAATTCACTAATATTGATGAAATTCCACTTATAGGAAGACGTTTTTCCCATGTTACAAATTACATAATCTGATAAAGGAGCTGGACATTTTTTCACCAATTATAAGGAATTATTGACTTAAAACAAGGTTCTATTTATTAATGAAAAGTTACTTGTAAGTTAGTTTTGTCTTATTTCAAGGGTACTAAAACGTTTCCACTAGAAACCAGACCAAAAGTAAGATTTTGTGTTTTTGCAGTGCGCTGGAGTAATTTGTAGCATGAAAGACCAAAAATCTTGAAGTATTCATTTTAATAAAACAGGAGTCTCAAACAAAAGATTAATTGAGAAGCAAACACTTTATAGAAACTTTTTCTCAAATTTAAGGAACAAAATTTATAGGGCTGCACAGTGGTGCAGTTGGTAGAGCTGTTGCCTTGCAGCAAGAAGGTTCTGGGTTCGATTCCCAGTCTTTCTGCATGGAGTCTCCATGTTCTCCCTGTGCATGGTGGGTTTTCTCCAGGTACTCCAGTTTCCTCCCACAGTCCAGAAGCATGACTGTCAGGTTAATTGGTCTCTCTAAATTGTCCCTAGGTGTGAGTGTGTGGTTGTTTGTCTCTGTGTTGGCCTGTGGCAGACTGGTGACCTGTCCAGGGTGACCCCACCTCTTGGCTGGAACATTTTCTTAATACCGAAAGTGTTTATTCTCAGATTTTCTCTTTTTGTTTGAGACTTATTATTATTATTATTATTATTATTATTATTATTATTATTATTATTAATAAAAATTGTCTAGTTTCAGGTGCAAATATTTAAGTACACTTGAAACAAGAATAAAACTAACTTATAAGTAACTTTTCAAAATCTGCAACTGAAAAAACTTTTTTTTCATTTTCAAAAAAACAATGTTATCTTTAAATTTCTTTCAGTTTCAAGAAACTTAAAAAAAACATTTTTTTTATTTCAGAACTTTTTTTTCAGTTAAAATTTTTGTCAGTTTCAAAATAATTTTTGAGTTTCAAACTGTTTTTCAGTTTCAATTGTTTTTTTTTCCCTTTTAAGCAAAACTTTATGGCTCCAATTTAGCTCCGTATAGTTCCACTTGCAGATTAAAACATTTGACATTTTTACCATGTGAGAAGTTAAATAATCAGCCACTGGAACCTTTTCATCAACATTAACAAATTATTGACTTATAACAACCTTGTTGTTGCTGAAATGTTACTTCTGAATTAATTTAGTCTTATTTCAAGTAATACAATATTTGCACTCTGCACTACACCAAAATTACTTGGTCTTGTGTTTTTGCAGTGCAAGGCCATATTTTGCTTTCGGTGCAACCTTGTAAGAAGTTAATCGGTTATTCCACCAACCAACGCATCTTTCTTTGCCGGAGGGAACTGGGTTTAATTTGGCTCTAAGGCTCCTTCAGGGGCCGTAAACATGATGTGTCTGCAGTGTGACCTGCAAACAGCGTGCATCTGCATTCTCCATTTGTTAAATCCTCATTACCTCACTGTAATTACACAGCAGCAGCAGCAGCAGCAACAATCCTGTAGGGTAAGCTTCGCCTGCGCCAGCAAATAAAGATTTCAGGGCACATTTAAGAGCAGAAAAACTCCCAGTAATGGGCAGACTGCCTGGCTCTGTGGGGAAAATGTTGTGTTTGACTGACCCACATTTAGGGAAATCTGTAAGAAAACAACGCAGTGAGTTAAGCTTTCAAAGCCATTCTGGCTCTGAGAGGTTATTTCTGGAGGGTTTTTTCTCCAAGTCTGTCCTGGCTCGGTTCCGGTTCTGGTTTGGATCCTGAACAGTGGCTCTGTGTATTTGCTCCTGCTGCTAATCAAATTAAAGCTCATGGCTCTTCTCACCTCCATGCAGGCAGTAAAAAGCCTCCATAATTACCCCGGGGGAAGCGGACCGGGTTCACTTTTACTTCTTTCTGAAACAATAAAAACAAAGCAGCAGAATTTACCTTCCTCTCATTATTAAAACAGATTAAACTCGTTTCATTTGGCAGTTTAACTAACTTTAATTTCCCAACCTTTGACCTTTATTTAAGCAACACGTATTTGATAAAGAGACAGTCATTGCTTCTAATCAGTTTTGATTAGTTTCTATCGATAACTTGGGGATTTGATTGGTTATCTGAGGATTTTGAGGTCTGAATAGTCAAGTAGGTGAATGTTGATGAGGCCTAAACCGGAAACAGCGACGGTGGTCCTTCAAAATAAAACATAATCCCACCCTCATGTTTGTTGCTGTTTTATAGTGCATGTATTAGGCACGAGGTGCATGATGGGAAAGTTGTTGCCTAGCAACAAGAAGGTTGAGGGTTTAAATCCCTGCCTGGGGAGATGGATGGATGGATGGATGGATGGATGGATGGATGGATGGATGGATGGATGGATGGATGGATGGATGGATGGATGGATAAAATTCAGTGTCAAAAAATAGATAGATAGATAGATAGATAGATAGATAGATAGATAGATAGATAGATAGATAGATAGATAGATAGATAGATAGATAGATAGATAGATAGATAGATAGATTTAAAATAGTTTAAAAACTTTTAAAAATATTATTACCTATAAAAATCTGACACAAAAAAAGCATTTTTTTATTCTCATCTTATTTTGAAATCCTAAACCGGAAGTCCCCTTCTTTCCCTCCGGCTGACCTGATTTAATGCCTCTCCTTCAGCTGGGAAGCTGATCCACTTTAACTTTCTCAGACAGTAATAACGACCCGTCAGTAAGAGGTTTATTCCCCGCAGGAAACTCACCTTCGTGTCCGTGGATTGTTGGACTTTAAAAAAACCTCACTGTGATTTACGAGGAGAAAAGACTGATTTTATTCTTGAGGTAAATCTCGACTTTAAATGACTATTTTCTGTATTTTTGGAGGTCTTTTAATGCGTTAAAATGTGCGGTTGGTCACCGCTGCTCAGCGTCTGAATGGGGTTTTTGTGTCTCTATTATATGGAAAACAAAAAGAGTAAAAAGTGACTTGTGTTACATTTTATTTGTTGACATAAAAGCTTCTGGCAGGCTGCGTGTCACACTCCCTTTGTGCGCTTCCACATGGACATCAGGCAGGAAAAGTCTCAGCTTTACGCTTTTCAATGCGTTTTTGCAAGAAAAAAAGTCATTTTATTCATATTTTTAAAAGATTTCTCCTGCTAGCTGTTCAGTGGACTATAGCTGGTTACCATAATCTAATTTATAAAACTGGTTTAAATGTTTTACATGCGTCAAAGTTGGTGAAATGAGCTAAACGTGATTTATTAAAGGAGGAAATCAAGTGAAGAATGAAACTGCGTGGATTTTTCCCGGTGGGGGAATGAAATCAGTCAGCTGGGAAAACTTCAGGAGAACCTGCAGATGATCTCAGCGGCTGCAGTTACATAACACACACGGAATGAGAGCTGAGGAAGTTAATTAAACCTTCACTTTGTTCCTCTGATCACAGCCTTTTTTTTTTAACTGGATGCACTCCAGCAGCTGCTGGAACCAGTTAAACTGTTCCCAATTAGGGTGACGGCAACAAAGCGAGGCGCTGGAAAACTGAAAAGCTGCTCCTCCAACGGATTTTGCAACATGTAAAGCAGACGTGAGTCACAAGCTGAGCTGATTCAAAGTGTAGGCAGCGCATGGAGTCATCACTTTTAGGGAGAAGGAAGATGTCACTTTAACATCTGGTTATGTTACTCCTCTGAAGCAAAATAAATGTTGCTATTACAGCTTTCAGAAATAAACCAATTTTGATGTCACCGAAAAGAAAACACGTAATCCTAGCGCCAAAACTTTTTATTGAAAAAAATTTGTTTTTCGAAATTGCAGATTTTCCATTAAGCAAATTCAAGTCGCCCAATTCTATAGCTAATGGAAACGCTGCTGGTGTTCTGCTAATGTTGAAAAAACACAATTTTGCAGTTGCTGTGTTTCTATTAAATGAAAAATACAGTTAAAATCACAACTGATTTTAATTGTGATAAGTCATAAAAGAAACATGCCGCACCATCATCCTCCAGCTACTTCCTGTCATCTTCTTCTTTGTGGTTTCTGCCAGTAGTAACATCCTGCTGTAGGTTGCATGACTCATGTGAGGTGAAAAAAGTGTTTATGTGGAGATTTGACTGAAAATTATGATTTCTGTTTGCTGGTCATGTGATTATCACTGTAACTTGGATTTTTTGCTGAGCCTTTCAGTGATTTATAAACTAGCAGCAGTATTTTAAAGCCAGTGGAAGGACTTTAGAACGGGCGTGATGAGCTCCATCTTCCTGGTTTTAGTCAGAACGCCAGCAGCGTTCTGGATCTGATTGATTTTTTTAGGCCGTGAAGACACTGTTACGGTAATAAATGCGACTAAAGATGAACATATGGAGGAGTTTTTCTAGATTGTGTTGAGATATTATTCCTTTAATCCCTGAAATGTTCTTTGTGTGATAGAAGGCCGACTTTGTAGCAATCTTTATGCAACTCTGAAGCCAAAATGTGATATTTTGTTATTAATTAGACCACATTGAGGGAAAAGCCTTGGTATAAACGGATGTAACGATATAACTCTATTTGTAGATTAAAACATGGAGTTCTTGCTAAAACTATATAGAAAGGCATACACTGCAAAAACACAAAATCTTACCAAGTATTTTTGGTCTATTTTCTATGTAAATATCTTGGCACAATTAAATTAAACAAAAACTAACAAGTAACGTTTCAGCAGCATCGGAGCTTGTTTTAAATACATAATTCCTTAATATTGATGAAAAAGTTCTATAACATGGAAATAATATAAGTGAAATAATCTGCCAGTGAAATTAGTACTTTTTAAAAATCAATACAGATAAATTATTGACTTAAAAAGCTCCTATATCCTAAATAAGGTTCAATAACCTAAACAAATGTTTAGATTATTGTTAAATCTCATTCAAAGTGAAATAATCTGCCAGCAGAACTAGAATGTTTTCTTCAATATTAGGTATTGACTGAAAATAAGCCAGTTTTGCCTCATTTCAAGTGTGAGAAGATGTTAGAAACGAGACAAAAAGACTCAAAACGTGTTTTGCAGAGAGCGAGGGCTGAACAGCCACTAAAGATGTAATTCCTCACTGACGTGTTTACAACCAGATTGTTTATTTAGTGTGCATGAGCAGTTTCCCAGTCTCAGAAATTAGAACATAACTTTCACATTATAAGGCTTTCCTCTGTGTTTTTTTATTTTTCCGTCAACACAAGTTCTCAGTCGCAAGTTTGTAAGTTTTTTTTTTTTAATTAAGCGCATCAAACAGCCCACTTTTGGCAAAAACAACCATATTAACCCAACAACAGATCAAATCAGCTTTACTTTACAGTAAAAAACACAAACGGATTACCAGACAGGCAGAGCACGTTTTGCCCAACTGTCGCCTGCTGTGCAGCTTTGCACCGACCTGCAGAGGAACAACAACAATGCTGTTTGTCCCAGATGATGATGATGATGATGGGTGGCTCAACGGTGCCGTTTAAGCAGTCGGGAAACAAATGGAGCCTGAGAGCAGAAACAGATGTTGGATCAGCCTCCTCCTCTTCCTCCTCCTCCTCCTCCTCCGTGGTTGATTGCATCATCAGTGCGTGGCCCAGATTGATGCTTCCAGGAAAGGTGATGCACGAAGCGAAGAGACGCCAGCTGACCTTCATTCATGAGGAGTTAAGCTGGTGTCGCAATTTAACTCTAAACTAAACAGAAAAGTACTGTAAACTTCTGGATTCTCAAAGTTGTTTCTTTATTTGTAGTCAGTCATGATACGATCATGTAGAGCTGGACAATAAATCAATAACGATATCTATTGCGATAAGATATTATTGATCCATGAGGAAGGAAAATTTGTATCAGCATAGCACACTGTAAAAATTATAATTAAATAAATAATAAACATACAAAATAAATAAGACGCACACATACATGCTCAGTATATTGGTAAAAATACACTAAATTCAACCTTTAACATGCGCGACTCTAAAGACTATAATACAGTCTGACAGTTTCAGAGAGGGAGAATAGACACATGAATCAATATCGATAAATATTACATGGCATATTCAATATTCGATGTATAGAAATTCATTCGTTTAATTTCAAATTCAATGAACTCTGATCTGGAACCGCACAGCATTCTGGGAGACGCAGGAAAGACTTTAGCCTCTCGGCTAAATAAGCTAATTTGGTGGAATCGACTAACTTTGCCTAGCAACAACCTGCTGAGTAACTTGTGCAGCAGCAGTTTGTTTCTGCTCCACGTCTCATAACTGCTTAAAAACAAAGGATAACTGTCGAGTGAAAACTGGATAAAACGGGAAATATTGTATTTTTTGATCCAACAGTCACAAATATTAGCTTTACTGATGATGTTGTGATTTTTTTTTTTTAAATGTGTATCAGAAATTATATGTTTGACCTTCTTGTTAAAGCTCAATGTTAAGATGCAGGTAAGTGTTTAAAATCTTGGAAAATAAAAACCCAGCAAAAAAATAAATACATCCAACAAAAGGAATTTATTTATGTCAAAGGATCTTTGGAATGTGTTAAAGCCTTTTAAAACACAATTTTCTAATCTCAGTAAAGATTTTATATATTTTATTTTTAGTACAAGTGTGTTTTAGGACGTACTCACATCTGTTTTAATGAAATAACACGAGTAATAGTGGCGTAGGCAGAGAGGACAGACTGAAAAACCAATAAATGGTTTTATGGAGGACAGAAAATTAGAAAATTTGAGTTTGGTCATAAAGTCGCTGCCAGTTGCAAAGGATGTCAGTTTTTAGGAGTCAACCAGACGTTGGATGGGATAAATGATCGTATCTGAAAGCTTCTCATCAATTGTCTGTGAGTTTGAATCCAGTTTATTTCTTTTTACACTGCAAAAACACAAAATGTTACCAAGTAATTTTGGTTTAGTTTCCAGTGCAAATGTTTTTAAATAAGGCAAAAGTAACATACATGTAACTTTGCAGTGAGATATGTTGGCTTGTTTTAAGTCAATAATTCCTTAATATTGATAATGAGCTAATAGCTACACTGGCAGATTATTTTACTTACAACATGGGAAAATGTAGTGTTATAAATGAAATAATCTGGGATTAAAACATTTTAATCATTGTTAAGGAATTATTGACTTAATACAAGTTTTTATATTTTACTGTAAGTTAGTTTTGTCTTATTTCTGTTGTACTAAGATGTTTGCATTAGGAACAAAACCAAAATACTTGGTAAGATTTTGTGTTTTTGCAGTGTAGCATCCAGTTGATTAAATTAAATCACATTTAAGATTCTTCTCTGGAGTTATGCTTTATTGTTTTATCCTTTTTATTTACAAAAACACGATGAAACTGTCTTTTCTGTGTCACTGTTTGGCTGGAAAGCTGAAATCTTTGCAGCAAAACGTCCAAATTTACGAAGAAAGTGTTGCTTCACCGGTTTGTCTGGACCGGTTCTGACTGGCTCGTTTCTCTCTTGTTGTGGTCAAACTTGTTCCAGATTTAGGTCTGGGTGTGTTTATGAGCTCAGCATCGACGTCGTTGGGAATCCACATGATTCATTTGTTCCATAATTTGGTTCGGACTTGAGGAGTTTATTGCTCTGTGTGTTGAGAGGAGGCCTGACCTCTGATTGTTTTTGTTCTTCACTTCAATCGGACTCGGCTGCCGTTTCAGACGCTGCGGTGCTGCTCGCTGCTGCAGAGGCGTCTGTGGAAATCGGCTTTTGTGTTTTTTGTTGCAGTAATTAGATTAATCCAGTTTTACAGGCATGAGCCGGTCCAGGTTGCGGTTTTCTTCTATGGATGTTTGCAACATCGATCAGTCGCTCGGATGAATCTCTTGTTCCATTCAAAGCTGAAAAGTTGCTCAATTCTTGATGCAACTTTTTTATACCTTCTGGTTGCTGCTGGTCAGAGATGGATAGCAACTGGTCACCTCAACTCAGTTACATATACTTCAGTAACGTTTTGGAAAAATTTATTTTTACTATATTGCACTTTGAGTAATTTTATTATGAAGTATCTCTACTCTTGAGTAAAATTTCTGGATTCTCTACTTTCTGAATGAAAAACAAACATGTTTTAACCAAAATAGACACAGACGCACTGTTAAAGTTTCATCAATTTTTTGTTGAAAGAAATGTACGGAGTACTTTTTACTAAATACTTGGTATACAGAGCACACCTTACTATTTTTTCTAGTTATTATTGATGTTATGGTCCAATAGTTGCTAAAATCATTAACTAAAAATAATTTCTTATGTAATGTAAAACCAAGACTTGGTCTCCCGTGAGACCAAACCTGTCACAATAAGCAACAAATCAATTAACTGCCTGATGAATTAATAATTTCCATTTGCATTATTTATCGTTTTTCTCTTTTTTTTTACTAAAAAGTGAATATTAAATGTCTTCAGTCTGGTGTTTTGTTCTCCACTAGACCCTCTGTGGGCAGAGGAGCCAAACAAAATCATTCAGAGGACCGCAAATGGCCCCTGTGCCACACTTTGGACATCCCTGGTATTTTTCCCATGTTGTAAGTGAAATAATCTGCTGGTAGTATTTTCAATCAATATTAGGGAATTATTGACTTAAAACAAGCTCTTATATTTGCATGAAAACATGAAAAGTTACTTGTAAATTAGTTTAGTCTCATTTCAAATGAGACTAGATCTACCTGATCTAGAAACTAGAACAGGTAATAGTTTGTGTTTTTGCAGAGAAAATCAATTAAAATGAACTTTTTAAAGTATTTTCCGTGTCTCTGAACATTCGCAGCAGTTTTTCAGACGCTGCTGTCATGTGATGGGAACCAGAATATCATCACACGCTGATGTTGGTGCTTCATTCCTGCACAGAAATGTACAAAACGTGAAAAATGCAAACTCACTTCTTTTCTTTTGCAACATTTCTGAAAAATTCACTGAAGTTTTTAGTTTTTACATAATTAAATGTAAATTATGAATAATTACAATATCAGGGGTCAGCAAAAGGTCAGTTTAGTCGTTTCTTGAACGTTGCTTGGAGACGACCCGGCCGTGAACCCGTCACATGCTCTGTCTGTCTCTGGAGGCGATAAGAGGAGGAAAGCAGAAACTTTGAACCTGCTGATCGACTGCACTGCAAAAACACAACATCCACAAAATCTTACCAAGTATTTTTGATTTTTATTCTAGTTTCTAGTGCAGATATCTAAGCAGGCTTGAATTAAGAGGAAACTAACTTGCAAGTAAATTTCCAGCAAGATATAAGAGTTTGTTTTGAGTCAATAATTCCTAAATTTTGATGAAACGGTTTTAGTTACAACATGGGAAAAATGTCTTGTTTTAAATTAAAATATCTGCCAAACTTTTTCATCAATATTAAGGGATTATTTAATAAAAAGAGAAGTTGCTGAAAAGTTACTTGTTAGCTGGTTTTGTCTTAATTCAAGCATATACATTTAATTCCACATGAAACTAGACTAAAATACTTTGCAGGTTTTTGTGTTTTTGTGTGAAACCCAAATATTTTTGATCTAGTTTCCAGTGAAAATATCTTAAACTTGAAATAAGTTGAAGCTTATAACAACTTTTCAGCAAGAAATAGTAGCTTGTTTTAAATCAATAATTCTTTAATATTGATTCTACTGGCAGATTATTTAACTTTTATCAAGAATCAACAGAAATGTAAACCTGAAACTCAAATGTTTCTTCTGGACATTTTTAATGCCGCCATTTATCAGTTTAAAGATGTCAATAAATGTTTCCAGAGGTCATGAAAGGTCAACCAGACCAACCACCTTCTTCAAATCAGACAAAGTTTGTGTCAATCAACTTGACTACGTTTGTGCAACACATTTTTTCGTTTGTGCTGCTTTTGCTTTGCAGATATTGATGATGACCTCTGAGGAAACTTTTTTTAATATCTCTAAATTGATCATATCTTTAAATAGCAGCACAAGCAAAAATTTCAACTGCAATTTTGTTTGATTTGAAGTGTGTGTGTGTGTGTGTGTGTGTGTGTGTGTGTGTGTGTGTGTGTGTGTGTGTGTGGTGGGGAAACTGATCAGGTTAATCTGACTGGCATAAATACGTTTTCATCAGTATTAAGGAATTATTTACTAAAAACAACCTCCTTTTAAGTAAATAATCTTCCTGAAAAGTTACTTGTAAGTTAGTTTTGTCTTAAATCAAATGTATGAAGGTATTTCCACTAAAACACAAATTTGGTATTTGGTAATACTTTGTGTTTTTGCAATAGTTTTGGTCTAACTTACAGTAATAGTTAATAAAAATCTGCCAGTAAAAATTTTAAAATACTTAAAACAACCTCCTGTTTTAAGTAAATAATCTTCCTGAAAAGTTACTTGTCAGTTAGTTTTGTTTTCTTTCAAGTAGCCCAACATATATTTTTAGGGCACTTAAATAATAGACTAAAATACTTGGTAATATTTGTTTTTTTGCCGTTTTCAAACCTTGGGATGAATCACGTTTTCCTCTTTCTCAGGAGGGAAGCCTATAAATCTCCCTCCATCTCGTTAATCTCTGTGATTTTTTTCCTCTCCTCTTCATCTCTTTGATTCATTGTTGTTTTGTTTTGTTTCCTCTCGCAGATCTCCGGTGTTTTGTTGCCACATTCCTGAAGTTTCTGCAAACAAGATCACGTTTTTCACCCCAGATATGGCTTTTCAGTGCAGGAGAGGAAGCTGATTGATAAAAATATATACTTCAGTCTTCTGCTCATAGTCAAAACACTTTTTAAAAAGCAAAAATGCCAGCAAAGACACCAATCTACCTGAAAACTACAACCCCAAAGAAAGGGAAGAAGCTGCGGCTGCGTGACGTCCTGTCGGGGGACATGATCAGCCCCCCGCTGGGAGACGTGCGCCACAGCGCGCACGTGGGACCGGAAGGCGAGGGGGACATGTTTGGAGACGTGGGTTTCCTCCAGGGGAAGATGGACATGCTTCCGGCCCACGGCCACGCCCGCTCGCACAGCGTGGACCGGGCCGCCACGCAGGAGCCCCGCAGCTTCGCCTACAACGGCTGCCACTACCAGCAGGCCTCCAACGGGCTGCTGAAGAGCACCGTGTCCATGCCGGTGTGCGTCGCCCACGAGCAGGCCCCGCCCAAGCCGCCGCGGCTCCACCTGGACCAGCAGCCAGGGGAGCCGGGTGACGCTCAGCCGGAAGTCTGTGAAGCCCCCGCTGTGCGCAGGCTCGTCCCATCATCCGGGTCTTTCTCGGAGGCGTCGTCGGAGGACTCCGTGTCGGAGACGTGTGGACCCCCGGATGTCCGCCGCGGCCTCAGCCTGGACTCGGACGCCGGGTTGAGCAACGAGGATCTGAGCAGCGAGCGCAGTGACTCGCCATGCCCGGTGCCGGGTCTCCAGCCGGCCGAATCCCTGGCCAGGCTGGACCTGGACCTGGACCTGGGCCCGTCCATCATGGAGGACGTGCTGAGCATCATGGACCGCTATAAGGGTGAAGACGACCGCTGCGAGCTGTGAGGACACGACGCTTTGAGACATGCTGAGAAAAACGGGGAGACTTTACCTGAGTGCAGTGGCGTCCCCAGGAGGGGGGCAAGAGGGGGCCAGGGCCCGGTCTGGAATAATGTGAGGGGGGCAAGAGGGGGCCAGGGCCCGGTCTGGAATAATGTTAGCCCTCCAGTAAATCATGTTCAGGTCAGACAAAGGCATTCAATCATCTCAAGACATGCACATAAAACCCAATATATACATTCATACAAAACAATTCCAAAAAAAATATATAATGATATAAAAAAGTGTGATATAAATCACACTTGTTAAAGAAAGTTAAACATCTGGAAGGAGCCAATTTCAATTGTAAATGTTTTTCTGAAAGCAGTATTTGTGTTTGTGGTGCCATGAATGCTGATTCATGCATTCATAGCCAAATAGTTACCTAAAATAACAAGTAATAATAAATTCTTTGTCATTATTTTTTTATCATTTTCACAATAGTATCACAAAATATTGTGATAAAATTCGAAGTCCATATCGCCCATCCCTAATATTTTTCCTTGCCTGGTCTGGCCTCTGGGGGCGCCACTGATGAAATGCAGAACTGTTGCTGCTTTAGATGCTTCTCCGGAACATGAATCCCGACACAAATCAGCCGCCATCGAAGCGCAGAGCACTTCCTGTTCCCCTTTCTGCTCCTTCAATGGTTGACCACGTGATATTCCCAGACGGACCTGGGAAACCAAACAGCTGCACATTCATTATTAGAAACGTCGCTGGATCTTCTGTCCAATTATGTCTCCTTGGATTAATTTTTTTAGATTTCAGTCACCAGCTACTGTTGATAAGCTGTTGTTGTTGTTTTTTATCAGAAAGAGACTCAGGATGTTTCCGTTTTTATTTTTGGATGGTTTGGAAGCTTTAAGTGTCAGAAAAATGCTCCTTTTTGCAGATTTCCTGTTTAAAATCTCCGTCAACATGAACTTCCTCCAGCATCACAGTAGCCTACCATTGAAATGTTATTTTATTCTGTAAATATCTCTGTAAATCTAAAATAAAGATATTTCTTATAAATAAAGTCTGCTTTCCTGGACAGTTGTTCTCACACATATATAGATAATAATTATGTAATTATTGGTCTATAAAAAAGTTAATTTCTTCTCATTTTGTTGATCATGACTCACAGAGGATGAAAAATGTAGAAAATAATCTCAGAAAATGTAAATATTTCAGAGAAATAATAAAATGTTTTTATGATCTGTAAGCCATAGTCATCTAAATTAAAATAAACACTTGGAATATTTCACTCTACATGTGATAAATACAATAAATCAGCTTCACTTTCTGAGATTAGTGACTGAGAACATAGAAATTTTTTACTACTATTATACTTTTTTTTTTAAATGTACATTATAATAAATATATTTTTTTTGGACTTTTGACATGTCACTATGTTATTAAAATATTAAATATTTATTTTTATTATTTTTAATACATTGTTTTTAGATGTATATTATTTTTCAAATTTCATTAAAATAATTAGTTTATAATTACTGTTAAATATTAGTGTATTTATTTTTTATTATTTTTAATACATAATTTTTATATGTATATTACTTTTTATATTATTAAAATATTTTAACATATTAAAAATATATGGATATATATTTTTAATATATAATTTAATAATACATTATTATTTAATATTAATTATATTAAATTGATCATATTAAATATTAATTGATGTGTTTTATTATATTTAATGCATTTTAATGTATTTATAAATATGTAAAAATCTGAAGAACTCAACCAGCTAGTTTATAAATTTAGTCTTTGCTGCTCCCTAGTGGTAAAATAGAGTTACTACAGCTGTTATTCAGTAAACATTCCTGATTTTAATTTAGTGATTTCACAATTATTTTCTGTATTAGTCGGTAACTGTAGTGATCATGGATCATATTTAATTTTCAAGTTTCAAGGCTTGAAAACTGTAAAGGTGTGTAGACTGTAAAGCATCAACAGTTGATATATTAGCCAATATATCGGTTTTGTTTTGAGTTTTTCAAAATAAAATGTTATTTGCAACTTTTTAAAATTGCACATGCTTTCTCATTGTGAATTTTGGTATAAAGGCTGATGTCTGAAGAGGACATTAAACTCTACCAAACGTGACTGACGTTACTGAATGAAGAACTTACTTGTTTTAATCAAAATAAGCATCAGACACAAACACAAGCCTACAGTTTATGTTGAAGTGAGACCTCTTGTTCAGACACGAGCTTTGTTATTCTCTGCTGAGTCGTTTCTGCCATTACCTACTCTAAATATTAGTTTCATACATTTTCTACTGAAAAACTTTGAATTACAAGAGTTTTTTGTGTTTATTAATGTGTTATTTTGTAATTATGTTATTTATTTGTGTTACTTTTGTTGTGATAGTCTGTAAAGTAAACGAGGTTTACATAAAATGGCAGTTTTTCCTGTATCTGATGACATCATCAGTTGCTCACTAATAAAATACTCTTGAGTAATTTTTTTGGATGTCTATTTAAAGCAATGGACATAAATATCCCGACATAATGAAGTTTTTGGTTTTATCATGCAGTTTCCAGTCCGCCCTCTGGTGGCAGTAGAGCTCGAGCAACGTAAATAATCATAGAAGAAGAAGAAGAAGAAGAAGAAGAAGAAGAAGAAGAAGCAGTTTGTGTCGTTGCTAATCTCCGCTTTATCATCTCTTTTTCGTTAGTTTTAGTTTAAAATGAACATTTAAACCCAGGATACTAAGAAGAATTTCTGTTAAACAATCCGCTAACATGAAGTGAGTGTTTTTTTTAGTGGAATAATCATTAAAATAGGAGAAAACGAGTTGGCGGTGTGCTAGTTTTAGCTTGGATGTATGAAGTTTTAGCTAAATTTAATTAACTTAAAACTCTGGCTTTGACTTTTCAGGCTGAACATCGAGGGTCTGCTGGTCTATTTTCCTTATGATTACATCTATCCGGAGCAGTACTCTTACATGCTGGAGCTTAAGAGGACTTTGGATGCAAAAGTAGGTTTTTTTTCCCCAGTCACAATCTCTTCGATGAAAAAAATAAATAAAACTTGGGTCTTTTAACGTAAATGTGTCCGACAACCTCACGCAGACAAAGAAACAATCCTTATTGTAAAACCCCATAGGAAATAATTTGTTAATAGTTAACTATTGACATCAACTTTAATTAAAAAGAGAAAGAAACATCCATCCTGTTCGGTGTTTTTCTTGTACAGTTTGTTTACTGGAATTCTCCTCTAAAACTTTTGTATTTGTGGAAAATCTAATTAAATCGGAAATTACTTTATAGCTTTTTATGTAAAAGTAGTATTGTAAACCTTATTAATAATTCATTACTGTATTTGTTCTTGTGCCGATCCTTTGCAAAAACAAAAAGGACAAAAAAGAAAATGGTGCTTTTTTATGGCGTCAACAAAATAGATTTGCAGATTATTTCACTAAAATCATGTGAAAATTTGAATTATGTATTTAAAACAAGTTCCTATATCTCCTTGAAAAGTTACTTGTGTGTTAATTTTGTCTTATTTCAATATATTTGCAGTAGAACTAGACAAAAACACTTGGCAAGATTTTGCATTTTTGCACCAAGCATTTTTTTTTAAATCTTGTTCCAGTGGAAATACGGTAGTGTTCTTGTTTAAAGTCAATAATTCCTTAATATTGATGAAAAAATTCTAGTTCCATTGGTAAATTATTTCACTTATAACATGGAGAAAAATACATTGGTAAAAGTGTAATAATCAGCCAGAGGAGCTAGAACTTTTTAATTCATATTGAGGAATTGTTGACTGAAAACAAGCTGATATTTCTAGCTGAAAAGATACTTGCTAGTTAGTTTTGCCTTATTTCAAGTGCACTAAGATATTTGAACTGGAAAATAGAATTACTTGGTAAGATTTTGTGTTTTTGCAGTGTGAACTGATCCTGTGTGTGTTCAGGGTCACGGAGTCCTGGAGATGCCGTCAGGAACAGGGAAGACCATCTCTCTGCTGTCTCTCATCGTCGCCTACCAGAGGGTGAGTTTCATCTCCAACGTTTGGAGCTTCTGACGACTCGGTTCTGATCGCTTCATCACAGCCTGCTGTGTTTCTCAGGCGTTTCCGCTGGACGTGACCAAGTTGATTTACTGCTCCAGAACAGTTCCTGAAATCGAGAAAGTAAGTCAGGGTCAGATTAAATTACAATAAACATGTTTTCCTCTGTAGTAAACGCTTCTACAGACAAACAAGTGCCGGATTTATAGTAAGTTGGTTTAAAACTTTCTGCTTCTGTGTGTTGAGGTTGTGGAGGAACTCAGGAAGCTGATGGAGTTTTATGCCAAAGAAACGGGAGAAGTGAACAACTTCCTGGCTCTGTCTCTGTCCTCCAGGAAGAACCTCTGCATCCACCCTGAAGTACGAACCGCTGGACTGTCGTTCCAACACCTCTAAGAAATAATATTTATAAAAATAATGATTAGGGATGCAACTATTGATTATTCAAGAGGATTGAACTAATTGGCACATTCTGCAGATCTTCATTTACCCTCTTAAGACTTTTTATACGCTACTAGAAATAAAAGATATAAATAAACTAACAATTCAATAAAAAATGTTAAATATGAAAATTAACATTTTCTTGGATAAAATGCAGTAACATATAAATAAAAAGACACATCTGCAGCTAAAAAATCCTTCTAAATCAACATGTGGAAAATTTTCTGCTGGACTGAACATGAACACTGTGTGGCTGATCTGGTGATTATTTTGATTAAACAATAATAATAATTGGATGAAAAAGGTATTTAAAAGGAAATTTATATATATTTTTACATAATTTGAATCAGATGAAGTTAAAACTCACTTGATGAACATGTTTACAGACATTGTGTTTTTTAATCTTAAATGCAAAATGTTTATATTTTTCTACTGGGTTTCCGGGTTAATTAAGCCTCTGAGTGTTGTTCTGTCAGCAAAAGGTCCATTTTAAGAGTCTGTATACTCTAGTTCAGTGTTTTTCAACCTTTTTTGAGCCAAGGTACATTGTTTTAATTGAAAAAATCACGAGGCACACCACCAACCTAAAATGTAAACAAAGATCCTCTGTAGCCGCCTTTATTACATATACAGTCATTCTTATCAAAGTGTCTTGAATAGGAATCAAATAAACACAAAAATGTATTTTTATCATATTTTACATTTCTTATTTCAAATTGCACTTAACATGTCCACTTCAGAAATACACCTGAACAGCCACAACTTCAGAAATACACCTGAACAGCCACAACTTCAGAAATACACCTGAACAGCCACAACTTCAGAAATACACCTGAACAGCCACTGTCGCGTGTGATGCATGAATGTAGTAACATAATTCTCTTGTTTTAATGTAAAATGCTCTGTATCTACTGCCACCTAGTGGTAATAAAATTGCATGATTACACCGCTAGTCACTACTACAGCAAAGACACTCAAAGATGACATTATTTGCAGATAATTCGTTTAAAGAAAATCTTTTAAAACCAATTACCGTATTTTCCGGACTATGAGTTCACCATACTATAAACCGTACCTTCAAATTTTTTGAACCCCCCCTGGAAACTTACTTATATCAGCCGCACTGGGCTACAGACCGCTGGTATCTCTGCCGCTCTCGGTTTCCCATAAGGACCCAGCAGAGCGCAGCAGAGGGCTGCGTCCTAATAACTGTTGGACATATTAAGGACGCAGTTCTCCGTCTCCAAAATCCGGTTTTGTTCATGCCGTGCAGCGGCTCTATTTCCCTCCTGTACTGCCAGATCGATACTCCTCAACTTAGAAGCTGCATCATGTGAGTCTGAAAACATTTCTCTGTCGCACCTGCTGCTAGCATGGCTGCTAGCATGTGCTTGTTCTAAATGAAAATTAGTGCTTCTTTTATTTCCAATTTTGACTTCCAATGATTCACTTCCTGCTAAAGAGCCCCCTGGTGGTTGAAGAAAAATCCACAGAAAAGCCACACCGGGCCACAAGCCGCAT
Source organism: Poecilia reticulata (assembly GCF_904066995.2). Classification (NCBI taxonomy): domain Eukaryota; kingdom Metazoa; phylum Chordata; class Actinopteri; order Cyprinodontiformes; family Poeciliidae; genus Poecilia; species Poecilia reticulata. Next base: position 32,449,541 of record NC_088842.1, read on the forward strand.
GGTTCAAAGCTTAGAAAAAAAGTAGCAGCTTATAGTCCGGAAAATATGGTACTGTAGGTGAAACTGGATAATTTCCACGGCACACCTGACGATCGCTCACGTTACACAGTGGTTGAAAAACACTGCTCTAGTTAATGACTAATCACTTTCTACATTAGTTGACAATTATTTCTAATAACTGATTCATCTGATGAATCGTTTGAGCTTTGATAATGATAATAAAATTGTTTCTTTTCTTGGTGCAGGTCAGCTCTCTACGGTTTGGGAAGGAGGTGGACGGGAAGTGCCACAGTCTGACGGCGTCCTACATCCGCGCTCAGCGCCACGGCAATCCCAACCTGCCTGTCTGTCGCTTTTATGAGGTAAGAAAACGCCTGAACTCACAGCAGCCGATGATTTCAACTCACATTTTTACATGAAGCTATAAAAAAGTAATGAAGCAACTTAAATTTTTACTGTAACATCAGTTTTTTTTATCAGGTTTTATTGGTTGTTGATCAATTCCTTTTAGTCTAAAGACTTAAACACAGAAAATAAAAATGAGCTGCAGGTTCTTTAGTACATTTAATAATTTTGAACCAAATGAATGAATTGGAAGATTATCACCAGCATTAATGTCCCTGATATCCATCAGATGCTAAACAAATTTCACTAAGTCCACCTCTGATGCGTTTATAGGTGGAAAATGGTTGGAGTTCTCAGTTTGGATGCAGTTAATGAACAGAAAGAAAACATTAGAGTCATTGTAGATGAAATAAAAATATATAATGGGGAAGAGTAAATTTCCACCAAATAAATCCTACACTGCAAAAATACCAAATTTCACCAAGTATTTTTGTCTGGTTTCTTTTTTTTTTTTTTTTTTTTTCTTTTTTCTTTTTTTTTTGAACTTAGATTTTTAATAATTTTTTCCAGCAGAGCAAAGTACAATCATACTTCAGTGGTACATAATACAAATGTTGACAATATGATGTTTTCCATACAATAAACATCTTGGAATAACAATTTACAGCTACAGCATGTTTATAGACTCATCACTGTACACCATTTAAATAAGAATGGACTCTGGAAGAGAAAACCAAACGACATAAGGCAAAAGACAAATCCATTAGGTTTAACTAAATCAACAGGGCCTTTGCAGGTCCCCAGCGCAGGTCATACTTGGATTTTTGAAGTCTGAGTGAGTAGGTTATCTTTTCCATTGTATGCAATTCCTTTACTTTTTGAACCCATAAGTCGTAAGAAGGCGGCTCCAATTGCATCCACCTAATTGTAATGCATTTCAGGGCTGCTGTAAAAAGAACATTTAACAAATACATTTTGGCCCGCCCTTGCAAACCATCAGGAATAATACCGAGTAAGGCAACAGTAACATCCCTTGGGATGACCCCAGAAAAGATACGGTTTATAGCTCTATACACCTCATCCCAAAAGTTTTTGAGTTTGGGGCAGGACCAAAAAACGTGTGTGTGGTTGGGGATCCTTGAACCACAATTTCTCCAACACAAGCTAGGGACCTTAGGATCCATTTTAGCAACTACATCAGGGGTCCTGAAATATCTGCTAATAATTTTCCATTTAAATTCCCTCCATGTATTTGAGTTAGTAACTCGGTGAGCCTCAGAGCAGATATCCTCCCATGTTTTGTCCGAAATTATTTTGGCCATCTCTGCCTCCCATCTTTGTTTTGTCCAGGAGGGTTTGTTAATGTTCATCGACAAAAATACCCTATATAATTTGGCTATCAATTTTTTGTCCTCTCCCCCTTTCTGGAAATGGACTATAAGATTTTCTATTGGTGTGGGATTTAGTACTCTTTCCCAGTCTTTGTGTGCAAACAAAAAAGAGCGCAACTGTAAATATCGAAAGAAATCACTTTTCTGGAGAAGGAATTTCCTACTTAATTCTTCAAACGATAAGAGGTTGTTTCTGTCGATCAATTGATGAAGAAATGTGAGCCCCTTTTCAGTCCACTTAGCAAAATTTTTGTCCAAGGAATTAGGTGTAAAGGATTTAATATGTCCTATGCTTGTTAATATTGATAAACCTCTTGGAAGCTTGAACGAGATACGCACCTTGATCCAAATGTTAAGAGTGACTTTAGTCCACAGTGGCAGATCCTTAACTGGAATATCTAAAAAAGGCAATACCCTCAATGGTACTGAGCACTGTGCTTGCTCTATACTCAACCATCTTGTTTGGGAGTCCTGTTGAATCCATGAAATCAAAGGTCTTAACTGAGCTGCCCAATAATAATATTTTAAATCAGGAAGATTAAGACCCCCATCTGTCTTACTTTTTTGAAGTGTTTTATATTTTATACGAGGACGCTTGCCTTGCCATATAAATTTTGATATAATTTTATCCAGTTCAACGAATGTGGGTTTAGGTATAGCAATTGGTACCATTTGGAACAAATACAATAATCTGGGTAATACATTCATCCGAATGGTTTCAACGCGGCCAAGGAGAGATAAAGGTAATGCTGACCATCGCTCTAGGTCTTTTTTAATTATATCCAGAGTTTTGCTATAATTAGCATGATACAAATCATTTAAAGAGAGGGGAATGTTGATGCCTAGATATCTAATGCCTGATCTTGGCCACCTAAAGCCACTCAATTGTTTAACCCTTAGTGGAATCTTACCATTGACATCCATTGCCTCAGTCTTATCAACATTTATTTTATAGCCAGAAAAATGACCATAAACAGAGATCATTTCTCTCAGACGGGGTATTGATGAAGCAGGATCAGATAGATACAGGAGGACATCATCAGCGTACAGAGATATTTTATGTTCCTCGGAACCAATCAAAATCCCTTGGATGTCATCGCTGTCCCTGAGAAGCTGGGCCAGCGGTTCAATGCTAATTGCAAACAAAAGAGGTGACAGAGGGCAGCCTTGCCTGCATCCGCGCTCCAGCTTGAAACTTGCCGATCTAAAACCATTAACTCTAACCGCAGCCTGTGGGGATGAATATATTGTATGGATCCAATCTATAAACTTGGGCCCAAATTTAAACCTCTTTAAGGCTTGAGTAAGGTATTTCCATGACACGCGATCAAAAGCCTTTTGGGCATCTAAAGAAATCACAGCTGTCATATCTTTATGTTCTTTTCGGTGTGACAAGATATTCAATAAGCGCCGCAGATTATTTCCATAATGCCTCCCGACAATAAACCCAGTTTGATCTGGATGTATGATTTGAGTTACTATGACATTTAAACGTTTTGCCAGAATACTAGTTAGAATGCGAACATCTCCGTTAAGCATCGATAATGGTCTATATGACCCACAGTCAGTGGGATCCTTACCTTCTTTATGTAACACAACTATTGTGGCATCAGACCAAGAAGGCGCCATTTTCTTATTTTCTAAAGAAAAGCGGTATGCATCCAATAAAGAGGGCTAACTTCGTCTATGAAACAACTATAAAATTCATTTATGAAACCATCGGGGCCTGGAGACTTATTATTTTTAAGGGATGAGACCACGTTTTTGATTTCGTCTTCTTGAATTGGCATATCTAATTGTTTAGCTACAGTCTCAGATAACTCAGAAATATTTATGTTTTGTAAATAGTCTGCTATCTTACTCTCATCAGAGCAAGTGTCAGAGTCCTGGTATAGGACCTTGTAAAATTCTGCAAATGTTTCAGCAATATCTTTTGGTTTTGAAATTGATTTATGGCCCGATTTCAGCTTCTGAATAACATTTGAGGACTGTTGTTTTTTAAGTCGGAAGGCCAAAAGTCTGCTCGCTCTATTTCCATTTTCATAGTACCGTTGTTTGGCAAAACGAACGTTACCTTCTATCTTTTCTAACAATAAATCTTGGAGTTCCCTGCGTGTTATATTCAAATCATTCAGAGTTCTGGATGCCCTAGACTTTTTATGTTGAAGTTCCAGTTCCTGGATTCTATCTTCTAAATATTTCTGTTTGGCTGCCTTTTGTCTTTTTTTGCAGTCGTGTAGGAGATGATGCTGCCTCTTAGATAGGCCTTTGCACAGTCCCACAACATTATAGGAGATGTTTCCGGCGTGTTGTTTATGTCTAAATAAGTTTTAAGGTCTGATTTGACAAATGCAACAAATTCCTTGTCATTAAGGAGAGAGGCATTAAGTCTCCATTGTTTAAACGATGGTGTCAGACCTATATTCCACTTGACAGTAACAGGTGCATGATCAGAAATTGTAATGGGCAATATCCTAATATCCTCAATCCTGTGTAATTCGGCCTTCGCAGTAAAGAAATAATCTATTCGTGAGTAAGAGGCATGACGGCTTGAATAGAATGTAAAATCTCTCTCCTTTGGGAATTTGGACCGCCATACATCCACCAATCCAGCCTCCACCGATAGAGTTTTAAGTATTTTGCCCATCTTAGATATGCGAGACTGAGAGGTTGGTTGCCTGTCTATGTTAGACATCACACAATTAAAATCACCTCCCACAATCAGTAGCCCAGAGCTGTATTCAGCAATCATATTGAAGACTGACTTAATAAATCCTGGAACATCTTCATTAGGAGCATATACGTTTACAAAGGAAACTGCTGTTCCATCAATTATCCCGTTTACCAGTATAAACCTACCCTCCTTGTCCTTATATACTAACGTTTCCGTGAAATTGGTCTGCCTATGGATCAGTACAGCCACCCCCCTTTTCCTACCAGAACAATGTGACGAGTAGTAAACTTTATCAGCCCAAGACTTATTTAATTTTGAATGTTCCAAATCAGATAAGTGCGTTTCTTGTAGTAGTGCTACCTGACATTTTGATTGTCTGAGTTGCAGTAAAATTTTCTTTCTTTTAATAGGACTATGCAAGCCCCTGACATTATAACTTGTTACAGTTAGAGTACTCATAACTATTTTAATTTAAAATATATATGGTAACATTGTATTGGAGGCAGTGACGGCCGAATGATGGATGGACCCAAACATTTGAGTAACATGCATGCTGATCACAAGACAATGTAAGAACCGATAAGTAGAAAAGAACAGAGAGGAAGTAAGGCTTTGCTGTACACTATTTACAAAACTAAGATTCAGATGCTCTGCTTTTTTAGTTGCAATAAGATCCTCCGGGAACAGAAGGATCAAAACGCAAAAAACACAAATAAAAGTTTGCATTGCTAATATAATGCAAGGAAGTGGGTTTAAGTCCCTAGCCACTATAAAAAGCAGCAACAAACACAACCAGAAGAGAACTGGATGTGTAAAAAAAAAAAAAAAAACTAAATAAAAATAATAATAATAAAAAATATAACAAAAAATCGACAGAAAGAGAAGATAAAAGTATGGAAGCTCAGGCTCCCGCAGGAGAACATAAGTATATGTACAGTAACCACAATGTAACAAAGAATCTGCTAATGATAATAATACAACCTAATCAAGGCAAATTATGTCGTAGTGATTTAACAAGGTTAGAAGTAACAGTCACGTACTAACATATACCTGCCAGTTTGGAGAGGTAACATTGCTTAACAAAATCACATTTAGGGCTTAAGCAACTAAAGGCACATTATTTCGAAATTGAAGACTACTGGAACTAGTCGTGCCAATTTAGCATTTAACATTTTCCTTACTATTCAGACCCAGATATTGTAGCCGGGATGGTCTTCCGTATGTAGTCCATGGCCTTCACAGGATCCCGAAACTCCTTGCTGTCCTCTTTGTATGTGATTTTGAGTCTTGCTGGGTAAAGTAATCCGAAGCGGACATCGCTCCGTCCCCGTAAAGCTTTCCGTACCTCGGAGAAGGCCGCGCGCGCCTTGGCCACACTGGTGGTGTAATCCGGGAAGATGGCGATTCTTTTACCCTGGTAGATCAGCGGGGCTTTGTCTCTGGCTCTCCTCAGGATATCAGCGGCGTCTCCATCATAGTGCAGCTTGGCGATGATCACACGAGGTCTTTCTCCACCTCCCGGTTTCGTCAAAGCAGCTGTCCGGTGTGAACGATCGACTTTTACCTCCCGGTCCATCTGGAGCACCTCTTTAATAATTTTAGAAACCTCTTTAGGATCGGCGGAGTTAGGCTGCTCCGCAACGCCAACTATACGGATATTTCCGCGCCTCATCCTCCCCTCCATGTCCTCACATTTGTCCCGCATCTTAACCAGCTCGCTCTGAAGTTCAATAACGGTGGATTGCAACGTGTTTACCTCATCAGACCATGTAGACAATCCGCCTTTCACATCTTCCATGTCCGTTTCAATTGAGGTAATGTCTGCGCGGATAGCAGCGGCATTGCTAGCTATCTCGGCCCTCACAGCTTGTATGTCAGCTCTGAGAGTAGTGAACTCTTCAGACAGCACACTCCTCATTTCCTCCCTTATGATTTTAGAGATTTCCCCGCGAATAGAGGATAGGATATCGGCTCTCATCTCCTCACTCATGCTAGAGCTCTTGGGTTGTGGGTCTTCGTCCTCAGGTGCACGCTGCCTCGTGGCTCTGGTGTTAGCAGTTAGCTTCGCCGTATTACCGTCGTACTTGAATTTACGAAGTTTATCCGCCATTTATCAAGAAATGTCCACTGAAACAGAGCTCTTTATGGTCCAGAACCTTTGATAACCCAATTTAGGTTGCAATTAGTAGCAATTGTGGAATTTAGAACGAATATGTTAGTAAACCTGCAGGAGCTCTGAAATATCCGTCTCTACTCCATCTTACTCCGGAAGCGCCCCTTTTGTCTGGTTTCTAAGGCAAATATGTTTATATACTGAAAATAAGACAAAACTAACTTACGATTAACGTTTCAGCAAGATATTGCTGTTTGTTTTAGGTCAATAATTCCTTAATATTGATTTAAAAAAGTTCTAGTTCAACTGGCAGATTATTTCATTTATAACAGGACAGTTTTCCATGTTGTACTTGTTATAAACCTGAACCTTCAGAGCCACATTAAGACAGTCACAAAGTCGGCCTTCTATCACTTGAAGAACATCTCCAGGATTAGAGGACTTATGTCTCAGCGCGATCTAGAGAAACTCGTCCTGCGTTTATCTTTAGCCGCATTGATTACTGCAGCAGCGTCTTCACAGGTCTGACTAATAAATCAATCTAACAGCTGCAGCTGATCCAGATGCTGCTGCTGCTGTTCTGACTAAAACCAGGAAGATAGAGACATAACACCAGTTTTAAAGTCCCTCCACTGTAAAGCTCCCTGTAGCTCAGAGAATAGACTTTAAAATACTGATGTTAGTTTATAAATCACTGAACGGTTTAGCACCACAATACATTAAAGATCTGTTATTACTGTACCAACCGTCTGGACCCCTCAGATCTTCTGGTTCTGGTTCTGCTCTGCATCCCCAGAACCAGAACCAGACGAGGAGAAGCAGCATTCAGTTTCTATGCACCACAGATTTGGAACAAACTTCCAGAAAACTGTAAAACAGCTGAAACACTGGATGCCTTTAAATCTCAACTTAAAACCTGTTTAGAGTTGCTTATGGCTAAATTAGGGTTAGAGTGCGGGTTTTGATGTCGTATGTCTTTAATGTTTTTAATTTCTTTTTATTTCTTTTCTAATGTTTTTTTTTTAAATCTCTTTCTCACTGTTTGTTTAATGTCACCTGCTGTTTTTATTTTAATTATGTAAAGCACTTTGAAATGCTTTGCTGCTGAAATGTGCTATACAAATAAAGTTTGATTTGATTTTGATTTGATTTAAATACCAGTAGAACTAGAACTTTTTCATCAATATTAAGGAATTATTGACTCAAAACAAGCTCTTGTTTCTTGCTGAAAAGTTTCTTACAAGTTACTTTTCAAGTGTGCTGAGATTTTTGCACAGGAAACTAGACCAAAAATACTTAGTAGGGTTTTGTGTTTTACAGTGTGGATAATTTTTCCCCCATGATTCCTCAGGGCTGTAACCTCCTCACTCTCCGTTTCTTTGACCTAATTGCTCGTTGCTGCAGGAATTTGATGCGGTTGGACGACAGGTTCCTCTTCCTGCCGGCATCTACAACCTGGACGACCTGAAGGACTTTGGCAGGAGGAAAGGCTGGTGTCCGTACTATCTGGCTCGCTACGCGGTATGCCAACAAACGCTCCAAAATGGCTCAAACATGACAACAATTAACTGTCTTTAGTTTCTCCATTTGTTTTATGTTTTTTAAGTTTTGCTACAAATTTTGCACAGAAGTCAAATTTAAATTGAGTTATTTTGTGACTTTTGTCTCCAAACTCTCCGTTTTATTATCAGGAGACTCTGACTCGTACAAAATGCATGATGCAAATTTGGAATTTTTATGATTTTAACAATTCAAAACTTACAGCTGCAATGACTTCTTAACCCCCCAATGGATTATTTAGTATAAAACCCTAACCCTATAAAGGATAAGTTTTGTATTTGCTATCAATTTGAGCATTAAACCCACAAATTTAGCTTTGATGCAAATTAGCCACTCCAGGCACTTAAGGATTTTTAAAATCTTGATATATTATTTTTTTTCTGCTATTATTTCTGTAATAAAGCTTTAAACATTCATTGCTCCAGTACAGTAGTTTTCTGACAAATAAATTTAAACAAGTGTTTGATTCATGAATAAACCAATAAATGTCCTCCTCCAATCAGAATTGATATTTAAACTGTACTCCTCATCATGCTGTTCACATTCTGGCTTCATGAGACCAACTGATCAAAAGTTCCTCGTTAATGCCTGAATTCCCTGTTTCACTATAAGAAACACGGCATTTCTTTATACATTAAAATATTTGGTTTTTAATTCAGAATCTAAAATAATTATTTTATTCTATGTTGTGTAAAAAAGATATTCCTCTAATAATAGTTTCTACAGTTGTACCCAAATGATGCATGTTACCAATTAATGTGAATTTTATTCCTTTCCTTAGTTGCTGGGTGTCGCAAAAAAGCTTCAAACCCCAAATTACATGTAACTTTTTGAATTGTGGTCAGATGTCGTCTCGTCTGAAATATTAGTTGTAAAAGACATGAAGTGCGCTAGTAAATATTTTTATTTCATCACCAGCTTACCTCAGATTGTAGATATTTTGGAGTTTTTGATTCTGTCGTCTCAGTTTTCATCTCAGCTTCCAGGAACCAGATGTAGTTCATCTTCTGACCACTAGTTGGTGCCAGAAACGCTTCTGATTGGACCGTTGGCATGAGAGGCCTCAACTGTACTGGTTTGGTGTGTTTTCAGATAATTCATGCCAACATCGTCGTGTACAGCTACCACTACCTGCTGGACCCGAAGATAGCCGACCTGGTGTCCAAGGAGCTGGCCAAGAAGTCCGTGGTGGTGTTTGATGAGGCCCATAACATCGGTGGGGAGACGACGACGTTGAACCATTAAAATGTTTACGATGAAGTCGTCTGAATTTCTTCTTGCTCCTCAGACAACGTGTGCATCGACTCCATGAGTGTGAATATAACTCGGCGAACGCTGGACCGCTGCCAGAACAACGTAGACACGCTGCAAAACACGATACACAAGTAGGTAGTTTCATGTTTTCAATGTTTAGAAAATCCCTGACCTGCCGATAGAGAGAAATATGGCAGATCTATTTATTATTTATTATTTATCTATTTATTATATTAGCATGAATTTATTTTTTTAAATCTTTGTTTTAGTGTGTGTATTTAATCTTTTTGTATATAGACATATTTAAATTACTTTATTTGTTTTTGTATATGTTTATTTCTTAAATTTAATTTGACTTTATTGATTTACTTATTGGATATGATTTGTATTTACTCTTTGCTCCTGAAAATATTTGGCTTTGAAGTTATTGTTCAGTCAATCAAGTTTTGTGTAGCACATTTCAGCGACAAGGCAGTTAAAAGTTATTTACATCATAAAAACACAAGAATTAAAAGTCATACCTTTTTACAGATCTGAGAAACCAGTGACAAACATTACAGTTTGTCAAGTGTCATCATCAAAACGATCAATAATCATCAAATATGTTGACCAATATTCCATTTATTATGGTTCAAAAGCAACCAGCATAGTGTAGATTTAAAGGACATTTTATGGAAGTTTGTTCCAGATCTGTGGTACATAGAAGCTGAATGCTGCTCGTTGTAAACAATATGGTCGACAGCATTGCACCCTAGTCAATGTAAAAATCTTTGAATAAAAATGTCTCCTCTGGGACTCTGGGTCATAGTTCAGGTATTATTTTATCTTAGAGATGCTAAGTAGCTTCTCCCGGTGTAGCTTCTCCAATAGTTACCAAACTGAAAAAGTTTTTTTCCTTTGCAGGATAAAGGAGACTGATGCCGCCAAGCTGAGGGAGGAGTACAGACGACTGGTGGAGGGGCTGAAGGAGGCCAACGTTGCCAGGGAAACGGACATCTACCTGGCAAACCCAGTGCTACCTGACGAGGTCCTGCAAGGTCCGTCAATCCACCGCTCCTTATCTTTTCTCTCGCTGCTCTTTTAGCATTCACAGCAGTGCTTGTTTTAATGCAAACACATTTTAAGAAACTTTTTATACTTAAAACTCTAAAAATGTAAATTCTCCTTCTGCTTCCTCCTCACCTGGGGAAAGATGGACGCCTCACAAGCTGAACGTTTCTGTTACCGATACTGGAGTTCAAATAATATGAGAATAAAGTCGTAATGTTACTAGAAAAAAGTCGGAAAAATGTTGAAGTCATAATAATGTGAAAATAATGTCAATGAGAATAGTCACTATAATACAAAAATAAAGCCTCAACAATATGAGAATAGTTGTAATAATAAAAGAATAAAGTAATTCTGTACAACTTTACTCTCATACAAGTTTTTTACTATATTTTTCCAGACTTTAATCATTCATCTTCATCTGTTTTTTATGTGTTTTATGAATTAAAACGTCATTATAAACTTACAGTGGACATTTCTGCCGTGGTCTGCTGAACGTCTAACTTTACCATGAAAACCCACTGACAAACAAATACATGGATAAATAATAAAAACATTTCAAATTGTTTGCATGTAGAAATGATAACATTGCAATGCATTGAAATATTAATTAAAACATGATGTCCTGTTCATTAGACGAGTTTATTTTCAAATTCTGGTTTTTATCTTCCTGAAAATCTTTACAACAAACTCTGAGGAACTCCTATTATTTCTCTGTTTCCAGTTTTCTGCTTTGATTTAAAGCTAACTGCTTGTTTTCCTCTCTTCCTCTCCTTAGAGGCCGTTCCCGGTTCGATCCGTACGGCCGAACACTTTGTCGGCTTCCTGCGGCGTTTCCTGGAGTACCTGAAGGCCCGGCTGCGGGTGCAGCACGTCGTCCAGGAGAGCGCCCCGCAGTTCCTGAAAGACATCTTCGACAAAGTCTGCATCGACAGGAAACCTCTCAGGTCGGCCTCGTTTCTCTGCACAGGACAGTTTAGGGTTAATAATAAACCCTGGAAAATAAACTTACTAACTCAGAGCAATCTGCAGAAATATCAGAATAAATGTAAACATTGATTCTTGTCACTCATCTGCAGTTTAATAGAAATGCTTCAGTTGCACTGATATAAAAATTAGTGCTGATATTTTGACACCAACTGATGACATTTACATTTAAACTCCACACAATCCTCCATGGCATCATAAACACCATGACAAAAACAGACAAATATCTTAACAGTTTTACTTACAGGAATGATACCAATGTGTTAAAGGATCAACATCGTATGATAATGGGGATTTTTCATCTTGATAAATTTTAAGTAATTTTTTTTCTTTTTTTTTTAGAAAAAAACATCAGAAATTTTATTTCTTCTGTTTGTGCTATTTTTCCACCAGAGGATCAATAAGTATCAGCAGTTATTATGACGTATTAGGGCCATTATAGATGTTTAAGTTGAAAGTACATTTCTGGCAAATTCTCAGAAATGTTGAGATTATTCAGAAATTTTCAAAAAAAGAGAGGAAATGTACGAGTTTATAATAAATTTTGAAATTAAGCTCAGGAATTTAGTAGAAAACCTCTAAAATGTCAGAGTTTTTCTAAAATATTGAGATTTGGAAAAGTGGAATTTCATATTTATATTTAATCACTTTAAAATATTTTATTCCTCTGAGTAGCCAGACATGCAAATAATTTTATGTTTCGTCGATAACATCAGTTTTACAAATTAAATCGTAATAAACAGTAAAACCTTTTTACTTGAATATGGTTCTGGAAGTAACTTATAAATTTATCAAAGTCAAACTTCTCTTCAGTGCAAAACATTCACCTCTTGTTGGTTGTAATATTAACCCACTAGCTTAGCTGAGGAAGCGTCACACTGTGAATAACAGGATGACTGACATATATTTAGAGTTTTCTCCACTGTGTGGCTGCAGGTTCTGCGCGGAGAGGCTGCAGTCGTTGCTGCGAACTCTGGAGATCGCAGACATCGCAGACTTTTCGGCCGTTACGCTCATCTCCAACTTTGCGACTCTTGTCAGCACCTACAGCCAAGGTCCCGAAAGGCTCCTGACCAAACCTCTTATTCCTTCAGTAAACTTGTTTTAATAGACGTGCTGCTCAGATCTTTAGTTTTAACAAATTTCTCCTTGTAAAGGTTTTACCATCATCATTGAACCTTTTGAGGACAGAACTCCAACCATCGCCAACCCTGTGCTGCACTTCAGGTGGGAAAGAATTAACAGGAAACATCACTGGGTGGTGCTAATTTTAATTTAATAAACCACTTATTGATTATTGTAAGTTAATTGTTTGCATCCCTGCTTTTTGACCCGGTTTTCTCCATGTTTTCCAGCTGCATGGACCCGTCTATAGCCATCAAACCTGTTTTTCAGAGGTTCCAGTCGGTCGTCATCACCTCAGGGGTGCGTCTCTCTTTTTCCTCCCCAAAGCTGTTTATTCCTTTCCGGGTTCCTACGGGTGCTGGAATTTTTAGGTTTGGAAAGTGTTTGATTTCTGTATAAATCAGTGAAACTGGTTGATATTCAAACTGCAAAGTTTTGTAATAAAGTTCAATCTAATTCTTGATCAAAAGCCTAAATTTGGAAAATGTTGTTTAATCTGATATTTTCATTCACCTAATAAAAAGTCAGACACATTTAGTTAAATCAGACTAAAGTTTTCATATTTTTAGTCAAATAGTTACCAAAGCTGCTTGGCTGGCCAAGGGTTGCTAGGTAACGGGGTTAGCGTTGCTCGGTAACAGTGCTGGGGTTAACGTTGCTTGGTAACAGTGCTGGGCTTAGCTGGGGTTGCTAGGTAACGGGGTTAACGTTGCTTGGTAACAGTGCTGGGCTTAGCTGGGGTTGCTAGGTAACGGGGTTAACGTTGCTTGGTAACAGTGCTGGGCTTAGCTGGGGTTGCTAGGTAACGGGGTTAGCGTTGCTTGGTAACAGTGCAGGGCTTAGCTGGGGTTGCTAGGTAACGGGGTTAACGTTGCTTGGTAACAGTGCTGGGCTTAGCTGGGGTTGCTAGGTAACGGGGTTAAAGTTGCTTGGTAACAGTGCTGGGCTTAGCTGGGGTTGCTAGGTAACGGCGCGCAGTCCCCATAGAATGCTTTCCAGACACCAAAAAACAAAATTTATTCATTAACTTATTGGCAAAAAAACAGCTGGGTGTGTTTGGTTTTTTAGCTTTTGTTTTTCAAACCAGTAGAGAACAAAATAGAAATACAAAAATGTGCAAGAAATGATCTTTGCGTAATAAACCAGAAATCAGAATAAACCTTCCCTGTTTTTTGGTTGTTGTTTTTTTTATACGTTTCTATTTTATATTTAAGCATTTAGTTTGAGCAGGAAGCTCATTTACTTGAACATCAATTATTTGGACTGTTTCAATGTAATGAATATTTATCATTTTTAATGACTCAGTGACTTATTGATCATCTTATGTTTTATATGTCAAACAATTGAAATTGGGGGATTTTTGTTAAATTAATGCTTTGTTCTTGGAAGGTGTGACATTTCAAAACATAAAAGTGTGTTTATATTTTACTTGTTATAGAATACTGTCGCAGGACATTATTATTAATATCTGTATTAAATGATATCACATATCAGTGAATTGAAACTGTCCTTTTTTAGTTCATTTGTATTGTTTTTATCTCAAAGTTTATCTTGAAAATATTTAAAAAGTGAATTTTACTGTATGAATCCTTTTCAACTTAACATTTTAAAGTATACACATGCAGAATTGTTTTTTAAATTAAAGATGTATTTAAAGACTGAGTAATTAAACTATATGTCTTCCTTCGTCAGACTCTCTCTCCGTTGGACATCTATCCCCGCATCCTCGACTTTCGACCCGTTACTATGGCGTCCTTCACTATGACGCTTGCACGAACTTGCCTCTGTCCTCTGGTCTGCAACACTGCATTCACGCTCAGTGGCCATTTTGTCTTCCATCTCCTGATGATGTTTTGTTTTTGCACAGATTGTCGGCCGTGGAAACGACCAAGTAGCTCTGAGCTCAAAGTTCGAGACAAGAGAGGATTTCGGTGAGCTATATGTTCTGTTTTGTTTTATTTTATTTTATTTTATTTTATTTTATTTTATTTTATTTTATTTTATTTTATTTTATTTTATTTTATTTTATTTTATTTTATTTTATTTTTAACATGTAGTTGATCAAATTTTTGGAAGTGACTCAGTGTGAAGTAGAATCAGTCGTGGGGAACAAAAATAATTTCTCTTTTGCTCTGAGAAATGCAAAAACAAACTACATGGACAATATCTTAATAAAATTAAGTATTTGCCTGATTTCTACACAGAAAGTTCCTGTAAATCATTTTAAATGTATTCTAGACTTTGAGAACATGATGCGTTCCTTTTTTTTCTGGTTGTATTTTTAAAAAACATTCTTATTTAACCTAATTTAATAAATGGGTGATATCAAATTAAAATGAAAGCAAAAAATGTGTTCATTGAAAGATGAATAGTGTCTGTGTTGCTTGAGTTTATTCTAAAGTGTCTGCATATGTGGAGCTATATTGGGTTTCATGACGTTTTCTGAAAAGAAAAAAAAGATTTGAAACTGAAAATAAAACTGGACTAAAAAATTATTTGAAATTGGGGGGAAATGTGAAAAAAAAAGGTTTGAAATAGAAAGAAATATTTTTAAGCTGAATTAAGGGATATGAATTGTTAAAAAAAAAATATTTGAAACTGAAAAAAAATTCAGAAGAAGATCAGAGTCGAGGTTTGTTTAATGAGTTTCAGATTTTTCTTTCTGCTTCAATTCAGGGACTAAGGAAACTGGAAATATTCTATGCGTGTGATTAGTTTTGAAAATTATCTGCTTCTCTTTTCTAACCTGAAAAAACTTTTTTTCAGTTTCATATTGTTTTTGTGTCGAACAAACTTTTTGTTCCCAGTTTAGCATTATTTTCTTTTTCTTTTTTCTTTGATCAGTAAAAATTTCACTCCACCTCATTTTAAGCGTTTCATTCTTGAATTATGAACAAAGTCCACACAGAACCACTCCGAGGGCCGCCAACGGCCCCCGCGACACACTTTGAACACCCCTGATCTCGCTGATCTGATCCGTGGTCATTTTGCAGCCGTGATCCGTAACTATGGCAACCTGCTCCTGGAGATGTCGGCGGTCGTTCCCGACGGGATCGTTGCGTTTTTCACCAGCTACGTCTACATGGAGAACATCGTGGCGTCTTGGTACGAACAGGTCGGTGTCGGCGACGCGTTGCTGCTTCCAGGCGGCCAGACGGGTCCGCTAAAGGAAACGGCTCCGGGTTTCTGTTTGCAGGGGATCCTGGAGAACATCCAGAAAAACAAGCTGATCTTCATCGAAACGCAGGACGCAGCGGAAACCAGCATGGCTCTGGAAAAGTACCAGGAGGTCAGAGGAATTCTGGGAGTTTATTAAATCATTTTTAGTGTTTAAAACAGCTGAGATTTACTTTTCTGATCTTGTTTCTCGTTAGGCGTGTGAGAACGGCCGAGGAGCCATCCTGCTCTCTGTGGCCCGAGGGAAGGTTTCCGAAGGAATAGACTTCGGTAAATAATTCTGATCCGTCCGATGAAACGGATTCAACGGACAAATAATTGTGCTTTTATTTTTGTTTTCCTGGTTTATTCAGTTCACCATTTTGGCCGAGCGGTTATCATGTTTGGAGTCCCGTATGTTTACACTCAGAGCCGCATCCTGAAGGTGAGAATCGTTCAATTTTATTGACTGAAACTAAACTTCACATAAACAAAATTTTATTTTTGACAGATAAACTGAATAGATTCAGAATAGAATATAAACATAATTTATTGTCTCGCAGAATAAAACAAACAAGCCATATTCAGAATAACATACTGTACATTAAGGTCAAGATTATTATAACCAGGAAAATGCAGCTGAATAGTTTTGCATGATGTTAATAAGTTTTTCTCACTCATATTTGTTTAGGACTCAAACATCAAGTACAAAACTAACAATCTCTTTTCATGCATAAATGATTTATTTCATCATTATTAATATAAAAGGAAATCTTCCTTCCCAGACTGACAGGCAGCGACAGTTTCCTCCTGCTGACCTTGTCGGGTGTTTTTGTCCGTTAGGCTCGGCTGGAGTATCTGCGGGATCAGTTTCAGATCCGAGAGAACGACTTCCTGACGTTCGACGCCATGCGTCACGCCGCTCAGTGCGTCGGCAGAGCCATCAGAGGCAAGACGGACTACGGCCTCATGATCTTTGCTGACAAGGTGAGCAGCGAAACTGTAAACATGCAAAGAAAAGTTTATGGTATGAATGCAAAGAATTAATCAACTTACGATTAATGGTTTATAAGATTAAAATTGGTTCCGATAGATGAACTTATGGAGTTCGTTCAATCTTTTAGTGTTGTAGTTTTATCATTGTCCAGCAGAGGGCGCCGAAGTTATTATAATGCTGTTATTTCAGCCGAGCTGCATGATGGATCAGCACCAATTTCTGATTTAATGATTATCGATCTGATTCAGAGGGAGGACAGAGAAGCAGAGGAGATAACTCCAGCAAACAGCTGATTTTGAGATTTTTTTTAAAGCACATTTCAGCAGAAAGCATTTTAAAGTGCTTTGCATAATAAAAAACAGCATGTGACATTGAATAAACAGCCGGAAAGAGAGAGATTTTGAAAGAAAAAAAGATAAAAACAATAAAACCCGCACCCGTTTTCAACCAGGGGGGACGACACCCGCACCCCTGTCCATATCTGGGACTCTAACCCTCTGGGACTTTAGTCAAAATGCCGTTTGACAAGGACTCCAACCTCTAGGTTTTTAGTTGAAACGCCGTCAACTGGGACTCTAAACCACGTCGGACTTTAGTTAAACGTCGTTTAACTGGGACTCTAATCCACGTTTTACTCAAGGGACTCTAACCCTAATTTAGCCATAAGCAACTCTAAACAGGTGGGTTTTAAGTTGAGATTTAAGGGCACCAGTGTTTCAGCTGTTTTGCAGTTTTCTGGAAGTTTGTTCCAAATTTGTGGTGCATAGAAGCTGAATGCTGCTTCTCCTCGTTTGGCTTTTTGTGAGTTAATAACATTAAGATTTTTCCATGAAGAGCAAAAACAGAAAGTACCTTGTATGAACATCTTTCTGTTCAGATGGAATCAAGTATTTCACATATTTTATGTTTTTCTTCTTTTATTTTTCTGTTCAGAAACTTAATAGGTTCCCCTTTTGTTATGTTTTATAAATGTCTAAGTTTAATCATTTCTTTTTATTCAGTCAGTATTTAATACATTAGACACAAAATAATGTTAACATTTTGTGTCAGCACATTATGAAATGGTGAGCCCCACATGTTATGGAACAATTGTCGGCCATCTTGATTCAGCCGCTTTAGATAAACTCGTTAATAATAACTTGGATCAGTAGATTTTGGGAGTAATTTGAGCCTTTTGTTCGCAGAGATACGCTCGATCAGACAAACGTGGGAAACTTCCTCGTTGGATTCAGGAGCACATCAACGACGGCAGCCTGAACCTCACCGTGGACGAAGCCGTCCAGCTGTCCAAGCACTTCCTGCGTCAGATGGCTCAGCCGTTCAGACAGGTAACCACAGGAATGTTTCATAAAATTACAAAATTGTGAAAACGTTTTCACTAAATTATGGTGTCACACCTTAACATTGATTGTATTGCTTGTTGTTTATCATTTATTGTGATCTGAAATGTTATTTTTTTTTACCAATTTCTCCACTGTTTGTTCTACAAAAATATCAATAAATATCAGTAAATTTTAAAATATAACTAAATGCAGTTAAGAGGCTGATTAAGAGTGCTTTATCCAAAAATTGCTGTATCCAGAAAGTTAAATGGAAGGAAAAAGTGTGTAAGGAAAAGGGATAAATGTGGCCTTAAGAGGATTGTCAAGTTTTATAAGTGGAAACGAAACACATTTATCAGAAATGACATTTCTCTTTGAAAATTTGACTCAGAAACTTTGTAGAAAAATAATAAAAACATTTTTGAGTTTCTGAAGTTGAGAATTTGCTAGAAAATATTTGGAAATTTTTAGATTAATCTCAGAAATAAAAAAAAAATCTTAGAAAAAAGCAAAGAACTTTCAGTTTGAAAAATTGAAAATTTTCTTTAAAACACAGAAAATTGCTTTTTTTTATATAGAAAATTTCTCAGATTAATCTCAAAATGTATAAGTTTGAAAAGTTGAAAGTTTGCTAAAAAACAAAAATCTGAAATTTTAAGATTCATCTTAGAAATATTCTAAATGGAATTAAGGACATAATGAGTTTGAGAAGTGATTTCTTTTTACTTTTAAAATATATTTATATATACTTATTGGTGTTAAAGTTTAATTAAAATTCCTCAAGGCTGTGAATTTTGGGTTTTTATTTTCTGTGAGCCAAAAATCATCAATATTACAACAAATCCATCCATCCATTTTCTTTCACCCTTGTCCCTCAGTGGGGTCGGGAGGGTTGCTGGTGCCCATCTCCAGCTAACGTTCCGGGCGAGAGGCGGGGTATATTACAACAAATAAATGCTTAAAATGTTTAACTCTCTGAAATAAATGATAAAAAATAAGAATTTTTTTCATCACCATGTTCTGATTATTTGAGATGTAGCAGCAGCACAATAACTTACCCACCAGTTGTCCTTTAAACTCTGTAGTTGACTACAACAGTTGTTTCTTTTTTTTTTGACACTGGAGTGGATAATAAGCAAATATATATATATATAAAAAAAACAGTTTCAAATACATTAAAGTATATCATAAATCCTTTGGTTAGTTTTAAATGAGCTTTATGAAGCTGAATGGTTTGGAAACGTCTTTGCAGGAGGACCAGCTGGGTCTGTCTCTGCTGACTCTGGAGCAGCTGCAGTCGGAGGAAATGCTGCAGAAAATCTCTCAGATGGCTCATCAGACATAAAACCCATAATCCAGCGGATCATGGCATCACCATGGCAACGCCAGATTTCAAACATAAAGGAGGAAACCTTATTCCTGCACCAGCCTTCTTCCCACAAACACTTAAAAAACACTTCATCAACATGTAGATCATGTAACTGGATTCATTTTTTTCAACATGGATTTTTTTTTATATGAATCTGTTACAAAGAAAAATGTAAAAAAAACTTGAAGTTATGTAAAAAAAAAAAAAAAAGAGATTCTGGTGAAAAGTGTTTGTATGTAAAGTGTCTGTCATACAGACTCAAACTACTGCAGATTTAATGTTCTGACTGTACACTTTTTAATATCTGTCTATAAAAAATGTTTGTACCCAACTGTTTGTTTTTATCTTCACTTTACTATTCAAGTAACTAAATAAAACTAAACAAAAACAAAATTTTTGCAGTGAATCTGGACCCAGTTGGTCAGAACAGACTTGATCATTTTATATAATGCAAATTATCCCAGAGCAATAAAAGCAAAAAATAAGACATTTAAAACACAGCAAATGATGACAGGCATGTTTAAAATCAAATAATTCACATATTGAACATAAAGGAATTTGATTTGAATGATATTTTCCACATAAACATGTTTAAATCATACAATCTCAATGTTTATTGTTAATATCTCATTTGTGAGATATCTGAAGCTTTAAATACTTTTATTTGATAGTTTGCTATCAAACTACAAAAATGGCCGAACAGGGTTATATTTTAACGTTTTAACTCCCCTACTAGTTTTTGCATTAATCCTGGTTCAACCACAGCCTGAACCTGTCCTTGTAAAAAAAAAAAAATTAGCTCATCCCAGTAAAAGTTTGAAACAATTTTCACCCAGTGATGCAAGTTATTGAGGTTGTTAAGGATCTGGTTGGTCGGTAGTCCTGGGAACGAGACTTCAGACTCCCCTCATCCAACTAGGAGGTGGACTGAAGTTTAACTCCTTAATCTGGTGGATGCATCCGATCTCCTGTCGCCCTCGACCTCTCCAACTCACTGGATCCTGTTTGTGGGTGAAATTATCTTTAACAGACTGAGGAAAAACTGTATAAATACCAGAGAGAATATAAATTTTTTGTCAATATTTATTTGAAGCTTTACAGCATTTGGAGTCTTTGCTCACTGAACAGTCAGGAGAAAGAGCCTCCAGCAAAACACAGCAAACTGTTTATAGGAAACGTTTCATTTAATTCACACAGTTTAACAATCTACTTGGCTACAAAACACACTGCAAGCAAACGCATTTTATTTCATAAAGCAAAAATTAAACTTTATGGCTGTCATAAGAATGAAAAAAGAAAATATTCTACAACTTTATAATAATCCAGAGTTCAGAGAAACATCTTCAGAAGACTTTCCCATGATCACAAGCTTTACACAAGAACCATAACACTGTTATGCATTGATCCACTCATAATCATAGTAACCATAAAATGTTCCATCCCATCTGCAGGCTAAGACAGACATGTAGCCGACGTGTTTGTTGCTACCTGTACTTGGTCTGCCAGTCACCAGAACCTCATTATTCACACAGAGTTCGTTTGTCCTTTACAAAGCTGTTGAAATACTAATTATATGCGTCCATGAATTTCAGCCAGTGAAGCTCGTTTACAGCGTATGCACTCTTCGTGTTGATTGGTAGTTAACGTTATCGTAGTAGGAGATCAGAGGCAGCTTGTCCACATTGTCTGACATATTTTCCTCCTCCGTCTCATACAGGTTGATCCCGACGGCGGCCATTTTGTTCATGTATCTCTCTCTCGTATTTTGGTCAAGAGTGTCCACATGTTTTCTTGTTGTTGGTCTTGAAGCCATGGGTCCACTAAGCATTGTACATGCACTTCCCTACTAAGATGGCACGGATCACTTCTGGTTCAGACTTGATGGAACTGGATGTATTGGATGGGTTATCATGGCAGTGAAGACATACACCACCTACAGGCATCTCACAGTATTACAAGCCAGGATCAACTGTGTTGCATTTGTCACAATTCAAAACCCCAACTAAGATGAGGACACAAACTGGGTTCAGGGCCTGAATGGAATTGGCCACCTAACCTTTGACCCCAAATATCCTATCATATGCTATCCTTGCAAGGTTGATGAAGAGCAGATTTTGATGAAGTGGGTTTTCTGTTACATTTCGTTGAATGTTTTGCTTTGTGTTCCCTTCTTTTATAAGTTTTACTTTAGTAGGTTTAGTCCAGATACAAATTTCTGAATGTTGAACTTCCTTCCTGCTGCAGGAGCACAGAGACGTTTCATCATAGATACACAGACGGATAGATTTCCAGGAGTCTGAAACATGTCTCTGCTCCTTCCTGTGGATGTGAAATGAAGATCCTTTTCTCCTGGTTCCTTCAGACTGCAGGCTCCTCCTCTAAGCTGCCTTCAGCTCTGGATCCTTCATCATGATGGTTGTTTTCTGCTCCAGACTTCTGGTTTCTCCTGGCCTGGAAACAGAGGATGGTTCAGCTTCAATGCAAGAACTTTCCCAGCTGAACACATCATGCATGATACATGCAGTACCTTAAAGTAGAGGACCAGGACTGATCCCGGCAAACCCAGCAGGACGACAACCAGTCTGATGATCAAAGCAGTGAGATAGTCTGAAACCGAACGAAACAGATTCAGGATCAGCTTTCATCAGACGAGTCAAACCAGAAATGTACAATAATCATATAAACCAGTGGTCCCCAAACATTTTCCTGTGAGGGCCACATTAACTTTTTCCTTCTCTGGTAGGGGGCCGGAGTCAGTTTGGAACAGAAACGGTGTGACGATTGCAGGAGTGCCCAAATGTAAAAAATTACAAAAAATTACTGGACTATAAGCCACAACCCCAAAGTTTATTTTTTAACCAGTAAACATACACATATAAATCGCAGATATCTCTGCCGCTCCAGGTTGTCCACAACAATGCAGCAGCTGCAGAGGGGGGCGGACACCCAAAATTTGAGTAATAACAGGTCAAGTGAATATCACATTTATTAGGGTTGAAAAAGAAAAAGTTGCCAAGATTAGATTTAACTGAACTGATTAGTTTCCGAACGGTAACTGTAACAGAAAAAGTGCTGATCCTTCGTGTTGCTACTAGCATGTGGTAAATGAAAATGGGTGTTCTTCCTCTTCTTCTTTAGATTTCAACAGCAGCTTGCATCCATTATTGTTGCACTACTGCCATCTACTGGATCCTAATATATATACCTCAAATTCTCATAATGATCCCAGTATTATTTTAAAAATATAAATATATCTTTTCCCGTTCAATGCTATTTAACTGATCAACAACATTCTCAAATTTCAATTCCCTATTAAAACCTAATTCCGTTTTAATGGGAAATTTCTTTTATTTCCAATTTTGACTTCCAATGATTCACTTCCTGCGAAAGAGCCCCCTGGTGGTTGAAGAAAAATTCACATATAAGCGGCTTATAGACCAAAAAATACGGTATATGAAAAACACTGAATGCTCTCTGGTATTGTTCAGGGGGTCGGACCAAATGTGGAGGCTGGCCGGATCCGGCCTGCGGGCCGTAGTTTGGGGACCCCTGATATAGACCCTTGTTTTAATGCTGCCTGTAGATCTGATCATGAACATTAATATCATCAATCCTCCTCTCTGACCTCATGAATGAGGCAGACAGCTGCTGGTTCACCTGAAGCAGAACTTCTCCTGATGGACTCCATGAGTTTATCTGAGACAGTGAGGTTGAGAGGCTGGCTCACAGAGGAGAAGTTATGGGAGAAAACGTAGACGTGGTAAAGGCAGCGGTAGGTTCCTTGGTGGGCGTGGCCAGCAGCAGCGAACAGGAAGAGGGCGGAGTGATTAACAGCTGGCAGGGTGTGGTTCAGAGTGTAGTTAGAGGAGCTGAAGATGAGCTGGAAGGAGCCGCCTTCATACTGAGGCCTGATGGAGCACATGATGCTGAAACCTGAGCCAATGAGGAGCTCAGACCCCTGCTTTCTGGCTGTGGAGACCCCGTCAGTGGAGGAAGAGAGGAAGATGAGCGGCTCAACCAGCAGATCTGGGAACGCAGAGGAAACACAGAGACAACTGGATCTAATCTGAGGTGGAAAACAAGATGGCATGAGAACGAGACAGGAGCTCATCACACTGGTTACCATGGTTACTAGCATGTTTATACATGGTTACTAGCAACTTTATGACAGATTTTTAGTCTGTCAGTAATATTTAAAGCAGTGGTCCCCAACCTTGTTATTACCGCGGACCGATCAAGACTTGAAAAATGCTGCGGCCCGGGGCGGGGGGGTTATAAGGCCGTGTTGGTGTTCCTGCTAAATCCTGAATATACCCAATTTGGGTTGTCTTGGACTTTTTATCGCAGCCTCGCTGCCAGCATGCCTAGGTTGGCCCCATGTGGGGAAAAGGAGGGCAGACTAGATGGGTCCCATATGGGTTTGTCCGCGGGTTCCACAGCCCACATGGGTTTGTCCATGTAGGGCCCACGTAGGTTGTGGCTCTACATGGGCAAACCCATATGGGACCCATATATCAGCCCTCTTTTCCCCCACATAGGACCCACCTAAGCATGCAGGTAGGGCTGTGGGGTTTACCCTGTCTGAGAATGAGAATACAACCTGCTGAATGTGACAGGTAGCCAATCAGAAAGCGCGGTGACGTAAGAGCAGAGGGGAATCCCAAACAGCTGACATGTCGCGCAACTGAGAGTCTGGTGGGTGTCGGAGATGATATGTGGAAATGTTTATTATTATATGTAAAGGTCATTAGTACATATCTTTATTATGTTTATTCAGTTACAATGTTAACTATAAAAAAACAGTCACCTCCAAATCATAGTGCAGCAAATAGAGCGGATGCTCCCGTCGTCTTTTACCCACCGCCTTTTCTTTTTATTACGTCTTTTATCTCTTAAAATGACTCCACAAACTATCACTATCGCTTCTACATCGTCATCCGTGTTTGGTTATTCTTAATAATAGTTGGGGGTTTTGTGGATTATCCTCTGGAATCGGGATGTTTGTGACTGGAATCGGTTCGTGTTGCTCCTGCCTTGTGGCTGGACACACGAACCGATCGAGCCTATTGGACTTTTATCAGCTCTGTGGTCACAGAGGTTTGGAGAATCGGCCGACAATTCTTAAATCTTTCCGTCTAAACCAGACTTAAGACTCACAAGCTCTACTCATCTCCTCTCAAGAACTGCCCAAACGCTCTGACTCTGGTCGCTATGGTAACATTTATATATCCCTTCAAAATAACAGAAACGCCACAAAAACGAACATTTTACTTTCGTGAAAAACTTAACTCATGATAATGACTTACGGGAGTCTTGAGCTTGTTTCTCTGCAACGAGACGGTCTAAACTGGGAGTGAAGGGAGACAATGACACCCGAAGTGTTGCTTATATCCACAGCCTGCTTGGTCTCTACGAGGCGAAGCAGTTTGAAGCTTTATTGCCTCATTAGTAGCCGGTCGCCACATGTTACGCACAGCGGCATGTAATGTGGGACTCACCTACCGGTCCGGGATAAATCCATTCTCCTGTGTCTTCTGTGGGCATTTTCCCCTTTGCAAAGAAACTTTCCAAAGACACCTGATCCGTCTCTTACTCATTTTGATGCTTGTGGGCTCAATGTTGGTGCGCAAGTAACCGAGAGAATCCGGTTAAAGGATTTTCAAAATAAAAGATCCTCCAGACTCAAATAATAGATAAGACGGAAATATTTCACTATTTCTTGCGCGGCCCGGTGCCAATTGGTCCACGGACCGGGTGTTGGGGACCACTGGTGTAAACCATTTTTAGTTTCCCTCTCCTGAAGGTTTCAGGTTCTTAGTTAAAGGTGACGGTTTCTCTGCAGACATCTGGAACCTGATGAAGAAACATTTTAAAACACATAAATATGAGAGTTCAGAGTTACCTGAGCAGATTAACTCATGGCTCTGATCACTGTTTCTATCATCAGGTATACAGTTCTTTAATGCAGATCCTGACTCCAAACAGTCAGACATGATCCCCCAAACTGGTCTCCATGAAGCTTCCGTTGATTTTCTTGCTGAAACAGCAGAAGCACAGTCCAGTTCAGCACAAACTACAGCAGTTGAGTTCTTGTCCCAGTCACCACCCCCAACATCCACTGGTCTCCAGTCTTCTTGATGTTTCATCTCCAGTCTCCCGGCACATCGGCTGGTCTCTCCCACCAACCTGATGGGCGCTTGATGTGAGCAGAGACAGAGAGTTCATTAATGCAGGAAGTGAAGCAGTGAACAGCAGCAGGTCTGCAGATCCTCCTCTACCTGAACAGGTGAGTCCAACAGCTTGACCAGGTGAGCAGCTGTTTCTAACTGAACTCTTCCTGCTGCTGCAGTTCAGCAGAGCAGACTCACTGCCTTCACACAGGAACTCTCTGCTCCCCACTGGAGCCTCTGCTGCTCCATAGAGTGCCCCCTGGAGGACTGAAGGAGGCCCACAGCCAATCTCCCTGCAGACCACCTCTGCATCCTGCAGGTCAAAGTCTTTTTCACACACTGAGGACCACGACTGGTTGGTCTTCACCTCCAGTCTGCCTGAGCACCGGTTGGTCCCTTGAACCAGCCTGACTGAGTCTGTGGATGCAGAAAGAAAAAAGTTTAAAATCCTTCAGAACTTTATTTTTCTAAACACACATGGAAACATCTCTGGGTTTGATAAAAATACAAAGGAAATGTAAATAAAACCAAACTAGAAAAGTTCAGAGCCTCAAAGGTGGAGTGAAACCGACTGTACCTGGAATTTTATCTTTCATTTTATTTTTGCTGAATTTATCATATTTTTGGGACGTAAATATGTTCAGAAACTCATTAAAAGTCAAAAAATCTTTGTTCTTTGTGAAATTGTTAATATTTCAGCGGAATTAAAAATAAACATCGCAAAATTTCTCAACAGCGCCCCCTAGTTCAGTCAGGCCAACAACCAGAACAAACAACAGGTTTTCCTGCTATTTGCACTAAAAAAAGGAAGCCCACCATTTTGGATAAAAAGTTCATTTTCTGTTGATTTTCAAGTTTTGAAAATGTCTGATTTCCTTGAACTTCTCCTGGGATTTTGATGCATCGACTTCAAAGCAGCAGAGATTAAAAGTTATAAAAATGATGAGTTTTTATAACTCATCATTTTTAACTCAACAAAAATGATGAGTTTTTGTTCACCTCTCCTTGGGCTGCCACCTTATCGTGGTGGAGGGGTTTGAGTGTCCCATTGATCCTAGGAGCTATGCTGTCTGGGGCTTTATGCCCCTGGTAGGGTCACCCAAGGCAGACAGGTCCTAGGTGAGGAACCAGACAAGGCGCAGTCAAAGACCCCTTATGATGAACACAAAGTTTGGACTTGGTTTTCCCTCGCCCGGACGCGGGTCACCGGGGCCCCACTCTGGAGCCAGGCCTGGAGGTGGGGCACGATGGCGAGTGCCTGGTGGCCGGGCTTTTACCCACGGAGCCCGGCCGGGCTCAGCCCGAAGAGGAGACGTGGGTCGCCCTTCCGATGGGCTCATCACCTGTCGGAGGGGCCAAAGGGGTCGGGCGCATTGTGCTATGGGCGGCAGCCGAGGGAGGGTATCCTGGTGGTCTGATCCTCGGCTGCAGAAGCTGGCTCTCGGGACGTGGAACATCACCTCTCTGGTGGGGAAGGAACCAGAGCTAGTGTGCGAGGCTGAGAGGTTCCGGCTAGAAATAGTCGGCCTCACCTTGACACATGGATCTGGTTCTGGAACCAGTCTCCTTGAGAGGGGCTGGACGTACTTCCACTCTGGAGTTGCCCATGGTGAGAGGCGTCGGGCTGGAGTGGGCATACTTGTTGCCCCCCATCTGGGCGCCTCTACGTTGGGGTTCACCCCGGTGAACGAGACGGTAGCCTTCCTCCGCCTACGGGTGGGGGGATGGGTTCTGACTGTTGTTTGTGCTTACAGGCCAAACGGCAGTTCAGATTACCCACCCTTCTTGGAGTCCTTAGAGGGGGTACTGGAGAGTGCCCCTCCTGGGGACTCCCTTGTTCTACTGGGGGACTTCAACGCTCACGTGGGCAATGACAGTGAGACATGGAGAGGCATGGTTGGGAGGAACAGCCCCCCCGATCTGAACTCGAGTGGTGTTCTGTTGTTGGACTTCTGTGCTCGTCACGGATTGTCCATCACAAACACCATGTTCAGGCACAAGGGCGTCCATATGTGCACTTGGCACCAGGATGCCCTAGGCCACAGTTCGATGATTGACTTTGTCATCGTCTCATCGGATTTGCGGCCGTATGTCTTGGACACTCGGGTGAAGAGAGGTGCGGAGCTGTCCACTGACCACTACCTGGTGACGAGTTGGCTCCGGTGGTGGGGGAGGAAGCCGGTCAGACCTGGCAGGCCCAAATGTGTAGTGAGGGTCTGCTGGGAACGTCTGGCGGAGTCCCCTGTGAGACGGAGCTTCAACTCTCATCTCCGGCAGAACTTCGAACACGTTCCGGGGGAGTTGGGGGACATTGAGTCTGAGTGGACCATGTTCCGTACCTCCATTGCCGAGGTGGCCTATCGGAGCTGCGGCCACAAGGTCGTTGGTGCCTGTCGCGGCGGTAACCCTCAAACCCGTTGGTGGATACCTTCGGTGAGGGATGCTGTCAAGCTGAAGAAGGAGTCCTACCGGGCCTTTTTGGCCTGTGGGACTCCAGAAGCAGCTGATAGGTATCGGCGGGCGAAACGGCATGCGGCTCGGGTTGTCGCTGAGGCAAAAACTCGGGCGTGGGAGTAGATTGGAGAGGCCATGGAAACAGACTTCCGTACAGCTTCGAGGCGATTCTGGTCCACCATTCGGCGTCTCAGGAGGGGGAAGCAGTGCAGCACCAACACTGTTTATAGTGGGGATGGTGCGCTGCTGACCTCAACTCGGGACGTTGTGGGCCGGTGGTCAGAATACTTTGAAGACCTCCTCAATCCCACCAACATGCCTTCTGTTGAGGAAGCTGAGCATGGGGACTCTGGGTTGGGCTCTCCAATCTCTGGGGACGATGTCGCCGAGGTGGTCAAAAAGCTCCTCGGTGGCAGGGCCCCGGGGGTGGATGAGATCCGCCCGGAGTTCCTTAAGGCTCTGGATGTTGCAGGGTTGTGTTGGCTTACGCGACTCTGCAATATCGCATGGACATCGGGGGCAGTTCCCCTGGATTGACAGACTGGGGTGGTGGTCCCCCTGTTAAAAAAGGGGGACCGGAGGGTGTGCTCCAATTACAGGGGGGTCACACTCTTAAGCCTCCCTGGTAAGGTCTATTCAGGGGTCCTGGAGAGGAGAGTCCGTCGGATAGTCGAACCTCAGATTCAGGAAGAGCAGTGTGGTTTTCGTCCTAGTCGTGGAACACTGGACCAGCTTTACACCCTCAGCAGGGTCCTGGAGGGTGCATGGGAGTTCGCCCAACCAGTCTACATGTGTTTTGTGGACTTGGAGAAGGTGTTCGACCGTGTCCCTCGGGAGGCCCTTTGGGGGGTACTCTGGGAGTATGGGGTACCGGGCCCTTTGATACGGGCTGTCAGGTCCCTGTATGACCGGTGTCAGAGTCTGGTCCGCATTGCCGGCAGTAAGTTGGGCTCGTTTCCGGTGAGAGTTGGACTCCGCCAAGGCTGCCCTTTGTCACCGATTCTGTTCATTACTTTTATGGACAGAATTTCAAGGCGCAGCCGAGGTGTAGAGGGGATCCGTTTTGGGGGCCTTAGGATCGCGTCTCTGCTTTTTGCGGATGATGTGGTCCTGTTGGCTTCATCGGAACGTGATCTGCAGCTCTCACTGGAGCGGTTCGCAGCCGAGTGTGAAGCGGCCGGGATGAGGCTCAGTGCCTCCAAATCCGAGGCCATGGTCTTGAGCCGGACAAGGGTAGAGTGCCTTCTCCGGGTCAAGGGGGTCGTCCTGCCTCAAGTGGAGGAGTTTAAGTATCTGGGGATCTTGTTCACGAATGAGGGAAGAAGGGAGCGGAAGATCGACAGGAGGATTGGGGCAGCGTCTGCCGTGAAGCGGGCGCTGTACCGGTCCGTCGTGGTGAAGAGAGAGCTGAGCCAAAAAGCGAAGCTCTCGATTTACCGGTCGATCTACGTTCCCACCCTCATCTATGGTCATGAGCTTTGGGTCATAACCGAAAGAACGAGATCACGGGTACAAGCAGCCGAAATGGGTTTCCTCCGCAGGGTGGCTGGGCTCTCCCTTAGAGATAGGGTGAGAAGCTCGGTCATCCGGGAGGGACTCAAAGTAGAGCCGCTGCTCCTCCACGTCGAGAGGAGCCAGTTGAGGCTCAGGCATCTGGTGAGGCGTTCCGGGCACGTCCCACCGGGAGGAGGCCTCGGGGAAGACCCAGGACACGCTGGAGGGACTACGTCTCTCGGCTGGCCTGGGAACGCCTTGGGATTCCCCCGGAGGAGCTGGAAGAAGTGGCTGGGGAGAGGGAAGTCTGGGCCTCCCTTCTGAAGCTGCTGCCCCCGCGACCCGACCCCGGATAAGCGGAAGAAAATGGATGGATGGATGGATGGATGGATGGATGGATGGATGGATGGATGGATGGATGGATGGATGGATGGATGGATGGATGGATGGATGGATGGATGGATGGATGGATGGATGGATGGATGGATGGATGGATGGATGGATGGATGGATGGATGGATGGATGGATGGATGGAGTGAGTTTTTGTTCATCTATTTGGGCTAAACTGAAAATTTTATCTGGATATTTAAATTATTTTAGTTTCCCTCTCCTGAAGGTTTTAGGTTCTTAGTTAAAGGTGACAGTTTCTCTGCAGACATCTGGAACCTGATGAAGAAACATTTTAAACATAAATATGAGAGTTCAGAGTTACCTGAGCAGATTAACTCATGGCTCCAAACCCTGTTTCCATCATCATGTAAACAGTTCTTTAATTCAGATCCAGACTGCAAACAGTCAGACCTGATCAACCAAACTGGTCTCTTTGAAGCTTCCTTTGAGTATCTTACTGAAACAACAGAACCACAGTCCAGTTCAACACAAACTACAGCAGCTGAGTTCTTGTTCCAGTAAGGACCCTCAACAAACACTAGTCTCCAGTCTTCTTGACGTTTCATCTCCAGTCTCCCGGCACATCGGCTGGTCTCTCCCACCAACCTGATGGGCGCTTGATGTGAGCAGAGACAGAAAGTTCATTAATGCAGGAAGTGAAGCAGTGAACAGCAGCAGGTCTGCAGATCCTCCTCTACCTGAACAGGTGAGTCCAACAGCTTGACCAGGTGAGCAGCTGTTTCTAACTGAACTCTTCCTGCTGCTGCAGGTCAGCAGAGCAGACTCACTGCCTTCACACAGGAACTCTCTGCTCCCCACTGGAGCCTCTGCTTCTCCATAGAGCGCCCCCTGGAGGACTGAAGGAGACCCACAGCCAATCTCCCTGCAGACCACCTCTGCATCCTGCAGGTCAAAGTCTTTTTCACACACTGAGGACCACGACTGGTTGGTCTTCACCTCCAGTCTGCCGGAGCACCGGTTGGTCCCTTGAACCAGCCTGACTGAGTCTGTGGATGCAGAAAGAAAAAAGTTTTAAAATCCTTCAGAACTTTATTTTTTTAAACAGACATGGAAACTTTTCTGGGTTTGATAAAAAAATAGTAAGGAAATGTAAATAAAATCAAACTAGAAAAGTTCAGAGCGTCAAAGGTGGAGTGAAACCGACTGTAAATAGAATTATTTTTCTTTTTAAATTTGTTCCAGTTGCTAACGTTTGTCCATGACATGCAATGCACCAGATCCACACTAAGAAGTTTACTGGAAGTTTCCTGGGCTGCAACCATGATATGGAAATAATCTATTACCAAGCCCTGTTAGATGAAGTCACTCCATCAGGTTTATTCGCATATTGTGCACAACACAGAGAGAATATAAGACGATCAATAGTGAAACATTTCTGATTGAAAACTCTCCCAGGCAGAGACAACATGAGTTTTATACCAAGGCTGAGGGAGAGACGGTCTGGTTCTCATGCAGCTGCAGGAAAACATCTCCCAACCTTGTGCATGCAACCCAAAAAGCTTCACTTGGTGAGAGTTCACCAGCATTTAGAATGAAGACAATATAACCAGCAGATTTTACCTTACAATCATTTGTCCACCACAAAACAGAGAAGAGCTGTTTGGTCTAGTAGAAAATCTACCAGAGGGAATCCAGGTGAAGGGGAAGAAGCCCAGACTGAGCTGGAAGTGAGAATCTTTTTAAAGTGGAGTTGGAAGCAGAACAGGAAGGAAATGGCCAGGATATGGAATCACCTGAACAGATGATCTGTAGATTGTTGCTCTCATCTCTTTGTATCAACACCACAGATCCACAGTGGAGCTGTCTGCAAGCTACAGCTGCTGATGTATGGTTCCAGTTCTGATCATTTACTGCTTTCCATTCTCCCAGGTCCTTCTTCTCCAGTCGGCCACCACAGCGACTCCTTCCTGCTACCAGTCTGACTTCATCAGACAGCGCTGGAAGAAACAACATTTACATGTTGGGTTACAACAAGCAGAGACAGATTGATTTAGGATGTGTTGACAGGATCCTGTTGATGGAGTTTATTTGATCTTCTCTTAGAGGCAGAGCTATCAGGGATGGTTCTGATCAAAGCATCTTTATGCTGGAATGGCCTAGTTAAAGCCCAGACCCAAATGTTATTTATGCTCTGTAGTAAAACCTGAAATGTTTTTGTTATTCACCTTTTCTATCCAGTTATATTTATGTCTATACTGAGACCAACCAAAGTCAAATTCATTGTTTTTATGTAAAAGTTTTAAAATCCAGTTCATTCTGGTTCTGATTCTGGTTCTGATTCTAAATCTGGTTCTGGTTCTGTTTCTGATTCTAAATCTGGTTCTGGTTCTGTTTCTTGTTCTGAGTGCAGAGAGATCATCATTATGTGCCTCAGCAGCCTGAGATCGGGTTCCAGACATTAGCTTATCATCTGTCTTCCTCTAGAATGAGTCTGACCCCCAGCAGTAGGAACTGGACCCATCTGGACCGATCACTAAGAGAAATCTACCAGAAACAGAAACACTGAATGCAGCCGTCTAAAATCAGAGCTTAAATTCATGAACTCTCTGCCACCAAGTCACTAAACTGGTTCTGCTGAACTTCAGATGTCTGTCAGCAAGAGGACTATTAGTTACTGACTCCATCACTGAGCAGAATGTTGATGTTCCTGACAGAAACATGGCTGGATATCAACAACGACTCATCTAAACTAATTGAATCAGTGATTTTTAATTACAATTTTTAAGTGAGAATAGAAAACATGAAATCTGAGGAGGGGTTGCTACAAAATATCAGATTCATAAAAACTGTAAGAAGGTTGATTTAGGTCATTTTAACTCTTAAATATCTGTGAATTGAGGTAAAAGCCCATAAATGAGCTCTGATGCTAACTCTATACAAAACCCATCATATGTGGAAAACATCTTTATTGACTTTAATGGTTTATCTGTTACATGCATTGATCATGACTGTTAGATAATTGTGGGAGATTTCAACATCCTTGTTGACGAGCCTGAAGACGGAGGAGATTAAAAGCTGATATTCTTGATCGTTTGGTTTAATTCAGCTTGTTGACCCAGCAACACACATCAAGGTCACATTCTGGTTCTGGTCATCAGTAAGGTGTGAATATTTCCAGCGTCTCTGTAACTGATGTCTCCCTGTCTGATTATTTCACTCTTATCTTTGAAACCACAATAACCATCGACTCATTAAGCCAAACAGCTTCTGTCATAAAATCTTCTTCCACTGAAACACAGCAGAAACTTTAATCAGTTATATTTCCCCACTTCGCCTTCATGCTGCAACCTGTAGATGAGCTGCTAGATAACTTCCACCCTAACATCTCAGATATCATTGATTTAATTGCTCCCACTAAAGTGAAGGTTGTGTCTGGTAGGAACTAAATATGTGCCAACAGTTAGATCTGCAAGACGACTCTGTGGTAGAACCGAACGTAAATGGAGTAAAACTCAACTTCACGTTTATTATGAAATCTATAAAGACTGAACTAAAACATTCATGCTCTTTGCATAAACCATAAACTAAAACATGAACAATGATTGAGTTTTATTTGCCACAGTTGACAGGCTCACAAACCAGCTGAGCTGCAGTCAAACACGGCCTGCACATTTCTTTAGAGGAAATTAAAACTTAGAGGATTAATCTGCACATCCACACTAAATCCAATATCAATGCTGTACCTGAACATAACAAAGGCAGAATAAAAGACACAATTTCAAATATTCAACTATGAAACTTTGAATAAATTATAACCAGATTCAGCTCCTCTTCCTGCTATCTTGATATCACACCCACAGCTTTTCTTCAGAAAGTCCTGCCTGTCATTTCATTTGATATGATTCTAATAGTAACTCATGGCTCTCATCAGCCGTTTTCCCCCAGCAGTTTTCTAAGCACTGATATAAAAACAACCATCTGAAAAAGGCCGCAGTTTGATGATTGACTTTGTCATCGTCTCATCAGATTTGCGGCCGTATGTCTTGGACACTCGGGTGAGAGAGGTGCGGAGCTGTCCACTGACCACTACCTGGTGACGAGTTGGCTCCGGTGGTGGGGGAGGAAGCCGGTCAGACCTGGCAGGCCCAAACGTATAGTGAGGGTCTGCTGGGAACGTCTGGCGGAGTCCCCTGTGAGACGGAGCTTCAACTCTCATCTCCGGCAGAACTTCGAATACGTTCCAGGGGAGGTGAGGGACATTGAGTCTGAGTGGACCATGTTCCGTACCTCCATTGCCGAGGTGGCCTATCGGAGCTGCGGCCGCAAGGTTGTTGGTGCCTGTCGCGGCGGCAACCCTCGTACTCGTTGGTGGACACCTTCGGTGAGGGATGCTGTCAAGCTGAAGAAGGAGTCCTACCGGGCCTTTTTGGCCTGTGGGACTCCAGAAGCAGCTGATGGGTACCGGCGGGCGAAGCGGCATGCGGCTCGGGTGGTCGCTGAGGGAAAACTCAGGCGTGGGAGGAGTTTGGAGAGGCCATGGAGACAGACTTCCGTACGGCTTCGAGGCGATTCTGGTCCACCATCCGGCGTCTCAGGAGGGGAAGCAGTGCAGCACCAACACTGTTTATAGTGGGGATGGTGCGCTGCTGACCTCAGTTCGGGACGTTGTGGGCTGGTGGCGGAATACTTCGAAGACCTCATCAATCCCACCAACATGCCTTCTCTTGAGGAAGCTGAGCATGGGGACTCTGGGTTGGGCTCTCCAATCTCTGGGGACGAGGTCGCCAAGGTGGTGAAAAGTTCCTCGGTGGCAGGGCTCCGGGGTGGATGAGATCCGCCAGAGTTCCTTAAGGCTCTGGATGTTGCAATGTTGTGTTGGCTTACACGACTCTTCAATATCGCATGGACATCGGGGGCAGTTCCCCTGGATTGGCAGACTGGGATGGTGGTCCCCTGTTTAAAAGGGGGACCAGAGGGTGTGCTCCAATTACAGGGGGTCACACTCTTAAGCCTCCCTGGTAAGGTCTATTCAGGGGTCCTGGAGAGGAGGGTCCGTCGGATAGTCGAACCTCGGATTCAGGAAGAGCAGTGTGGTTTTCGTCCTGGTCATGGAACACTGGACCAGCTCTACACCCTCAGCAGGGTCCTGGAGGGTGCATGGGAGTTCGCCCAACCAGTCTACATGTGTTTTGTGGACTTGGAGAAGGCGTTCGACCGTGTCCCTCGGGGGTCTTGTGGGGGTACTCTGGAGTATTGGGTACCGGCCCTTTGATACGGGCTGTCAAGTCCCTGTATGACCGGTGTCAAAGTCTGGTCCGCATTGCCGGCAGTAAGTCGGGCTCATTTCTGGTGAGAGTGGGACTCCGCCAAGGCTGCCCTTTGTCACCGATTCTGTTCATTACTTTATGGACAGAATTCTAGACGGAGTCAAGGTGTTGAGGGATCCATTTTGGTGGCCTTAGGATCGCGTCTCTGCTTTTTGCGGATGATGTGGTCCTGTTGGCTTCATTGGAACGTGATCTGCAGCTCTCACTGGAGCGGTTCGCAGCCGAGTGTGAAGCGGCCGGGATGAGGCTCAGTGCCTCCAAATCCGAGGCCATGGTCTTGAGCCGGAAAAGGGTAGAGTGCCTTCTCCGGGTCAGGGGGGTCGTCCTGTCTCAAGTGGAGGAGTTTAAGTATCTGGGATCTTGTTCACGAATGAGGGAAGAAGGGAGCGGGAGATCGACAGGCGGATTGGGGCAGCGTCTGCTGTGAAGCGGCGCTGTACCGGTCCGTCGTGGTGAAAACAGAGCTGAGCCAAAAAGCGAAGCTCTCGATTTACCGGTTGATCTACGTTCCCACCCTCATCTATGGTCATGACCGAAAGAACGAGATCACGGGTACAAGAGGCCGAAATGGTCTTCCTCCGCAGGGTGGCTGGGCTCTCCCTTAGAGAGAGAAGCTCGGTCATTGAGCCGCTGCTCTTCCATGTCGAGAGGAGCCAGTTGAGGCTCGGGCATCTGGTAAGGATGCCTCCTGGACGCCTCCCTGGTTAGGTGTTCCGGGCACGTCCCACCGGGAGGAGGCCTCGAGGAAGACACAGGACTCGCTGGAGGGACTATGTCTCTCGGCTGGTCTGGGAACGCCTTGGGATTCCTCCGGAGAAGCTAGAAGAAGTGGCTGGGGAGGAAGTCTGGGTCTCCCTTCTGAAGCTGAACAAATCATTCCTGCAGAATTACAGGCTGATCTCCACCTTTCATTCATCAGCAAAATGATTGAAAAGCTGTTTCAACAATTAACTGCAAAACAACCGAAACTCTGAGTTCCTTTACATCTGGACTAAAACCCAGCTGGTCAGATTTGCTTTGAAACAAAATAAATGAAACACTGAACA
This sequence comes from Poecilia reticulata, assembly GCF_904066995.2. NCBI lineage: Eukaryota > Metazoa > Chordata > Actinopteri > Cyprinodontiformes > Poeciliidae > Poecilia > Poecilia reticulata. The sequence continues at coordinate 32,485,723 of NC_088842.1, forward strand.
ACATTTTGATGAGTAACGACGGCACTTTGACTAAATGTACTGTTACTGGTTTACTCTGTCTTTTAGGACTTGTTGTGTTTTCTGAAGTAAAGCACTTTGAATCGCCTTGGTGCTGAATGTGCTTCACAATAAACTCGATCGATTGGTTGATTGATTCTAATCTGCAGCAGGCAGTTCGACATCCTGCCTGAGACACTCCCACGTCAGACGGAGCTCAAACGTTTTCACCAACACAACCGGCGGTACCAGAAGCTGGTCCAATGACCGTGGTGCTACTGGGCTGGTTGGCAGCAAACGGGCCTGACCAGAACCTCAGAGAGAACCTGTGGAGTCAAGAGGAAGATGAGAGAATTGATGCAGAAGGAGCCATTTTATGAGGCTCCACCTGTTTACTGCACAGAGTTTCTGCTGCTTCTCCTTATCAATCAACCAATCAGATTCATTTTATAGATCATTTCAGCAACAAGGCAGTTCAAACTGTTTTACATCATTAAACACAAAACCAACAATTCTTGTTTATTGGCTCCTCAGCAGCAAGTAGACAATATAACATCACTAACTGTGTAGCAGCAGCTCTATGATCGGAGACCAGAAACAGTTTCCAGTTTTTAGTTTGTAACATTTAACATGTTTATCAGTAGATAATTGTTAATTTGAACTCTAGTGAATATTAGTGTTTGATGAAAGTGGAGTCCTACCTGAGCTGCAGAGACACAGAAGCAGCATCAGAGCTGTTTGCTCCATGTTTCCTCTGATGTGGAGTGAAGCTTCGTCTCTTGATGTGATCAGGATGTGGCTCCAGACTCTGAAGACTTCCTACTTAAGCTTTTTATCTGCTACTTCCTGAACGTCGTCACAGTTCAGGTCTTTGGCTGCTTTCAGAGACAACGCCTCCTTCCTAGGAGCTCATCATGAAGATGGGTTCAAACTGGGCCTACTGGGATTCAGAGGTTTCACCAGTCAGTCTCTGTTGTTCCTGTGTTTAGTTCAGTCCTTGTTCTGCTTGTGGCTGGAGTGGATCCAGGTGTGTCATCCACTGAAAGGGAACCTGATGTTGTTGGCAGCAGTAGCTCAGCTTCGCTCCAGGAAGGGTCACAGCTGGACAGAATGAGCCCAGGTGTAGCTGCTATGAAGAGGAGAAACAGAGAGAGAACATGAACTGAATGTCAGCAATGACTGCAGAAGCGTTGCTTGTTGTTACTTTAATATAATAATAATAATTATAATAATAATAATAAGCTGCATTGCAAGCATCTCTGTTGCTCTGAGCGTTCACTGGCAGAGCAGATTTATTCCTTATATGCAGCGTTTACATCTAGGGCGGAAACGATTCCTCGAATGATTCGAGTCCCTCGATTAATAAAATTCCTGTTTTATTATTTAGCAGTTTGTTCCGGCCGGGACTTTACTTGCGTTGCGCAACGCTTTCACTTCCGCCTCCGAGTTGTTGGCAAAAGCTAAGTGTTAGCGCATAACGTCCAATTTCAAGTTGGGCCGTGAGGATTTTATTGATTGATGATCATGCCCGGGGTTTCGTTGTTTTCGGGGGACCAATAATCCTCCTTAAAACGACTGGCGGATGCCTGGAGTTCGGCAGCCTTTCTCTCCGGGAGCTGCTGGTTCAAAGCGCTGCGGATTATTTATACAGGTAAGCGGATAGGCTGAGTAGTTGTTGCATATTGTGTAAATGTAGCTTTACAGATGAACCGCTCAATAAATTCATATCACCCAGGTCTCAACAAACGGGAGGCGGAAATCATCCTGGCGTACATGGCTGGTCGATGAGTTTCTGAGCAAAGGTTTTAAATCCCGTTGCTAACAAAAGCTATAAATGGCTGAGAAAGCCACACCTGTCTAGTCTCCCGTTTTGGCAGGGAAACTACTGTTTTTATTACGTCTTTTATCCCCTTTTTTCAAATTTTTAAAACTGTTCTTTAACTATCCCGCTAGTTCGCGTCATTCCAGGCAATCTGTTTGTATTTTTCGCATCTCTCCACTCTCTTTACAGTTACACAACAAAAACAATTTATTTCTTGTGTGACTCCTCAAAGTGTGGTCGCATTTGTTTGATTAAAATTATGATTTTAGTTTAGGATTTGACCATGTTTGAAATTTTGGAGCAATGTCACGCAATGCATAATTGCGCCGCTAGATGGCAGAAGCGAGCCCCGACGGGACTGACGGTGCGAGATTTCGGTGTCGAGGAAGTTCCCTCCATTCGGATGAGAGCTACCAGCACAGCAACACCGTCTCTGTGGCTCACTCGATTTTTTTCTGTTTAAACGGGTTGGTTCGGGTTTAAGCTGAAAACTGAGATGTGATCAACATGATTGATCTGTTAAGCGTCGTGACCTCGGTCCCCGGTGTATTTGGTTTGTGTTATTTTATGTTGTCATTATAGTTAGCTAATAAGCTCTCGGTTAGCTGCTCGGAGGATTTCCTCAGATGCTACGTGAAGAATGCGTATGTTTTATAAAGCCGTCTGTAATGTGTAATATTTACAATTCCTTATATAGTAATAAGCTGATGTTGTGTTATAGAAGAACTAGTAGAAGTGTGAATGTATAGTCACAGTTTTCAAAGTTGTATAATGAGTTTATTATTATAACCTGAAATACGGATGAGAGCTACCAGCACAGCAACACCGTCTTATGTGGCTCACTCGTTTTTCCTGTTAAAACAGGTTATTTGCATCTGCTTGCCTGTCCCCCACTGAGACCCGCAACACTTACTCACAGAAATTCAAACACTTTATAAAATCTTCCATTAGCACACTTAGCAGTGAGTGAATGAGGATGATTGACAGCATTAAGGCTGTCCTGCTTCTGATTGGTTGTTTGTGGTCAGGACGCAGCATTTCTCTAGACAGCAATAGCAGCTCAGGGAGGAAGTGGAGGAGATTGATCTCTTCACAGATTATCTGTTTCAAACTGTCACAACATGGTGACAGGTTTAACAAATGTGGAAAAGCATATTTTAAAAAATTAAATTTATATTCTGCAGCTTGAACTAAATGCACATCGGGTTTTTGAGAAGTCTGGATTGCTTCATGTATATTTGTACGTTGCCTGTGACTGTTGCTGGTGGGGAGAGAGCTTTCAATGAGCTAACACTGATGATAAAAAAATTAAACAACCTATTTGCATGAATCTGTTGCATGTAAAATTCACCAGCAGTGAACATTGAGCTAGCATCAGCATTTGACCAATGAAAGCAAGGCAGCTGCAAGCCTTTAACATTGTGATGCTTTTTATGAGTCAGATAGACTAAAGAAATGGTAACAGCAGCTGTGAAGGGGCCCAATTTTATTTTTCATCCTGGGCCCAAGATTCCTGGCGGCGCCTCTGCTGCCCAGTGAGTGGTTCTGTCTCTGCTGTAAAGTTTATGTATGTGGTCCTGATTGGCCGGTGAGTTATTGGTTAAGCGGTTCAGCCCAGTGATGAGCTTTTGCGTTCGATTTGTCGTCACACATCACGCTGGTTTTATCTTATTTTATTATTATTTTCATAATAATTTTCCGTGTTGTAAATACTTAGCATGTTTTCTGTGGCAACCTTGAGCAAGGATGGAGAGTAGTAGGAGAAAGTAGCAAAGGGAGGAGAAGTGGTCAGTTTGTCCTCCAGGAGGATTCCTGGAACATCTTCAGATTATAAATATGGAACGTTTAAATTGATTTTTTTTCATAAGTCATTTTTCTGTCATTTTATTTCAGATTTAGTCTTTGACCATCAGAGCAGAAAGGCTTCATAGAGGCAGAGGGAAATCTAAACATGAATCTGGATGTTCAGCCTCTGTGAGCTGCGTGATGCTAATCTGGACTGAAGCGTCAGCAACATTATCAGCTTTATTGCAACATAACCAGGTTTTTAGGGTAAATCTAAACTTTAGATCTTCAACTGGAAAAAGTTGTTTATTTCAAAGCGCTGAGATATTTTAGGCCCATAAAACTAAAAACATATTTTATATAGAATATTAAACTCTACCAGCTCCTTTATGTTGCTGCAGCAACATGCATTCATATTAGCTGAACCTCTGCAGCTCTGATCTAAATTAGAGCCCAGTTGGGCCAAAGTTTGATAGTCGGGTCGGGATTCTGTGGTGTATTCTTAATAAGTCACATGGTTTTTTTTTTCACATAGAAACCATAACTAATTGCTACTTTGGACTAATTTCAATCTATATATTCATAGTTTTACTAAAGAAAAGAAACACTTTTCTGCATGTTTAGCTTTATCCATATTTGGATAGGATCACAGTTTCCATCTGCTCTGGCTGACATAATGTACTAAATTATGAAATATGAGTCAATAAATGAATCCTGTTTTCCTTTTCTTCAGATCGCTCACGTCACTGTTACAGTCCTGACTCTTGGGACCGGTAACAGATCATGGGGCTCGTCCGGGATCAGCACACCACATGGAGTTACATGTTACTGGAGCCTGGATTGACCCAGTGAGTAGCAGAGGCCAGGAACTGGTGAAAATGGTTTACCAGCACGGAAAACCTAGAGTCAAAGCAACACTTCAGGTATGTTTTTGATGAATTAATAACATTATAATATGATTTAAAGCTAAAAAAAAAAAAAGATTTTACATGACACTGCCCCTTTAATGGAAAAGTTTCTAAAAAGTGACATAGTTTTTTAATTCACACTCACCAATTCAGTTTCCATAATGGAAACTTTTGATACTTGCTTCAAGTCTCTAATGTGTACTAATGGATGGAGTCACAGAAAACTCAACTGTTTCTTGAACAGTAATTCACATGAATCTGAATTTGATCAGAAGCTTGTTTTTAATATGATTCTGGTTTTTTTAACACATTTATATCCATTATTACCATTTACATTTCATTCAGGTGGGTGATGCATTTAGTATTGAAAGTTTCTCATTTATGCATCAAAGGTTGGAGGTTTAGAGACAAACAGCTATTTGGCAGATTTGAGGGAAATTGCCAAGTTGTCTGGACAATATTATGATGGAGGTAATGTGTACCATACCATAATCTAGACATTTTTCTGTCATTTTATTTCAGATTTAGTCTTTGACCATCAGAGCAGAAGGGCTTCATAGAGGCAGAGGGAAATCTAAACATGAATCTGGATGTTCAGCCTCTGTGAGCTGCGTGATGCTAATCTGGACTGAAGCGTCAGCAACATTATCAGCTTTATTGCAACATAACCAGGTTTTAGGGTAAATCTAAACTTTAGATCTTCAACTGGAAAAAGTTGTTTATTTCAAAGCGCTGAGATATTTTAGGCCCATATAACTAAAAACGTATTTTATATAGAATATTAAACTCTACCAGCTCTTTTATGTTGCTGCTGCAACATGCATTCATATTAGCTGAACCTCTGCAGCTCTGATCTAAAATTAAAGCCCAGTTGGCCCAAAGTTTGATAGTCGGGTCGGGATTCTGTGGTGTATTCTTAATAAGTCATCAGGTTTATTTTGGCATAGAAACCATAACTAATTGCTCCCTTGGACTAATTTCAATCTATATATTCATAGTTTTACTAAAGAAAAACACTTTTTTGCATGTTTAGCTTTAGCCATATTTGGATAGGATCACAGTTTCCATCTGCTCTGGCTGACATAATGTACTAAATTATGAAATATGAGTCAATAAATGAATCCTGTTTTCCTTTTCTTCAGATCGCTCACGTCACTGTTACAGTCCGGACTTTTGGGACCGGTAACAGATCATGGGGCTCGTCCGGGATCAGCACACCACATGGAGTCACATGTTACTGGAGCCTGGATTGACCCAGTGAATAGCAGAGGCCAGGAACTGGTGAAAATGGTTTACCAGCACGGAAATCCTAGAGTCAAAGCAACACTTCAGGTATGTTTTGATGAATTAATAACATTATAATATGATTTAAAGCTAAAAAATAAAAAGATTTTACATGACACTGCCCTTTAATGGAAAAGTTTCTAAAAGTTACATAGTTTTTTAATTCACACTCACCAATTCAGTTTCCATAATGGAAACTTTTGAAACTTGCTTTAAGTCTCTAATGTGTACTAATGGATGGAGTCACAGAAAACTCAACTGTTTCTTGAACAGTAATTCACATGGATCTGAATTTGATCAGAAGCTTGTTTTTAATATAATTCTGTTTTTTTAACACATTTATAGCCATTATTAACATTTACATTTCATTCAGGTGGGTGATGCATTTAGTATTGAAAGTTTCTCATTTATGCATCAAAGGTTGGAGGTTTAGAGACAAACAGCTATTTGGCAGATTTGAGGGAAATTGCCAAGTAGTCTGGACAATATTATGATGGAGGTAATGTGTACCATACCATAATCTAGACATTTTCTGTCATTTAATTTCAGATTTAGTCTTTGACCATCAGAGCAGAAAGGCTTCATAGAGGCAGAGGGAAATCTAAACATGAATCTGGATGTTCAGCCTCTGTGAGCTGAGTGATGCTAATCTGGACTGAAGCGTCAGCAACATTATCAGCTTTATTGCAACATAACCAGGTTTTTAGGGTAAATCTAAACTTTAGATCTTCAACTGGAAAAAGTTGTTTATTTCAAAGAGCTGAGATATTTTACGCTCATATAACTAAAAACATATTTTATTTAGAATATTAAACTCTACCAGCTCCTTTATGTTGCTGCAGCAACATGCATTCATATTAGCTGAACCTCTGCAGCTCTGATCTAAAATTAGAGCCCAGTTGGACCAAAGTTTGATAGTCGGGTCGGGATTCTGTGGTGTATTCTTAATAAGTCACATGTTTTTTCTGGCATAGAGACCATAACTAATAGCTCCCTTGGACTAATTTCAATCTATATATTCATAGTTTTACTGAACAAACAAAAACATTTTTGCATGTTTAGCTTTAGCCATATTCGTATAGATCACAGTTTTCCTTTGCTTTGCCTGACTTGATGTACTAAATGATGAAATATCAGTAAATAAATGAAAATTCTGACTCTTTAAAGTCCCCAAAACAGATTACAGTCTTCTGAGTTAAATTTCTATACCTTTCTGTCATAATTGGCACAATCCTACTACTATGTTATTAGTGGAGCTAATTTTTAGCTTAGTGCTAAAGCTAACTTAAAGGTTGAGAAACTATTCTTTCTTCATGAAGCGTGGGAATTCAGAGTTTAAAGTTGTAAAAATGCCATGTTAAATTTAATATTTTTGAAAGTTTTTTAATTGTGTTTTTGATCATTATTGATTTGAAATCAGTGTACAGTTTGATGTCCAGACCAGGTAGTATGGCCTTTTTGTACTTTTTGTAGCCATTAAGGAGCTACAAAAAGTAAAGCTACAAACAGCTTTACTTTTTGTAGCTCCTTAATGGCATCCCATAACTCCCTCCTTGATATGGGACAATCCAACTGTGACCTCTGTTCCTCAGTCAGCTTAGGGAGATTTAGAGAAAAGAAGAATTCATCTTTTAAATCTGGATCATTATGTAATTGAGATTTGTAAAGGTTTTCATAGAACTTTTTAAAGACATCAATTGTTGCAGAATCGAAAAACTGTTTTCCATTTGAATCTGTGATCGAAGAAAAAGACTGGGCCTTTTTCTCCCTCTCCACCAGATGATTAACACAAACCAAACAGTTTGCTGATGTCCTGTAATACCTTAACAACATGTGAGCTACTGTTGCCTTCCACTCTCTGCATTCAGCTTCTTTCATCCACTTGTCATATTTTCTTTCTAATTATGTCTTTTTAGTTTTTCTGTCTTTTTTGTTTCTTTGCATTTCTCACCAAGCTTTGTTTGCACCTATTTACATTTCTTCAGACTTCAGACTCCCCTCATCCAACTAGGAGGTGGACTGAAGTTTAACTCCTTAATCTGGTGGATGCATCTGATCTCCTGTCGCCCTCGACCTCTCCAGCTCCCTGGATCCTGTTTGTGGGTGAAATTATCTTTAACAGGCTGAGGAAAAACTGTATAAAAACCAGAGAGAATATAAATTCTTTGTCAATATTTATTTGAAGCTTTACAGCATTTGGAGTCTCTGCTCACTGAACAGTCAGGAGAAAGAGCCTCCAGCAAAACACAGCAAACTGTTTATAGGAAACGTTTCATTTAATTCACACAGTTTAACAATCTACTTGGCTACAAAACACACTGCAAGCAAACACATTTTATTTCATAAACAAATTAAACATTATGGCTGTCATAAGAATGAAAAAAGAAAATATTCTACAACTTTATAATAATCCAGAGTTCAGAGAAACAGCTTCAGAAGACTTTCCCATGATCACAAGCTTTACACAAGAACCATAACACTGTTATGCATTGATCCACTCATAATCATAGTAACCATAAAATGTTCCATCCCATCTGCAGGCTAAGACAGACATGTAGCCGACGTGTTTGTTGCTACCTGTACTTGGTCTGCCAGTCACCAGAACCTCATTATTCACACAGAGTTCGTTTGTCCTTTACAAAGCTGTTGAAATACTAATTATATTGTCTGTTACTACCCAATAGTAAGTCCCGCCCACTCCTCACAACTCTTTGGACTCACTACTGCCCAGTTCTCTGTCTAACAGGTCCGGAAAATCCCCAGAAACTCGGGTCTTACCCTAGCGATAGTTTGTGGAGGATTATCTGTTTAAACTGGGGTCGGAAAGGACTCGTCTAGCTCTGACTACCTTCGATCCAGAAGTTATGACCCTTTACAGTTGAAGAGCAATCCGCTGAGTAGCCCTCACAGCGCCATAACCCCTACAACCACTCCTGTTAACAGTAGCTCCTCTCCTAAAATAACGGCACTTGTTAACGGCTAGATTAAATTTAGTGACTTAGATTTAAGTCCCAAGGTCATTATTTTAACACTCACCAGAAGAAAACACAAAGCCACCCTGTCACTAGGATCATGTATGTTAACTTTACCATACTCAGGAGAACCAACAATAATTAAGACTGACACAATTAAACTCACTGTTCACAATTCTCATTAGAATTTTTAGGATTATAATTTTATTAAGCAAGCTTTAGCAGGGGCATATGACAACAGGTTAAATTCCCAAAAGTTATTCAAGTGTCAAAATATATTGAAATCAACTAGGATCAATCACATCCTATCCTTATTCTTATCCCTAACCTGTTTCACTAAATTCACCGAGCGAGGCTTTGGGGGAAGCTGGTCAACTCATACCCGATGGTTCTTGGTCTCGGCAGCTGTAATCTTTAGATGTCCTTGGTTAGTCTTTGTCCAGCCGGAGCAAAGTCCTCTTTGCTGAAGAGAAGCGGAGAGAAGTCTCACGCTGTCCTTTGAACGTGCAGACTCCTTGTCTTTCCAAAAGACCTCCGTCTCTTTTCCAAGTCAGCTGCAACTGGGTTGAGAGCGTTGAGTAGAGGCAGAGGAGTCGGTCGGATCTGGAACCGGAGATGGTGGCCGGTGGAACTTGTCCCTTTTCATCGGCGTGAAGTCTGTGAGCTTGTTCCTCGGTCCCGGGCGTGGTCCTCCGCTGGTCTTTGGCCTGCTTCCCTTGCTGACTCCTCTTCTGCGCCGGGGACGAAGAACTCCGCTTCTCCCCTGAGCTCCTCATTTTAAACCCTCTCAACGTAGGGCCGCCTTCGGGGAAGGGCTGCGTAACCCTCCCCTTGCGTCTCACTGTCGGTAGAGAGATCCAACCTCCCTCAACTCCCTCGTGACACATTCCTTCCTTATTACTCGCTTGCCGTTGACCATCTGCTTCTAATTAAGCCTCACCCATCGCCTCCGCTCAGTCCAAACATGTTCAGACATGTTCAATGCTGAAAAAACATGTTCAAACATGTTCAATGCTGCAAAAACATGTTCAAACATGTTCAATGCCTTACTGTGTCATCATAAAGCATTATAACCTTCAACTGATTAAAAGTACAGAGCATACATTATAACATTCTTTGATTAAAAGTACAGAATACATACATTTGGTTATATACTACTGACATTCCTTCATTAGCATGTATATTATTACCTTATAATCACTTATCACTTATAATCATCATTTAATCATTATACAGGGTATACTGTTACTCCTCAGGCCTTTATACCGTTTTCTGCGTACGCCTGGACAGATCTCACATACTCATACCAGATTTCACGACAATATGCGTCCATGAATTTCAGCCAGTGAAGCTCGTTTACAGCGTATGCACTCTTCGTGTTGATTGGTAGTAAACGTTATCGTAGTAGGAGATCAGAGGCAGCTTGTCCACATCGTCTGACATATTTCCCTCCTCCGTCTCATACAGGTTGAAGCCATGGGTCCACTAAGCATTGTACATGCACTTCCCTACTAAGATGGCGCGGATCACTTCTGGTTCAGACTTGATGGAACTGGATGTATTGGATGGGTTATCATGGCAGTGAAGACATACACCACCTACAGGCAGCTCACAGTATTACAAGCCAGGATCAACTGTGATGCATTTGTCACAATTCAAAACCCCAAATAAGACGAGGACACAAACTGGGTTCAGGGCCCGAATGGAATTGGCCACCTAACCTTTGACCCCAAATATCCTATCATATGCTATCCTTGCAAGGTTGATGAAGAGCAGATTTTGATTAAGAGGGTTTCTGTTGTATTTCGTTGAATGTTTTGCTTTGTGTTCCCTTCTTTTATAAGTTTTACTTAAGTAGGTTTAGTCCAGATACAAATTTCTGAATGTTGAACTTCCTTCCTGCTGCAGGAGCACAGAGACGTTTCATCATAGATACACAGACGGATAGATTTCCAGGAGTCTGAAACATGTCTCTGCTCCTTCCTGTGGATGTGAAATGAAGATCCTTTTCTCCTGGTTCCTTCAGACTGCAGGCTCCTCCTCTAAGCTGCCTTCAGCTCTGGATCCTTCATCATGATGGTTGTTTTCTGCTCCAGACTTCTGGTTTCTCCTGGCCTGGAAACAGAGGATGGTTCAGCTTCAATGCAAGAACTTTCCCAGCTGAACACATCATGCATGATACATGCAGTACCTTAAAGTAGAGGACCAGGACTGATCCCGGCAAACCCAGCAGAACGACAACCAGTCTGATGATCAAAGCAGTGAGATAGTCTGAAACCGAACGAAACAGATTCAGGATCAGCTTTCATCAGACGAGTCAAACCAGAAATTTACAATAATCATATAAACCAGTGGTCCCCAAACATTTTCCTGTGAGGGCCACATTAACTTTTTCCTTCTCTGGTAGGGGGCCGGAGTCAGTTTGTAACAGAAACGGTGTGACGATTGCAGGAGTGCCCAAATGTAAAAAATTACAAAAATTACTGGACTATAAGCCACAACCCCAAAGTTTTTTTTTAACCAGTAAACATACACATATAAATCGCAGATATCTCTGCCGCTCCAGGTTTTCCACAACAATGCAGCAGCTGCAGAGGGGGGCGAACACCCAAAATTTGAGTAATAACAGGTCAAGTGAATATCACATTTATTAGGGTTGAAAAAGAAAAAGTTGTCAAGATTAGATTTAACTGAACTGATTAGTTTCCAAACGGTAACTGTAACAGAAAAAATTTCTGATCCTTCGTGTTGCTACTAGCATGTGGTAAATGAAAATGGGTGTTCTTCTTCTTCTTCTTTAGATTTCAACAGCAGCTTGCATCCATTATTGTTGCACTACTGCCATCTACTGGATCCTAATATATATACCTCAAATTCTCATAATGATCCCAGTATTATTTTAAAAAATGTATATATCTTTTCCCGTTCAATGCTATTTAACTGATCAACAACATTCTCAAATTTCAATTCCCTATTAAAACCTAATTCCGTTTTAATGGGAAATTTCTTTTATTTCCAATTTTGACTTCCAATGATTCACTTCCTGCGAAAGAGCCCCTGGTGGTTGAAGAAAATTCACATATAAGCGGCTTATAGACCAAAAATACGGTATATGAAAAACACTGAATGCTCTCTGGTATTGTTCAGGGGGTCGGACCAAATGTGGAGGCTGGCCGGATCCGGCCTGCGGGCCGTAGTTTGGGGACCCCTGATATAGACCCTTGTTTTCATGCTGCCTGTAGATCTGATCATGAACATTAATATCATCAATCCTCCTCTCTGACCTCATGAATGAGGCAGACAGCTGCTGGTTCACCTGAAGCAGAACTTCTCCTGATGGACTCCATGAGTTTACCTGAGACAGTGAGGTTGAGAGGCTGGCTCACAGAGGAGAAGTTATGGGAGAAAACGTAGACGTGGTAAAGGCAGCGGTAGGTTCCTTGGTGGGCGTGGCCAGCAGCAGCGAACAGGAAGAGGGCGGAGTGATTAACAGCTGGCAGGGTGTGGTTCAGAGTGTAGTTAGAGGAGCTGAAGATGAGCTGGAAGGAGCCGCCTTTATACTGAGGCCTGATGGAGCACATGATGCTGAAACCTGAGCCAATGAGGAGCTCAGACCCTGCTTTCTGGCTGTGGAGACCCCGTCAGTGGAGGAAGAGAGGAAGATGAGCGGCTCAACCAGCAGATCTGGGAACGCAGAGGAAACACAGAGACAACTGGATCTAATCTGAGGTGGAAAACAAGATGGCATGAGAACGAGACAGGAGCTCATCAGACTGGTTACCATGGTTACTAGCATGTTTATACATGGTTAGTAGCAACTTTATGACAGATTTTAGTCTGTCTGTAATATTTAAACCAGTGGTCCCCAACCTTGTTATTACCGCGGACCGATCAAGACTTGAAAAATGCTGCGGCCCGGGGTGGGGCGGGGGGTTATAAGGCCATGTTGGTGTTCCTGCTAAATCCTGAATATACCCAATTTGGGTTGTCTTGGACTTTTTATCGCAGCCTTGCTGCCAGCATGCCTAGGTTGGCCCCATGTGGGGAAAAGGAGGGCAGACTAGATGGGTCCCTTATGGGTTTGTCCGCGGGTTCCACAGCCCACATGGGCCCCACATGGGTTTGTCCATGTAGGGCCCACATAGGCTGTGGCTCTACATGGGCAAACCCATATGGGACCCATATATCAGCCCTCCTTTCCCCCACATGGGGCCCACCTAGGCATGCAGGTAGGGCTGTGGGGTTTACCCTGTCTGAGAACGAGAATACAACCTGCTGAATGTGACAGGTAGCCAATCAGAAAGCGCGGTGACGTAAGAACAGAGGGGAATCCCAAACAGCTGACATTTCACGCAACTGAGAGTCTGGTGGGTGTCGGAGATGATATGTGGAAATGTTTATTATTATATGTAAAGGTCATTAGTACATATCTTATGTTTATTCAGTTACAATGTTAACTATAAAAAAAGTCACCTCCAAATCATAGTGCAGCAAATAGAGCGGATGCTCCCGTCGTCTTTTACCCACCGCCTTTTCTTTTTATTACGTCTTTTATCTCTTAAAATGACTCCACAAACTATCACTATGGCTTCTACATCGTCATCCGTGTTTGGTTATTCTGAATAGTAGTTGGGGGTTTTGTGGATTATCCTCTGGAATCGGGATGTTTGTGACTGGAATCGGTTCGTGTTGCTCCTGCCTTGGACACACGAACCGATCGAACCTGTTGGACTTTTATCAGCTCTGTGGTCACAGAGGTTTGGAGAATCGGCCGACAATTCTTAAATCTTCCGTCTAAACCAGACTTAAGACTCACAAGCTCTACTCATCTCCTCTCAAGCACTGCCCAAACGCTCTGACTCTGGTCGCTATGGTAACATTTATATATCCCTTTAAAATAACAGAAACGCCACAAAAACGAACATTTTACTTTCGTGAAAAACTTAACTCATGATAATGACTTACGGGAGTCTTGAGCTTGTTTCTCTGCAACGAGACGGTCTAAACTGGGAGTGAAGGGAGACAATGACACCCGAAGTGTTGCTTATATCCACAGCCTGCTTGGTCTCTACGAGGCGAAGCAGTTTGAAGATTTATTGCCTCATTAGTAGCCGGTCGCCACATGTTACGCAGAGCGGCATGTAATGTGGGACTCACCTACCGGTCCGGGATAAATCCATTCTCCTGTGTCTTCTGTGGGCCTTTTCCCCTTCGCAAAGAAACTTTCCAAAGACACCTGATCCGTCTCTAACTCATTTTGATGCTTGTGGGTTGGTGCGCAAGTAACCGAGAGAATCCGGTTAAAGGATTTTCAAAATAAAAGATCCTCCAGACTCAAATAATAGATAAGACGGAAATATTTCACTATTTCTTGCGCGGCCCGGTGCCAATTGGTCCATGGACCGGGTGTTGGGGACCACTGGTGTAAACCATTTTTAGTTTCCCTCTCCTCAAGGTTTCAGGTTCTTAGTTAAAGGTGACGGTTTCTCTGCAGACATCTGGAACCTGATGAAGAAACATTTTAAAACACATAAATATGAGAGTTCAGAGTTACCTGAGCAGATTAACTCATGGCTCTGATCACTGTTTCTATCATCAGGTAAACAGTTCTTTAATTCATATCCTGACTCCAAACAGTCAGACATGATCCCCCAAACTGGTCTCCATGAAGCTTCCGTTGATTTTCTTGCTGAAACAGCAGAACCACAGTCCAGTTCAACACAAACTGCAGCAGTTGAGTTCTTGTCCCAGTCACCACCCAAACATTCACTGGTCTCCAGTCTTCTTGATGTTTCATCTCCAGTCTCCCGGCACATCGGCTGGTCTCTCCCACCAACCTGATGGGCGCTTGATGTGAGCAGAGACAGAGAGTTCATTAATGCAGGAAGTGAAGCAGTGAACAGCAGCAGGTCTGCAGATCCTCCTCTACCTGAACAGGTGAGTCCAACAGCTTGACCAGGTGAGCAGCTGTTTCTAACTGAACTCTTCCTGCTGCTGCAGGTCAGCAGAGCAGACTCACTGCCTTCACACAGGAACTCTCTGCTCCCCACTGGAGCCTCTGCTGCTCCATAGAGCGCCCCCTGGAGGACTGAAGGAGGCCCACAGCCAATCTCCCTGCAGACCACCTCTGCATCCTGCAGGTCAAAGTCTTTTTCACACACTGAGGACCACGACTGGTTGGTCTTCACCTCCAGTCTGCCTGAGCACCGGTTGGTCCCTTGAACCAGCCTGACTGAGTCTGTGGATGCAGAAAGAAAAAAGTTTAAAATCCTTCAGAACTTTATTTTTCTAAACACACATGGAAACATCTCTGGGTTTGATAAAAATACAAAGGAAATGTAAATAAAACCAAACTAGAAAAGTTCAGAGCCTCAAAGGTGGAGTGAAACCGACTGTACCTGGAATTTTATCTTTCATTTTATTTTTGCTGAATTTATCATATTTTTGGGACGTAAATATGTTCAGAACTCATTAAAAGTCAAAAATCTTTGTTCTTTGTGAAATTGTTAATATTTCAGCGGAATTAAAATAAACATCGCAAAATTTCTCAAAAGCGCCCCTAGTTCAGTCAGGCCAACAACCATAACAAACAACAGGTTTTCCTGCTATTTGCACTAAAAAAAGGAAGCCCACTATTTTGGATAAAAAGTTCATTTTCTGTTGATTTTCAAGTTTGAAAATGTCTGCTTTCCTTGAACTTCTCCTGGGATTTTGATGCATCGACTTCAAAGCAGCAGAGATTAAAAGTTATAAAAATGATGAGTTTTTATAACTCATCATTTTTAACTCAACAAAAATGATGAGTTTTTGTTCACCTCTCCTTGGGCTGCCACCTTATCGTGGTGGAGGGGTTTGAGTGTCCCATTGATCCTAGGAGCTATGCTGTCTGGGGCTTTATGCCCCTGGTAGGGTCACCCAAGGCAGACAGGTCCTAGGTGAGGAACCAGACAAAGCGCAGTCAAAGACCCCTTATGATGAACACAAACTTTGGACTTGGTTTTCCCTCGCCCGGACGCGGGTCACCGGGGCCCCACTCTGGAGCCAGGCCTGGAGGTGGGGCACGATGGCGAGCGCCTGGTGGCCGGGCTTTTACCCACGGAGCCCGGCCGGGCTCAGCCGAAGAGGAGACGTGGGTCCCCCTTCCGATGGGCTCATCACCTGTCGGAGGGGCCAAAGGGGTCGGGTGCATTGTGCTATGGGCGGCAGCCGAGGGAGGGTATCCTGGTGGTCTGATCCTCGGCTGCAGAAGCTGGCTCTCGGGACGTGGAACGTCACCACTCTGGTGGGGAAGGAACCGGAGCTAGTGTGCGAGGCTGAGAGGTTCCGGCTAGAAATAGTCGGCCTCACCTTGACACATGGCTCTGGTTCTGGAACCAGTCTCCTTGAGAGGGGCTGGACGTACTTCCACTCTGGAGTTGCCCATGGTGAGAGGCGCCGGGCTGGAGTGGGCATACTTGTTGCCCCCCATCTGGGCGCCTCTACGTTGGGGTTCACCCCGGTGAACGAGACGGTAGCCTCCCTCCGCCTACGGGTGGGGGAATGGGTTCTGACTGTTGTTTGTGCTTACAGGCCAAACGGCAGTTCAGATTACCCACCCTTCTTGGAGTCCTTAGAGGGGGTACTGGAGAGTGCCCTCCTGGGGACTCCCTTGTTCTACTGGGGGACTTCAATGCTCACGTGGGCAATGACAGTGAGACCTGGAGAGGCATGGTTGGGAGGAACAGCCCCCCCGATCTGAACTCGAGTGGTGTTCTGTTGTTGGACTTCTGTGCTCGTCACGGATTGTCCATCACAAACACCATGTTCAGGCATAAGGGCGTCCATATGTGCACTTGGCACCAGGATGCCCTAGGCCGCAGTTCGATGATTGACTTTGTCATCGTCTCATCGGATTTGCGGCCGTATGTCTTGGACACTCGGGTGAAGAGAGGTGCGGAGCTGTCCACTGACCACTACCTGGTGACGAGTTGGCTCCGGTGGTGGGGGAGGAAGCCGGTCAGACCTGGCAGGCCCAAACGTGTAGTGAGGGTCTGCTGGGAACGTCTGGCGGAGTCCCCTGTGAGACGGAGCTTCAACTCTCATCTCCGGCAGAACTTCGAACACGTTCCGGGGGAGTTGGGGGACATTGAGTCTGAGTGGACCATGTTCCGTACCTCCATTGCCGAGGTGGCCTATCGGAGCTGCGGCCACAAGGTGTTGGTGCCTGTCGCGGCGGTAACCCTCAAACCCGTTGGTGGATACCTTCGGTGAGGGATGCTGTCAAGCTGAAGAAGGAGTCCTACCGGGCCTTTTTGGCCTGTGGGACTCCAGAAGCAGCTGATAGGTATCGGCGGGCGAAACGGCATGCGGCTCGGGTTGTCGCTGAGGCAAAAACTCGGGCGTGGGAGTAGATTGGAGAGGCCATGGAAACAGACTTCCGTACAGCTTCGAGGCGATTCTGGTCCACCATTCGGCGTCTCAGGAGGGGGAAGCAGTGCAGCACCAACACTGTTTATAGTGGGGATGGTGCGCTGCTGACCTCAACTCGGGACGTTGTGGGCCGGTGGTCAGAATACTTGAAGACCTCCTCAATCCCACCAACATGCCTTCTGTTGAGGAAGCTGAGCATGGGGACTCTGGGTTGGGCTCTCCAATCTCTGGGGACGATGTCGCCGAGGTGGTCAAAAGCTCCTCGGTGGCAGGGCCCCGGGGGTGGATGAGATCCGCCCGGAGTTCCTTAAGGCTCTGGATGTTGCAGGGTTGTGTTGGCTTACGCGACTCTGCAATATCGCATGGACATCGGGGGCAGTTCCCCTGGATTGACAGACTGGGGTGGTGGTCCCCCTGTTAAAAAAGGGGGACCGGAGGGTGTGCTCCAATTACAGGGGGGTCACACTCTTAAGCCTCCCTGGTAAGGTCTATTCAGGGGTCCTGGAGAGGAGAGTCCGTCGGATAGTCGAACCTCAGATTCAGGAAGAGCAGTGTGGTTTTCGTCCTAGTCGTGGAACACTGGACCAGCTTTACACCCTCAGCAGGGTCCTGGAGGGTGCATGGGAGTTCGCCCAACCAGTCTACATGTGTTTTGTGGACTTGGAGAAGGTGTTCGACCGTGTCCCTCGGGAGGCCCTTTGGGGGGTACTCTGGGAGTATGGGGTACCGGGCCCTTTGATACGGGCTGTCAGGTCCCTGTATGACCGGTGTCAGAGTCTGGTCCGCATTGCCGGCAGTAAGTTGGGCTCGTTTCCGGTGAGAGTTGGACTCCGCCAAGGCTGCCCTTTGTCACCGATTCTGTTCATTACTTTTATGGACAGAATTTCAAGGCGCAGCCGAGGTGTAGAGGGGATCCGTTTTGGGGGCCTTAGGATCGCGTCTCTGCTTTTTGCGGATGATGTGGTCCTGTTGGCTTCATCGGAACGTGATCTGCAGCTCTCACTGGAGCGGTTCGCAGCCGAGTGTGAAGCGGCCGGGATGAGGCTCAGTGCCTCCAAATCCGAGGCCATGGTCTTGAGCCGGACAAGGGTAGAGTGCCTTCTCCGGGTCAAGGGGGTCGTCCTGCCTCAAGTGGAGGAGTTTAAGTATCTGGGGATCTTGTTCACGAATGAGGGAAGAAGGGAGCGGAAGATCGACAGGAGGATTGGGGCAGCGTCTGCCGTGAAGCGGGCGCTGTACCGGTCCGTCGTGGTGAAGAGAGAGCTGAGCCAAAAAGCGAAGCTCTCGATTTACCGGTCGATCTACGTTCCACCCTCATCTATGGTCATGAGCTTTGGGTCGTAACCGAAAGAACGAGATCACGGGTACAAGCAGCCGAAATGGGTTTCCTCCGCAGGGTGGCTGGGCTCTCCCTTAGAGATAGGGTGAGAAGCTCGGTCATCCGGGAGGGACTCAAAGTAGAGCCGCTGCTCCTCCACGTCGAGAGGAGCCAGTTGAGGCTCAGGCATCTGGTGAGGCGTTCCGGGCACGTCCCACCGGAGGAGGCCTCGGGGAAGACCCAGGACACGCTGGAGGGACTACGTCTCTCGGCTGGCCTGGGAACGCCTTGGGATTCCCCGGAGGAGCTGGAAGAAGTGGCTGGGGAGGGAAGTCTGGGCCTCCCTTCTGAAGCTGCTGCCCCCGCGACCCGACCCCGGATAAGCGGAAGAAAATGGATGGATGGATGGATGGATGGATGGATGGATGGATGGATGGATGGATGGATGGATGGATGGATGGATGGATGGATGGATGGATGGATGGATGGATGGATGGATGGATGGATGGATGGATGGATGGATGGATGGATGGATGGATGGATGGATGGATGGATGGATGGATGGATGGATGGAGTGAGTTTTTGTTCATCTATTTGGGCTAAACTGAAAATTTATCTGGATATTTAAATTATTTTAGTTTCCCTCTCCTGAAGGTTTTAGGTTCTTAGTTAAAGGTGACAGTTTCTCTGCAGACATCTGGAACCTGATGAAGAAACATTTTAAACATAAATATGAGAGTTCAGAGTTACCTGAGCAGATTAACTCATGGCTCCAAACCCTGTTTCCATCATCATGTAAACAGTTCTTTAATTCAGATCCAGACTGCAAACAGTCAGACCTGATCAACCAAACTGGTCTCTTTGAAGCTTCCTTTGAGTATCTTACTGAAACAACAGAACCACAGTCCAGTTCAACACAAACTACAGCAGCTGAGTTCTTGTTCCAGTAAGGACCCTCAACAAACACTAGTCTCCAGTCTTCTTGACGTTTCATCTCCAGTCTCCCGGCACATCGGCTGGTCTCTCCCACCAACCTGATGGGCGCTTGATGTGAGCAGAGACAGAAAGTTCATTAATGCAGGAAGTGAAGCAGTGAACAGCAGCAGGTCTGCAGATCCTCCTCTACCTGAACAGGTGAGTCCAACAGCTTGACCAGGTGAGCAGCTGTTTCTAACTGAACTCTTCCTGCTGCTGCAGGTCAGCAGAGCAGACTCACTGCCTTCACACAGGAACTCTCTGCTCCCCACTGGAGCCTCTGCTTCTCCATAGAGCGCCCCCTGGAGGACTGAAGGAGACCCACAGCCAATCTCCCTGCAGACCACCTCTGCATCCTGCAGGTCAAAGTCTTTTTCACACACTGAGGACCACGACTGGTTGGTCTTCACCTCCAGTCTGCCGGAGCACCGGTTGGTCCCTTGAACCAGCCTGACTGAGTCTGTGGATGCAGAAAGAAAAAAGTTTTAAAATCCTTCAGAACTTTATTTTTTTAAACAGACATGGAAACTTTTCTGGGTTTGATAAAAAAATAGTAAGGAAATGTAAATAAAATCAAACTAGAAAAGTTCAGAGCGTCAAAGGTGGAGTGAAACCGACTGTAAATAGAATTATTTTTCTTTTTAAATTTGTTCCAGTTGCTAACGTTTGTCCATGACATGCAATGCACCAGATCCACACTAAGAAGTTTACTGGAAGTTTCCTGGGCTGCAACCATGATATGGAAATAATCTATTACCAAGCCCTGTTAGATGAAGTCACTCCATCAGGTTTATCGCATATTGTGCACAACACAGAGAGAATATAAGACGATCAATAGTGAAACATTTCTGATTGAAAACTCTCCCAGGCAGAGACAACATGAGTTTTATACCAAGGCTGAGGGAGAGACGGTCTGGTTCTCATGCAGCTGCAGGAAAACATCTCCCAACCTTGTGCATGCAACCCAAAAAGCTTCACTTGGTGAGAGTTCACCAGCATTTAGAATGAAGACAATATAACCAGCAGATTTTACCTTACAATCATTTGTCCACCACAAAACAGAGAAGAGCTGTTTGGTCTAGTAGAAAATCTACCAGAGGGAATCCAGGTGAAGGGGAAGAAGCCCAGACTGAGCTGGAAGTGAGAATCTTTTTAAAGTGGAGTTGGAAGCAGAACAGGAAGGAAATGGCCAGGATATGGAATCACCTGAACAGATGATCTGTAGATTGTTGCTCTCATCTCTTTGTATCGACACCACAGATCCACAGTGGAGCTGTCTGCAAGCTACAGCTGCTGATGTATGGTTCCAGTTCTGATCATTTACTGGTTTCCAGTCTCCCAGGTCCTTCTTCTCCAGTCGGCCACCACAGCGACTCCTTCCTGCTACCAGTCTGACTTCATCAGACAGCGCTGGAAGAAACAACATTTACTGTTGGGTTACAACAAGCAGAGACAGATTGATTTAGGATGTGTTGACAGGATCCTGTTGATGGAGTTTATTTGATCTTCTCTTAGAGGCAGAGCTATCAGGGATGGTTCTGATCAAAGCATCTTTATGCTGGAATGGCCTAGTTAAAGCCCAGACCCAAATGTTATTTATGCTCTGTAGTAAAACCTGAAATGTTTTTGTTATTCACCTTTTCTATCCAGTTATATTTATGTCTATACTGAGACCAACCAAAGTCAAATTCATTGTTTTTATGTAAAAGTTTTAAAATCCAGTTCATTCTGGTTCTGATTCTGGTTCTGATTCTAAATCTGGTTCTGGTTCTGTTTCTGATTCTAAATCTGGTTCTGGTTCTGTTTCTTGTTCTGAGTGCAGAGAGATCATCATTATGTGCCTCAGCAGCCTGAGATCGGGTTCCAGACATTAGCTTATCATCTGTCTTCCTCTAGAATGAGTCTGACCCCCCAGCAGTAGGAACTGGACCCATCTGGACCGATCACTAAGAGAAATCTACCAGAAACAGAAACACTGAATGCAGCCGTCTAAAATCAGAGCTTAAATTCATGAACTCTCTGCCACCAAGTCACTAAACTGGTTCTGCTGAACTTCAGATGTCTGTCAGCAAGAGGACTATTAGTTACTGACTCCATCACTGAGCAGAATGTTGATGTTCCTGACAGAAACATGGCTGGATATCAATAACGACTCATCTGAACTAATTGAATCAGTGATTTTTAATTACAATTTTTAAGTGAGAATAGAAAACATGAAATCTGAGGAGGGGTTGCTACAAAATATCAGATTCATAAAAACTGTAAGAAGGTTGATTTAGGTCATTTTAACTCTTAAATATCTGTGAATTGAGGTAAAAGGCCATAAATGAGCTCTGATGCTAACTCTATACAAAATCCCATCATATGTGGAAAACATCTTTATTGACTTTAATGGTTTTATCTGTTACATGCATTGATCATGACTGTTAGATAATTGTGGGAGATTTCAACATCCTTGTTGACGAGCCTGAAGACGGAGGAGATTAAAAGCTGATATTCTTGATCGTTTTGGTTTAATTCAGCTTGTTGACCCAGCAACACACAATCAAGGTCACATTCTGGTTCTGGTCATCAGTAAGGTGTGAATATTTCCAGCGTCTCTGTAACTGATGTCTCCCTGTCTGATTATTTCACTCTTATCTTTGAAACCACAATAACCATCGACTCATTAAGCCAAACAGCTTCTGTCATAAAATCTTCTTCCACTGAAACACAGCAGAAACTTTAATCAGTTATATTTCCCCACTTCGCCTTCATGCTGCAACCTGTAGATGAGCTGCTAGATAACTTCCACCATAACATCTCAGGTATCATTGATTTAATTGCTCCCACTAAAGTGAAGGTTGTGTCTGGTAGGAACTAAATATGTGCCAACAGTTAGATCTGCAAGACGACTCTGTGGTAGAACCGAACGTAAATGGAGTAAAACTCAACTTCACGTTTATTATGAAATCTATAAAGACTGAACTAAAACATTCATGCTCTTTGCATAAACCATAAACTAAAACATGAACAATGATTGAGTTTTATTTGCCACAGTTGACAGGCTCACAAACCAGCTGAGCTGCAGTCAAACACGGCCTGCACATTTCTTTAGAGGAAATTAAAAACTTAGAGGATTAATCTGCACATCCACACTAAATCCAATATCAATGCTGTACCTGAACATAACAAAGGCAGAATAAAAGACACAATTTCAAATATTCAACTATGAAAACTTTGAATAAATTATAACCAGATTCAGCTCCTCTTCCTGCTATCTTGATATCACACCCACAGCTTTTCTTCAGAAAGTCCTGCCTGTCATTTCATCTGATCTGATTCTAATAGTAACTCATGGCTCTCATCAGCCGTTTTCCCCCAGCAGTTTTCAAACCACTGATATAAAAAACAACCATCTGAACAAAGGCCGCAGTTCGATGATTGACTTTGTCATCGTCTCATCAGATTTGCGGCCGTATGTCTTGGACACTCGGGTGAAGAGAGGTGCGGAGCTGTCCACTGACCACTACCTGGTGACAAGTTGGCTCCGGTGGTGGGGGAGGAAGCCGGTCAGACCTGGCAGGCCCAACCGTGTAGTGAGGGTCTGCTGGGAACGTCTGGCGGAGTCCCCTGTGAGACGGAGCTTCAACTCTCATCTCCGGCAGAACTTCGAACACGTTCCAGGGGAGGTTGGGGACATTGAGTCTGAGTGGACCATGTTCCGTACCTCCATTGCCGAGGCGGCCTATCGGAGCTGCGGCCGCAAGGTTGTTGGTGCCTGTCGCGGTGGCAACCCTCGAACCCGTTGGTGGACACCTTCGGTGAGGGATGCTGTCAAGCTGAAGAAGGAGTCCTACCGGGCCTTTTTGGCCTGTGGGACTCCAGAAGCAGCTGATGGGTACCGGCGGGCGAAGCGGCATGCGGCTCGGGTGGTCACTGAGGCAAAAACTCAGGTGTGGGAGAAGTTTGGAGAGGCCATGGAGACAGACTTCCGTACGGCTTCGAGACGATTCTGGTCCACCATCCGGCGTCTCAGGAGGGGGTAGCAGTACAGCACCAACACTGTTTATAGTGGGGATGGTGCGCTGCTGACCTCAGTTCGGGACGTTGTGGGCTGGTGGGCGGAATACTTCGAAGACCTCATCAATCCCACCAACATGCCTTCTCTTGAGGAAGCTGAGCATGGGGACTCTGGGTTGGGCTCTCCAATCTCTGGGGACGAGGTCGCCAAGGTGGTGAAAAAGTTCCTCGGTGGCAGGGCTCCGGGGGTGGATGAGATCCGCCCAGAGTTCCTTAAGGCTCTGGATGTTGTAGGGTTGTGTTGGCTCACACGACTCTGCAATATCGCATGGACATCGGGGGTAGTCCCCCTGGATTGGCAGACTGGGCTGGTGGTCCCCCTGTTTAAAAAGGGGGACCGCAGGGTGTGCTCCAATTACAGGGGGTCACACTCTTAAGCCTCCCTGGTAAGGTCTATTCAGGGGTCCTGGAGAGGAGGGTCCGTCGGATAGTCGAACCTCGGATTCAGGAAGAGCAGTGTGGTTTTCGTCCTGGTCATGGAACACTGGACCAGCTCTACACCCTCAGCAGGGTCCTGGAGGGTGCATGGGAGTTCGCCCAACCAGTCTACATGTGTTTTGTGGACTTGGAGAAGGCGTTCGACCGTGTCCCTCGGGGGGTCCTGTGGGGGGTACTCCGGGAGTATGGGTTACCGGGCCCTTTGATACGGGCTGTCAGGTCCCTGTATGACCGGTGTCAGAGTCTGGTCCGCATTGCCGGCAGTAAGTCGGGCTCATTTCTGGTGAGAGTGGGACTCCGCCAAGGCTGCCCTTTGTCACCGATTCTGTTCATTACTTTTATGGACAGAATTTCTAGACGGAGTCAAGGTGTTGAGGGGATCCATTTTGGTGGCCTTAGGATCGCGTCTCTGCTTTTTGCGGATGATGTGGTCCTGTTGGCTTCATTGGAACGTGATCTGCAGCTCTCACTGGAGCGGTTCGCAGCCGAGTGTGAAGCGGCCGGGATGAGGCTCAGTGCCTCCAAATCCGAGGCCATGGTCTTGAGCCGGAAAAGGGTAGAGTGCCTTCTCCGGGTCAGGGGGGTCGTCCTGTCTCAAGTGGAGGAGTTTAAGTATCTGGGGATCTTGTTCACGAATGAGGGAAGAAGGGAGCGGGAGATCGACAGGCGGATTGGGGCAGCGTCTGCTGTGAAGCGGGCGCTGTACCGGTCCGTCGTGGTGAAAACAGAGCTGAGCCAAAAAGCGAAGCTCTCGATTTACCGGTTGATCTACGTTCCCACCCTCATCTATGGTCATGACCGAAAGAACGAGATCACGGGTACAAGAGGCCGAAATGGTCTTCCTCCGCAGGGTGGCTGGGCTCTCCCTTAGAGAGAGAAGCTCGGTCATTGAGCCGCTGCTCTTCCATGTCGAGAGGAGCCAGTTGAGGCTCGGGCATCTGGTAAGGATGCCTCCTGGACGCCTCCCTGGTTAGGTGTTCCGGGCACGTCCCACCGGGAGGAGGCCTCGGGGAAGACCCAGGACACGCTGGAGGGACTATGTCTCTCGGCTGGTCTGGGAACGCCTTGGGATTCCTCCGGAGGAGCTGGAAGAAGTGGCTGGGGAGGGAAGTCTGGGTCTCCCTTCTGAAGCTGAACAAATCATTCCTGCAGAATTACAGGCTGATCTCCAACCTTTCATTCATTAGCAAAATGATTAAAAAGCTGTTTCAACAATTAACTGCAAAACAACCGAAACTCTGAGTTTCTTTACATCTGGACTAAAAACCCAGCTGGTCAGATTTGCTTTGAAACAAAATAAATGAAACACTGAACAACATTTTGATGAGTAACGACGGCACTTTGACTAAATGTACTGTTTACTGGTTTACTCTGTCTTTTAGGACTTTTTGTGTTTTTCTGAAGTAAAGCACTTTGAATCGCCTTGGTGCTGAAATGTGCTTCACAAATAAACTCGATCGATTGGTTGATTGATTCTAATCTGCAGCAGGCAGTTCGACATCCTGCCTGAGACACTCCCACGTCAGACGGACCTCAAACGTTTTCACCAACACAACCGGCGGTACCAGAAGCTGGTCCAATGACCGTGGTGCTACTGGGCTTGGTTGGCCAGCAAACGGGCCTGACCAGAACCTCAGAGAGAACCTGTGGAGTCAAGAGGAAGATGAGAGAATTGATGCAGAAGGAGCCATTTTATGAGGCTCCACCTGTTTACTGCACAGAGTTTCTGCTGCTTCTCCTTATCAATCAACCAATCAGATTCATTTTATAGATCATTTCAGCAACAAGGCAGTTCAAACTGTTTTACATCATTAAAACACAAAAACCAACAATTCTTGGTTTTATTGGCTCCTCAGCAGCAAGTAGACAATATAAACATCACTAACTGTGTAGCAGCAGCTCTATGATCGGAGACCAGAAACAGTTTCCAGTTTTTAGTTTGTAACATTTAACATGTTTATCAGTAGATAATTGTTAATTTGAACTCTAGTGAATTTTAGTGTTTGATGAAAGTGGAGTCCTACCTGAGCTGCAGAGACACAGAAGCAGCATCAGAGCTGTTTGCTCCATGTTTCCTCTGATGTGGAGTGAAGCTTCGTCTCTTGATGTGATCAGGATGTGGCTCCAGACTCTGAAGACTTCCTACTTTAAGCTTTTTTATCTGCTACTTCCTGAACGTCGTCACAGTTCAGGTCTTTGGCTGCTTTCAGAGACAACGCCTCCTTCCTAGGAGCTCATCATGAAGATGGGTTCAAACTGGGCCTACTGGGATTCAGAGGTTTCACCAGTCAGTCTCTGTTGTTCCTGTGTTTAGTTCAGTCCTTGTTCTGCTTGTGGCTGGAGTGGATCCAGGTGTGTCATCCACTGAAAGGGAACCTGATGTTGTTGGCAGCAGTAGCTCAGCTTCCCTCCAGGAAGGGGTCACAGCTGGACAGAAATGAGCCCAGGTGTAGCTGCTATGAAGAGGAGAAACAGAGAGAGAACATGAACTGAATGTCAGCAATGACTGCAGAAGCGTTGCTTGTTTGTTACTTTAATAATAATAATAACAATGATGATAATAATAATAAGCCGCATTGCAAGCATCTCTGTTGCTCTGAGCGTTTCACTGGCAGAGCAGATTTATTCCTTATATGCAGCGTTTACATCTAGGGCTGAAACGATTCCTCGAATGATTCGAGTCCCTCGATTATTAAAATTCCTGGTTTATTATTTAGCAGTTTGTTCCGGCCGGGACTTTACTTGCGTTGCGCAA
Source organism: Poecilia reticulata (assembly GCF_904066995.2). Taxonomy (NCBI): domain Eukaryota; kingdom Metazoa; phylum Chordata; class Actinopteri; order Cyprinodontiformes; family Poeciliidae; genus Poecilia; species Poecilia reticulata. Next base: position 32,512,448 of record NC_088842.1, read on the forward strand.
CGCTTTCACTTCCGCCTCCGAGTTGTTGGCCAAAGCTAAGTGTTAGCGGCATAACGTCCAATTTTCAAGTTGGGCCGTGGGGATTTTATTGATTGATGATCATGCCCGGGGTTTCGTTGTTTTCGGGGACCAATAATCCTCCTTAAAACGACTGGCGGGATGCCTGGAGTTCGGCAGCCTTTCTCTCCGGGAGCTGCTGGTTCAAAGCGCTGCGGGATTATTTATACAGGTAAGCGGATAGGCTGAGTAGTTGTTGCATATTGTGTAAATGTAGCTTTACAGATGAACCGCTCAATAAATTTCATATCACCCAGGTCTCAACAAACGGGAGGCGGAAATCATCCTGGCGGTACATGGCTGGTCGATGAGTTTCTGAGCAAAGGTTTTTAAATCCCGTTGCTAACAAAAGCTATAAATGGCTGAGAAAGCCACACCTGTCTAGTCTCCCGTTTTGGCAGGGAAACTACTGTTTTTATTACGTCTTTTATCCCTTTTTTTCAAAATTTTAAAACTGTTCTTTAACTATCCCGCTAGTTCGCGTCATTCCAGGCAATCTGTTTGTATTTTTCGCATCTCTCCACTCTCTTTACAGTTACACAACAAAAACAATTTATTTCTTGTGTGACTCCCTCAAAGTGTGGTCGCATTTGTTTGATTAAAATTATGATTTTAGTTTAGGATTTGACCATGTTTTGAAATTTTGGAGCAATGTCACGCAATGCATAATTGCGCCGCTAGATGGCAGAAGCGAGCCCCGACGGGACTGACGGTGCGAGATTTCGGTGTCGAGGAAGTTCCCCTCCATTCGGATGAGAGCTACCAGCACAGCAACACCGTCTCTGTGGCTCACTCGATTTTTTTCTGTTTAAACGGGTTGGTTCGGGTTTAAGCTGAAAACTGAGATGTGATCAACATGATTGATCTGTTAAGCGTCGTGACCTCGGTCCCCGGTGTATTTGGTTTGTGTTATTTTATGTTGTCATTATAGTTAGCTAATAAGCTCTCGGTTAGCTGCTCGGAGGATTTCCTCAGATGCTACGTGAAGAATGCGTATGTTTTATAAAGCCGTCTGTAATGTGTAATATTTTACAATTCCTTATATAGTAATAAGCTGATGTTGTGTTATAGAAGAACTAGTATAAGTGTGAATGTATAGTCACAGTTTTTCAAAGTTGTATAATGAGTTTATTATTATAACCTGAAATACGGATGAGAGCTACCAGCACAGCAACACCGTCTTATGTGGCTCACTCGTTTTTTCCTGTTAAAACAGGTTATTTGCATCTGCTTGCCTGTCCCCCACTGAGACCCGCAACACTTACTCACAGAAATTCAAACACTTTATAAAATCTTCCATTAGCACACTTAGCAGTGAGTGAATGAGGATGATTGACAGCATTAAGGCTGTCCTGCTTCTGATTGGTTGTTTGTGGTCAGGACGCAGCATTTCTCTAGACAGCAATAGCAGCTCAGGGAGGAAGTGGAGGAGATTGATCTCTTCACAGATTATCTGTTTCAAACTGTCACAACATGGTGACAGGTTTAACAAATGTGGAAAAGCATATTTAAAAAAATTAAATTTATATTCTGCAGCTTGAACTAAATGCACATCGGGTTTTTTGAGAAGTCTGGATTGCTTCATGTATATTTTGTACGTTGCCTGTGACTGTTGCTGGTGGGGAGAGAGCTTTCAATGAGCTAACACTGATGATAAAAAAAATTAAACAACCTATTTGCATGAATCTGTTGCATGTAAAATTCACCAGCAGTGAACATTGAGCTAGCATCAGCATTTGACCAATGAAAGCAAGGCAGCTGCAAGCCTTTAACATTGTGATGCTTTTTATGAGTCAGATAGACTAAAGAAATGGTAACAGCAGCTGTGAAGGGGGCCCAATTTTATTTTTCATCCTGGGGCCCAAGATTCCTGGCGGCGCCTCTGCTGCCCAGTGAGTGGTTCTGTCTCTGCTGTAAAGTTTATGTATGTGGTCCTGATTGGCCGGTGAGTTATTGGTTAAGCGGTTCAGCCCAGTGATGAGCTTTTGCGTTCGATTTGTCGTCACACATCACGCTGGTTTTATCTTATTTTATTATTATTTTCATAATAATTTTTCCGTGTTGTAAATACTTAGCATGTTTTCTGTGGCAAACCTTGAGCAAGGATGGAGAGTAGTAGGAGAAAGTAGCAAAGGGAGGAGAAGTGGTCAGTTTGTCCTCCAGGAGGATTCCTGGAACATCTTCAGATTATAAATATGGAACGTTTAAATTGATTTTTTTTTTCATAAGTCATTTTTCTGTCATTTTATTTCAGATTTAGTCTTTGACCATCAGAGCAGAAAGGCTTCATAGAGGCAGAGGGAAATCTAAACATGAATCTGGATGTTCAGCCTCTGTGAGCTGAGTGATGCTAATCTGGACTGAAGCGTCAGCAACATTATCAGCTTTATTGCAACATAACCAGGTTTTTAGGGTAAAGCTAAACTTTAGATCTTCAACTGGAAAAAGTTGTTTATTTCAAAGTGCTGAGATATTTTAGGCCCATATAACTAAAAACATATTTTATTTAGAATATTAAACTCTACCAGCTCCTTTATGTTGCTGCAGCAACATGCATTCATATTAGCTGAACCTCTGCAGCTCTGATCTAAAATTAGAGCCCAGTTGGGCCAAAGTTTGATAGTCGGGTCGGGATTCTGTGGTGTATTCTTAATAAGTCACATGGTTTTTTTTTCACATAGAAACCATAACTAATTGCTACTTTGGACTAATTTCAATCTATATATTCATAGTCTTACTAAAAAAAAAGAAACACTTTTTTGCATGTTTAGCTTTATCCATATTTGGATAGGATCACAGTTTCCATCTGCTCTGGCTGACATAATGTACTAAATTATGAAATATGAGTCAATAAATGAATCCTGTTTTCCTTTTCTTCAGATCGCTCACGTCACTGTTACAGTCCTGACTCTTTGAACCGGTAACAGATCATGGGGGCTCGTCCGGGATCAGCACACCACATGGAGTCACATGTTACTGGAGCCTGGATTGACCCAGTGAGTGGCAGAGGCCAGGAACTGGTGAAAATGGTTTACCAGCACGGAAATCCTAGAGTCAAAGCAACACTTCAGGTATGTTTTTGATGAATTAATAACATTATAATATGATTTAAAGCTAAAAAAAAAAAAGATTTTACATGACACTGCCCCTTTAATGGAAAAGTTTCTAAAAAGTGACATAGTTTTTTAATTCACACTCATCAATTCAGTTTCCATAATGGAAACTTTTGATACTTGCTTCAAGTCTCTAATGTGTACTAATGGATGGAGTCACAGAAAACTCAACTGTTTCTTGAACAGTAATTCACATGAATCTGAATTTGATCAGAAGCTTGTTTTTAATATGATTCTGGTTTTTTTAACACATTTATATCCATTATTACCATTTACATTTCATTCAGGTGGGTGATGCATTTAGTATTGAAAGTTTCTCATTTATGCATCAAAGGTTGGAGGTTTAGAGACAAACAGCTATTTGGCAGATTTGAGGGAAATTGTCAAGTTGTCTGGACAATATTATGATGGAGGTAATGTGTACCATACCATAATCTAGACATTTTTCTGTCATTTAATTTCAGATTTAGTCTTTGACCATCAGAGCAGAAAGGCTTCATAGAGGCAGAGGGAAATCTAAACATGAATCTGGATGTTCAGCCTCTGTGAGCTGCGTGATGCTAATCTGGACTGAAGCGTCAGCAACATTATCAGCTTTATTGCAACATAACCAGGTTTTTAGGGTAAATCTAAACTTTAGATCTTCAACTGGAAAAAGTTGTTTATTTCAAAGCGCTGAGATATTTTAGGCCCATAAAACTAAAAACATATTTTATATAGAATATTAAACTCTACCAGCTCTTTATGTTGCTGCTGCAACATGCATTCATATTAGCTGAACCTCTGCAGCTCTGATCTAAAATTAAAGCCCAGTTGGCCCAAAGTTTGATAGTCGGGTCGGGATTCTGTGGTGTATTCTTAATAAGTCATCAGGTTTATTTTGCATAGAAACCATAACTAATTGCTCCCTTGGACTAATTTCAATCTATATATTCATAGTTTTACTAAAAGAAAAACACTTTTTTGCATGTTTAGCTTAGCCATATTTGGATAGGATCACAGTTTCCATCTGCTCTGGCTGACATAATGTACTAAATTATGAAATATGAGTCAATAAATGAATCCTGTTTTCCTTTTCTTCAGATCGCTCACGTCACTGTTACAGTCCGGACTTTTGGGACCGGTAACAGATCATGGGGCTCGTCCGGGATCAGCACACCACATGGAGTCACATGTTACTGGAGCCTGGATTGACCCAGTGAATAGCAGAGGCCAGGAACTGGTGAAAATGGTTTACCAGCACGGAAATCCTAGAGTCAAAGCAACACTTCAGGTATGTTTTTGATGAATTAATAACATTATAATATGATTTAAAGCTAAAAATAAAAGATTTTACATGACACTGCCCCTTTAATGGAAAAGTTTCTAAAAGTTACATAGTTTTTTAATTCACACTCACCAATTCAGTTTCCATAATGGAAACTTTGAAACTTGCTTTAAGTCTCTAATGTGTACTAATGGATGGAGTCACAGAAAACTCAACTGTTTCTTGAACAGTAATTCACATGGATCTGAATTTGATCAGAAGCTTGTTTTTAATATAATTCTGTTTTTTTAACACATTTATAGTCATTATTACCATTTACATTTGATTCAGGTGGGTGATGCATTTAGTATTGAAAGTTTCTCATTTATGCATCAAAGGTTGGAGGTTTAGAGACAAACAGCTATTTGGCAGATTTGAGGGAAATTGCCAAGTTGTCTGGACAATATTATGATGGAGGTAATGTGTACCATACCATAATCTAGACATTTTTCTGTCATTTAATTTCAGATTTAGTCTTTGACCATCAGAGCAGAAAGGCTTCATAGAGGCAGAGGGAAATCTAAACATGAATCTGGATGTTCAGCCTCTGTGAGCTGAGTGATGCTAATCTGGACTGAAGCGTCAGCAACATTATCAGCTTTATTGCAACATAACCAGGTTTTTAGGGTAAATCTAAACTTTAGATCTTCAACTGGAAAAAGTTGTTTATTTCAAAGAGCTGAGATATTTTACGCTCATATAACTAAAAACATATTTTATTTAGAATATTAAACTCTACCAGCTCCTTTATGTTGCTGCAGCAACATGCATTCATATTAGCTGAACCTCTGCAGCTCTGATCTAAAATTAGAGCCCAGTTGGACCAAAGTTTGATAGTCGGGTCGGGATTCTGTGGTGTATTCTTAATAAGTCACATGTTTTTCTGGCATAGAGACCATAACTAATAGCTCCCTTGGACTAATTTCAATCTATATATTCATAGTTTTACTGAACAAACAAAAACATTTTTGCATGTTTAGCTTTAGCCATATTCGTATAGATCACAGTTTCCTTTGCTTTGCCTGACTTGATGTACTAAATGATGAATATCAGTAAATAAATGAAAATTCTGACTCTTTAAAGTCCCCAAAACAGATTACAGTCTTCTGAGTTAAATTCTATACCTTTCTGTCATAATTGGCACAATCCTACTACTATGTTATTAGTGGAGCTAATTTTAGCTTAGTGCTAAAGCTAACTTAAAGGTTGAGAAACTATTCTTTCTTCATGAAGCGTGGGAATTCAGAGTTAAAGTTGTAAAAATGCCATGTTAAATTTAATATTTTGAAAGTTTTTTTAATTGTGTTTTTGATCATTATTGATTTGAAATCAGTGTACAGTTTGATGTCCAGACCAGGTAGTATGGCCTTTTTGTACTTTTGTAGCCATTAAGGAGCTACAAAAGTAAAGCTACAAACAGCTTTACTTTTTGTAGCTCCTTAATGGCATCCCATAACTCCCTCCTTGATATGGGACAATCCAACTGTGACCTCTGTTCCTCAGTCAGCTTAGGGAGATTTAGAGAAAAGAAGAATTCATCTTTTAAATCTGGATCATTATGTAATTGAGATTTGTAAAGGTTTTCATAGAACTTTTTAAAGACATCAATTGTTGCAGAATCGAAAAACTGTTTTCCATTTGAATCTGTGATCGCAGAAAAAGACTGGGCCTTTTTCTCCCTCTCCACCAGATGATTAACACAAACCAAACAGTTTGCTGATGCTCTGTAATACCTTAACAACATGTGAGCTACTGTTGCCTTCCACTCTCTGCATTCAGCTTCTTTCATCCACTTGTCATATTTTCTTTCTAATTATGTCTTTTAGTTTTTCTGTCTTTTTGTTTCTTTGCATTTCTCACCAAGCTTTGTTTGCACCTATTTACATTTCTTCAGACTTCAGACTCCCCTCATCCAACTAGGAGGTGGACTGAAGTTTAACTCCTTAATCTGGTGGATGCATCTGATCTCCTGTCGCCCTCGACCTCTCCAGCTCCCTGGATCCTGTTTGTGGGTGAAATTATCTTTAACAGGCTGAGGAAAAACTGTATAAAAACCAGAGAGAATATAAATTCTTTGTCAATATTTATTTGAAGCTTTACAGCATTTGGAGTCTTTGCTCACTGAACAGTCAGGAGAAAGAGCCTCCAGCAAAACACAGCAAACTGTTTATAGGAAACGTTTCATTTAATTCACACAGTTTAACAATCTACTTGGCTACAAAACACACTGCAAGCAAACACATTTTATTTCATAAACAAATTAAACATTATGGCTGTCATAAGAATGAAAAAAGAAAATATTCTACAACTTTATAATAATCCAGAGTTCAGAGAAACAGCTTCAGAAGACTTTCCCATGATCACAAGCTTTACACAAGAACCATAACACTGTTATGCATTGATCCACTCATAATCATAGTAACCATAAAATGTTCCATCCCATCTGCAGGCTAAGACAGACATGTAGCCGACGTGTTTGTTGCTACCTGTACTTGGTCTGCCAGTCACCAGAACCTCATTATTCACACAGAGTTCGTTTGTCCTTTACAAAGCTGTTGAAATACTAATTATATTGTCTGTTACTACCCAATAGTAAGTCCCGCCCACTCCTCACAACTCTTTGGACTCACTACTGCCCAGTTCTCTGTCTAACAGGTCCGGAAAATCCCCAGAAACTCGGGTCTTACCCTAGCGATAGTTTGTGGAGGATTATCTCTTTAAACTGGGGTCGGAAAGGACTCGTCTAGCTCTGACTACCTTCGATCCAGAAGTTATGACCCTTTACAGTTGAAGAGCAATCCGCTGAGTAGCCCTCACAGCGCCATAACCCCTACAACCACTCCTGTTAACAGTAGCTCCTCTCCTAAAATAACGGCACTTGTTAACGGCTAGATTAAATTTAGTGACTTAGATTTAAGTCCCAAGGTCATTATTTTAACACTCACCAGAAGAAAACACAAAGCCACCCTGTCACTAGGATCATGTATGTTAACTTTACCATACTCAGGAGAACCAACAATAATTAAGACTGACACAATTAAACTCACTGTTCACAATTCTCATTAAAATTTTAGAATTACAATTTTATTAAGCAAGCTTTAGCAGGGGCCTATGACAACAGGTTAAATTCCCAAAAGTTATAAAAGAGGCAAAAATATATTGAAATCAACTAGGATCAATCACATCCTATCCTTATTCTTATCCCTAACCTGTTTCACTAAATTCACTGAGCGAGGCTTTGGGGGAAGCTGGTCAACTCATACCCGATGGTTCTTGGTCTCGGCAGCTGTAATCTTTAGATGTCCTTGGTTAGTCCTTGTCCAGCCGGAGCAAAGTCCTCTTTGCTGAAGAGAAGCGGAGAGAAGTCTCACGCTGTCCTTTGAACGTGCAGACTCTTTGTCTTTAAAAGACCTCCGTCTCTTTCCAAGTCAGCTGCGGTGATCTGGAGAGCGTTGGGTAGAGGCAGAGGAGTCGGTCGGATCTGGAACCGGAGGTGGTGGCCGGTGGAACTTGTCCCTTCTTATCGGCGTGAAGTCTTTGAGCTTTTTCCTTGGTCCCGGGCGTGGTCCTCCGCTGGTCTTTGGCCTGCTTCCCTTGCTGACTCCTCTTCTGCGCCGGGACGAAGAACCCCGTCTCTGTCCTGTGTTCCAGTTTTTAAGCTCTCCCAACGTAGGGCAGCCTTCGGGGCAGGGCTACGTAACCCTCCCTTGCGTCTCACTGTCGGTAGAGAGTTCCAACCTCCCTCAACTCCCTCGTGACACATTCCTTCCTTATTACTCGCTTGCCGTTGACCATTTGCTTCTAATTAAGCCTCACCCATCGCCTCCGCCCAGTCTAAACATGTTCAGACATGTTCAATGCTTTCCTCTGAAAAACCATGTCCAGACATGTTCAATGCTGCAAAAACATGTTCAAACATGTTCAATGCCTTACTGTGTCATCATAAAGCATTATAACCTTCAACTGATTAAAAGTACAGAGCAACATTATAACATTCTTTGATTAAAAGTACAGAATACATACATTTGGTTATATACTACTGACATTCCTTCATTAGCATGTATATTATTACCTTATAATCACTTATCACTTATAATCATCATTTAATCATTATACAGGGTATACTGTTACTCCTCAGGCCTTTATACCGTTTTCTGCGTACGCCTGGACATATCTCACATACTCATACCAGATTTCACGACAATATGCGTCCATGAATTTCAGCCAGTGAAGCTCGTTTACAGCGTATGCACTCTTCGTGTTGATTGGTAGTAAACGTTATCGTAGTAGGAGATCAGAGGCAGCTTGTCCACATCGTCTGACATATTTCCCTCCTCCGTCTCATACAGGTTGAAGCCATGGGTCCACTAAGCATTGTACATGCACTTCCCTACTAAGATGGCGCGGATCACTTCTGGTTCAGACTTGATGGAACTGGATGTATTGGATGGGTTATCATGGCAGTGAAGACATACACCACCTACAGGCAGCTCACAGTATTACAAGCCAGGATCAACTGTGTTGCATTTGTCACAATTCAAAACCCCAACTAAGACGAGGACACAAACTGGGTTCAGGGCCTGAATGGAATTGGCCACCTAACCTTTGACCCCAAATATCCTATCATATGCTATCCTTGCAAGGTTGATGAAGAGCAGATTTTGATTAAGAGGGTTTTCTGTTGTATTTCGTTGAATGTTTTGCTTTGTGTTCCCTTCTTTTATAAGTTTTACTTAAGTAGGTTAGTCCAGATACAAATTTCTGAATGTTGAACTTCCTTCCTGCTGCAGAGCACAGAGACGTTTCATCATAGATACACAGACGGATAGATTTCCAGGAGTCTGAAACATGTCTCTGCTCCTTCCTGTGGATGTGAAATGAAGATCCTTTTCTCCTGGTTCCTTCAGACTGCAGGCTCCTCCTCTAAGCTGCCTTCAGCTCTGGATCCTTCATCATGATGGTTGTTTTCTGCTCCAGACTTCTGGTTTCTCCTGGCCTGGAAACAGAGGATGGTTCAGCTTCAATGCAAGAACTTTCCCAGCTGAACACATCATGCATGATACATGCAGTACCTTAAAGTAGAGGACCAGGACTGATCCCGGCAAACCCAGCAGAACGACAACCAGTCTGATGATCAAAGCAGTGAGATAGTCTGAAACCGAACGAAACAGATTCAGGATCAGCTTTCATCAGACGAGTCAAACCAGAAATGTACAATAATCATATAAACCAGTGGTCCCCAAACATTTTCCTGTGAGGGCCACATTAACTTTTTCCTTCTCTGGTAGGGGGCCGGAGTCAGTTTGTAACAGAAACGGTGTGACGATTGCAGGAGTGCCCAAATGTAAAAAATTACAAAAAATTACTGGACTATAAGCCACAACCCCAAAGTTTATTTTTTAACCAGTAAACATACACATATAAATCGCAGATATCTCTGCCGCTCCAGGTTTTCCACAACAATGCAGCAGCTGCAGAGGGGGGCGAACACCCAAAATTTGAGTAATAACAGGTCAAGTGAATATCACATTTATTAGGGTTGAAAAGAAAAGTTGTCAAGATTAGATTTAACTGAACTGATTAGTTTCCAAACGGTAACTGTAACAGAAAAAATTTCTGATCCTTCGTGTTGCTACTAGCATGTGGTAAATGAAAATGGGTGTTCTTCTTCTTCTTCTTTAGATTTCAACAGCAGCTTGCATCCATTATTGTTGCACTACTGCCATCTACTGGATCCTAATATATATACCTCAAATTCTCATAATGATCCCAGTATTATTTTAAAAAATGTATATATCTTTTCCCGTTCAATGCTATTTAACTGATCAACAACATTCTCAAATTTCAATTCCCTATTAAAACCTAATTCCGTTTTAATGGGAAATTTCTTTTATTTCCAATTTTGACTTCCAATGATTCACTTCCTGCGAAAGAGCCCCCTGGTGGTTGAAGAAAATTCACATATAAGCGGCTTATAGACCAAAAAATACGGTATATGAAAAACACTGAATGCTCTCTGGTATTGTTCAGGGGGTCGGACCAAATGTGGAGGCTGGCCGGATCCGGCCTGCGGGCCGTAGTTTGGGGACCCCTGATATAGACCCTTGTTTTCATGCTGCCTGTAGATCTGATCATGAACATTAATATCATCAATCCTCCTCTCTGACCTCATGAATGAGGCAGACAGCTGCTGGTTCACCTGAAGCAGAACTTCTCCTGATGGACTCCATGAGTTTACCTGAGACAGTGAGGTTGAGAGGCTGGCTCACAGAGGAGAAGTTATGGGAGAAAACGTAGACGTGGTAAAGGCAGCGGTAGGTTCCTTGGTGGGCGTGGCCAGCAGCAGCGAACAGGAAGAGGGCGGAGTGATTAACAGCTGGCAGGGTGTGGTTCAGAGTGTAGTTAGAGGAGCTGAAGATGAGCTGGAAGGAGCCGCCTTTATACTGAGGCCTGATGGAGCACATGATGCTGAAACCTGAGCCAATGAGGAGCTCAGACCCCTGCTTTCTGGCTGTGGAGACCCCGTCAGTGGAGGAAGAGAGGAAGATGAGCGGCTCAACCAGCAGATCTGGGAACGCAGAGGAAACACAGAGACAACTGGATCTAATCTGAGGTGGAAAACAAGATGGCATGAGAACGAGACAGGAGCTCATCAGACTGGTTACCATGGTTACTAGCATGTTTATACATGGTTAGTAGCAACTTTATGACAGATTTTTAGTCTGTCTGTAATATTTAAACCAGTGGTCCCCAACCTTGTTATTACCGCGGACCGATCAAGACTTGAAAAATGCTGCGGCCCGGGGTGGGGGCGGGGGGGTTATAAGGCCATGTTGGTATTCCTGCTAAATCCTGAATATACCCAATTTGGGTTGTCTTGGACTTTTTATCGCAGCCTTGCTGCCAGCATGCCTAGGTTGGCCCCATGTGGGGAAAAGGAGGGCAGACTAGATGGGTCCCTTATGGGTTTGTCCGCGGGTTCCACAGCCCACATGGGCCCCACATGGGTTTGTCCATGTAGGGCCCACATAGGCTGTGGCTCTACATGGGCAAACCCATATGGGACCCATATATCAGCCCTCTTTTCCCCCACATGGGGCCCACCTAGGCATGCAGGTAGGGCTGTGGGGTTTACCCTGTCTGAGAACGAGAATACAACCTGCTGAATGTGACAGGTAGCCAATCAGAAAGCGCGGTGACGTAAGAACAGAGGGAATCCCAAACAGCTGACATTTCACGCAACTGAGAGTCTGGTGGGTGTCGGAGATGATATGTGGAAATGTTTATTATTATATGTAAAGGTCATTAGTACATATCTTTATTATGTTTATTCAGTTACAATGTTAACTATAAAAAAGTCACCTCCAAATCATAGTGCAGCAAATAGAGCGGATGCTCCCGTCGTCTTTACCCACCGCCTTTTCTTTTTATTACGTCTTTTATCTCTTAAAATGACTCCACAAACTATCACTATGGCTTCTACATCGTCATCCGTGTTTGGTTATTCTAAATAATAGTTGGGGGTTTTGTGGATTATCCTCTGGAATCGGGATGTTTGTGACTGGAATCGGTTCGTGTTGCTCCTGCCTTGGACACACGAACCGATCGAACCTGTTGGACTTTTATCAGCTCTGTGGTCACAGAGGTTTGGAGAATCGGCCGACAATTCTTAAATCTTTCCGTCTAAACCAGACTTAAGACTCACAAGCTCTACTCATCTCCTCTCAAGCACTGCCCAAACGCTCTGACTCTGGTCGCTATGGTAACATTTATATATCCCTTTAAAATAACAGAAACGCCACAAAAACGAACATTTTACTTTCGTGAAAAACTTAACTCATGATAATGACTTACGGGAGTCTTGAGCTTGTTTCTCTGCAACGAGACGGTCTAAACTGGGAGTGAAGGGAGACAATGACACCCGAAGTGTTGCTTATATCCACAGCCTGCTTGGTCTCTACGAGGCGAAGCAGTTTGAAGATTTATTGCCTCATTAGTAGCCGGTCGCCACATGTTACGCAGAGCGGCATGTAATGTGGGACTCACCTACCGGTCCGGGATAAATCCATTCTCCTGTGTCTTCTGTGGGCCTTTTCCCCTTCGCAAAGAAACTTTCCAAAGACACCTGATCCGTCTCTAACTCATTTTGATGCTTGTGGGTTGGTGCGCAAGTAACCGAGAGAATCCGGTTAAAGGATTTTCAAAATAAAAGATCCTCCAGACTCAAATAATAGATAAGACGGAAATATTTCACTATTTCTTGCGCGGCCCGGTGCCAATTGGTCCATGGACCGGGTGTTGGGGACCACTGGTGTAAACCATTTTTAGTTTCCCTCTCCTCAAGGTTTCAGGTTCTTAGTTAAAGGTGACGGTTTCTCTGCAGACATCTGGAACCTGATGAAGAAACATTTTAAAACACATAAATATGAGAGTTCAGAGTTACCTGAGCAGATTAACTCATGGCTCTGATCACTGTTTCTATCATCAGGTAAACAGTTCTTTAATTCATATCCTGACTCCAAACAGTCAGACATGATCCCCCAAACTGGTCTCCATGAAGCTTCCGTTGATTTTCTTGCTGAAACAGCAGAACCACAGTCCAGTTCAACACAAACTGCAGCAGTTGAGTTCTTGTCCCAGTCACCACCCCCAACATCCACTGGTCTCCAGTCTTCTTGATGTTTCATCTCCAGTCTCCCGGCACATCGGCTGGTCTCTCCCACCAACCTGATGGGCGCTTGATGTGAGCAGAGACAGAGAGTTCATTAATGCAGGAAGTGAAGCAGTGAACAGCAGCAGGTCTGCAGATCCTCCTCTACCTGAACAGGTGAGTCCAACAGCTTGACCAGGTGAGCAGCTGTTTCTAACTGAACTCTTCCTGCTGCTGCAGGTCAGCAGAGCAGACTCACTGCCTTCACACAGGAACTCTCTGCTCCCACTGGAGCCTCTGCTGCTCCATAGAGCGCCCCCTGGAGGACTGAAGGAGGCCCACAGCCAATCTCCCTGCAGACCACCTCTGCATCCTGCAGGTCAAAGTCTTTTTCACACACTGAGGACCACGACTGGTTGGTCTTCACCTCCAGTCTGCCTGAGCACCGGTTGGTCCCTTGAACCAGCCTGACTGAGTCTGTGGATGCAGAAAGAAAAAAGTTTAAAATCCTTCAGAACTTTATTTTTCTAAACACACATGGAAACATCTCTGGGTTGATAAAAATACAAAGGAAATGTAAATAAAACCAAACTAGAAAAGTTCAGAGCCTCAAAGGTGGAGTGAAACCGACTGTACCTGGAATTTTATCTTTCATTTTATTTTTGCTGAATTTATCATATTTTGGGACGTAAATATGTTCAGAAACTCATTAAAAGTCAAAAAATCTTTGTTCTTTGTGAAATTGTTAATATTTCAGCGGAATTAAAAATAAACATCGCAAAATTTCTCAAAAGCGCCCCCTAGTTCAGTCAGGCCAACAACCATAACAAACAACAGGTTTCCTGCTATTTGCACTAAAAAAAGGAAGCCCACTATTTTGGATAAAAAGTTCATTTTCTGTTGATTTTCAAGTTTTGAAAATGTCTGATTTCCTTGAACTTCTCCTGGGATTTTGATGCATCGACTTCAAAGCAGCAGAGATTAAAAGTTATAAAAATGATGAGTTTTTATAACTCATCATTTTTAACTCAACAAAAATGATGAGTTTTTGTTCACCTCTCCTTGGGCTGCCACCTTATCGTGGTGGAGGGGTTTGAGTGTCCCATTGATCCTAGGAGCTATGCTGTCTGGGGCTTTATGCCCCTGGTAGGGTCACCCAAGGCAGACAGGTCCTAGGTGAGGAACCAGACAAAGCGCAGTCAAAGACCCCTTATGATGAACACAAACTTTGGACTTGGTTTTCCCTCGCCCGGACGCGGGTCACCGGGGCCCCACTCTGGAGCCAGGCCTGGAGGTGGGGCACGATGGCGAGCGCCTGGTGGCCGGGCTTTTACCCACGGAGCCCGGCCGGGCTCAGCCCGAAGAGGAGACGTGGGTCCCCCTTCCGATGGGCTCATCACCTGTCGGAGGGGCCAAAGGGGTCGGGTGCATTGTGCTATGGGCGGCAGCCGAGGGAGGGTATCCTGGTGGTCTGATCCTCGGCTGCAGAAGCTGGCTCTCGGGACGTGGAACGTCACCACTCTGGTGGGGAAGGAACCGGAGCTAGTGTGCGAGGCTGAGAGGTTCCGGCTAGAAATAGTCGGCCTCACCTTGACACATGGCTCTGGTTCTGGAACCAGTCTCCTTGAGAGGGGCTGGACGTACTTCCACTCTGGAGTTGCCCATGGTGAGAGGCGCCGGGCTGGAGTGGGCATACTTGTTGCCCCCCATCTGGGCGCCTCTACGTTGGGGTTCACCCCGGTGAACGAGACGGTAGCCTCCCTCCGCCTACGGGTGGGGGAATGGGTTCTGACTGTTGTTTGTGCTTACAGGCCAAACGGCAGTTCAGATTACCCACCCTTCTTGGAGTCCTTAGAGGGGGTACTGGAGAGTGCCCCTCCTGGGTACTCCCTTGTTCTACTGGGGGACTTCAATGCTCACGTGGGCAATGACAGTGAGACCTGGAGAGGCATGGTTGGGAGGAACAGCCCCCCCGATCTGAACTCGAGTGGTGTTCTGTTGTTGGACTTCTGTGCTCGTCACGGATTGTCCATCACAAACACCATGTTCAGGCATAAGGGCGTCCATATGTGCACTTGGCACCAGGATGCCCTAGGCCGCAGTTCGATGATTGACTTTGTCATCGTCTCATCGGATTTGCGGCCGTATGTCTTGGACACTCGGGTGAAGAGAGGTGCGGAGCTGTCCACTGACCACTACCTGGTGGCGAGTTGGCTCCGGTGGTGGGGAGGAAGCCGGTTAGACTTGGCAGGCGCAAACGTGTAGTGGGGGTCTGCTGGAAACGTCTGGCGGAGTCCCCTGTGAGACGAAGCTTCAACCCTCATCTCCGGCTGAACTTCGAACACGTTCCGGGGGAGTTGGGGGACATTGAGTCTGAGTGGACCATGTTCCGTACCTCCATTGCCGAGGCGGCCTATCGGAGCTGCGGCCACAAGGTTGTTGGTGCCTGTCGCGGCGGTAACCCTCAAACTCGTTGGTGGATACCTTCGGTGAGGGATGCTGTCAAGCTGAAGAAGGAGTCCTACCGGGCCTTTTTGGCCTGTGGGACTCCAGAAGCAGCTGATGGGTATCGGCGGGCGAAACGGCATGCGGCTCGGGTTGTCGCTGAGGCAAAAACTCGGGCGTGGGAGTAGATTGGAGAGGCTATGGAAACAGACTTCCGTACAGCTTCGAGGCGATTCTGGTCCACCATTCGGCGTCTCAGGAGGGGGAAGCAGTGCAGCACCAACACTGTTTATAGTGGGGATGGTGCGCTGCTGACCTCAACTCGGGACGTTGTGGGCCGGTGGTCAGAATACTTCGAAGACCTCCTCAATCCCACCAACATGCCTTCTGTTGAGGAAGCTGAGCATGGGGACTCTGGGTTGGGCTCTCCAATCTCTGGGGACGATGTTGCCGAGGTGGTCAAAAAGCTCCTCGGTGGCAGGGCCCCGGGGGTGGATGAGATCCGCCCGGAGTTTCTTAAGGCTCTGGATGTTGCAGGGTTGTGTTGGCTTACGCGACTCTGCAATATCGCATGGACATCGGGGGCAGTTCCCCTGGATTGGCAGACTGGGGTGGTGGTCCCCCTGTTTAAAAAGGGGGACCGGAGGGTGTGCTCCAATTACAGGGGGTCACACTCTTAAGCCTCCCTGGTTAGGTCTAATCAGGCGTCCTGGAGAGGAGGGTCCATCGGATAGTTGAACCTCGGATTCAGGAAGAGCAGTGTGGTTTTCGTCCTCGTTGTGGAACACTGGACCAGCTCTACACCCTCAGCAGGGTCCTGGAGGGTGCATGGGAGTTCGCCCAACCAGTCTACATGTGTTTTGTGGACTTGGAGAAGGTGTTCGACCGTGTCCCTCGGGAGGCCCTTTGGGGGGTACTCTGGGAGTATGGGGTACCGGGCCCTTTGATACGGGCTGTCAGGTCCCTGTATGACCGGTGTCAGAGTCTGGTCCGCATTGCCGGCAGTAAGTCGGGCTCGTTTCCGGTGAAAGTTGGACTCCGCCAAGGCTGCCCTTTGTCACCGATTCTGTTCATTACTTTTATGGACAGAATTTCTAGGCGCAGCCGAGGTGTTGAGGGGATCCGTTTTGGTGGCCTTAGGATCGCGTCTCTGCTTTTTGCGGATGATGTGGTCCTGTTGGCTTCATCGGAACGTGATCTGCAACTCTCACTGGAGCGGTTCGCAGCCGAGTGTGAAGCGGCCGGGATGAGGCTCAGTGCCTCCAAATCCGAGGCCATGGTCTTGAGCCGGACAAGGGTAGAGTGCCTTCTCCGGGTCAAGGGGGTCGTCCTGCCTCAAGTGGAGGAGTTTAAGTATCTGGGGATCTTGTTCACGAATGAGGGAAGAAGGGAGCGGGAGATCGACAGGCGGATTGGGGCAGCGTCTGCCGTGAAGCAGGCGCTGTACCGGTCCGTCGTGGTGAAGAGAGAGCTGAGTCAAAAAGCAAAGCTCTCGATTTACCGGTCGATCTACGTTCCCACCCTCATCTATGGTCATGAGCTTTGGGTCATGACCGAAAGAACGAGATCACGGGTACAAGCGGCCGAAATGGGTTTCCTCCGCAGGGTGGCTGGGCTCTCCCTTAGAGATAGGGTGAGAAGCTCGGTCATCCGGGAGGGACTCAAAGTAGAGCCGCTGCTCCTCCACGTCGAGAAGAGCCAGTTGAGGCTCAGGCATCTGGTGAGGCGTTCCGGGCACGTCCCACCGGGAGGAGGCCTCGGGGAAGACCCAGGACACGCTGGAGGGACTACGTCTCTCGGCTGGCCTGGGAACGCCTTGGGATTCCCCCGGAGGAGCTGGAAGAAGTGGCTGGGCAGAGGGAAGTCTGGGCCTCCCTTCTGAAGCTGCTGCCCCCGCGACCCGACCCCGGATAAGCGGAAGAGGATGGATGGATGGATGGATGGATGGATGGATGGATGGATGGATGGATGGATGGATGGATGGATGGATGGATGGATGGATGGATGGATGGATGGATGGATGGATGGATGGATGGATGGATGGATGGATGGATGGATGGATGGATGGATGGATGGAGTTTTTGTTCATCTATTTGGGCTAAACTGAAAACATTATCTGGATATTTAAATTATTTTAGTTTCCCTCTCCTGAAGGTTTCAGGTTCTTAGTTAAAGGTGACGGTTTCTCTGCAGACATCTGGAACCTGATGAAGAAACATTTTAAAACACATAAATATGAGAGTTCAGAGTTACCTGAGCAGATTAACTCATGGCTCCAAACCCTGTTTCCATCATCATGGAAACAGTTCTTTAATTCAGATCCAGACTGCAAACAGTCAGACCTGATCAACCAAACTGGTCTCTTTGAAGCTTCCTTTGAGTATCTTACTGAAACAACAGAACCACAGTCCAGTTCAACACAAACTACAGCAGCTGAGTTCTTGTTCCAGTAAGGACCCTCAACAAACACTGGTCTCCAGTCTTCTTGACGTTTCATCTCCAGTCTCCCGGCACATCGGCTGGTCTCTCCCACCAACCTGATGGGCGCTTGATGTGAGCAGAGACAGAGAGTTCATTAATGCAGGAAGTGAAGCAGTGAACAGCAGCAGGTCTGCAGATCCTCCTCTACCTGAACAGGTGAGTCCAACAGCTTGACCAGGTGAGCAGCTCTTTCTAACTGAACTCTTCCTGCTGCTGCAGGTCAGCAGAGCAGACTCACTGCCTTCACACAGAAACTCTCTGCTTCCCACTGGAGCCTCTGCTTCTCCATAGAGCGCCCCCTGGAGGACTGAAGGAGGCCCACAGCCAATCTCCCTGCAGACCACCTCTGCATCCTGCAGGTCAAAGTCTTTTTCACACACTGAGGACCACGACTGGTTGGTCTTCACCTCCATTCTGCCGGAGCACCGGTTGGTCCCTTGAACCAGCCTGACTGAGTCTGTGGATGCAGAAAAAAAAAACTTTTAAAATCCTTCAGAACTTTATTTTTCTAAACACACATGGAAACATCTCTGGGTTTGATAAAAATACAAAGAAAATGTAAATAAAACCAAACTAGAAAAGTTCAAAAGATCAAAGGTGGAGTGAAACCGACTGTAAATAGGATTATTTTTCTTTTTAAATTTGTTCCAGTTCCAAACGTTTGTCCATGACATGCAATGCTCCAGATCCACACTAAGAAGTTTACTGGAAGTTTCCTGGGCTGCAACCATGATATGGAAATAATCTATTACCAAGCACTGTTAGATGAAGTCACTCCATCAGGTTTACTCGCATATTGTGCACAACACAGAGAGAATATAAGACGATCAATAGTGAAACATTTCTGATTGAAAACTCTCCCAGGCAGAGACAACATGAGTTTTATACCAAGGCTGAGGGAGAGACGGTCTGGTTCTCATGCAGCTGCAGGAAAACATCTCCCAACCTTGTGCATGCAACCCAAATAGCTTCACTTGGTGAGAGTTCACCAGCATTTAGAATGAAGACAATATAACCAGCAGATTTTACCTTACAATCATTTGTCCACCACAAAACAGAGAAGAGCCGAATGAGGCGGCTGTTGATGTTAATTCAGTATTTGGACGTGTGGCCAACATGGACTGAACTTCCTCTGCTGCCATTGTTAAAACTACAGACAGACTGTGATTCTAAAATAACACAGAAAATCAAGGCCATCGTTCAAACTTCTCCTTCTGTTCGCTGATTGGTCCAGTAGAAAATCTACCAGAGGGAATCCAGGTGAAGGGGAAGAAGCCCAGACTGAGCTGGAAGTGAGAATCTTTTTAAAGTGGAGTTGGAAGCAGAACAGGAAGGAAATGGCCAGGATATGGAATCACCTGAACAGGTGATCTGTAGATTGTTGCTCTCATCTCTTTGTATCGACACCACAGATCCACAGTGGAGCTGTCTGCAAGCTACAGCTGCTGATGTATGGTTCTCGTTCCAGTTCCAGTTCCGATATTTCACTGGTTTCCAGTCTCCCAGGTCCTTCTTCTCCAGTCGGCCACCACAGCGACTCCTTCCTGCTACCAGTCTGACTTCATCAGACAGCGCTGGAAGAAACAACATTTACTGTTGGGTTACAACAAGCAGAGACAGATTGATTTAGGATGTGTTGACAGGATCCTGTTGATGGAGTTTATTTGATCTTCTCTTAGAGGCAGAGCTATCAGGGATGGTTCTGATCAAAGCATCTTTATGCTGGAATGGCCTAGTTAAAGCCCAGACCCAAATGTTATTTATGCTCTGTAGTAAAACCTGAAATGTTTTTGTTATTCACCTTTTCTATCCATTTATATTTATGTCTTTACTGAGACCAACCAAAGTCAAATTCATTGTTTTTATGTAAAAGTTTTAAAATCCAGTTGATTCTGGTTCTGATTCTGATTCTGGTTCTGATTCTAAATCTGGTTCTGGTTCTGTTTCTTGTTCTGAGTGCAGAGAGATCATCATTATGTGCCTCAGCAGCTTGAGATCGTGTTCCAGACATTAGCTTAACATCTGTCTTCCTCCAGAATGAGTCTGACCCCCCAGCAGTAGGAACTGGACCCATCTGGGCCGATCACTAAGAGAAATCTACCAGAAACAGAAACACTGAGTGCAGCCGTCTAAAATCAGAGCTTAAATTCATGAACTCTCTGCCACCAAGTCACTAAACTGGTTCTGCTGAACTTCAGATGTCTGTCAGCAAGAGGACTATTAGTTACTGACTCCATCACTGAGCAGAATGTTGATGTTCCTGACAGAAACATGGCTGGATATCAATAACGACTCATCTGAACTAATTGAATCACTGATTTTTAATTACAATTTTTAAGTGAGAATAGAAAACATGAAATCTGAGGAGGGGTTGCTACAAAATATCAGATTCATAAAAACTGTAAGAAGGTTGATTTAGGTCATTTTAACTCTTAAATATCTGTGAATTGAGGTAAAAGGCCATAAATGAGCTCTGATGCTAACTCTATACAAAATCCCATCATATGTGGAAAACATCTTTATTGACTTTAATGGTTTTATCTGTTACATGCATTGATCATGACTGTTAGATAATTGTGGGAGATTTCAACATCCTTGTTGACGAGCCTGAAGACGGAGGAGATTAAAAGCTGATATTCTTGATCGTTTTGGTTTAATTCAGCTTGTTGACCCAGCAACACACAATAAAGGTCACATTCTGGTTCTGGTCATCAGTAAGGTGTGAATATTTCCAGCGTCTCTGTAACTGATGTCTCCCTGTCTGATTATTTCACTCTTATCTTTGAAACCACAATAACCATCGACTCATTAAGCCAAACAGCTTCTGTCATAAAATCTTCTGTTGAAACACAGCAGAAACTTTAATCAGTTATATTTCCCCACTTCGCCTTCATGCTGCAACCTGTAGATGAGCTGCTAGATAACTTCCACCCTAACATCTCAGATATCATTGATTTAATTGCTCCCACTAAAGTGAAGGTTGTGTCTGTTAGGAACTAAATATGTGCCAACAGTTAGATCTGCAAGACGACTCTGTGGTAGAACCGAACGTAAATGGAGTAAAACTCAACTTCACGTTTATTATGAAATCTGTAAAGACTGAACTAAAACATTCATGCTCTTTGCATAAACCATAAACTAAAACATGAACAATGATTGAGTTTTATTTGCCACAGTTGACAGGCTCACAAACCAGCTGAGCTGCAGTCGAACACGGCCTGCACATTTCTTTAGAGGAAATTAAAAACTTAGAGGATTAATCTGCACATCCACACTAAATCCAATATCAATGCTGTACCTGAACATAACAAAGGCAGAATAAAAGACACAATTTCAAATATTCAACTATGAAAACTTTGAATAAATTATAACCAGATTCAGCTCCTCCTCCTGCTGTCTTGATATCACACCCACAGCTTTTCTTCAGAAAGTCCTGCCTGTCATTTCATCTGATCTGATTCTAATAGTAACTCATGGCTCTCATCAGCCGTTTTCCCCCAGCAGTTTTCAAAGCACTGATATAAAAAACAACCATCTGAACAAATCATTCCTGCAGAATTACAGGCCGATCTCCAACCTTTCATTCATCAGCAAAATGATTGAAAAGCTGTTTCAACAATTAACTGCAAAACAACCGAAACTCTGAGTTTCTTTAAATCTGGACTAAAAACCCAGCTGGTCAGATTTGCTTTGAAACAAAATAAATGAAACACTGAACAACATTTTGATGAGTAACGACGGCACTTTGACTAAATGTACTGTTTACTGGTTTACTCTGTCTTTTAGGACTTTTTGTGTTTTTCTGAAGTAAAGCACTTTGAATCGCCTTGGTGCTGAAATGTGCTTCACAAATAAACTCGATCGATTGGTTGATTGATTCTAATCTGCAGCAGGAAGTTCGACATCCTGCCTGAGACACTCCCACGTCAGACGGAGCTCAAACGTTTTCACCAACACAACCGGCGGTACCAGAAACTGGTCCAATGACCGTGGTGCTACTGGGCTTGGTTGGCCAGCAAACGGGCCTGACCAGAACCTCAGAGAGAACCTGTGGAGTCAAGAGGAAGATGAGAGAATTGATGCAGAAGGAGCCATTTTATGAGGCTCCACCTGTTTACTGCACAGAGTTTCTGCTGCTTCTCCTTATCAATCAACCAATCAGATTCATTTTATAGATCATTTCAGCAACAAGGCAGTTCAAAGTGTTTTACATCATTAAAACACAAAAACCAACAATTCTTGGTTTTATTGGCTCCTCAGCAGCAAGTAGACAATATAAACATCACTAACTGTGTAGCAGCAGCTCTATGATCGGAGACCAGAAACAGTTTCCAGTTTTTAGTTTGTAACATTTAACATGTTTATCAGCAGATAATTGTTAATTTGAACTCTAGTGAATATTAGTGTTTGATGAAAGTGGAGTCCTACCTGAGCTGCAGAGACACAGAAGCAGCATCAGAGCTGTTTGCTCCATGTTTCCTCTGATGTGGAGTGAAGCTTCGTCTCTTGATGTGATCAGGATGTGGCTCCAGACTCTGAAGACTTCCTACTTTAAGCTTTTTTATCTGCTACTTCCTGAACGTCGTCACAGTTCAGGTCTTTGGCTGCTTTCAGAGACAACGCCTCCTTCCTAGGAGCTCATCATGAAGATGGGTTCAAACTGGGCCTACTGGGATTCAGAGGTTTCACCAGTCAGTCTCTGTTGTTCCTGTGTTTAGTTCAGTCCTTGTTCTGCTTGTGGCCGGAGTGGATCCAGGTGTGTCATCCACTGAAAGGGAACCTGATGTTGTTGGCAGCAGTAGCTCAGCTTCCCTCCAGGAAGGGGTCACAGCTGGACAGAAATGAGCCCAGGTGTAGCTGCTATGAAGAGGAGAAACAGAGAGAACATGAACTGAATGTCAGCAATGACTGCAGAAGCGTTGCTTGTTTGTTACTTTAATAATAATAATAAGCTGCATTGCAAGCATCTCTGTTGCTCTGAGCGTTTCACTGGCAGAGCAGATTTATTCCTTATATGCAGCGTTTACATCTAGGGCTGAAACGATTCCTCGAATGATTTGAGTACCACGATTAATAAAATTCCTGATTTATTATTTAGCAGTTTGTTCCGGCCGGGACTTTACTTGCGTTGAGCAACGCTTTCACTTCCGCCTCCGAGTTTTTGGCGAAAGCTACGTGTTAGCGGCATAACGTCCAATTTTCAAGTTGGGCCGTGGGGATTTTATTGATTGATGATCATGCCCGGGGTTTCGTTGTTTTCGGGGGACCAATAATCCTTCTTAAAACGACTGGCGGGATGCCTGGAGTTCTGCAGCCTTTCTCCTCCGGGAGCTGCTGGTTCAGAGCGAACGGCGGGATTATTTATACAGGTAAGCGGATAGGCTGAGTAGTTGTTGCATATTGTGTAAATGTAGCTTTACAGATGAACCGCTCAATAAATTTCATATCACCCAGGTCTCAACAAACGGGAGGCAGAAATCATCCTGGCAGTACATGGCTGGTCGATGAGTTTCTGAGCAAAGGTGTTAAATCCCGTTGCTAACAAAAGCTATAAATGGCTGAGAAAGCCACACCTGTCTAGTCTCCCGTTTTGGCAGGGAAACTACTGTTTTTTATTACGTCTTTTATCCCCTTTTTTTCAAAATTTTTAAAACCGTTGTTCTTTAACTATCCCGCTAGTTCGTGTCATTCCAGGGAATCTGTTTGTATTTTTCGCATCTCTCCACTCTCTTTACAGTTACACAACAAAAACAATTTATTTCTTGTGTGACTCCCTCAAAGTGTGGTCGCATTTGTTTGATTAAAATTATGATTTTAGTTTAGGATTTGACCATGTTTTGAAATTTTGGAGCAATGTCACGCAATGCATAATTGCGCCGCTAGATGGCAGAAGCGAGCCCCGACGGGACTGACGGTGCGAGATTTCGGTGTCGAGGAAGTTCCCCTCCATTCGGATAGAGCTACCAGCACAGCAACACCGTCTCTGTGGCTCACTCGATTTTTTCCTGTTTAAACGGGTTGGTTCGGGTTTAAGCTGAAAACTGAGATGCGATCAACATGATTGATCTGTTAAGCGTCGTGACCTCGGTCCCCGGTGTATTTGGTTTGTGTTATTTTATGTTGTCATTATATTTAGCTAATAAGCTCTCGGTTAGCTGCTCGGAGGATTTCCTCAGATGCTACGTGAAGAATGCGTATATTTTATATAGCCGTCTGTAATGTGCAATATTTTACAATTCCTTGTATAATAATAAGCTGATGTTGTGTTATAGAAGAACTAGTAGAAGTGTGAATGTATAGTCACAATTTTTCAAAGTTGTATAATGAGTTTATTATTATAACCTGAAATACGGATGAGAGCTACCAGCACAGCAACACCGTCTTATGTGGCTCACTCGTTTTTTCCTGTTAAAACAGGTTATTTGCATCTGCTTGCCTGTCCCCCACTGAGACCCGCAACACTTACTCACAGAAATTCAAACACTTTATAAAATCTTCCATTAGCACACTTAGCAGTGAGTGAATGAGGATGATTGACAGCATTAAGGCTGTCCTGCTTCTGATTGGTTGTTTGTGGTCAGGACGCAGCATTTCTCTAGACAGCAATAGCAGCTCAGGGAGGAAGTGGAGGAGATTGATCTCTTCACAGATTATCTGTTTCAAACTGTCACAACATGGTGACAGCTTTAACAAATGTGGAAAAGCATATTTTTAAAAAAATTAAATGTATATTCTGCAACTTGAACTAAATGCACATCGGGTTTTTTGAGAAGTCTGGATTGCTTCATGTATATTTTGTACGTTGCCTGTGACTGTTGCTGGTGGGGAGAGAGCTTTCAATGAGCTAACACTGATGATAAAAAAAATTAAACAACCTATTTGCATGAATCTGTTGCATGTAAAATTCACCAGCAGTGAACATTGAGCTAGTATCAGTATTTGACCAATGAAAGCAAGGCAGCTGCAAGCCTTTAACATTGTGATGCTTTTTATGAGTCAGATAAGCTAAAGAAATGGTAACAGCAGCTGTGAAGGGGGCCCAATTTTATTTTTCATCCTGGGGCCCAAGATTCCTGGCGGCGCCTCTGCTGCCCAGTGAGTGGTTCTGTCTCTGCGCTGTAAAGTTTATGTATGTGGTCCTGATTGGCCGGTGAGTTATTGGTTAAGCGGTTCAGCCCAGTGATGAGCTTTTGCGTTCGATTTGTAGTCACACATCACGCTGGTTTTATCTTATTTTATTATTATTTTCATAATTTTTCTGTGCTGTAAATACTTAGCATGTTTTCTGTGGCAAACCTTGAGCAAGGATGGAGAGTAGTAGGAGAAAGTAGCAAAGGGAGGAGAAGTGGTCAGTTATTCCTCCAGGAGGATTCCTGGAACATCTTCAGATTATAAATCTGGAACATTTAAATGTATTTTTTTTTCATAAGTCATTTTTCTGTCATTTAATTTCAGATTTAGTCTTTGACCATCAGAGCAGAAAGGCTTCATAGAGGCAGAGGGAAATCTAAACATGAATCTGGATGTTCAGCCTCTGTGAGCTGAGTGATGCTAATCTGGACTGAAGCGTCAGCAACATTATCAGCTTTATTGCAACATAACCAGGTTTTTAGGGTAAAGCTAAACTTTAGATCTTCAACTGGAAAAAGTTGTTTATTTCAAAGTGCTGAGATATTTTAGGCCCATATAACTAAAAACATATTTTATTTAGAATATTAAACTCTACCAGCTCCTTTATGTTGCTGCAGCAACATGCATTCATATTAGCTGAACCTCTGCAGCTCTGATCTAAAATTAGAGCCCAGTTGGGCCAAAGTTTGATAGTCGGGTCGGGATTCTGTGGTGTATTTTTAGTAAGTCATCAGGTTTCTTTCACATGGAAACCATAACTAATTGCTCCCTTGGACTAATTTCAATCTATATATTCATAGTTTTACTAAAAGAAAAGAAACCCTTTTTTGCATGTTTAGCTTTATCCATATTTGGATAGGATCACAGTTTCCATCTGCTCTGGCTGACATAATGTACTAAATTATGAAATATGAGTCAATAAATGAATCCTGTTTTCCTTTTCTTCAGATCGCTCACGTCACTGTTACAGCAGTCCTGACTCTTGGTACCGGTAACAGATCATGGGGGCTCGTCCGGGATCAGCACACCACATGGAGTCACATGTTACTGGAGCCTGGATTGACCCAGTGAGTAGCAGAGGCCATGAACTGGTGAAAATGGTTTACCAGCACGGAAATCCTAGAGTCAAAGCAACACTTCAGGTATGTTTTTGATGAATTAATAACATTATAATATGATTTAAAGCTAAAAAATAAAAAGATTTTACATGAAAATGCCCCTTTAATGGAAAAGTTTCTAAAAAGTGACATAGTTTTTTAATTCACACTCATCAATTCAGTTTCCATAATGGAAACTTTTGAAACTTGCTTTAAGTCTCTAATGTGTACTAATGGATGGAGTCACAGAAAACTCAACTGTTTCTTGAACAGTAATTCACATGAATCTGAATTTGATCAGAAGCTTGTTTTGAATATGATTCTGGGGTTTTTAACACTTTAATATCCATTATTACCATTTACATTTCATTCAGGTGGGTGATGCATTTAGTATTGAAAGTTTCTCATTTATGCATCAAAGGTTGGAGGTTTAGAGACAAACAGCTATTTGGCAGATTTGAGGGAAATTGCCAAGTTGTCTGGACAATATTATGATGGAGGTAATGTGTACCATACCATAATCTAGACATTTTTCTGTCATTTAATTTCAGATTTAGTCTTTGACCATCAGAGCAGAAAGGCTTCATAGAGGCAGAGGGAAATCTAAACATGAATCTGGATGTTCAGCCTCTGTGAGCTGCGTGATGCTAATCTGGACTGAAGCGTCAGCAACATTATCAGCTTTATTGCAGCATAACCAGGTTTTTAGGGTTAATCTAAACTTTAGATCTTCAACTGGAAAAAGTTGTTTATTTCAAAGCGCTGAGATATTTTAGGCCCATATAACTAAAAACATATTTTATTTAGAATATTAAACTCTACCAGCTCCTTTATGTTGCTGCAGCAACATGCATTCATATTAGCTGAACCTCTGCAGCTCTGATCTAAAATTAGAGCCCAGTTGGGCCAAAGTTTGATAGTCGGGTCGGGATTCTGTGGTGTATTCTTAATAAGTCACATGTTTTTTCTGGCATAGAAACCATAACAAATAGCTCCCTTGGACTAATTTCAATCTATATATTCATAGATTTACTGAACAAACAAAAACGATTTTTGCATGTTTAGCTTTATCCATATTTGGATAGGATCACAGTTTCCATCTGCTCTGGCTGACATAATGTACTAAATTATGAAATATGAGTCAATAAATGAATCCTGTTTTCCTTTTCTTCAGATCGCTCACGTCACTGTTACAGCAGTCCTGACTCTTGGTACCGGTAACAGATCATGGGGGCTCGTCCGGGATCAGCACACCACATGGAGTCACATGTTACTGGAGCCTGGATTGACCCAGTGAGTAGCAGAGGCCATGAACTAGTGAAAATGGTTTACCAGCACGGAAATCCTAGAGTCAAAGCAACACTTCAGGTATGTTTTTGATGAATTAATAACATTATAATATGATTTAAAACAAACAAAAAAAGATTTTAGATGACACTGCCCCTTTAATGGAAAAGTTTCTAAAAAGTTACATAGTTTTTTAATTCACACTCATCAATTCAGTTTCCATAATGGAAACTTTTGAAACTTGCTTTAAGTCTCTAATGTGTACTAATGGATGGAGTCACAGAAAACTCAACTGTTTCTTGAACAGTAATTCACATGAATCTGAATTTGATCAGAAGCTTGTTTTGAATATGATTCTGTTTTTTTTAACACTTTAATATCCATTATTACCATTTACATTTCATTCAGGTGGGTGATGCATTTAGTATTGAAAGTTTCTCATTTATGCATCAAAGGTTGGAGGTTTAGAGACAAACAGCTATTTAGCAGATTTGAGGGAAATTGTCAAGTTGTCTGGACAATATTATGATGGAGGTAATGTGTACCATACCATAATCTAGACATTTTTCTGTCATTTAATTTCAGATTTAGTCTTTGACCATCAGAGCAGAAAGGCTTCATAGAGGCAGAGGGAAATCTAAACATGAATCTGGATGTTCAGCCTCTGTGAGCTGAGTGATGCTAATCTGGACTGAAGCGTCAGCAACATTATCAGCTTTATTGCAGCATAACCAGGTTTTTAGGGTTAATCTAAACTTTAGATCTTCAACTGGAAAAAGTTGTTTATTTCAAAGAGCTGAGATATTTTAGGCCCATAAAACTAAAAACATATTTTATTTAGAATATTAAACTCTACCAGCTCCTTTATGTTGCTGCAGCAACATGCATTCATATTAGCTGAACCTCTGCAGCTCTGATCTAAAATTAGAGCCCAGTTGGGCCAAAGTTTGATAGTCGGGTCGGGATTCTGTGGTGTATTCTTAATAAGTCATCAGGTTTATTTTGGCATAGAAACCATGACTAATAGCTCCCTTGGACTAATTTCAATCTATATATTCATAGTTTTACTGAACAAACAAAAACGTTTTTGCATGTTTAGCTTTAGCCATATTCGTATAGATCACAGTTTTCCTTTGCTTTGCCTGACTTGATGTACTAAATGATGAAATATCAGTAAATAATTTAAAATTCTGACTCTTTAAAGTCCCCAAAACAGATTACAGTCTTCTGAGTTAAATTTCTATACCTTTCTGTCATAATTGGCACAATCCTACTACTATGTTATTAGTGGAGCTAATTTTTAGCTTAGTGCTAAAGCTAACTTAAAGGTTGAGAAACTATTCTTTCTTCATGAAGCGTGGGAATTCAGAGTTTAAAGTTGTAAAAATGCCATGTTAAATTTTATATTTTTGAAAGTTTTTTAATTGTGTTTTTGATCATTATTGATTTGAAATCAGTGTACAGTTTGATGTCCAGACCAGGTAGTATGGCCTTTTTTTACTTTTTGTAGCCATTAAGGAGCTACAAAAAGTAAAGCTACAAACAGCTTTACTTTTTGTAGCTCCTTAATGGCATCCCATAACTCCCACCTTGATATGGGACAATCCAACTGTGACCTCTGTTCCTCAGTCAGCTTAGGGAGATTTAGAGAAAAGAAGAAATCATCTTTTAAATCTGGATCATTTTGTAATTTAGATTTGTAAAGGTTTTCATAGAACTTTTTAAAGACATCAATTGTTGCAGAATCGAAAAACTGTTTTCCATTTGAATCTGTGATCGAAGAAAAAGACTGGGCCTTTTTCTCCCTCTCCACCAGATGATTAACACAAACCAAACAGTTTGCTGATGTCCTGTAATACCTTAACAACATGTGAGCTACTGTTGCCTTCCACTCTCTGCATTCAGCTTCTTTCATCCACTTGTCATATTTTCTTTCTAATTATGTCTTTTTAGTTTTTCTGTCTTTTTTGTTTCTTTGCATTTCTCACCAAGCTTTGTTTGCACCTATTTACATTTCTTCAGACTTCAGACTCCCCTCATCCAACTAGGAGGTGGACTGAAGTTTAACTCCTTAATCTGGTGGATGCATCTGATCTCCTGTCGCCCTCGACCTCTCCAACTCACTGGATCCTGTTTGTGGGTGAAATTATCTTTAACAGACTGAGAAAAAACTGTATAAAAACCAGAGAGAATATAATTTCTTTGTCAATATTTATTTGAAGCTTTACAGCATTTGGAGTCTCTGCTCACTGAACAGTCAGGAGAAAGAGCCTCCAGCAAAACACAGCAAACTGTTTATAGGAAATGTTTCATTTAATTCACACAGTTTAACAATCTACTTGGCTACAAAACACACTGCAAGCAAACGCATTTTATTTCATAAACAAATCAAACATTATGGCTGTCATAAGAATGAAAAAAGAAAATATTCTACGACTTTATAATAATCCAGAGTTCAGAGAAACGGCTTCAGAAGACTTTCCCATGATCACAAGCTTTACACAGGAACCATAACACTGTTATGCATTGATCCACTCATAATCATAGTAACCATAAAATGTTCCATCCCATCTGCAGGCTAAGACAGACATGTAGCCCACGTGTTTGTTGCTACCTGTACTTGGTCTGCCAGTCACCAGAACCTCATTATTCACACAGAGTTCGTTTGTCCTTTACAAAGCTGTTGAAATACTAATTATATGCGTCCATGAATTTCAGCCAGTGAAGCGCGTTTACAGCGTATGCACTCTTCGTGCTGATTGGTAGTTAACGTTATCGTAGTAGGAGATCAGAGGCAGCTTGTCCACATCGTCTGACATATTTCCCTCCTCCGTCTCATACAGGTTGATCCCGACGGCGGCCATTTTGTTCATGTATCTCTCTCTCGTATTTTGGTCAAGAGTGTCCACATGTTTTCTTGTTGTTGGTCTTGAAGCCATGGGTCCACTAAGCATTGTACATGCACTTCCCTACTAAGATGGCGCGGATCACTTCTGGTTCAGACTTGATGGAACTGGATGTATTGGATGGGTTATCATGGCAGTGAAGACATACACCACCTACAGGCAGCTCACAGTATTACAAGCCAGGATCAACTGTGTTGCATTTGTCACAATTCAAAACCCCAAATAAGACGAGGACACAAACTGGGTTCAGGGCCTGAATGGAATTGGCCACCTAACCTTTGACCCCAAATATCCTATCATATGCTATCCTTGCAAGGTTGATGAAGAGCAGATTTTGATGAAGTGGGTTTTCTGTTATATTTCGTTGAATGTTTTGCTTTGTGTTCCCTTCTTTTATAAGTTTTACTTTAGTAGGTTTAGTCCAGATACAAATTTCTGAATGTTGAACTTCCTTCCTGCTGCAGGAGCACAGAGACGTTTCATCATAGATACACAGACGGATAGATTTCCAGGAGTCTGAAACATGTCTCTGCTCCTTCCTGTGGATGTGAAATGAAGATCCTTTTCTCCTGGTTCCTTCAGACTGCAGGCTCCTCCTCTAAGCTGCCTTCAGCTCTGGATCCTTCATCATGATGGTTGTTTTCTGCTCCAGACTTCTGGTTTCTCCTGGCCTGGAAACAGAGGATGGTTCAGCTTCAATGCAAGAACTTTCCCAGCTGAACACATCATGCATGATACATGCAGTACCTTAAAGTAGAGGACCAGGACTGATCCCGGCAAACCCAGCAGGACGACAACCAGTCTGATGATCAAAGCAGTGAGATAGTCTGAAACCGAACGAAACAGATTCAGGATCAGCTTTCATCAGACGAGTCAAACCAGAAATTTACAATAATAATATAGACCCTTGTTTTCATGCTGCCTGTAGATCTGATCATGAACATTAATATCATCAATCCTCCTCTCTGACCTCATGAATGAGGCAGACAGCTGCTGGTTCACCTGAAGCAGAACTTCTCCTGATGGACTCCATGAGTTTACCTGAGACAGTGAGGTTGAGAGGCTGGCTCACAGAGGAGAAGTTATGGGAGAAAACGTAGACGTGGTAAAGGCAGCGGTAGGTTCCTTGGTGGGCGTGGCCAGCAGCAGCGAACAGGAAGAGGGCGGAGTGATTAACAGCTGGCAGGGTGTGGTTCAGAGTGTAGTTAGAGGAGCTGAAGATGAGCTGGAAGGAGCCGCCTTCATACTGAGGCCTGATGGAGCACATGATGCTGAAACCTGAGCCAATGAGGAGCTCAGACCCCTGCTTTCTGGCTGTGGAGACCCCGTCAGTGGAGGAAGAGAGGAAGATGAGCGGCTCAACCAGCAGATCTGGGAACGCAGAGGAAACACAGAGACAACTGGATCTAATCTGAGGTGGAAAACAAGATGGCATGAGAACGAGACAGGAGCTCATCACACTGGTTACCATGGTTACTAGCATGTTTATACATGGTTAGTAGCAACTTTATGACAGATCTTTAGTCTGTCAGTAATATTTAAACCAGTGGTCCCCAACCTTGTTATTACCGCGGACCGATCAAGACTTGAAAAATGCTGCGGCCCGGGGCGGGGGGTTATAAGGCCATGTTGGTGTTCCCGCTAAATCCTGAATATACCCACTTTGGATTGTCTTGGACTTTTTATCGCAGCCTTGCTGCCAGCATGCCTAGGTTGGCCCCATGTGGGGAAAAGGAGGGCAGACTAGATGGGTCCCATATGGGTTTGTCCATGTAGGGCCCACATAGGCTGTGGCTCTACATGGGCAAACCCACATGGGACCCATATATCAGCCCTCCTTTCCCCCACATGGGGCCCACCTAGGCATGCAGGTAGGGCTGTGGGGTTTACCCTGTCTGAGAACGAGAATACAACCTGCTGAATGTGACAGGTAGCCAATCAGAAAGCGCGGTGACGTAAGAACAGAGGGGAATCCCAAACAGCTGACATGTCGCGCAACTGAGAGTCCGGTGGGTGTCGGAGATGATATGTGGAAATGTTTATTATTATATGTAAAGGTCATTAGTACATAAGTTTATTATGTTTATTCAGTTACAATGTTAACTATAAAAAAACACAGTCACCTCCAAATCATAGTGCAGCAAATAGAGCGGCTGCTCCCGTCATCCTTCATCCACCGCCTTTTCTTTTGTTACGTCTTTTATCTCTTAAAATGACTCCACAAACTATCACTCTTGCTTCTACATCGTCATCCGTGTTTGGTTATTCTAAATTCCCGCTATGTTGGGGGTTTTGTGGATTATCCTCTGGAATCGCGATGTTCGTGACTGGAATCGTTCGTGTTGCTTCTTCCTTGTGGCTGGAGACACGAACCGATCGAACCTGTTGGACTTTTATCAGCTCTGTGGTCACAGAGGTTTGGAGAATCGGCCGACAATTCTTAAATATTTTTGTCTAAACCATATTTAAGACTCACAAGCTCTACTCATCTCCTCTCGACCACTGCCCAAACGCTCTGACTCTGGTCGCTATGGTAACGTTTATATATCCCTTCAAAATAACAGAAGCGCCAGAAAAACAAACATTTTACTTTCGTGAAAAACTTATCTCACGATAATGACTAACGGGAGCCCTGAGCTTGTTTCTCTGCAATGAGACGGTCCAAACTGGGAGTGAAGGGAGACAATGACACCTGAAGTGTTGCTTATATCCACAGCCTGCTTGGTCTCTACGTGGCAAAGCAGCTTGAAGCTTCATTGCCTCATTAGCAGCCGGTCGCCGCATGTTAAGCAGAGCGGCTTGTAATGTGGGACTCACCTACCGGACGGAATAAATCCATTCTCCTGTCTCTTCTCTGGCCTTTTCCCCTTTGCAAAGAAACTTTCCAAAGACACCTGATCCATTTCTTACTCATTTTGATGCTTGTGGGCTCAATGTTGGTGCGCAAGTAACCGGTTAATGGATTTTCAAAATAAAAGATCCTCCAGACTCAAATAATAAATAAAACGGAAATATTTCACTATTTCTAGGGCAGCCCGCTACCAATTGGTCAATGGACCGGGTGTTGGGGACCACTGGTGTAAACCATTTTTAGTTTCCCTCTCCTGAAGGTTTCAGGTTCTTGGTTAAAGGTGACAGTTTCTCTGCAGACATCTGGAACCTGATGAAGAAACATTTTAAAACACATAAATATGAGAGTTCAGAGTTACCTGAGCAGATTAACTCATGGCTCCAAACACCGTTTTCATCAATAGGTAAACATTTCTTTAATGTAGATCCTGATTGGAAACAGTCAGACATGATCCCCCAAACTGATCTCCATGAAGTTTCCTTTGATTTTCTTGCTGAAACAGCAGAACCACAGTCCAGTTCAGCACAAACTGCAGCAGCTGAGTTCTTGTCCCAGTCACCACCCCCAACATCCACTGGTCTCCAGTCTCCTTGATGTTTCATCTCCAGTCTCCCGGCACATCGGCTGGTCTCTCCCACCAACCTGATGTCTGGACCTGAGCAGAGACAAAGAGTTCATTAATGCAGGAAGTGAAGCAGTGAACAGCAGCAGGTCTGCAGATCCTCCTCTACCTGAACAGGTGAGTCCAACAGCTTGACCAGGTGAGCAGCTGTTTCTAACTGAACTCTTCCTGCTGCTGCAGGTCAGCAGAGCAGACTCACTGCCTTCACACAGGAACTCTCTGCTCCCCACTGGAGCCTCTGCTTCTCCATAGAGCGCCCCCTGGAGGACTGACGGAGGCCCACAGCCAATCTCCCTGCAGACCACCTCTGCATCCTGCAGGTCAAAGTCTTTTTCACACACTGAGGACCACGACTGGTTGGTCTTCACCTCCAGTCTACCTGAGCACCGGTTGGTCCCTTGAACCAGCCTGACTGAGTCTGTGGATGCAGAAAGAAAAAAGTTTTAAAATTCTTCAGAACTTTATTTTTCTAAACAGACATGGAAACATCTCTGGGTTTGATAAAAATACAAAGGAAATGTAAATAAAACCAAACTAGAAAAGTTCAGAGTATCAAAGGTGGAGTGAAACCGACTGTTCCTTTAATTTTATCTTTCATTTTATTTTTGCTGAATTTATCATATTTTTGGGACATAAATATGTTCAGAAACTCATTAAAAGTCAAACAATCTTTGTTTCTTGTGAAATTGTTAATATTTCAGCGGAATTAAAAATAAACATTGCAAAATTTCTCAACAGCGCCCCCTAGTTCAGTCAGGCCAACAACCATAACTAACAGAAGGTTTTCCTGCTATTTGCACTAAAAACAGGAAGTCCACTGTAGCCCGGGTGTAAATTTCTAGCTTTCACCGGTTTCTCAAACTCTTCATTAAATCACATGATAATCCTGATAATAGTGTCGCTCTCACGAGACTATGAAGCAACCAATCACTGCCCAGTTTCCAAGGTCACATGTTGTATTGCAGCCTATTGGCTGGCTATATTAATTTGAGCAGGAAGTTTGAACACTAGATGCATTGGGGGAAGCAGAGCAGAGCTGAGCTACAGGAGCCGATTACCACCAGACCAGCCAGGAGAGATGTCAGTTGTATGTAGAGCAACCGGCGGATCTGGTGAGTGTTTAACGTAGCGGTTAGCAATATGCTTGGTTGTGTGGGGTTGAGTGAACCCACACTGGGTTGAATAATGAAGTTTTAATGTCTCTAAATAGGATATTGATTGGATTGATAATGAACTTGATATTTATTGAATATAGATTTGTGTACACATCAGAATGATTGAATTGGATTTCAAAGTTTATTGGTCCTGTTTATTTGTACAGGCCAGAAGATGGCGAGCTAAATGTCCAGGCCTAGAGCCATAAGAAAAAGATTGCACTACGTGTGTGAAGACTTCCGCTCTCCTGCCAGGATGGTAGGAGGCTCCTTGTAGCCTGAGAACTTTTTCTGTCTCATCTTGATTTCGGATTTCCCACCTGGGACCTAAACCACATCAAGGCAAGCACCTTACCCAGAGTCAGCCTGTCTTGGGATTTGATTACCCCAGCTTGGGGTCAAAGGACTGAAGGGTGTGGGCTTGGTCAACTGTGGGGATTAATTTTTTTTGGTTTTGTTTGTTTATTTTCTTCCCTAGTATTGCGCATGTTTTGTTTTTTGTATGGCCTTTTAAATGTCTGTTTTTCTTGTTGGATTTATATGTGTTGTTGTCTTTCACCGTCAATATAACACACTGGCACACTGCAAATCTTCAGACTCCGTGTCTCCTTCATGAGTCGAGTGCTAGTCTTCTGAGAAACCAGCCCAATTGATCCATTTATTCATATGGCATTCTTTAAATATACTACAAAGTTTGGATTTTGGATAAAAAGTTCATTTTCTGTTGATTTTCAGGTTTTGAAAATATCTGATTTCCTTGAACTCCTCCTGGGTTTTTGATGTATCAACTTCAAAGCAGCAGAGATTAAAAGTTATAAAAATGATGAGTTTTTGTTAATCTATTTGGGCTAAACTGAGAACTTTATCTGGATATTTAAATTATTTTTAGTTTCCCTCTCCTCCAGGTTTCAGGTTCTTAGTTAAAGGTGACGGTTTCTCTGCAGACATCTGGAACCTGATGACGAAACATTTTAAAACACATAAATATGAGAGTTCAGAGTTACCTGAGCAGATGAACTCATGGCTCCAATCACTGTTTATTTCATCAGGTAAACATTTCTTTAATTCAGATACTGACAGCCAACAGTAAGAACTGATCTCCCAAACTGGTCTCTTTGAAGCTTCCGTTGAATATCTTACTGAAACAGCAGAACCACAGTCCAGTTCAGCACAAACTACAGCAGCTGAGTTCATGTTCCATTCACCACCCCCAAAATCCACTGGTCTCCAGTCTTCTTGATGTTTCATCTCCAGGCTCCCGGCACATCGGCTGGTCTCTCCCACCAACCTGATGTTGACTTGACCTGAGCAGAGACAGAGAGTTCATTAATGCAGGAAGTGAAGCAGTGAACAGCAGCAGGTCTGCAGATCCTCCTCTACCTGAACAGGTGAGTCCAACAGCTTGACCAGGTGAGCAGCTGTTTCTAACTGAACTCTTCCTGCTGCTGCAGGTCAGCAGAGCAGACTCACTGCCTTCACACAGGAACTCTCTGCTCCCCACTGGAGCCTCTGCTTCTCCATAGAGCGCCCCCTGGAGGACTGAAGGAGGCCCACAGCCAAACTCCCTGCAGACCACCTCTGCATCCTGCAGGTCAAAGTCTTTTTCACACACTGAGGACCACGACTGGTTGGTCTTCACCTCCAGTCTGCCTGAGCACCGGTTGGTCCCTTGAACCAGCCTGACTGAGTCTGTGGATGCAGAAAGAAAAAAGGTTTAAAATCCTTCAGAACTTTATTTTTCTAAATTCACATGGAAACATCTCTGGGTTTGTTAAAAAATACAAAGGAAATGTAAATAAAACCAAACTAGAAAAGTTCAGAGTATCAAAGGTGGAGTGAAACCGACTGATCCTGGAATTTTATCTTCATTTTATTTTTGCTGAATTTATCATATTTTTGGGACATAAATATGTTCAGAAACTCATTAAAGGTTAAACAATCTTTGTTCCTTGTGAAATTGTTAATATTTCAGCGTAATTAAAAATAAACATAGCAAAATTTCTCAACAGCGCCCCCTAGTTCAGTCAGGCCAACAACCATAACTAACAGAAGGTTTTCCTGCTATTTGCACTAAAAACAGGAAGTCCACTGTAGCCCGGGTGTAAATTTCTAGCTTTCACCGGTTTCTCAAACTCTTCATTAAATCACATGATAATCCTGATAATAGTGTCGCTCTCACGAGACTATGAAGCAACCAATCACTGCCCAGTTTCCAAGGTCACATGTTGTATTGCAGCCTATTGGCTGGCTATATTAATTTGAGCAGGAAGTTTGAACACTAGATGCATTGGGGGAAGCAGAGCAGAGCTGAGCTACAGGAGCCGATTACCACCAGACCAGCCAGGAGAGATGTCAGTTGTATGTAGAGCAACCGGCGGATCTGGTGAGTGTTTAACGTAGCGGTTAGCAATATGCTTGGTTGTGTGGGTTGAGTGAACCCACACTGGGTTGAATAATGAAGTTTTAATGTCTCTAAATAGGATATTGATTGGATTGATAATGAACTTGATATTTATTGAATATAGATTTGTGTACACATCAGAATGATTGAATTGGATTTCAAAGTTTATTGGTCCTGTTTATTTGTACAGGCCAGAAGATGGCGAGCTAAATGTCCAGGCCTAGAGCCATAAGAAAAAGATTGCACTACGTGTGTGAAGACTTCCGCTCTCCTGCCAGGATGGTAGGAGGCTCCTTGTAGCCTGAGAACTCTTTCTGTCTCATCTTGATTTCGGATTTCCCACCTGGGACCTAAACCACATCAAGTCAAGCACCTTACCCAGAGTCAGCCTGTCTTGGGATTTGATTACCCCAGCTTGGGGTCAAAGGACTGAAGGGTGTGGGCTTGGTCAACTGTGGGGATTAATTTACTTTGGTTTTGTTTGTTTATTTTCTTCCCTAGTATTGCGCATGTTTTGTTTTTTGTATGGCCTTTTAAATGTCTGTTTTTCTTGTTGGATTTATATGTGTTGTTGTCTTTCACCGTCAATATAACACACTGGCACACTGCAAATCTTCAGACTCCGTGTCTCCTTCATGAGTCGAGTGCTAGTCTTCTGAGAAACCAGCCCAATTGATCCATTTATTCATATGGCATTCTTTAAATATACTACATTTATTTCTGGCGAGCTAGCCAGGAGGAGGCAGTAGAGAGCTGAAGAATTGCAGTTTTTTTGCCAGTATGGACATTTTGATGAAATATGAGGTTAAAATACCTAATGCAGTGTTGATTAGATATGCAACAAACACAGAAGCTGATAATGAAGTAGCTGACTTTTTGACTGGTTATGGACCAATGGAAAAGTTCAAATTTGTAACTGATTCTGACTCAGATTTTCATGATTGTATAATTTTTGAGTTTGTGTCAGGAAATGCATTAGAGAGGTTGCGTAAAATCTTGCCATACTCGTATAAGTGTCAAACTGGAAACATTAGTTATGAAATTGAAGAACTTTCAGTGGTTTGTTCCGAGTTAGAAACCAAAGAAAAAACTCAAGCTTACTTGAATGAAATGAAAAATTTGGCTAAGCTCACAGGTCAGGATTACACAGATGTTCTTCAGAGTGTAATGTCTCTACTGGGCCGGTCAATTACTGAACTTGGTCCAGCTGCTTTGAAGTCTTTGCCGGATAAAGAGGAGTTAGTCATGGCTACTCCCAGTACAACACCGCAGATGACAACGAAAGATACTGATTTTCTCAAATTGGAAGAAGTCACTGCAGACAGGGAGCTGCCACAAGACAATCCTGAACCCGTAACGGGGAACACATCACAAGCCTCTGGAGCTTTGCCAGCCATGTCCTTCTCAGCCCTCAACCCGCCTGGAGTGCAAAGGTATGTGGTTGAACACATCATGAAAAGCGAAGACAATGCAATACATATGTCCTCATTAAAATTGAGATCATTTTCTGGTCGAACCCCAAGACCTTCACACGAAACAGATTATGAAACTTGGCGATCTGTTGTAGACCTTTTGTTAAGAGACCCGGCTGTATCAGACCTGCAGCGTTCCAGAAAGATTTTTGACAGTCTATTTCCACCAGCTGCTGACATGGTTAAACACCTTCAACCAGATGCACCTCCTGTAAGTTATCTTAAAATTCTTGATTCTGCTTATGGAACAGTCCAAGATGGAGACGAACTGTATGCAAAGTTTATGGAGTTGTTTCAAGATGCAGGTGAAAAGCCATCAGTTTATCTTCAACGCTTACAAGTGACTTTGAACCATGCTGTAAGGAGGGGTGGAGTATTGGCTGTTGATTTTGAAAAACATTTACTGAATCAATTCTGTCGTGGTTGCTGGAATAACTCTTTAATCTCTGAGCTCCAACTTAAGCAGCGTAAGGCAAACCCACCATCTTTTGCAGAGCTGTTACTGTTGCTACGAACAGAAGAAGACAGAGAAGCTGCTAAAGCCCAGCGCATGAAACAGCATTTAGGTTCCAGTAAACCCAGAGTTAGCGTGCAGTCACATGTTTGTACATCAGCTGAAGAAAAGAGTGCTTATGATAACCTGACTAGCATCACCCAACAACTTGCTAAGCAGTTAGCTGATGTACAGAAACAGTTGGTTGCTCTTACAACAGCACAGGCTGGTCAGAAACAGTCTGTT
Organism: Poecilia reticulata; assembly: GCF_904066995.2. Classification (NCBI taxonomy): domain Eukaryota; kingdom Metazoa; phylum Chordata; class Actinopteri; order Cyprinodontiformes; family Poeciliidae; genus Poecilia; species Poecilia reticulata. Next base: position 32,552,160 of record NC_088842.1, read on the forward strand.
TTGCCGAAATCTGTGCATGTTTCCAAGTTCAAGCAGCCTCCGCAGATTAGCAAAAGTTCGTCTCAATCTTCTCAAAAAACTGCAGTTTTACCACCCAAGCCAGGTTACTGCTATCATTGTGGAGAAGATGGACATATAAGACCAAAATGTGACAATCCTCCTAATCCTTCACTTGTTGTTGCCAAGAAGAAGCAATTTGTGGAAAAACAGAAAAAATGGCAGAAAATGAACCCTCACAATGCTCTGCCGTTAAACTGAACCCAGTTCTTGTTGAGGGACAAACGGGAACTGCAGAGGACCAGAAAAGTCCCACCAAGCAGACACCTATAAGATGCACCAATCTGTTTCAAGTAACCTCAGAGGCTACAAAGTTGCCACAAGGGCTGATTGGCTCAAAATGTACTGGTCAAGTAACAATAGCTGGTCACTTAGTTCAATGCCTGTTAGATACTGGATCACAAGTGACCACAATACCAGTTTCTTTCTATAATCAGTATTTTTCTCATCAACCAGTGAAACCATTAAATGAGTTGTTGCAAATAGAAGGAGCCGCAGGCCAAGCTGTCCCATACTTGGGTTACATAGAAATGTCAGTCATTTTTCCTAAAGAGTTTGTTGGTACAGATTTGGACGTTTGTACTTTGGCGCTTGTGGTTCCAGATGTTAAAAGTGGAACTCAGACCCAAGTTCTGATTGGAATGAACACCCTTGATTCCTTATATGACAAGCACTTTAAAGATGAAAATGCTAGCTTTAGCCCAGCTAAGTATGGCTACAAAGTAGTTCTTCAGCTGCTTCAGTTACGTCACCAGCAAACCCAAGAGTCCAGTGTATGTGATGTAGGACTAGGCAGTGAGTCACCTGTTATTTTCCAGCAGGCCATACCATCGTTCTAGAAGGCTATGCCTGTACCAGCTTGCTGCCAGTTAGCAGTTGGGCATTAGTTGAACAGCCTTCTACCCCCCTGCCAGGAGGTTTATGTGTGAAAAGTTGTTTGGTGTCATTGCCTAAACATGCACCTCCCAAGATTCCAGTGGTTATCACAAATGAGTCGAACCACAGCATAACATTGTCACCATCTGCTTCTATTGCAGAAATCACAGTATCACCACAGCTTCTGTCTGAGGTTTCCTGCTGTAGTGCGCAGCTCAAGAACACTGACAAAGTTGATCTCCAATTTGAATTTGGAAATTCTCCAATTCCTCCTGATTGGAAAGAACGAGTGATTGCTAAACTCAGAGAAATTCCAGAAGTGTTTTCCCATCATGACCTCGACTTTGGATGTACTGATCGGGTGAAGCATCACATCCATCTTCATGATGAGACTCCATTTAAACATCGTGCTCGCCCTATCCATCCCAATGATATTGAGGCTGTTCGCAATCATTTGCGAGATCTTCTGGAGACGGGAGTAATAAGAGAATCAGAATCTCCATTCTCTTCACCGATCGTAGTCGTTCGAAAGAAGAATGGGGATGTTCGGCTTTGTATAGATTATAGAAAGTTGAACCTCCAAACGGTAAAGGATGCTTATGCATTACCAAATCTGGAAGAGTCATTTTCGGCTCTCACTGGTTCACGATGGTTCAGTGTTCTTGACTTGAAGTCAGGATACTATCAGATACAAATGGAGGAAAGTGATAAGCCTAAAACAGCATTTGTGACTCCACTTGGGTTCTGGGAATTCAATAGAATGCCCCAGGGTGTTACGAATGCACCTAGCACTTTCCAACGCCTTATGGAGAAGTGCATGGTGATTTGCACTTAAAAGAAGTTTTGGTCTTCTTGGATGATTTGATCATTTTCTCTGACACCCTAGAGGAGCATGAGAGTAGGTTGATAAAAGTGTTGCATCGACTCAGAAATTATGGTCTTAAATTATCACCACAGAAATGCAAGTTTTTCCAAACATCTGTGCGTTATTTGGGTCATATAGTTTCTGAACATGGAGTTGAAACAGATCCGGAAAAGATTAGTGCCTTAAATCCTGGCCAGTTCCGCAAACTTTAAAAGAACTACGATCGTTTCTTGGCTTCGCAGGTTATTACCGCAGGTTCATTAATGGCTACGCCGCTATTGCTAAACCTTTGAATGACCTGACAAAAGGGTACCCCTCTACCCGCAAACAGGGCCGCAAAGCAAACATTCTAGATAAAAGCCATGATGTAAAGCAACCTTTTAATGAAAGGTGGACTGCACAGTGTCAATCTGCTTTTGACATATTGATTGACAGATTGACGACAGCCCCAGTACTCGGTTTTGCCAACCCAAGTCAACCTTACATATTGCATACAGATGCTAGCACCATTGGGCTTGGAGCTGCTCTTTATCAAGAACAAGAGGGAAAGCTACGAGTTATAGCATATGCCAGTCGTGGGTTGTCTGCCAGTGAAGCCAGATATCCAGCCCATAAATTGGAATTTTTAGCTTTAAAATGGAGCGTAACTGAAAAATTCCATGACTATCTTTATGGCTCCAGATTCACTGTCATTACGGATAACAATCCATTAACATATGTCTTGACCTCTGCTAAACTTGATGCTGCTGGTCATCGATGGCTTGCTGCGCTGTCTACATATGATTTTAAATTGCAGTATCGTGCAGGCAGCCAAAACAGTGATGCTGATGCCCTCTCCAGGAGACCACACCCCCAGACACCTGATCCACAGAGAGAATGGGCTATGGTGCAACAGTTCATCACAGCACATATGGATAAACCAGAGGATACTGCAGAACTCACCCCTGATGTGGTTGGAGCCATTTGCCACAGCTGTCTGCTGAGAAGCCAAAGTCCTGATGGTCCTTTGGAAAGAAACATTACTCTGGTGGAAACGATGAGTATAACTCCTACAGTCCTTCCTGATTTGTATGTTGATGAGTTTCAAGGATTGTCGGTGCTTCCATCATTGTCCTTCATGACATCAGGGAGAAACAGAGAGCTGATCCTGTTTTGAGAGAAGTTATTCATCAGCTTGAAACGGGAGAAAAGATCCCTCCAACAGCTAGAGCTGAACTTCCTGACCTTCCTCTTCTGATGAGAGAATGGAATCGTCTTGAATTAAGAGATGACATCTTGTACAGAAGAAGACAGGATGGTGAGATTTTATCATTTCAGCTTGTGTTGCCAGAGGAATGTCGTCCTGTTGTCCTTTCAAGTCTCCATGATGATATGGGCCACATGGGGATTGAAAGAACACTTGACCTTGTAAGATCGCGATTTTTTTGGCCCCGCATGTCTGTAAATGTTGAAAACAAGATTAAAACTTGCAATCGCTGCATTCGCCGGAAAGCCCTGCCAGAACGAGCTGCACCATTAGTGACCATCCAGACCAGCCGGCCACTTGAGCTCCTGTGCATGGATTTTCTATCAGTGAACCTGATAAAAGCAACACTAAAAACATCCTTGTCCTCACAGACCATTTCACCAAGTATGCTATGGCCTTTCCAACAGCCAATCAAAAGCAAAGACTATCGCAAAATGTCTGTGGGAGAATTTTATTGTGCATTATGGGTTTCCAGAACGCCTGCACACAGACCAAGGGCCTGATTTTGAGTCTCACCTCATCAAAGAGCTCTGCAACATTGCTGGCATTAAAAAGTCGCACACCACGCCATACCATCCTCGTGGGAACCCTGTTGAACGGTTCAATAGAACTTTGCTCAGCATGTTGGGTACATTGGAGCCAGAGCAGAAAACTAGGTGGAAAGAGTACGTCAAACCACTTGTGCATGCGTACAATTGCACCCGAAATGAGGTCACAGGCTTTACTCCATATGAGTTGATGTTCGGTCGCTGCCCAAGACTTCCTGTTGACATTGCCTTTAACTTGCCTGTCAAAAGTCCCTCATCTCAGTCACATTCTCAGTATGTGCAGAATCTGCGTTCTCTGCTGAAGGAAAGTGTCCAGTTAGTTTCCAAAAATGCAGAAAAGTTGGCAAGAAGAAACAAGATTCGTTTGATCAAAGAGTGAAACCAGCCCATCTTGAAGAAGGTGACCGGGTATTAGTGAGAAATGTGAGGTTCAGAGGCAAGCATAAACTGGAGGATAAATGGGAGACAAATGTTTATGTGGTGGTTGGTAGTATGGGTGATCTTCCTGTGTATGTTGTAAGACCAGAAGCGGATCCCACTGGAGGGACCCGAACTCTGCACCGTGACCTCCTTCTCCCTTGTGGATTTCTTCCCCAGATTGAAGAAGTTGATCAGCCAATTTCTACACCTACTTGTAGACCTCATACCCGCAGTCTCCAGGAACCAACAGAGGACCTGGAAGAGAGCCTGGATGAGGAAGATGAGTGGAGTGTGCCTCGGTTCTCAGTTTTGTCACCTGTGAAGGTCATGTTGAGGGAACAATCCCTACCCAGCCCATGAGCAGGGTTACAGAAACTGAAACAGAGATGCGGATTCCTTCACCTGATGGCGAGTCGTCTCTACTGTCGGATGCTATGGATCCACCATCGGACCAGGAAAACGTTTCTTCAGGAGATGATCAGATGGACCCTAAAGATCTACTTGAACCTGAGCTGAGTCCTCCTGAGGAAAATTTGGAGTCTCATGGCCCGGTAGAGACGTTACTTAATTCAACCACATCCTCATCGCATTCCGCTGAATCACCTATAGCCACTCGTGAGGTTACTGGAGAATTAGAAGCTGAACAGCCAATTCGTCGATCTAGTCGACAGCCAAAACCAGTCCAGCGTCTGCAGTATTCTGCTTTAGGCAAACCACTAGCTTCTGTAGTGAAAACCCTTTTGCATAGTATAGCAACTGCTTATGATGAAATGTTTATTGAACCTGCATCTGCTCCCATATATTCTAATATCCAGGTGGTATAGCATGCATCGGTGTTGCATGGATTTAAGGGGGGAGGGTGTAGCCCGGGTGTAAATTTCTAGCTTTCACCGGTTTCTCAAACTCTTCATTAAATCACATGATAATCCTGATAATAGTGTCGCTCTCACGAGACTATGAAGCAACCAATCACTGCCCAGTTTCCAAGGTCACATGTTGTATTGCAGCCTATTGGCTGGCTATATTAATTTGAGCAGGAAGTTTGAACACTAGATGCATTGGGGGAAGCAGAGCAGAGCTGAGCTACAGGAGCCGATTACCACCAGACCAGCCAGGAGAGATGTCAGTTGTATGTAGAGCAACCGGCGGATCTGGTGAGTGTTTAACGTAGCGGTTAGCAATATGCTTGGTTGTGTGGGGTTGAGTGAACCCACACTGGGTTGAATAATGAAGTTTTAATGTCTCTAAATAGGATATTGATTGGATTGATAATGAACTTGATATTTATTGAATATAGATTTGTGTACACATCAGAATGATTGAATTGGATTTCAAAGTTTATTGGTCCTGTTTATTTGTACAGGCCAGAAGATGGCGAGCTAAATGTCCAGGCCTAGAGCCATAAGAAAAAGATTGCACTACGTGTGTGAAGACTTCCGCTCTCCTGCCAGGATGGTAGGAGGCTCCTTGTAGCCTGAGAACTTTTCTGTCTCATCTTGATTTCGGATTTCCCACCTGGGACCTAAACCACATCAAGGCAAGCACCTTACCCAGAGTCAGCCTGTCTTGGATTTGATTACCCCAGCTTGGGGTCAAAGGACTGAAGGGTGTGGGCTTGGTCAACTGTGGGGATTAATTTACTTTGGTTTTGTTTGTTTATTTTCTTCCCTAGTATTGCGCATGTTTTGTTTTTTGTATGGCCTTTAAATGTCTGTTTTCTTGTTGGATTTATATGTGTTGTTGTCTTTCACCGTCAATATAACACCCTGGTACACTGCAAATCTTCAGACTCCGTGTCTCCTTCATGAGTCGAGTGCTAGTCTTCTGAGAAACCAGCCCAAATGATCCATTTATTCATATGGCATTCTTTAAATATACTACAAAGTTTGGATTTTGGATAAAAAGTTCATTTTCTGTTGATTTTCAGGTTTTGAAAATATCTGATTTCCTTGAACTCCTCCTGGGTTTTTGATGTATCAACTTCAAAGCAGCAGAGATTAAAAGTTATAAAAATGATGAGT